>NC_066582.1:233848031-234531781 GCF_024323335.1 Lathyrus oleraceus
TGTCAAGCATGTACCATCTTATGCTTCAAATGTTGGGAATATTTACCCTCTTGATAGAAAAGACCTTCTAATTGAGTTTTATTAGGTTTATCTCTCAAGGGGAACCCAAGTTGACGATGAGCCAAAGCAGGGTTGTAGTTGATTCCTCCTTTTGTACCAATGAGAGGCACATTAGAGAAATCAACACAACTATCAATAATATCCACACTGACTCATACCAAATAATATCATCATTAGTGAGAGACATGAGTCTCTGAGACCACCGCAGACATTGCTTGTTCTCCAAGAAAGCAGGCGTATGAGGCAAGTGCGAAATAAACCACTTGTACAAAAGAGGAACACAACAAACAATAGTCCAACCATCTTTAGAATTCCTCAAATGCAAATAAAAATACATGTCACCTAACAGAGTGGGAACATGATTCCTAATTAAGAAGATTCTAATGGCGTTAACATCAACAAAACCGTCAATGTTAGGGAACAAAGCTAGACTGTAGATGAGCAATACAAAGATGGCTTCAAAAGTATCCATACTACCGGCTTGAGCAAATACAGTAGCTTTACCAATGAGGAACTCATAAGTCAACCCAAGAATACCTCTTTTCTTTACCAAATGAGCATTAATCTCATATTTCTTCAGATGAAGAGCTTCAGCTATGATATGGGATATGGGAATCTCCTTCAATCCACTAAACGGTACTTTGTCAGATACAGGTATTCCCAAGAGATGGGCATATTCCTCTAATGTAGGCACAAGGTGATGATCAAGAAAAGTGAAGCACCAGTAGAGAGGGTCATAAAACTGAACCAAAACACTTAGAATTCCTTCAACCACATCAGCATATAACACAGACAAAATCTTCCCGTGACGTTGCTTGAAGTCCAAGGGACCTAATACAAAAGATGATAACTTCCTTAGCTCTTTCAAATAAGGACATCAGAAACTGTACTTCTTAGTGTTCCTTCGTCCACAATCCATGGTCTGAAAATATTTGCAAATAAGACCTCAGTTCCTTAAAATTTATTTTTCTGTGATGAATGTTATGATGCGCATGTATGCATGAATGAAACAATCACAAACAAGGGATCACACACAAGGCAGACACAAATAAAGGTCACGGGATGGATCAAGTCATCGTCAAGATCAATCATCCATTTTGGTGGATTATTGTTTTCACCTTATCAACACGCAAGTTCCATTGATATTGATGAGACTTGATCGGATCAACCGAGAATCAACGGGTTTGTTGTGAGTCACGAGCATGGAGTCAGGTTAATAACCATCCCAAAGGAGTGTATTAAGGATAAAAACTTGTAGATCATGTTCTAAAACGTTCCCAGAGTCTTAATCCCATCTATCTGATATTACAAGTTAGGATGACTGACTCATCAACCCATAATATTCTCAAGAGAAACTCGTCTGAGTGTAGTATCGTGTAACAACTGTTATCAGGTCTACACCTGAACAGTTTCTGCACTACGTCATAAATAGGACAAGTTGGGTTAAATGTTCTACGGTCCTTAGCTTCTTGGACCCTAAATCAGAGAAAATAATGCCTAACCACAAATGACTTGTGTGACATTAGTAACTCTAAAAAGGTCTCCATTGAGTAGATGGGTCTCAAGACAACTTATTAAGGACTACTCCACACAAGTTGAATATGACTATATCATCCTCCTATCTTAATTACACTCAAGTTCGGGTTAGAACTTGTCTCACCACTCAGAGATCACCAAGCACAACAGACAAATTATATCACACAAACAAGTATACAAACATCAAATATACAAATATATACACATAAAAAGTAGGCTAAACCCACTTAGGACTACTCTCCAACAGAGTCTCCACTTAATTTTTGTAGCGGTAAATTCATAACCACTAAGCTATGGATAAGCTCAACATCAATAAAACCAGAGTTGCCACTGCACTTTTATTGATTCCAAAGGAAAAAGGGAAAAGTACGAACAAAACTCAAAGATAAGAAGTTTTTAAATCAAAACTAATAAAATACCAGAGATTACAGGTAAGGGGGTTGGTTACACAGAGGGAAGGTGTTAACATCCAAAGTGTCCTAGGTACTCCTAAGGAGCCCTTTTTTTATGTGTATGTGTTTTGGTATAAAAGATGTTTGAGAAAAATAGAGTGTGGGGATGAGAAAATAATTCATTGATTATATTTTTGTGTTTGACAAAACCTTCGGACTTGTGCCTGCATACCAACATAAAAATGAGGGATCAAAACCTCGTAGTTCGTGGTAACGATTTCAAAGTTGGTGAATTGCTTTTAACAAAAGTTTAAATGAAAAGGCACCAAGGGGCCAAAAAATTGAATGGGTTTGTTAGTTCTTTTTGTATTTTTTTGAAATTTTAAGTCAATATGATTAAGTTTATTTACAAATTTGATTTAAGAAAGATTTTGAAAATTCAATGGCATAAGGCCAAAGTTTATAATCATTTAAACAAAGTCTAAGTTTGAAATCACAAGTAAAGAAAGTTTTTGAAATGGGGAAGAGATTTTGAAATTTATTAAGTGGGAGGAGATGAAGAGGTTATCCTAAGCATAAAATTAAAAGTTAAGAGTTGAAAAGATCTTACCAATGGGATGCAATCCAACAGACAAGAATGTGATATAGAAACCCATTTTCCATTGGACTTTGAATCAAGAAATAATCAACAAGCAATTAGCAATATCAGACATCATGAAGATCAAGGCATCAAATAAAGATAGCCATATCCAAGCAAGGAACTCCATAGCTAGCAGTCTTCTTTGTCTTCTCATGTATCATATGAAATATTCCTTAATCAACTCAAAAGAAAGCATCAGACACAAGATCAAAATAACAATTAGCATCAAGATAAAGCAACATATGAATTCAAACAGAGTCCTAAGGCTTGCATCAGATGAAGGTTGAGTTCACAATAACTTGGTTTCAAAATGTTGGCATTGGCCAAGTCCTTTTTGTACAGGGAATGTTGCCTAATCTTAAGTCAAAAAGTTCAGATCAAGATCAACAGTCCACCAAACATTTTTTTAGTTTTTTTGTTGTTTATTAGGTATTTTAAGGTCCTAAGACCACAAACAAAATCAAAATGCACAAATAAATATACATAATCACAAGATATGGCTCAAATGAGCAAAGTGAAAATGACATAAACATAAACAAGTTAAATGAAATGTAAATGGTAATGAATGATAAATGACTGAAAATTAAATTGCATAAAGTAAATGACTTGAAAGTAAAGCAATATTAATAAGAGTTAGTCAAATGTTAGTCAAGTGTTAGTGGTGTTTTTGTTTTTTAATGGATTAAGTCATTCTTTGGAGAACACTCAACCACCCATTCACAAGCATGGATTCTTAAACCAAGACATCTTCCATGGGAAGGAAAAAAGGTCAAGTTTCCATACAATACCATGAAGGATGGGAGACTTATAATCTCACATACTAGAATGTTATGCCTTCAGGGTCAAATTTAGCTCTATGTTAAGCAATCGTAATTGGACTTATGTAAAAGTCACAACTATCTGAGGTCAGGCAATAAAAATTTAGGTGTTAATGCATGTTAGAGATTTGGTATGATGAACCAAACTCCTAAAACATACCACACACTAAAAGAAACAATCAAGAGGGATGGACTTATCTCATATATACTTGTATTGGTTCATCTGACACAAGGTCATTGGTGAACCAATTAACCTTAAGACATTAGAGATTTCATTGGTCAATGAAAGGAATGAGAAAGAATAGGGATGAAGATGAAGATGGGGGGGGGGGGGGGGGTGAGAGAAACACAAATTGGTCATGAGAGAAATTTTATCAAATTAAGGTCATTCATTCATTTTGGGAGATGAAATGTATATTTCATCAATCACCTAAATCCAATGATTTTAATCCAACAAAATTCAAATCAACCTTGACCAAGGCCCAAACAAATAGTCAAACATCAAAGACCATAAAAATAGCTCAACATAATTTTTACACATTTAATCAATTAAAAATCAAATTAAAATACAATTTAATTTGATCAAAATCTAAAACCTCTTCAAAACACCAAATAAATAGCCAAGAGATTTATCATAGGTCAAACAAGGTCAAAGGACCTTAGACAAAAAATCTCATGATTTTTAAAAAGTCAGAAGTATTTTTAAACAATTAAAAATATGTATAAAAAATTTAATTCATGAAAAATATCAAAATTAATCCAAAAAATAATTTTAATTCAGAATATGGAAGAGAAAAATATTTAAAGATTTTTGGTGAAAGTCCCATATTTTTTGGATTAAAAATGAAATTAATATGAATTAAACAAAATAAAAGGATTAAACATAAAATAAGAAATTAAAATAAAAATAGAAAAAAAGGGCCATCAGATCTCCCTCATTAATTGAGGTGGTAGATCTAATAGCCACACGTGCGCTATCCATCATAGTCTCCAGTCAACGCGTCACATGGTTGGTAATCAATATAGATGGCTAAGACTAAAACATTTCAAACGGCCAGGAGACATGACACCACATCACCGGAGCCCTAGCTCCGGTGGACCTCACCGGACTGGTCCACCACCAACCACCATGGAAATGAAAACAAGGACATGGATTTAAAGAAAAATGCTCAGGAGCTCGAATTTGGCCTCAATTTTCTCCAATTCTAAGTATATCATGAGATACATGGATTTGAATTTTGAGGATCATGAACTGAGTTGCTTCGGTTTGACATTAAAGCAACTCAATCTTGTTGCCTACATTGGTAGGACTTTAGCCAACAAAAAATCACAAAGAATAGTGAAGAACTAAATGAGAATCGAAGAGATAAAAATTCCTAAAAATCACCTTCGATGGAGCTTCAACCTTGCTTGATCTTGCTTCCAATTGTCCTTGGCTTGGCTTCAGAAGCTTGTAAGAGGTGAATTGGACCAAAGAAAAGCTTGGACTCTTGGAGTTTCAATCTCAAAACAGAATGAGATTTGAAACACGATTTTTAAATGAAAACCTTCAAGATTGTCCTTTAATGGTGAGGGTTTGGATTGCAGGTTCAAAGCTTGGGCATGAGGTCCTCAATTCTGAGCCATGAGGATTGTATTTATAGACATTCCAATTCATTTCCACACACTTCCAAAATTTGCCAATTTTAGCAATTTGCCATGCATGCTTGCATGGGCGTGTATAGGTCAATCAAGTGATGTATTCAGGTCCAAAATTACTTGAATTCAATGCTGAAATCATGTCATGATGCCATGCATTTGAAATTGGAAAGTGAAGGTGAAATTCATCCAAATGGACCTTTGGAAAGAACCCATGCGCAAGTCCTTCATTTCTTAGCTAAATGAGATGATCTTAGACTTTTTGGAAAGGTGAGATCAAGGGGAACAACTTTTATGTTGAACACTTTTCAGTTTGAATCTTGGATCATGATGAATTTTGAGGTGGAAGTTTGGAAAATCAAACATATTTGAAACTTTTCCAAGTACCAAGTTAAATGTTCACTTTTTCCACCTTGAATAACTTTTGCTATGGACTTCAAATGGAAAAATTCCCTTCATCAAAGTTGTATCTCTTTCAAACCTATTCAATTTGGTCACAAATTTGACCTGATTTTGATTTGGCATGAAGGATGTATGCATTTTAGAAGTTGAGGAAAATCACTTGTTCAATGGTAATGACCCAAAATGACCTATAATGTTTCCTCTTGGCACATGCATTTGCAAGTTGAATTTTAACTTCTTACAAACATAAAAGTTGAAGAGGACATATTGAATTTAATCATGGAACTTTGAATGGATTTCATCTCATAAAAATTGAGCAAGTTATGGTCCTTGGAAGTTGACCTCCTAACTAGGGTTCAGACAAAATGACCTATAATCTTTCATCATAAAAAATGACTTTCCAAGCAAAAGTAATTATTGACTTCAACATGAAAGTTGTTTGTAATGTCATAATTAGTAACATTTATTTTGGAATAATTTTCATATGACAAAAGTTTTAGGATATAAGGTCTAGGGAACCCCAGTTTTGACCAGTTGACTTTCTCTGGTCAACCACCATGAACCAACTTGCAAACTTGACATTGTCTTGATACTTGGGACTCATGGAGGATCATATATGTGTAAGATGATGTAATATGAAGTATCCCTTGAAATATTTGATCAACTAATGAAGAAATTTGATGAGGAAGTCACACAAGATACCTAGATGAATTAGGGCTTCCAAGGCGAACAAGCTTCAAACTCTTGATGAATTCTAATGATATGTGAAGATCATGGGGATCCATATATGATGTATAAAACCAATGTAAACCATCTCTTGATTAGTCTCCTTGCATTGAGGGTCTTAAACCCTAGATATGAGCTTGATGGAGAATGGGTGAACACAAACACTACCTACAAAAGCAACAAACTATATATTGACATATTTTTGGAATTTTGGTTAGTAAATAATGAAAAAAAAGTATGATACAATCAAATGTGCCTGGTTATCTCTCACAATGCAAACCCAATGAATGAGGGGTAAGGAGGATGCCAAGGTGTGATCCCAAAGATAATGCATATGATGAGATAACATGAGGGATCATAGGGTCAAAATTGGGGTCTTACACAATGTACATAAATATTTGTTAAAATATTCAATACTATCATCAGACCTTATAAGGCCGATCTTAATTTGATTTTTAATCATGTTAACAAAATCTCTGGATCTTTATTAAACTTTTGATTTTTTTCCATTGAGATAAACCCAACACACTTGTGTATTATCACTTATAAATGTCACCAATCATTTTTAGACATAGTTTTAATTTTTGAAGGATCCCAGACATCACTATGAATTATGTTGTAAGTCGACGTCGTCAAGAACAAATCAAAATATGAGAAAGATTGAGTTTCTTGAACAAACACAATAAATCCTATTAGGTTTTATGAAAGAGAGAGAATAAGGAATAAAAAGAATAAGGATTAGTTATAACTGTTTTACTATTCACCTTTTCTATTAGGATTCAAAGATTACAAGTGAATATCAACAACCAACTCCATCTCTCTGCAACTTGAGAGAAATAATTTATTTATAGACTACTAAGTTAACTTAAACAATTGGGCCTAACAGACTGATCTAATTCGATATGCTAACTTAAACACTAAGCTAACATATTTCGATAACATGTTTGAACAAACTTCGACTATAACATGCATAACTTTTGTTAAACCATGAAGTTATCCTTGTCTAGGCTAGAGTTTGATACAAATACCATAAATCTCCACCTTGGAACAAACTCTACACAAACTAGCTTTCATCATGCAACTTTATCAACTCCATACAGTGGAAGAATTTGCTACTTGTCAATGTTTTGGTGATCACATCATCAACATTGTCATCAGTTGAAACCTTTACCACTTGGACTTTTCCATGCTCGATTATCTCTCTGACTAAATGCAACCTCACATCGATGTGATTGGTTTGCTCATGATAGGATGAATTCTTCGACATGTGTATTGTACTTTGACTATCACATTTAATAGTGATAGCTTGACCTTGAATTTTTAGATGATTAGCAAAACTTTTAAGCCACACTGCTTCTTTGACAACTTCAGTGAGGGAAATATACTCTGCTTCAGTAGTTGATAAGGCAACAACCTTATGAAGTGTTGATTTATAACTAATTGTTGTGCCAAACATATTGCACACATATCCAAAAATAGATTTTATGAAATCCATACAACCTGCATAATTAGAGTCGATAAATCCTTTGATTTCGACTTTGCTATCATCACCACAGGCTCCACCATAATTAGGACTCTGCTCAGAGACCAATTTATGTATCTTAAAATCCATTTTAATGATTTCCAATGTGCCTTCCAAAGATAAGCCATATACCTGCTTACAAGGCTCACTATGTACGCTATGTCTGACCTCGTATAAACCATAACATACGTCAAAGAACATACTATACTAGCATATGAAATATTATTCATGTAGGCTCTTTTGACTTCAATACTAGGACTTTGAGTCGTACTTAACTTGAATTGAGGATTAGTCGGTGTTAGAACATACTTTGAATTTTACATGCCAAACTTGTCTACAATCTTCTTCAGGTATGTCTCTTGAGATAAGCATAATCTCGACTGCATTTTATTTCTCTGGATATCAATCCCAATAATCCTGGAGGCAACTCCCAGATTCTTCATATTGAACTCCTTATCGATTTCAACTGTCACCTTCATAACATCCTCAACATTGTTGCTTGCCATAAGGATTTCATTCACATAAAGCAACAGAATAACAAGTGAATTTCCAGGTTGAAATCTGAAGTAAACACAATGGTTGAACTGACTCCTATTGAAACCTATATGTGCCACGAACTTGTCTAATTTCCTATTCCATTGTCGAGGAGATTGTTTCAGGCTATATAATGACATATTAAGCTTGCACACATGATCTTCCTTTCCCTTTTCTTCATATCCTTCAGGTTGCCTTATCAGGATTGTTTCATCTTGATCACCATACAAGAAGGTTGTCTTCACATCCATCTGCTCAAGTTTTAGGTCGAACTTTGCCACCATGGCTAACAATATTCAAATAGATTTATGCTTTACAATAGATGATAACACATCATTAAAGTTGACACCTTCTTTCAGAGTGAACCCTCTAGAAACCAACCTTGCCTTAAATCGCTTCGACATCACTCATTCGATTCCTTACTTAACCTTGAAAATCCACTTACAACTGACTAACCTGACCCCTACAAGTTTCTCGATTAACTCCCAAATGTTATTGTCATTAAGAGATTTCATTTCATCATCCATGGCTTTCAACCATTCAATATTATTTCGACTCCTCACAACTTCCTTGTAATCTATAGGTTTTTCATCGAGGACCTCACTTGCAAAGATTAAGGCGAATGCTATGAGATCTGCATAACCAAGTCTCTGAGGTGACTTGATGAATCTTCTCGATCTGTCTCTTGCTAGTAGGTAGTCATTATCAGTCTCCTCATCTTTATCAGCAACTTGTGCTTCTTCTTTGACTTCATCTGGTTTGTGCAATTCAATATCACTATGCTCCACCTCAACAAGAACCTCTTCGTGTTCCAGCTCTTCTCTAAAGATCTTAATAATTTAACCAACATCATCAATTTTCTTGAAAGCCTTCTCAACTTCATTGAGAACTACATATTGATTTATGATACAACTCTTGTGACCTAGCTCTAGGAACCACATCCTATAGGCTTTAACTCCTTCAGGGTATCTAAGGAACATACATCTTAGAGATCTAGGTTCGACCTTATCTTGCCTAATGCGAGCATATGCTACATAACCAAATACTCTAAGTTTATCGAGATTGGGTGGATGTCCCGACCTGACTCTTTCATGTATCTTCATTCCTAAGGAAGTCGAAGGACACCTATTTATCAGGTGTGCTACAGTCACACCAATTTCTTCCCGAAACACATTCTTTAATCCCACACTAACCAACATGCACCTCACTCTTTCCATAATGGTTCGATTGAACGTTTCAGCCAAAACATTTTGTTGGGGGAGTTCTAGCTGTAGTTATGTGCCTTTCAATACCATACACAACACAATAGTTGTCGAAATTCTTATTGCAAAATTCAAGACCATTGTCAATCCTCAACCTATTGACCTTCCAACCAGTTTGGTTTTTGACCAGGGTCTTCCAACTTTTGAATTTTTTTTAAAGTTTCATCCTTAGCTTTCTGAATGAATATCCATAACTTTATGGAATAATCATCAACTATGAGTACGAAATACTTTGCACCTGAGTGCAAGGGATTCCTTGCAGACCCTCAAAGATCAGCATGAATATAATCAAGGGATCCATGTGTTCTTTTTTTTACCTTTGTTAAATTTCACTCTACATGATTTACCAAATACACAAGGTTCATAAAACTCTAATTTTTCGACCTTGTCACCATATAGGAGATTTTGTTTCGACAATTCGACCAAGCCTCTTTCACTGACATGGCAAAGTTGCTTGTGCCATGTGTAACACCCCGATAAAAATAAGATAATTATTTAATTTAAGTTAATATTATATTTATTAATTTAATTAAACAATTGGAATTTTTGGATTATTATTATTATTATTATTGGAATAATAATTATTGGAAAATATATAAGTTGGAAATAAGGAAAAAAGAGTTTCATTTTTGGTAAAGAGGGTTTTACGTGAAAAGCAGAGAAGCGGCTGAAAAGAGGAAAAGGGCAAAGAGGCAGAGCAAGAGGAAGAAGGTTGGAGAAGAGAAAAGCTTGAAGCTTAAAGATTCGCCGGATTAACTCAGGTAAGGGGTGTTTATCGTCGTTTAATGGGTATTATGGGTTAACATGTAATGGGTAGTGATAAACCGTTGAATTGACCCTAATTGGGATGTTGAATGCTGAAAAATTGTGTTGGATAAGTTGTGTTAAAGCTGTAATTGAATCTGTATTTGTGTGAGATGTAATTTCCCGAACGTATAGCGTTTTACGGAATCGGAATCGGAGGTCCGGAAGTCCTCCAACGGCGGAAAATGCGGAGAATTCTGCATTCTGCTTCGTGTTAGCGCAGTAACAGCTTTCTGTCTTGCGTTAACCGGTTAACCCAGGGTGTTAACCGGTTAACACTGTTATGAACTGTGAAAATATTGCTGTTTTGCTTGCGTTAACCGGTTAACCCAGGGCGTTAACCGGTTAACACTGTTGTGGTTTCTGAGAAATTGCTGTTCTGTCTGCGTTAACCGGTTAACCCAGGGCGTTAACCGGTTAACACTGTTGAGTTTTGCCAGAAAGCGTGTTCTGTGTTGCGTTAACCGGTTAACCCAGGGCGTTAACCGGTTAACACTGTTGGAAATTGGAAAAATTAATATTTGAATAATGTGTGCATAATTGGTGTTGGCCTATATTGGCGTATGATGTAATAGGGATTAATTCCCGCTGTTTTGAGCAGTATAGGTATTAGTGGAGTGTGCTAATACTGTGATTAATTATTTGACATGATATGATGTTTGATACATGTGCTGATGATGTGTGAAACCATGCATAATGTTGTGAATGTATATATTATGCATGTGTTGGTGAATGGACTGTTTTATGGCTTAGAGTGTGAGCATATGTCCATTGTGGATTGTTGTTAATGATGTTGCATTGCTAGGTGAATTAGCATGCATATTGTGGCCTTTATGGTGGTAGCTAATTCCCATGGTGAGGAATTAGTGAGTAAATCATTGTGGATTATTGTTGATGATTTTGCATTGCTAGGTGATTTAGCATGCATATTGTAGTCTGTATGGTGGTAGCTAATTCCCATAGTGAGGAATTAGTGAGTTGGTGGTAGCTAATTTCCGTGGTGAGGAATTAGTGAGTGAGTCACTAGGTCTCAAATGAGTGGGACTAGTGGGCTTGGTAGCCGTATCTGGATTTGATCGGTGAGGTGAACTATATGTTCACGAATAGTCGGTACCGCATGCATGGAGTCTCATTGCATAATGTATGTCTGGTGTATAATATGAATGGATGCGTTCCAATATTATACGTGTGTTTTGATGTTTATGTTGAGCATGATTATGATGTTTGAGTGGAGGTTGCCGTTACTGAATGTGTGATATGATTAGGGTGATTAATGTGTTATTTACTTAGCATTACATGATATTTTATAATGCTTATTATATCGATTGAGGAACTCACCCTTACAACTATTTTTCAGGTAACGAGCAGTGATTGAGTGGAAGCTAGTGCTTGGAGTCTAGTGTAGTCTCCTTAGTGGGTCATGCTCTGATAGATGTAACATCGGGACGGGATGTTTTACCTTGTTGAATAATTTTACATGTAATGTGTTACATGTTTTGCATGATTGATTTGATTTCTATCCGCTGCGTATTGTGCAAATGCTTTATGTTTTGAATTAATAAAAGAGCATGACAGTTATTTGGTGAATGGTGTGAAATGATTGTGTGACACCCTTAATTGCATATCTACTCTGATATATATTTGTTGTTTTAATTAAATATTTGGGTTATTTTAGAAGGGTGTTACATTAGTGGTATCAGAGCATAGTCGGTCGAGTCGAGTCGTAATTATTCTGTTTCCCCTGTACGGGATAGGTGTTGTGTAACCCTATCAGTACTTATTGTTTAGCTTGTTGGGTTTTCAGAATAGAGATGGCTGGAAGAGGTAGAGATGATGCTGCGATTGCTGAGGCTCTAGGTATGCTAGCTGGAGTACTTGGAGGGAATCCGAATGTTGCGGGAATGGGAGCTGCTCGTCAACTGAGTGAGTTCCAGAAGAACAATCCTCCAATGTTCAAGGGAGCATACGATCCAGAGGGTGCTCAGAAGTGGTTGAAGGAGATCGAGAGGATCTTCCGAGTGACTGAGTATGCCGATAACCAGAAGGTCAGGTTCGGTACGCATATGCTGTCAGAAGAAGCAGATGATTGGTGGGTTGCTACCCGCACTGAGTTGGAATCTGCTGGGAATGCTGAGATCACTTGGGCTGTGTTTAGAGAGAGATTCCTGAGGAAGTACTTTCCAGAGGATGTCAGAGGAAAGAAAGAGATAGAGTTCTTAGAATTGAAGCAGGGCAATCGGTCTGTTACGGAGTATGCTGCTAAGTTCACAGAGCTGTCGAAGTATTACACTCCCTATGATGAGGCTACTGGGGAATTTTCGAAATGTGTGAAGTTTGAGAACGGGTTGCGTCCCGAGATCAAGCAGGCTATTGGATATCAGCGGATTAGAGTGTTTTCTGATTTGGTTGACTGTTGCAGGATTTTTGAACAGGATACCAAGGCCAGAGCGGAAAGCTATCAGCAGAGGGTTGATAGGAAAGGCAAGAATCAGAATGATCGTGGGAAACCGTATGCAGCTGGCAAAGGTTTCCAGAGACAGAGTGGAATGAAGAGGCCTAGTGGGGGAGACTCTAGTGCCCCTGCTAAGTGTTACAGATGTGGTCAGGCTGGACATCGTGTCCATGAATGTACCAGTGCTGAGAGGAAGTGTTTCAAGTGTGGAAAAGGTGGTCATTTGGCTGCAGAGTGCCGGTCGAAGACTGTGACTTGTTTCAACTGTGGAGAGTTGGGTCATATTAGCCCACAGTGTCCTAAGCCGAAGAGAGAGAACCAGTCGGGAGGCAAGGTCTTTGCTTTATCGGGTTCTGAGACTTCTGCAGATGATCGTTTGATCCGAGGTACGTGTTATATTAATGGCTTTCCTCTTGTAGCTATTATTGACACCGGTGCTACTCATTCCTTTATATCTTTGGATTGTGCTGTGAAACTTAAGTTAGAGATATCTGAGATGCATGGAAGTATGGTGATTGATACTCCTGCGAAGGGTTCAGTGACTACTACTTCAGTTTGTTTGAATTGTCCTTTGAGTATTTTTGGTAGAGACTTTGGGATGGACCTTGTGTGTCTTCCACTAGTGCAGATTGATGTTATCCTGGGTATGAACTGGTTGGTGTTTAACCGAGTTTATATCAACTGTTTTGATAAGACTGTGATCTTTCCTGAGATTGAGGAAGGAAAGAGTTTGTTTCTATCAGCAAGGCAGGTGAATGAGGCAGTAGCAGATGGGGCAGAGTTGTTTATGCTGTTAGCGACTTTGGAGGCTAAAGATAAACTGGTGATTTGCGATCTAGCCGTGGTGTGTAATTTTCTGGATGTGTTTCCTGAAGAAGTGAATGAATTACCGCCAGAGCGTGAAGTTGAGTTCTCGATTGATTTGGTACCTGGTACTAGGCCGATATCGATGGCTCCATACCGTATGTCTGCTGTTGAGTTAACTGAATTGAAGAGTCAGCTGGAAGATCTGTTGGATAAGAAATTTATTCGTCCGAGTGTGTCACCGTGGGGTGCACCAGTGTTATTGGTTAAGAAGAAAGAAGGTACTATGAGGTTGTGTGTGGACTACAGGCAACTGAATAAAGTGACGATCAAGAATAGGTATCCTTTGCCGAGGATTGATGATTTGATGGATCAGTTGGTTGGTGCGAGTGTGTTCAGTAAAATAGACTTGAGATCTGGGTATCATCAGATACGTGTGAAAACTGAGGATATTCAGAAGACTGCTTTCAGAACAAGGTATGGACATTATGAGTATTCTGTAATGCCTTTTGGTGTGACTAATGCGCCTGGAGTATTTATGGAGTATATGAATAGGATTTTCCATCCGTATCTGGACAAGTTTGTTGTGGTGTTTATTGACGATATTTTGGTGTATTCGAAATCTGAAGAAGAGCATGCTGAGCATTTGAGAATGGTTTTAAGAGTTCTACGAGAAAAGAAGTTATTTGCTAAACTGTCTAAGTGTGAATTTTGGTTAGAAGAGGTTAGTTTTCTTGGTCATGTGATTTCAAGAGGTGGTGTTGCTGTTGATCCTTCTAAGATAGAAGCGGTATCTAAGTGGGAAGCTCCGAAGTCAGTTTCTGAGATAAGGAGTTTTCTTGGACTTGCAGGTTATTATAGGAAATTCATTGAAGGATTTTCTAAGTTGGCGTTACCGTTGACGATGTTGACTAGAAAGGGGCAAGCGTTTGTTTGGGACTCAAAATGTGAAGAAGGTTTCCAAGAGTTAAAGAGAAGGTTGACTACTGCTCCTATTCTGATATTACCGAGTTCATCGGAACTATTTGAGGTTTACTGTGATGCTTCATTGTTGGGTTTGGGTGGTGTTTTGATGCAGAATAAGCAGGTTGTAGCTTATGCTTCGAGACAACTGAAGGTTCATGAGAGGAACTATCCGACACACGATTTAGAGTTGGCAGCTGTGGTATTTGTTCTGAAGTTATGGAGGCATTACTTGTACGGGTCAAGATTTGAGGTTTTCAGTGACCATAAAAGTTTAAAGTATTTGTTTGATCAGAAAGAGCTGAATATGAGACAGAGGAGATGGTTAGAGTTTCTGAAGGATTATGACTTTGGTTTGAATTACCATCCGGGTAAAGCAAACGTAGTGGCTGATGCATTGAGTTGGAAATCATTGCATATGTCTATGTTAATGGTTAAGGAATTGGATTTAATTGAGCAGTTCAGAGACTTGAGTTTGGTGTGTGAGAGTACTCACAATAGTGTTAAATTGGGAATGTTGAAGTTAACGAGTGGTATTCTGGATGAAATTAGAGAGGGTCAGAAATCCGATGTGCTTTTGGTTGATAAGTTGACTCTAGTGAATCAAGATCAAGGTGGTGAATTCAGAGTTGATGAGAATGGTGTTTTGAAATTTGGTAATCGGGTGTGTATTCCGGATGTTACCGAACTTAAGAAGAGTATTCTTGAGGAAGAACATCGTAGTGGCCTGAGTATTCATCCTGGGGCTACGAAGATGTATCATGATTTGAAAAAGTTGTTTTGGTGGCCGGGAATGAAAAGAGAAATTGCGAGTTTTGTTTATTCTTGTTTGACTTGTCAGAAGTCAAAGATTGAGCATCAGAAGCCGTCTGGGCTAATGCAACCGTTGGTTATTCCAGAGTGGAAGTGGGATAGTATCAGTATGGATTTTGTTTCTGGTTTACCGAGAACGATTAAGAATTTTGAAGCTATTTGGGTGATTGTAGATAGATTGACGAAATCGGCTCATTTCATTCCGATCAGAATGGATTATCCGTTAGAGAGATTAGCCGAGTTGTATATTGAGAAGATTGTAAGTTTGCATGGCATTCCGTCGAGTATTGTTTCGGACAGAGATCCTAGATTTACATCGAAGTTTTGGGAAGGTTTGCAGAAGGCTTTGGGAACTAAGCTGAGATTGAGTTCTGCATATCATCCGCAGACTGATGGTCAGACTGAGAGGACGATTCAGTCACTAGAGGATCTTTTGAGGGCTTGTGTTTTGGAAAAGGGAGGTGCTTGGGATTGTTACTTACCTTTGATTAAGTTTACCTACAACAATAGTTTTCATTCGAGCATTGGTATGGCACCGTTTGAAGCTTTGTATGGTAGGAGATGTCGGACGCCTTTATGTTGGTATGAGTCCGGTGAGAGTGTTGTGGTTGGACCGGAGATTGTTCAACAGACTACGAAAAAGATTAAGATGATTCAGGAGAAGATGAGAATTGCTCAGAGTCGTCAGAAGAGTTATCACGACAAGAGGAGGAAGTCACTTGAGTTTCAAGAGGGAGATCATGTGTTTCTTCGTGTTACTCCGATAACTGGGGTTGGTCGAGCTTTGAAGTCGAAGAAGTTGACACCTCGATTTATTGGTCCTTATCAGATTTTGGAGAGGATAGGGGAGGTAGCCTATCGTATCGCTTTACCGCCGTCACTTGCGAATTTGCATGAGGTTTTTCATGTGTCTCAGTTGAGGAGGTACATTCCTGATCCGTCGCATGTAGTCCAAGTAGATGATGTCCAGGTGAGAGATAACCTGACTGTTGAAACATCACCTATGAGGATTGAGGATCGAGAGTTGAAGCAGTTGCGGGGTAAAGAGATTGCTTTGGTGAAGGTAGCTTGGGGAGGACCAGCAGGTGGTAATGTGACTTGGGAACTTGAGAGTCAGATGAAGGAGTCTTATCCGGAGTTATTCGCTTGAGGTATGTTTTCGAGGACGAAAACTCTTTTAGTGGGGGAGAGTTGTAACACCCCGATAAAAATAAGATAATTATTTAATTTAAGTTAATATTATATTTATTAATTTAATTAAATAATTGGAATTTTTGGCTTATTATTATTATTATTATTGGAATAATAATTATTGGAAAATATATAAGTTCGAAATAAGGAAAAAAGAGTTTCATTTTTGGTAAAGAGGGTTTTACGTGAAAAGCAGAGAAGCGGCTGAAAAGAGGAAAAGGGCAAAGAGGCAGAGCAAGAGGAAGAAGGTTGGAGAAGAGAAAAGCTTGAAGCTTAAAGATTCGCCGGATTAACTCAGGTAAGGGGGGTTTATCGTCGTTTAATGGGTATTATGGGTTAACATGTAATGGGTAGTGATAAACCGTTGAATTGACCCTAATTGGGATGTTGAATGCTGAAAAATTGTGTTGGATAAGTTGTGTTAAAGCTGTAATTGAATCTGTATTTGTGTGAGATGTAATTTCCCGAACGTATAGCGTTTTACGGAATCGGAATCGGAGGTCCGAAAGTCCTCCAACGGCGGAAAATGCGGAGAATTCTGCATTCTGCTTCGTGTTAGCGCAGTAACAGCTTTCTGTCTTGCGTTAACCGGTTAACCCAGGGTGTTAACCGGTTAACACTGTTATGAACCGTGAAAATATTGCTGTTTTGCTTGCGTTAACCGGTTAACCCAGGGCGTTAACCGGTTAACACTGTTGTGGTTTCTGAGAAATTGCTGTTCTGTCTACGTTAACCGGTTAACCCAGGGCGTTAACCGGTTAACACTGTTGAGTTTTGCCAGAAAGCGTGTTCTGTGTTGCGTTAACCGGTTAACCCAGGGCGTTAACCGGTTAACACTGTTGGAAATTGGAAAAATTAATATTTGAATAATGTGTGCATAATTGGTGTTGGCCTATATTGGCGTATGATGTAATAGGGATTAATTCCCGCTGTTTTGAGCAGTATAGGTATTAGTGGAGTGTGCTAATACTGTGATTAATTATTTGACATGATATGATGTTTGATACATGTGCTGATGATGTGTGAAACCATGCATAATGTTGTGAATGTATATATTATGCATGTGTTGGTGAATGGACTGTTTTATGGCTTAGAGTGTGAGCATATGTCCATTGTGGATTGTTGTTAATGATGTTGCATTGCTAGGTGAATTAGCATGCATATTGTGGCCTTTATGGTGGTAGCTAATTCCCATGGTGAGGAATTAGTGAGTAAATCATTGTGGATTATTGTTGATGATTTTGCATTGCTAGGTGATTTAGCATGCATATTGTAGTCTGTATGGTGGTAGCTAATTCCCATAGTGAGGAATTAGTGAGTTGGTGGTAGCTAATTTCCGTGGTGAGGAATTAGTGAGTGAGTCACTAGGTCTCAAATGAGTGGGACTAGTGGGCTTGGTAGCCGTATCTGGATTTGATCGGTGAGGTGAACTATATGTTCACGAATAGTCGGTACCGCATGCATGGAGTCTCATTGCATAATGTATGTCTGGTGTATAATATGAATGGATGTGTTCCAATATTATACGTGTGTTTTGATGTTTATGTTGAGCATGATTATGATGTTTGAGTGGAGGTTGCCGTTACTGAATGTGTGATATGATTAGGGTGATTAATGTGTTATTTACTTAGCATTACATGATATTTTATAATGCTTATTATATCGATTGAGGAACTCACCCTTACAACTATTTTTCAGGTAACGAGCAGTGATTGAGTAGAAGCTAGTGCTTGGAGTCTAGTGTAGTCTCCTTAGTGGGTCATGCTCTGATAGATGTAACATCGGGACGGGATGTTTTACCTTGTTGAATAATTTTACATGTAATGTGTTACATGTTTTGCATGATTGATTTGATTTCTATCCGCTGCGTATTGTGCAAATGCTTTATGTTTTGAATTAATAAAAGAGCATGACAGTTATTTGGTGAATGGTGTGAAATGATTGTGTGACACCCTTAATTGCATATCTACTCTGATATATATTTGTTGTTTTAATTAAATATTTGGGTTATTTTAGAAGGGTGTTACACCATGACTCAATCTTTGACACATGTTTTATGGATGCCACATCTGCTGAACCATTTACAACCTTAGCCATAAAGGTATACAAGCCTTTTTTCTTTAGCATCTCAAGACTTCCTTTGACCTTTTCATTACCCTTATGATACTTTGCTCTCCTTTAAAAACATATCCTTTCTTGTCGAATTCACCAAGAAAAATTAAATTTATCTTAAGTTCAAGTACATACCTGACATCAGTCAATAGCCTTATCGACTCATCATGGAGATTGAATCTCACAAATCGAATACCTTCCATTTTGCAAAGTTTATTGTTTCCCAGCAACACTGATCCATCATCTCGATTACATAATTCATCAAACACGTATTTGTTTGGAGTCATGTGCCAAGTGCAACCTGAATCCATAATCCACTCCTTGCTAGAATCGCTGCTTGAAACCACAAGGACATAAGATGATTCATAATCATCTTGTACAATGGTTGCATTTCCATTATCCTTTCCACCATGATTATTGAGTCGACCGGGGCACACCTTTCTTGTGTGTCCCTCATTTTCACAATGATAACACCTAATAGAAAGAGCATTACCACCATAATTATTTTGTAGAACTTTACCCTTATTCTTCTCAAACCTACCATATTTGTTTGAGAGCTTTCCTTTAATGGACAATCCCTCACCAACAGACAATGACTTATATTTCTTTCGTTTGTTCAAATCCTTAGAGTACAAGGCTGATTAGACATCTTCAAAGGTCAACGAATCTCTTCCATACAAGAGATTTTCCTTGAAATTATTATGAGACTACGGTAACACACACAACAACAACAATGCTTGATCTTCATCATCAATCTTGACCTCGATATTCTCAAGATCAAGAATCAACTTGTTGAACATATCCAACTTCTCATCCAAGACTTTATCTTCACTCATCTTGAATGAATACAAAGCTTGCTTTAGGTAGAGACGATTTACTAACGATTTCGTCATGTATAAACCTTCGAGTTTCGTCCATACACCAGCTGTAGTTTTCTCCTTCAAAAACTGCCAGAAAACCTTATCACCAAGGCTCAATACAATGTTGTTGTGGGATTTCTCGATCTTCGTCGTCTTCTACTTCTCCGTTAGGGTAACACCCATTTTCTCTGATCCTTTCAACGCTTCTAACAAACCCCGTTGAACAAGAAGGTCTTGCATCTTCAAGCGCCACAAACTGAAATCACTCACACTCGTGAATTTCTCAATCTCATACTTTGTTGGCGGTATCTTTTCCTTCACACTCACTGCACCAATTTGTTGTGAATCGATGTCGTCGAAAATAAATCAAAATTTGAGAAAGATTGAGTTTCTTGAACAAGCACAAGAAAACCTATTAGATTTTACGAAAGATAGAGAAGATGGAAGAAGAAGAAGAAGGATTGGTTATAACTGTTTTGCTATTCACTTTCTCTATTAGGATTCAAAGATTATAAGTGAATATCAACAACCATCACTCTCTCTCTATAACCTGGGAGAAACAATCCATTTATAGACTACTAAGCTAACTTAAGCAACAAGCCAACTTAAACAATTGAACCCAACAGATTGACCCAATTCAACATGCTAACTTAAACACTAAGCTAACACATTTCGACAGCATGCTTGAACATACTTCGACTACAACATGCACAACTTCTGTCGAACCATGAAGTTATCCTTGTCGAGGCTAGAGTTTGATTCAAATACCACAATTTAGATTTTTTTAAAGAATATTGAACTAAAAAACACACAATGATCTTTAGCTAAGTGGAAATCATCACAATAAAACTGTGAAATGTTTATTTCTTTGAAAAATTCAAGAAACAAATGATTAAGATAAGGGCAACTAGGATGACCTAATCGTTTGTGTCATAACATAACTTGATTTGAAACAATATGCGAGCCTGTACTCTTGAAACTATAAATCACAATATTACAAAGAAAAGTTTCATCAAAGTAGTACAACCCACTTATCTCTTTAATAGTTCTAATCATATTCCATGAGTTTTGATTCTGAAAAACACATGTAAAAGAATGAAAAATAACACAATAGTTAGTGTCATTAAACAATTTAAGAACATATAGAATATTGCAAACGAATTTAGGAACATGTAAAACAAGCCGCTAAGGGATTTTCTCTATAAAATTTATGATGCCTTTTCATGCATTACTATAATAACCACCAATAACAATCTTAAACATTTTAGAACTTTTACCATGACACATAAGATGGATACAAGAGTGATATTAGTCATGTGTTCAGATCCTCCTTAACCTATTATCAAAAGGTTATAGTGGTTTTGGGAAGGTAGTGCCTAAGAATCCTGACCTATTCGTGCCTTAGTCCCTTAGTCCCAACATGAATTTTAAGGAATGAATTGAACTTTAGAAGCTTAAGAAGGTGATTCATAGTTCAAACATGTAGTTTGAAGCACATTCCCCGAATATGACTAAGGCATGTTTTTTTTTTCAAAACATCACTTGTCGACGATTCTCTTCGCGCCATTTGTTGAATGGTCTGGTCTAAAAATTTGTAGGTTTATATAGACAAACTAATCATCAAAGAAAATGGCGTCTCTGAGAAACACATCATAGTCCTTGCATATACTTTTTTTTTATCAAAATAAAGTTGACAAATCTAAACACGAACATACATGATTGTAGTTGAAAGAAGAACCAAAATAAAAGACATATCTAATGAAAACCCATAAAAATGATTTATTTTTTTGAGACATATTCATAATCTTTTCATTCATAGATGCCAATAAATATTTTAAACTATGATCAAACATCACCAATGATTTTTTTAATGGGACAAAATGCATCAAAAAAGAAAGTAGGAGGAAAAGTAGTCAAGTTTCATACCATTTATAAAAAAAATACCTATTATAGTAAATTTATTCTTCATGAGAATTCCACGTCATTAATAGTAATAAAAACTAGCAGTTATATAAAAACTAGTTGTCATACTATATTTCTATGTATACAAGCATATGAAAATCTTTAATATTCTCACAATCCCTTGTATTTTTATCAAGTTGTGCAATTATGTTCCATTATCTCATATCATCCATATAATAGATCTAATAGTAAAATATTGAATGCATACTACATATAAAGGAGACGTGAGGCTTTTCAGGCATGTTGTGTTTAAATGATTGTATGCATTGCAAATGGAAAATTTTTCTAACCTCATGGAAATGACAAATTAGTCACAATGATAATGCTAAACTTACGATAATTACTCGAAGCATTGCAACCACAAGACTTGTGGATACAACAACATACATTTTCTAGTAGTGTAGGTTCAAACAATGTCATCAATGTGTTGAACACATCCAATGTGTTGAACAATACTTTGGATGAACAATCTCTCACAATTCAATATATTGTGAATCACTTATACTACAATGTATTATTTAACTATTGATATTTATTCTGATTGAGCTACAATGTGATTTCAATGTCGATAGAGAAAAATAGAAAACTTTATGTCCAACAACAAAAAATAGTAAGAAATGACGTGAAACAAACCTTTAAAATAATTTAAATCCAATTCTAGTTTGTGATCCGGCACATGCTTAATATATAATTATAACGAAACATATAATATATATACAAACATGATATTCCGTAACATGATTATCGGAGACAAATCTAATATAAATTATATTGATTTTAATTATGATCACATGAATAATTATATCTCAACAAATAAGGTGTTGAATGACACTCTTATTAATTTTGTGATATATATATATATATATATATATATATATATATATATATATATATATATATATATATATATATATATATATATATATATATATATATATATATATATATATATATATATATATAAATATGAAAACATATTTGCACCAAGTTAAATTAATATTAACTCTAAATAAGTAGAGTTTATTTTAAACCGTGCAAGACAAGAGAATAATTATATGGTATGAGATATTTTAGTTGATTATGTTTAAATTTAAATCACATGAAATAAAAATATATAATTTTTCTCTAAAGAGGATTAAAAGTGAACAAAATACGAAATGTAAATAACAATCTACAAAAATCAACGATAACTAAAGCTAAGACCTAGGAGCAAATATTTTGAAAAAAATATTGCATAATTTGAATCAAACTCACCACATGAAAAAATCCCATTTGAAACAAAGTAATATATAAAATTATATTTTTATTTATTTATAATTCTAAATATTGTTGATATTTGGCCCAATTAGCCCAAAAGAACAAAAAACCCACGTCGACAAAAACAAAAATGAACAAAAATACACATGACCGAAATTACAAAACCAACCCTACAACCCTCAAAATATCTCTTCATGAGATTCGCGTGGCACGTTGGTCATATTCCCAGGGCAAAAAAGTAAAACCCCCTCCACCCAAAAGGCTAATACTGTCATCCAACTAAACCAACAACACGTATCAAACACATTAAAATCAGAAAGAAAGTCGCAATCTTTCAAAACACACACACAAAGGAAACACAAACAATTCAAATAGCCAATAAAATCAAATCACACGGATCGATGACGTGGCAAAATATAAACGAAATCCCGCGTAAACCCTAAACTTCAATTTTTTCCCTTTTCAGTTTTTGTTAGCGTTTTCTCTCCTATACCCTTCGCTTCCAACCCTTCTTATCCCCTCTCCCTCGCTCCCGAAACCTCACAACAGCACGTTCCGAACTCGTTGCTCTCACTCGCTCCGATTCCGCAACTCGCTTCGTTCCATTTCTCGTTGATCGTCATGCCGAAAGCCAAATCCGACTCCAAAGCCGTTGATAGCAGGTAAATTTGTTCAATTCGTTCGGTTTTTCGCTTCTTTTATTCAGTTTTTTCGATTTCGAGTTCTAGATCTGAATAGTTCGATCTAATTTTTGGTTTGTAGGTTGAAACGCAAAGGCGCTGGAACTGGAAGGAAGCAGTCGAAGAAAGCTGCTAAGGATCCAAACAAGCCTAAGAGGCCTCCCAGTGCTTTCTTCGTTTTCATGTATGATTAGTTTTTTCTTGCCTGATTCTCGTTTCGTCGTAACTTTTTTTTTTGTTTGTAAAATTTAGTTGTTGTTTTAATGGTTTTTGATTTATGATTACGATGTTTCAGGGCTGATTTCAGAGAACAGTATAAGAAGGATCATCCTAACAACAAATCTGTTGCTGCTGTGAGTAATTTATTTTCCGTTTTGGTATTTTTTAATTGTTCTTCTTTTGAAAACCTAATTCTTAATTTATTACTGTGTAAATTCAATTAGGTTGGAAAAGCTTGTGGTGAGGAATGGAAATCTTTGTCTGAAGAGGTGAATATTTTTAATACAATATAATAATTAATCTTATGATGATATAGTTTATTTGGAACATTTTTTGTTACATTGAATAGATTTAATTGTTAATAATGAATTATATGTTTCAGGATAAGGCTCCTTATGTTGCTAGGGCATTGAAGAAGAAAGAAGAGTATGAGATAACTCTTCAGGCCTACAATAAAAAACTGGTGAATACTCGTTTTCATGCTCTTTGTTTAGTTTATTGTACTATATTTGTGTTAATTGTTTTGTTTCCAGTGATTAATTGAAGTGTTTTTTGGTTTGTTAGGAGGGTAAAGATGATGAAGAAGGTTCTGACAAGTCAAAATCTGAAGTCAATGATGAGGATGAAGATGAGGTAGATTCATCATATCGTTTGATTTTACTTAAGTTTATACTGATTACATACTAGTGATGAATAAATGGTTTTTACATTGTTTTTTAAATGCTGCAGGAGGATGAGGAGGATGATGATGATGAGTAGAGTTGCTGTTATACAACAAAATGAAGAAGGTTCTGACAAGCTTAGGAAAGATGGGGAAACATATGTTATGTTTAGATTGGTTTATGATATGTTGGGAAGTTTCACTAATGCACTACTGTTATTTTCAAGATAGTTTATGGATTTTTATTGTCTTTTCTAGAGGTTTAGATAGTGAACAATTCTAATTAACTTTCAATATCATTATCCTGTACTTAAAGTCAATGCTATGATACTTTCTCAATTCTGGGTCTTCCAATTGTTTACTTTGGCTGTTGTCTTAAAAAAATCTGTTTTAACTTTGAAACAACATCTTCCATGGGTTTCAAGCAACAAATTGGCAATGATGCAAACAAAATTGTTAGCCCATCAGAGTTGATCTTATTTGCATTCTAAACCGTAAGAGATGGAAAAAATAAGAGATATTGAAGCAGAGGAAAAGCATAGAGAGCGAGGGATCTTAGTTAATATGTCAAAAAGGAAGGTGAAGGGTAAATTTTGACAGAAGTAATTGTAATTAAAGATACGATACGAGTTTGATTGATAGTGTTTGAAGTGAAGCGGATCAAATGAGAATGTTCTGTTTCGAAATCTATTAAATGCCCTAACGATTTTATTCTTGTCCATTCAACCTTTATCACACATTCAATTATATTTTAAGAAATTTATAAATTGCCATAGTGTATGAAGATGATTAATCAATTTCAATTCATTCCAACACCCAACTTGATTTACACTTTGATAAATATGTGTGATTATTATCATAATTGCAAGATTGGAATCTTGCATAAGATTGGAAGGACTAGAAAGATCATAAAACATATGATTGCATATAAGATCGGAAGGGCTAGAAATCATAAAACATATGATTGCATATAAGATCGGAAGGGCTAGAAAGATACCGGGAGAGAATAA
Source organism: Lathyrus oleraceus (assembly GCF_024323335.1). Classification (NCBI taxonomy): domain Eukaryota; kingdom Viridiplantae; phylum Streptophyta; class Magnoliopsida; order Fabales; family Fabaceae; genus Lathyrus; species Lathyrus oleraceus. Next base: position 233,873,350 of record NC_066582.1, read on the forward strand.
TAAGATGATAAAACATAAGATTGTAACAAAAATAGTAAGATATTATCAAAGCAAACAATAGTACTAAATATAGCGAACAAATAGTACTGTATATTTGAAGTTTTCCGGGAGAGAATAATAAGATGATAAAACATAAGATGTAACAAAAATAGTAAGATATTATCAAAGCAAACAATAGTGCTATATTTAGTAAGATATTATCAAAGCAAACAATAGTACTAAATATAGCGAACAAATAGTACTGTATATTTGAAGTTTTTGTACATATTATTTATTGATAGACAAGTGTATTTATGGGTAAATGGCTGCCAACCAAAATTGTTACACTTTGGCATCTTGTCATCATTCTTGGCTTCTAATGGGGTGATTTGGAAACAATCGTAATTGGTCAAGATCTCACATAATCAATAATTTTTGATATTTTTTTACAAAGACTTTATATATGATTGGAACCGTGGAGGTGAGTGGAATCACAATAGTAAGAATTTAATATCTAAATTGTGATTTTGAAACCTTGATTATTATACTCAACAACTTGGCAAATATTTGAGTTTCCCTTTGATTTCTGTTAGGGTCAAGAATTCTGAACTTAATTTCTTACTTGACAAAAATAATTCTGAATTGACCATATGGAAAGGTAAGTTTATCAGCACCCCAGTAGTTATTGCAGCTTTGGTATCAAATCGGTACATCCATTGGGGTTCTGTGATAAATATCTCAGGGAATCACATTCTTCAAGTCCATATCTAGCAGGGTTCTTATTGTGTGGAACACGATTGTTAAAACTGTTCATATCCTTCAACAAAGTTTTATTTCCGTGCAGGTAAAAGTGACATCTCTTTATGGCATGGTTAATTGTTACATCTTTATTTTCTTTGTTAACATGTTCCTTTTATCCACTTTAGCGACACTCATAAGTGAGTAGATACATGTGGCCTCATGTTCAGTTCCACAACAAAACAAATGTTACTACTAATGATTTTTGGATTTGGTTATGCAGATTAAAAATACATGAAAACTGAAACACTTTTTTTGGACAGTCTACAATGACTCTCTTCCCACCAATGCATCCCATTTAAGATTTCTCTTGTCAGTCCTAGATTACCAAAGAATGTTTTTAAGGTTTATGTTGTCTTTTTTCAAGATCAACTGGTGTTGCTTTCTAATATCGTGACAGAGTTAACGACCATACTTAGTTTTTTTTTAAAGATCTCCACTATTGTTTACATCTGTTATGCAGAATTATATCAATCTGATTTATGTTGGACATGTAAAAAGATAATGAAGAAACTGATCTTATTCAACAAATGCCTGGCATGTCATATGAGCACTCAATATCGACTCAAAACTAAAACTACATGAAACGTTTCAGTGTTGAACTTTGAAATCAAAAAACTTTCACCAGTAAAAAAATGTGTATAAGAAAAAAAAACAGAACCACCTTAACTACACAATATAAACAAAAAATTCACATCTTAGAAAGTAAAACTATAGTAAAAATAAATAAATTAAAGTTGTTATCAATTTCTTTTGTCTTGTTGCTGTTCAACACTTCGCAGTACTTGGTTTGCCATGGATGAAAATGATTTTGCTGTATCTTGCATTTCTGTAGTTCGAAGGTTGATACCCTGCCAAATCAGAAAATGTATATAAGTGACAAACAAATTAGATACGAGACTTAATTTGTACATACTTGTTTATGCTATAACAAAATATTGACTGTTTTTAACACTGTTTTATCAAAAAATAAACAAAAAGATACCTGTAACTTTTTCAAGTTTTCTTGCAGCTTGCTTTCTGCCAATTTAGCAACGCCTGTTTCCTGCGGCACCACCAGATTCATGATTGAAACATGGTTCCAACACATTAATAATTAGATATTAAAATCTTCAATAAATGCAACATTACATTGCAAGAAAGGCTAATAGAAAACATGATGCACCACGATTGTTGTATAATGGCAAGCAAGTCAAGCATAATTGAGGTTTCATATTCTGTCTATATACTTACATTGGAGGAAGAAGAAAATCCGTATCTCTTTTTAATTTGATCGACTGTACCAGGTTGTTGCTCTTCTTGTCGCTCTTCCTTACCTGATGTTTTTTGGGTGTTTCCCTTCATCTCTTTCAACCTTCCTGCATATTGAATGCTTAACTAATGAGTTTAATGGCGATGCACCAGCGGTGTAACCTCCAATGAAAGTTCATCCAATCTCCACATATGCCTACGCTGACAACACGTGTTCTATTTTCTCTATTAGTAAACTCATTATTACCAACCTTTTAGAGCCTGAAATTTTCCAGTCAGTTTCTTCTTATTAAGACCTCCAATTCCCAATATGCCACGATCTTTGCGTTTTTCTACATGATCATCTAGGTCAATATCATCTGTAGAAGAGGAAGGAACACATCTAAAATTGGTTAGCTCATACTTCATCATCCATTTGATAGAAATAATTTAATTTTGATATTGATATACTGTCTGTGTTAAAAGTTTTGGTGTCAGCCAATCATAACTATTATATGTGAGACTTTAAAACTAATTATAATTAAAATCAAACAATTTTTTACGATCTTACGATTATAATTGATTGACAGTGTAAAAGCAATGTATATGAATTATATTCTATAGAAAGGGGAATATACAATACATTTAGATGCCTACTAAGATATGAAAAATTAGGATAACTGCTTTAGGAAGCAGTCATGTTTCATAACATTTTGCTAGTGATTAGAGCATTTATAAGGTTCTTTCTTACCTATGTTTAGCTCGACCTCGTCTTCGTCAATAGCCAGGTTATCATTATTATCAACAATAGAAGGAAAATTTTCTTTTGAAAAGATCACCGAGAGTTCCTGGATACTTTCTTTAGGATTTTCTGTTTCCGTGGGGGGTACAGGCTTTTCTTTACTGCCAGCGAAAGAGCTGAAGATACCCTGGGAAACCAAAAAACAAGATTGAACACCTTTTTGTCACAAAGATGATAGGTATCATACAGTTTATCAGGTTAATAAAACTACTGCATACCCTTTTCTTTTCCTTTTGAATGACTGGGCCAGGGAGAAGCTCTTCTTGTGACAGCATCATTTCTTTCTTGTAGACGCAGCTAACAGAATCCAAAACTCTAAAATGAAGTCAAGTAAAATGTAAAAGTGAGGCTACTAATCCTGAATGCTGTTACCACTTCTATAGCCATATATTTTATATTGTTAATATATATATATATATATATATATATATATATATATATATATTATATATATATATATATATATATATATATATATATATATATATATATATATATATATATATATATATATATATATATATATATATATATATATATGTATCACCAAGTCTAGTGCAGTGCAATTGCTTGATGCACAATGTGTGTGAGTGTTGTAAACCTTGGAGTACCAAGTTCGATTCCTACTGAATACTGATAAAAAATATTGTTATTGTATACCTGAAAATATTTCTTTGGACCAACAATGAGACAGCAAAAATTTCTTGGTCTCCATTCACCTGTAAATGGTTGTTGGGCTAATTCAAATCAAACATCTAAAGAAATTTGGTGTACTAGAAAGAACTATGTTCATACCAAAACAAGGTCTCCTTTGGATGAACAACATATTTGCCAATCCGAAAATGACATTGATTTCGGAGGTGAATAATTGAAACCTCTAATTGAAGTCTCCACAATCAGGGATAACTCTGGCAAAGACCTATCATTTAAAATAAATTTCTACGCATTAAATCGCTAAGACAAATACACTCACATGAAAGTACTTGGCACGTAGTTAAATAAGTGAATTTCTGATTTTTATCATCCAGCAAAACACATTTCTGTCAAACACTTATTCAATAAGTCCTCATTATATGAGAGCTAATCTATAAGTTGTTTCTATAATTAATGAGAGAAAGAGAACAAAGTCCACATAAGCTTTGCACAAGTTGTTTCTATATGCTATTTTTGAGGGTTTATGAAAATGAGCTGAATCTAGAAGCTATTTCAATTTCATACACTTAAATAAATGCTTATATCATAAGATAAGTTCAAATAAACTATTCCAAAATCCCCTTTTATATGAAATGCATTTTGCATATTTACTTGCAAAGCACACTGCCATTATGCCTTGCCAACAAATAGTACGGAATTAACTTAACATGTCTAACAAGGTAAATTTTTTCTACTTTGATAAGTCTTCTTTTATGTAAATCGTGTTTACTCATATGCCACGGCCATCAAAATATGTTTTCATGCTATGCACAGAGTAAGAAAAAACTACCACCTTAATTCTACTCTTCCGTTGGTGAAAAGGAGTACAAGGCCAATACCGGAGGGACAGTAAAATGTTGATGCCCAACAACAGGAAGAGGAGTGAAACTTCTTTTTGTGAAGCACCTTTTTAACTCCCTAAAAACATAAAGAAAAAAATTCCATTGCATCCATAAGCTAGTGTTCTTTTTCTTCAGGACTCCAGTCCTGAGTATGACTTAAAACTAAATCATGCATTACCTGAACAGCATGCATTAATGAATACACATATAAAGCTTTTTCTGAACAAAGCAGAAAGCACAATTGCTTTGTTGGTGCATTCTCAATATGATTCCCTTCACTCAAGTCTAATCCATCCTTTGTAATTGATCCTGTTAATACTTCACCTTGTCCATCTGTGTACCAAAGTAGAATTACTTTTACTCTTTTCAATAATCTCCTTTACATCTATCTAGACTGTGTTGAAATACCAGTCCATAACAGAACACACATGCCGATTATTATTAATAAGTTTTTGAAAATTAATCATAATGTTAAACTTTGCAAGCCCTTACCAAACACCTGCATAAATAGAGCTTTAGAGGGCTTCTTAGGATGAACAGTTTCCGTGCTTGTCATGTTACCAGTTTCATTATCAAGTGCCAGTACAGAAGAATCTTTTGTTCCAACTGCTAAAATGTTTTTATCAAAACCATGCAAACTGCATGTTAGGAACTGCAGGGAGATGATACCAGCAGAAATTTCACTTGCTATATGTTTCTGATATAACAGAGTTAGGCCATCCATCTTAAAAACCGAAACCTGTAACAAATTGGATTAACATACATTAGTGCACAAATTACTCATCAGGGTAGTGACAACAGACATTTTAAACCTCAAATCACAAGGAACAAAAATTCTCGTGGCGCATAAGTAGCTGGCATCTATTCATTTGGAGCTCAAATTCATTTCTTAGAAAACATGAAATAGAGTTGGATTTTTTTATATGAAGAAAACACTAGAAAGTAATCTTACATGTCCTTGATCAGAACCAATAGCAAGACATGTTGATCTATGATCTATGTTCACAGAAGTTATGGTACCATTAATCTTTACAGTTTTCACACTTTGGATGATATGATCAGTCCCTTTCTTTGTACCACCTGCAAAAAAAAAGGAATGAAGATGGAAGTAAGCATTAATTCATATATGAACTGTATGTCATCTTTTTGATAATTAAGCAAAAGTCATATGCTATGTGAGACATACTAAAGATGTTGGTGGCATATGGTTCAGGTTTGAATCTAAAGATGCGAACCTGCAAATCATGTTTATGTTATGCATACATACTATACATAAAGAGAAGACAGAGAAATTATCAGATTTTATGGAATACATAATTGAAGGAACCTCACCGTTCCACTTTCGTCCCCAGAAACAAGAAGAGGAGAGTTGATATCAAAGTACAGGGTTGTCAAGGGTATACCACTTAATGAAAAGTCATTTTCACTCTGCATTATTAAGGTGTTGGAAACAAATAAGAAAATAATTACATGAAGAGAAAGAAACACTAACTAAATTTTTTGAAGTACATGGAAAAGAAAATAACTGTCTTTAATTCAACTGCAGCTTGTTTGAGCTTAAAAGTTAATGATGAGACTAGACCTAATATAGCTTAAAACTAATAGTAATAGTGTCTTTGTTTTAACTGAATGTAGGGAACTTGAGAGTACAAGACGATTTTACCTGCTGTTTTAATTGCAAAATTGGGGTGAAAAGGGGGCATGAAGCATCCCAGAAGTTTACAGCTCCATTACTGTGTCCAGTTATATACAAGTTTTGAACTTTTGAAAATCCAGAAAATTTAGTAGAACTTGGGATAATCCCATCTTTATGATTTGTTTCAACAGGAACAAAAATGGAATGATTTTTCACCAGTTGCTTGTAGTACTAATTGACCAAAGAAAGAAAAAGCAAAATCAAAACATTTAAATAGAGTAAGTAGATTACAAATGGAATGAATAAAGTGGAGTGAAGTTACAGTTTCATAACCCTATTACCTCATCTTCAGAATAAAACACATTGGAATTGTTCGAGATGAATTTTGCCGTTGTGATGCTTGAACTTGCCAGAGGTAACTTTGCAATCACGCCCTTAGGAAGTGAAGGTGTGGACTTAGATTGTAGCAGATACCTTTCAATAAAAGTATCATCATATAGATATACATGGCCTGACTTCCCGAGCAAAAGGAAAGAGTCTTGCTTATGCTTGTCTTGCTCAGTTGAAATTGATATGATCTCCATGTCAACACAACATTCAGATAAAGGAAGTCCTAACTTAGTCATGCGAGATTCCGTATGCTCATTCAACAAGACTACCTGGTTCACACGATAAAAAAAAGAGAGCATGATCTAGATGTAATCATGATCTTTAGTATACATCTAAAAGACACTGAAAAGACAATGCAAATTCTTTTGCACATCTCATTATATTATTATACATGTAGATATTGTTACATGAATGAGTTATCCTAAAAGGAGATATTTCGCTAAATGATTTGAGTAGAAAATTCAAATACCTGTAACAAGTTTGAACTTGCATAATCAGAAGCTCCCATGACATAGAGTCGACTAGCCTTTCCTCCGGCATAAAGCCATTTTATTGATGCTATAGAAATTTTCTCTGACTTGTATCCTAAGTTAAGTTTGAGCAAAGGACTTTGACTACTATGATCAGATGCAGAAGGACCATTTCCTGTATTTAGAGAAGGTATGCTCCAAATGAAGAGCTCTCCATTGTTGTATCCCACAACTACTTTACTTCCAAACGGACATGCCCAACATGCAGAAGTCACTTTCTTTGTTTCATTATTATGCAGTGCCTGCAACATATTTCCACCGGTTCTAAAAACAGTTCTGCTTTCCTGAATATCCCATAATATTATTTGACCATTTTTGAAGATTATGAGAACCCTGCAAAGGAACAAAATAGAACACAAGTTTGTTTTCAAAGAATTAATGATCACGAAAACAAAATAACGAAATTATTTATATGAAAACATCCAAAAAGATAGCTGTGTTTGTGGAGATCACCTCTTAGTTTCAGCTGCTGGTTGAGGCAGTACATGCACCACAATAGTATCATCACACACTTCAGAATTCCCTAAGCAATGATTATAATGGAAATCAAAATGATAAGGTACTGATCATAGTACATATCAATATAAAGTATAATCATAGTTACTTTTTTTTTTCACATCTAAAAGTGAGTCAAAATAGTAAAAGATGTATCTCACCATAGGAAGCAGAAAAGGGTATGGTGTATTTCATCTGAGCTATATGCCATGGATTTTGGTCAAGCTTCAAAACTGATATATTAGCATTAGAATGTCCAATATACCTATCAACGCATATTCATATCTTTAGGAGGTCTCTCAAAAACTAATTTCTTGTTAACTTGTTCCAAATTAGACATATTACTTACATATAGAGGCTATGTTGAATGATTGCAAAACTAGTGATTTCTTCTTTAGCAACATATACGTCAGACAGCACTTTCTTCTCTATGTCCCAAACCTAAATATACATTTTTTATGACAACAATTAAAAAAAAAAGCATAATAACACTGTGAATCTTAGTAATGGAATAAATCATTATGAATGTGAGCAAGTTACACTTGCCTCAATATGATTATTGGAAGTGACATTTAAAAGGATGCCTTTGTTCTGGATGAACTGCATGCATAAAATAACATAGTATTATGAGAGTATATAGGCACACTTTGAAATTTCTAAATAAAGGAACATTGTCCACAACAGCAAGGGGAAAACTATCTCATTTTCAAAAGTAAACGATAAATGTAAACAAAGAACGCACGAGATTTTATCATGAGAGGAAAATGATAAGTAACCTGTAAAAACTTGCTAGGTAGAGGCGCACTAGAATCAAGCAGGGCTTGAGCATTATCTTTTCCATATAGTTTAATCCTGCCATCCCTTTTAAAAAGAAAGCAAAATCAGTTTCAACTTTCAAGAATATCAAAATACATTCCATTCAATGATCCTAACTTTGAAATCATTATGGTGGTAATTTGTTACATCATTATAGTGGCAATTCATTAGACTTATTGGACAAACTCAAGACATGTCAAAGAGAACATACTTTGTAGAAAGAGCCAGTATCTTCTGAATGGCGTCATAAGCAAATTTGTCACCACCTGATGGTATCCCTTGATGAAACACTACTCGTGGATCTACATCACTAGCTTTTAACCCTTCTAGTGAATTTCCACCAGGCTGCATAAAAATTCACTCATTCAATTTATCTTTTTTGCATATTATTTTGTCATTAGAGTTAAGAACATATAACAAAAATTTGAATTATTTTAACCGTACTTAGAGGTCATACATTCAAATCCTAAAAACAGTCATACTCCTTGTTGAGGTAAGACGGTATACACGCAACTCCATTTAACGAGTGCCTCGTGCACCGAGTCAAATTTAATATTAAGTAACATTCAAATCCTAATCAAGAATAAAGAGCAATCTTCTTATACATGTGTACAATACCATGAAAACTTCTTACCTTTCAATAATTTCCAACTATGTGACATTTTATTTAGCTACAGTTGTTGGAGTTTATGACATCATGCAAACAAGATTACAATCTAAATCCCTTACCACTTGTCCAATTCTAGTGGCTCAGTTTTGTCTTCACTCTCCACCATTAAAAAACAGAATATAACATTCATTCTCAACACAATTTCAAAAATAAAATAAAAAGCATATACTTTTTTAGCAGAAAACAACAGTTGCAGGTCCACCGAACCTTGTGATGTGTCTCGAGTACTGATTCTAGTGATAGTGCCGTAGTGGGTTAACTAACATTAACTTCTAAAATGGACCCACCAAACCATGACCAACATTTACATCTTCTGATTCACTGACCATTGATGACCCCACACATTATAGAATAAGGAACAGGCAAAGACTTAGTCATTAAAATGTCACCGACCCCATCAGAACGTTCATTTCATATTCAAACAAAATTACAGTTAGTTTTTTCTTCTTTATCTTATCCATTTCTCCAAAGAAGCAAAAATATTCAAAGAAAAATACTAAGCAAAAACTTAATCTAAATCTAAGATAATGTACATAACTAAATATACATGGACCTTAGTGTATACTATTAATAGGATACACGTAAGTTGTAACACGTTGTGGCATATTTACTAAAATTACTTTAAATTACGATATTTTTATGCTTAATAATCTAACTTGCGCAAAACCCGGAGGTGAATGAATGATTATAATCTTTGAATTTATATAAATCAACCGACCAAATTTAGTTCAATTTTTTTCAATTGCGCGTTAAAAAAATAGATAAGAAGTAATTAAAAAAATATATTTTTATATTATTAATTAAATTCCATATTTTTTTTATATCTGTGTAATATTTTTTACGGTGGCACAGTATAATAACTTTAAATTTATAATTAAAATTGAGAAATCCTCAATAAAAAAATAACCGTTTTTAAAGCACATGTATGAGTGATAGAACTTGAATGAGAAGTAAAGTACATAGCGATAGTAAACGTTAAAGTAATAAAACAAGAAATTAAGCAGCGAGATCCGGAGTAGTACTATTACTACATATCTCCATGAAATTTAGCGTTTTCAATTTCAAATTCCAGTGCTAAGATCGAAGTTCAGTTTTAAAATATTGAATTTGATTTTGCGGAAACCAAAACCGATGATCTTAAGTTGCGAAAGAAAAATGTATAAATGAATGAAATCGAAATTGATGAAATCCAAGCAAAGAAAATTGAGAGTGATCAATGAAGAATTCAGCGATAAATAAACGGTGGAAGCAAGCAAATCGAAGCAATGAATGAACAGAAAAAGAAGACGATGATGAAATCAAAAGTAAATGAATCAGTTATACCTTCTTAATTGAAGCTTTCTCGACGAGTTTCTTGACGAACATTGGTGAGAGAAGTAGAGAGAATCAAAGATGAAATGGAAAATTGAATTGGTTTATGCTAAGTGGTTATATGATAGATATAACTGAAAAGAGTTTTTTTAGTACCAGAAGAAGAAGAAGGAGCAGTTCAATTTTCAGTTTTTTTTATAAGTTTTTTTTTATTGTGATGGTTTTTGGAGTGTGAGAAGAGACAATACTAACTCACTGGTATATAAGGTTTGTGATGGATGAATGCTTTATTTTATTTATTTATTTATTTATTTATTTATTTATAATTGAAATAGTTATAAGGTACTGTATGAGAAAAGGTGACAAATAATAAGTATAAATGGTAATGATGGAGAATGGGTTTGTTAAGTATATTATAATATTTATTAATTACTGACTGATTTTTAGTATCAGATCTCGTAGTACCATACATGGTAAAGATTATTAGGAAACCAGTACATGGTAAGATTTTAAGTTAAATAAGTAAAAAGAAAAATAATATTCCCATTTTTATTAAGGATAGTGATACTAGAATATATTTAGCCTTTTTGTAGATTTGATTGATTATTATGTATCTGCAATTGTTAATAGTTGTTTTGCACTACAGTATTTTTAGCCATTACCAAAGCTTTATAATGAGGCAATTGTTGGTTATCTTTGTTATATGTGGTTTTGGTCTAATCCCCAAACTCTGGTTCAATTTTTTGTTTTAATTAGTTTGTTTAATAGTGTTACAAATGAGACGTGTCACTAAAAAGATGTCAACATGATTGAGATATTTATATTGGCATGTGATGCCTCCTCTTAACGAAATAAGAATGGCGTCTTATTGGAAAAATATAGTTGGAAAAGAAAATCTATTGAATTATTTTAATATGGTCTAACATAATCAATTTTATTTTATTACATTGATATCAATTAAATGTCAAAATATTATAATTTGGGTGATTCTCATTAATTTTTTTTTTACTTAAATGGGATGTTTGAAGAAAGAAATTGTAGACAGGTATACAATTTTTAATTGGTTAGGTCTCTCAACGATATTTTAAGAAAAAATATTTAGTTTGGAGGCTAGACAGTTTGTCGAAAAATATCCAGTTGCATCTTAATACTATTTGATTTTATGTGATTTGAGTTATTTGAGAAGAGTGAAACACTCATACTTTTTCATAATAAAGAGGAATAAAGGAGTATTTGCGAGCGTTATCCGAAATAGTAAGGTTTTAGTTTTTTTGATAGTTAAAGTTGAAATATATGTCTTTTGATTTTCATTATCAGGTTTGAAGACAAAATTCTTTATCCTGCTTATCATTTGTTTTATAGTCAAATTTGTGTTGTGGCTTATTCAAAGTTTTATATTGTAATTTCAAATTCTTTTTTTTGTCTTATTCAGAGTTTTGTATTGTAATTTTAAATTCTCTTTTGTCATCTTCGATACATTTTGTGCTAGAGTGAGTTATTTTGATCAGTAATATATTTCTTATTTTAGTTTTTTTTAATATAGTGTTAATTTCATTTATATGATCTCATTGCCTTGTGTTTATTATACGATTAGTAGTATTCAGATTTCTTTTTAAACTATATTGTATATATTCTTTTAAAAAATTACGTAGAAATTAAAGGCAAGCTTCACCACTAATATTTTAAGAGAAAAAAAAATCATCTTTTTAAAAATCATATCCATATCCAAAACATGTTTACAAAAAAAAAATGAACTGGTTGGACTTTAGGGGGATGATATCCTTGCTAGTAAAACAACTAAGATAAAAAATTAGAATCATACTATAAAGATCATTCAAAGTTCTGTCAAAATAAGAGTGCAGTATCACATATCCCACTGTCTCAATATATGATCCTGTAATGCTCAAGGTTTGGTCTTAGAAGCCCGAAGAGCTTGCATGACAACCTCTACTGTCAAGTATATACCTGTACCGAGATAATTTCATCAGGCCTAAGAGAATAATCCAAAGGGAAGAAAGACAAGCCAAATATACTGTCGCGAACGAGCACAAGATTAGCACCATAAGCCACCAAAGTTGCGTCACAATTTGTAATAACTCGCCCATACTGAGCTTGAGTCGCATGAACCGACTTCTCTCTCATCCGCTTATTAAAATATGGGTAGTGATGTGTCTCCACAACTGCTGACTAAAGGGGGTAGTCAAATAGGGAAACTGTCCCCTATGATTCAAGGAGGGGTGAAGCCCCCCCCCCCTCTCTCTCTCTCCATATTTTCTGATCATGGATCCAAAATAATTTGCTCCTTAGTTCTTTGATCCAGGCCCAATATGTCTATATAAATATCTCATCCTTAGGGTTGAGAGAAAATTCAATCTTTCTCCCAAAAAGCCATACACATAGCTTTTTACAAATGTGCGCGAGCTAACCCTAAATGCAATAAGTTACCCCTAAAACACCACATATAACTTTACAAATACAGAGTTACCCTCATTGTACTTTTTAGCAAGTACAATTGACGTCCAATGTGAGGCCTTAATAAAACTGACATGGGCCACCTTCTTATATCCAACAATCAACTCACTACTCGACTATTCAATTTCTTCCAATATCGCAAGCCAACGAAAAACAACTTATGCCGGCAACAACTCTAGCAGCGACCATGAGGCCATAGAGGACATGTGCACCACTGTGGATGATCTCTGTCGCTACAATCATACGTTTGAAAACAATATCCTTAAACTTTAATAACATAAACAAGGGAACCCATTGAGGAGACAAAGATTTTGGACCCATAACCCCTATCTAATGAGATTTGGGCCCCATCGTACCTTAAAGTTTCAAGTCACCATCACTCGTAAAATTCAATGAAAGAAGAAATCCCTAGAAGCATGTGGCCTCCATTAACACGCATATGGAAATCATTGGAGGCTCAAATTCTCTAAAATGAAAGCTTCTCTCCATCACCTTCAGGGACACCGAGTTAAGGTGGTACATGAGTCTGCTGTGACTCTTAGTTTAAACATGTGACTCCATACACAAAAGAGGGAAGGGGGGGGGGGGTGATGGAGAGAAGCTTTAATTTTAGAGAATCTGAGCCTCAAATGATTTCCATATGCGTGTTAAGGTGGTACATGAGTCTGCCGTGACTCTTATTTTAAACATGTTTGAAAAATGATGGTTTAACCTAAATTATTTTCTAAATTAGAGTTTGAAAACACTTTCTAAAAAATGTTTAGATATGCAGCGGAAAATAAGGAAAAGAAAATAAGCGAAAAATACAAAAGTTAAGAGAAGGGAGATAATGCCAGAGATTTATAGAGGTTCGATCTTAAAGAAGTGACCATTTCTTTCTAAAGAATTAATCTTGAGAGTATACAATAATGCTTGAGATATTTTAGAAGGTTAATCCCACATACCCCCTTACACAAGGAAAATGAAGTTTCAAGATAACTTCCAACCTAACAATGAACAAATGAATGAATCGATAAGTCTTCATGCCAAACAGTGAACAAAGCTTCAAACAATTAATTTCTAAGCCAAACCGAAATTTTGTATGAGATAATCTCAAATAAAGTTGGAGTTTTAAGTTGGCCATCCTCCTAACCAAACCAAGGTTTTATAAATATCTAACATTGAACCGAACCAAGAGTTTATATTGGGTTGATCTGGGACTGAATGAGCTTTTGTACAAGGCTGAGATCAAGAACTAATGTGAAGATTTTTTTGTTGGTTATTCTTCACGAACCCAAAAGGAGATCTTTTCTTCAAGTGGCGAAGCTCACGAACCAAACAGAGACTAACACTAATCCCCAAAAGAGCTTTTATACATGTTTAGCTCCAAACCTAACTAATTACTTTATAGGGAAGAATAATTTACTCAAAAGAAAAAAATACTCTTGGTAAATTTACAATAATGCCCTTTCTTAGAACAACTTCCTCACTAAACTCAAGAATGTTTCTAAAAATGCTATGACTAAAAATATGTGAGAGAAAACAAAAATAATTCAGAGAGAGGAATGTGAGATTGTCGCGACGCAAAAATTACCTGAGGACATCACACACTCGAAATACAACAGAGTCACCACCAAACTTTATTTATTCCAAAAGGAAAGGGAAAATATCAATAAAACCCATGAAGAAAAAAGAAATGGTCGTCGTAACCAAGCGCAGGTTCGGGAGTCGGTTATGCAAGGAAAAAGTATTAGAACTTCTCACATCCATTCTACTCAACGAGACCCATTTATTTAGTTATGAAAATGAGTGTTAGTGTTATGTTAGTTTGCGAGCTTCTATCTATTAAGCGAAAAAGAAAGAAGGAAAAGGTTTTTTAGGTTTTTTATTATTGTGCCTAACATGATTTCAAAATCCTGCTCCTACGTATCTCCAAGTGTGATGGAGAACTCAAGACTATGTTGTTCTTTGTAGAAAACTACATGTTGGTTGATTGATTTTAAAGAGCGTCGCTTTATACATTTCAAGAGGTTAAACCTTTGCTTGCTACTCGCTCTTGGAGGGTGAATCCTTTGTTTGTTTTACATTGAAATGGATAAATAATACTCGTTTCTGAAAAAAGTTTTCGAAGCCGTGCAAGGGCGAAAAAGAAGTTTGATTGATTAAATTGCTTTTATATGGAGATTTGATCTTTACGGAATATGAGTAAACATTTGAGCATAGGTGTGCACCAAGTGTGCGCTTACTCGGGATTCACATGGATCTACTTCCAATTGTCCCTTGATTCTAAGTTTGATTAATGTGTTTTAGATTTGAAATTTTGAACAAGGTGTGCACCGAGCGTTCGATTATTAAGAAATTTAAAGAGACGTGCATCTCTCGGTCCTTTGTATTTAAATTTTATTAAGAAAAGATTTTACATGCTTTAGATAAGCGGAAAAGAAAACACGCGCTTCAGATAAAATAAAATAAAAACAAACAAACTATTTACTAAATTTTATTTATTTTTTCTCAATATTTTGACTAAGAAACAAAAATTGGGCGCAAAAATGCACGAAAAAAATAAAATGAACGCATTAAAATGATCTACACGAAATAAAGTTCTGTAAAACAGACAAATAAGGATCAAATTTTGCAATAAAAAATGTCCGGTTGAAAAGGCTCAGGCTGATCGAAACGCGAGTGCTAACGGGATCGAGAAATAAAATGAGCACACCAGGTTAAACTACTCTAACCATAGATTAATAAAACCGACAGCTGCAAGCCCGATCTTTTAATTTTTTACCTGCTAATTTTATGCATATTTGAAAATTGATTCAATTGGTCTATTTATAGAATCAAAAATTTATTCTAGTTGACCTTTTAACCGTTATGTGAAAAGAAATGCATGTTATGATATGCAAATGATGCAAATGTCTTGTGAATGCAATGATTTATTGGTCGATAGGAAAAATTAGGGCGTGGCAAAGATATCTCCTATTTTCTGGATGTTTAGAAGTGAAAGCCTCTACTTATAGGCCAATTTCAATTTAGGAAACAATCCATGGGCATAATTAATAACCTAATCGATTAGCTAATTGATTAGAAACACGCCGTAATCGATTATTGTAGCCCAAATTAGAAAGTTTTGATAGAGAGTCGTTATCATTCATTAAGATATTATCATAATTGATTATAGTCTTGATTCACACCCATTTAATGTATTAGACATTTGTTCTAATCGATTAGACAATTCAAAAACTTGTCATAATTAATCTAACGGTTCCCAATTCATTTGGCGAGGTTCTAAAAACTTTTGGTGATTTTATTTTAAAAAGAGAGGCTTTATAAATAATTGTAGGTTCATGTGTGATTTATCCATACTACTTATGAAAATGCTATTGTGTTTTTACAAAACACTGATCACTAAACCAGACACGATTAGAAGAGCTTTCGCACTTCTTATTTTTCACACTCTGAAGCTTCAAGTCCTTTTGTCAAATATATCAATCATATAAGCATTTCACTTAAATCTTATTGTGGATCAGACTTGAGATATATTAAAGTCAAACTCCATCATTAAAGGATATTATCGATGATCATAAAACCCTAATTCTTTAGCTTGATTTGGTGGAATAACTTGATCAACCAACTTGAGCATCTTTGTGTGCTAACTTTAGTACTTGCTTGTCTTCATGCGTTGTTGTCATTAAAGTCACTTTAATAGTTGTTATAACTTTAGGTGTTTCCATCACCAAAACTATGCCATTATTAGGGCCAATAATATCTTGCTTATCTATGAGCTTTGATTACTTCTTGATTATACCTGCAAGAACATAATTCCACATCTTAGTCACTAGCTACCAGGACCTAGTTAAAAAGTTAGTGAGCCAATTCTCCGCGATAAGTAACAAAAGGATTTCAACTACCAACATGTTTAATATTCGCTAGGGCCCTTCAAAATCCTTAAAGGAGTATCTCAACTGGTTTAATGAGGCGACCATCAAGGTCATCCCCCCAAACCAGAAGATGTTCATAGGAGCCTTCTAGAATGGAATGAGGGTTAAAATTTTAATGAATCCCCCGCCTAAAGACCTTTCGTTTTCATGGCGTAAGTGGTGACACACGTCGAATGTTACATAAAAGGTGAGGAGAGCAACACCGAAAAAATCTTGGGATGCCAAGAAGAAAACATCCGACAATCTTGGTTCTTAGCAGCAACAACACATAAGCCATTATACCTTGCCCGTTATAGACAAGACGGACTTCAAGCAGAGCGAGAGACCTATGAAGAACCTCACGCCCCAAAATAATCGCCATGAACAAATATGGTCAAAGGCTATCACATAGAAGACTGGTACCAGTTGAAAAATGAGACCGAATGCCTTATCCAGGAGGATGACCTAAAGAAATAGATTTGAGGCAACTCTCATTAGCCATCAGGCGAATACAGATATCAGAGGGAGATCCCTTTAGAAGCTCCAGGTCTAAGAAGGGAAAGGAACCAAACAAAGAAGATGAAGCCAAGCATGTGCATCATACCCTTAACAACATATCAAAAGGGTTTCCCATGGGTAGAGAGACTAACTCTTCCCGTAGAAGACATCCACCCCAAGTTTTAACCATATACAGTTAACCTACCAACCCTGATCTGGGTGGGAAGGAAACTCTGGAGTATGAGATCACCTTCTTAGAGAAGGATGTTGCTGGAATATAGCCCCATGATAAGAACTCCATGGTCATAACCGTGAGGTGTGATGATTGATAAATTAAGCGAGTCATAATTTATCAAGGGAGTTCTCCATACACTCTCTACTAGGATGCCTCAGAGGGACTCCTTCTAGATCTGGACAACCTCAAAGTCTTCCAAGGCTCTCAAGTGTGATTCTCGAACGAACACGTGCAAGTAAAGGTTTACATCACCCTGAAGACCATATCTGGGGTGGAGAAAAGACACCTCATTATATATGCCCTTCCTCGTACAACATGATCATAAGGAAAGATGATTTAAACCTCTTGGGAGCCACTCTATCTACACTTTACTTATGTATAAAGTACTTGCTTCCCCAAGGGTGTGTCGTGGTTACCCAAGGTGGTTCAAGGACCTTCAAAAGGTGTTATCTAGACAACTTGAGGTTGAAGAGGGAGATTATGAACGTGGCCCATGTTCAGTAGCCAGATACGCAAGAAGTAAATCTCATGGATATGAAGCCAGGTGCAGACCCCAAGGATGATGCCTCTAGAAGATGGAAAGCTGGTTGCACTATTCAAGAAGATCATGGAAGTCTTTCATAATGATTCCACGACGAGTTCGTTATTAGGCTTAGTGTCGTATTTTGTTTAGTTAAGTTGTCAACTTGGTTAATTATGGTGAGGTATCACCTCAACAGATTGTATGATTATATTGAAAACATTATTATTTTAATAGGGTGACACTCCTTTTCCTCACGGGTACAAGGTTTTTAATGAGGCGCCTCACATTCCTTTATAAATTTATGTATACTTTCATTCTAATTTTGCAGGATGTGATAAGGCATCCTTGCCGCCTTAAAGTCAATGAATTATGCTAGGGACTTAAAGAGGTCACCCAAGTGGCAATAAAGATGCTAGATCCTCTTGGAGGAGTCCTTTCCGCACATGAGGATATTAAAATGTCAGATTCTCATGGAGGAACCATGCTATCCACGAGGATATTAAAATGATGGAACCTCATGAAAGAATCCTTTCCCCCACAAACCTATTAAAATGCTGGATCCTCATGGAGGAATTCTTGCTGCCCACGAGGCTATTAAAGTATTGGATTTTCATGGAGGAATCTTTGTTGCCCATGAGGCTATTAAAACACTAGATCCTCATGAAAGAATCCTTTCCGCCCACAAGGCTATTAAAATGATGGATCCTCAAAGAGGAACCCTTTCCACCCTCAGAGACAATATGAATGATGGATCCTAAAGGAGGAATAATTTCCACCATCAAAGGCAATATGAATACTGGATCCTCAAAGAGAAATCCCTACCGCCGTCAGAAGCAATATGATTGTTGGATCCTCAAAGAGGAATCCTTTCCGCCCTCATAAGAAATATGAATGTTGGATCCTCAAAGAGGAATATTTGTCGCCCTTAGAGGCAATATGAATGAT
Organism: Lathyrus oleraceus; assembly: GCF_024323335.1. NCBI lineage: Eukaryota > Viridiplantae > Streptophyta > Magnoliopsida > Fabales > Fabaceae > Lathyrus > Lathyrus oleraceus. The sequence continues at coordinate 233,892,111 of NC_066582.1, forward strand.
GGATCCTCAAAGAGGAATCCTTGCCTCCCTCAAAGGAAATATGAGTATTAGGTACTCAGAGAGGAATCTTGACCTCCTTAGGAGGTAATACATCGTTAGATTATTATAAAAGGACCTTTGACAATTCAATATGCTACTAAGTTAACATCGAACAAGGAATCACCTTCGTCTTAGCAGGCGAAATAGCTAAGCCCTGAGGTGAAGCATGCATAGGCACCATTGATATGGATAATATGAAAGCCAAAATTAGAAGTCTCACCAGAGGGACTCGACTTAAAAGTCTCGCCTAAAGGAATTGACTTATAAATCTCTCCAGAGGGATTTGACTTAAAAGCCTTGTCTAAGAGACTCGACTTAAAAGTCTCACCCGAGGGTTTCAACTTAAAATTCTTGCCGGAGGGAATTACTTTGAAATTCTCGACCCAGGAGGGCCACCTCGGGAGATGGAATCAAGAGAACGTCTGAAATGTCAAGGCAATCGATGTAAATCCCTTTGCTCATTTCCAAGATCTTGTGCTTGAGAGACTGTATATTGGGATAATTTCATTAGGCATAAAAGAAGATAACCCAGAGGGAAGCTGTTGGGTGAGAATATGAGAATATAATGGTATGTAAGGGGGTTGAATAGACCTTTTTAAAAATTGTTCGATTACAAATATTTCAAAAAGATCAGAGTTTTAAAAAACTTGTTTGCATGGCAAAAATAAAGTGCGTATAAAATATATGCTTTTTGTCATACCCCAAAATTTGCCCATCAATAGTTCAAGACATTTTTCAGGGGCATTCCGACTCATTTTATGGCACTGATCTTAAAGGGACAAAGGCCCAGCTCACGAATGGCCCAATCCAGAAAATGGCCCAAACTGGCCTGTTCGCTACACGCTCGCCTAGCGAACGTTACGTTCGCTACACGCTCGCCTAGCGAACGTTCGCTACACGCTCGCCTAGCGAAGCAAACGTTCGCTACCAGCTCGCCTAGCGAGGCTGACAGACAACAAAAAATTTCGGGCTTCGTTCTGAGCCCATTAGGTCATGAAAAAGGGCATTATAAATACCAGCACTTCAGTAATGAAAGAGAGGACGAAAAACAGAGGGAGACAGACGAAAACCCTGGCACAAAAACCCTGGAGGCTACTTTAGAAACCCTGAAGGCCGCTCCTCCGCTCCGAAGCTACCACCGCCCAACTCAATCCGGCTCGCCAATTCAAGGTTGCAATTCGATTGCAAACAGGTTTGCATTACTATTATCGCTTTATTTTCTTAATTTGCATGTGATACCGCTTTATGTTCTTAACTTGCATGTGATATTATAATTGAATTCATAAACATATTTGAGGTTTTGCATGTGAATTTAAGTGTGCCTGAATATTGTGAATGCTGAACCGTATAATTATGTGTTGGATGCCATAAGCCATGCCGCAGGTTGAAGTCATACTGTTCTGAAATTCAAAACCCGCAGCCGCTCGCTAGCACATCGCTAAGCGAGCATGTAGCGAGCATTCGCTAGGCCCTCGCTAGGCGAGGCAGAGGCGAACGGGACAGTCGCTAATATTTTGTTTGTTATGTCCTATGCGTATCTGATCTATTATATGTTAATTATGCACTATTTTGCCTGACATTCATGCTGCTGTATTTTCTTTTGCGGTGTAATCTTCGATTACACCCCGATTTGGTATTCTAACCCGTTTGCTGAATTTTGCCAAGGTTCACATGTCCCAGGAAAAGATTGCCGTTAGGTCTTCCACTTTATTTGTGGGATACCCTTGTGGAGACTCACCCTAAATTACTTAATTAATTTTAATGTGTTAATTTTAATGTATTAATTTTAAATGTATTAATTTTAATGTATTGATTTTAATATGGAGGCTCGTCCTAATTACCTAATTGACTTTAAAATATTGCCTTTAAATAAGTGATCTTGGACCTCTCTTTGCTGCCCTACGGTATTACGGTATAACGGTCATGTCCCGCGAATGTGGGGATACACTTAGCAATGGCCCTTCGATTAAATCATCATAAAATAAATCATAGTCCCTCGGATGTTGCCTTCGAAAATACGATTTTGTCCCTCGATGACCCTTCGGTGTAGCCTACGGTTAAATGATGATCGTCCCTTCGAATGCTAAGGTATCCTTACAACTGTTGCCTTCAATGACCTATCGATGACCCTTAAACATCCAAAGGGTAAGATTACTTACTTCTCGATAGTAAGGACAGTTTTACCCTCATAAGGATAGGAAATGCCCATAACGACCTCAGGAAGGTATAACTCTCAATTACTGGATCATAACCTAAAACATTTTCCACCCCTCACACTTTACACTTTACAAATCCTCGAAAATCACCACTTGGTATACATTCATACTAGAATCATTACCGAGTTATATTTTTCTAAACCATTTTCAAAATCAAATGAGATAAATACTTTGTATACATTCATACGAGAATCATTACAAAGTTAAACTCTCTTTCAAACATTTTTTAAGCAATTCACCAACATTTTTTCAGACAAAAATATAAGTGATCCAGTAATTAAGAGCCCATGGATAACCATGGATACAAAGGGTGCTAATACCTTCCCTTTGTATAATGTACCTCCCGAACCCAAAATCTATTGAGGTCTTTCCTGTTCTTTTCCACCTTTCCTTATTGGATAAAAGAAAAGTCGGTGGCGACTCTTGCTATCCGCGACATTGCGATAAAAAGCAAAACACCCCAAGTCAGTTCACCGTATGACAGAACTGGCGACTCTGCTGGGGAAGACTTTAAAAAGAGAGGTTACCTTAAAAACAAGATCACTTATTCCAAATTGTCTGATTTACTTTTAAGGGATTGCTTGGGTATTTTTGAGTGAAAGATCCTACACCCGGATCTAATGTACCTTAGGTAAGTAGCAATAGATCATCGCGACTATCCGGCGTATACTGGAATGGTTAAAATGATGGCTACGGTTAATGTGACACTTTGGATGTCCTGATGTTCCTCATGTTTACTTGAGGAAAAATTTGGCTTCCGCGTGGTGTCACTAAAGCATTAACCAGACCTTTAGAACCCTAATTGACTCATCCTGGCCATTAGAAAGTAGTGAGATAACTGACTTCGGTTCCGACTGGGGTTGGTTGAGACTCGATACTACACTCTTTGAGATTGGATTTTAGGGAAGCTTTGGTCAACCACTTGGTGTTGCACTGAAGTGGACTTAAAGAAAGGTCAATGATTGGAGATCCTTTTAGAACCCGGTTACTATTCTAGGACAGGTTGAACCAACTAAACTTCAGTGGGGATGGTACTTACCTATGGAACTCATGCAAGCCTTAAAACCTAGGAATGATGGTTGTGTGACTTGCTTGTGCTTGTTATTTATTTAACCTCATAACATCATAACATCATGACATCATAACATTGTACTAACCATTTCAAGGACTTAGGGATTTAACTTTGCTCTGTTTTGTATGAAAAAAAAACAAAAAAAAAACAAAAAAAAAAACAAAAAAAAAGTTTCCCTTTTCGGTAGTTTATGCAAAGTTAAATTCCAAAAGGCCTTGAAAACATTTCATGCATTGCATAGCATAACATAGCATAACAGGTACTCTAAAGGGATCAGTGTTCTCACGATTTTCCTCCACACAGAAAAATGGACCTCGAGCAAACTGTCAGAGATCTCCAGGCTCAGAATGCTCAACTCCAGAAGATGATCTTGAACTTATCCAGGGGGCAGAAGGAACTGAAGGCTCTCTTGCTCGAAAAGAAGAAAGACAAGAAACCTGTGAGGCACATTAACCCGGGAAGGAGGCAGTTTACGAAGATCAATATGACTTTAGCACAAGCACTGCAGGGTATGCTAAAAGCAAATTTAATTACCCTCAGAGATCCTCCTGCAAAACCCAACACTACTTCTCCTCGTTATAATCCCAATGCCAGGTGTGCCTATCACTCCGATAGCCCCGGGCATGATACAAACGATTGTTGGTCGTTGAAGAACAAAATTCAGGATATGATCGACGCCGGAGAATTTGAATTTGATCCGCCTGAGACTCCTAATGTCATCACTGCTCCTCTGCCTAAGCAGGACGAGACTGTCAATGCTGTGGAAGATACTGATGACGATTATGACTTGGATAGCTGGATTTCCCCAACAATTGGTGACGGACTCGACAATTGGAAGGCTGAAGACACTATCCCGATTTCCTTTAGTCGAGAGTAATTGTTATTGCTATTTTAGTATTTCAAAAGCATTATGTCTATACCCGAGGCATAATAGCTAATTTTAAGGGTTTGTCATTTTCATAAGCATATTCATATTCAATAAATCAATGGACTTTTTGCATTCAAATATTGCGCTCTTTATCTTTCCTGTCATTTTTCAAAACAAGCTATGTTTTCTTGCACACACGCACGTAACAGTTTTCCGATCCATATCCACTCTGGATCCTGTTGATAATAGTTCTGCTACTGTTCATTATGACTTTGAAAATCCGATCCACCAAGCCGAGGATGGAAGCGAGGAAGATTGTGAAGTCCCTGGTGAACTTGTCAGACTGTTACTACAAGAAGAAAAGACCATACAGCCGCAGGAGGAATCAATTGAAATTGCAATGGGTACTGAAATAGACAAGAAAGAAGTCAGAGGTTTCTTGGGGCACTCGAATTACATTGCCCGATTCATCCCACATTTGACTGCTACCTGCAAACCCATCTTCAAATTACCAAAAAAGAAAAATCAAGAGATGGTATGGAATGATGAATGACAAAATCAAGAAATATCTCCAAGAACCTCCAATTCTAATGCTACCAGTTGAAGGAATACCTCTAATCATGTATTTGACCGTGTTAGAAAATTCAATAGGGTGTGCTGGGGCAACATGACGAGTCTGGTCGAAAAGAGCATGCCATACACTGCCTTAGCAAAAGGTACCGACTGTGAAACAAGATACTCACAGCTCGAGAAAGCTTACTGTGCTTTGGCTTAGGCTGCTCGCCGACTAAGACAGTATATGTTGAATCATACCACTTTATTGATTTCTAAGATGGATTCTATCAAATATCTACTTGAGAAACCTGCTGTCTCCTGAGAGAGTTATCACTGATAATGGTACTAAACTGAACTCTACACGCAGTTCAAAATAAAGCACCATAACTCTTCTCCGTACCGGCCAAAGACGAACGGCGCCGTGGAGGCTGCTAACAATATCAAGAATATAACAGTAACATACAAAGACCGGCAGGAGATGTTACCTTTTGCTCTTCATGGTTACCGCACTTCGACAGGGGCAACCCCTGTCTCTTTAGTCTATGGAATGGAAGCCGTTTTACCAATGGAAGTTCAGATTCCCTCTCTAAGAATTGCGAAAGATGCAGGCTTAGATGAAGATGAATGGATTCAGACTCGACTCGATCAGATAAATCTGATTGATGAGAAGAGACTTGCGGCTGTTTGTCATGGGCAGATATATCAGAAATGCATGACCCAGGCATTTAACAAAAGAGTTAAGAGACAGGTGTACCAACTTGGCGCCTTGGTGGTCAAGCGTATCATTCTACCACAAGGTGATCCCAGAGGCAAATGGACTCCCACACACGAAGGGCCATTTGTAGTTAAGAAGGTATTCTCTGGTGGAGCCATGATGCTTGCTACAATGGATGGCGAAGAGTTCCCGCATCCTGTGAACGCTGACATAGTTAAAAAATACTACGCATAAAAGAGACCCGCTAGGTCGACGTACCTAGGCAAAAGTAAGGGCATCCCGGCGAACCAAAAGGGTTCGGGCACAAAATTAGGGATAAACATATAAAGACATACACCCGGCAAGTCGAAAACCTGAAAAGGCGGCTTGAGCAAAAAAAGGGTATCCCGGTGGACTGAAAACCTGAAAAGGCGGTCCAGGCAAAAATTAGGGATTAAAGCGTATGACTATGTCCCGTTCTCTGTCAGCTTCAACCAAGTTCAAGGGACTGAACAAGCCAATCGCTTCTATCCGACAGCAGGAGATGAGATGCTTGAAGACATAATGACAGTGGTGGAATTAGAATCGATAGGACTTTTTCTGCATAGCTTTCTCTTTGTTTGCCTGACAATTTCCTCTTACTAGGATTTCTGTCTCCTTGTACTCAAATTGCCTATGTATAGGCCCTCTTTCAAAATCAATAGCATTTCATTTCCAAAAAGATGCTTTTGTTTTACTTTCTCTGTTTTGTTTGCGTAAACGTCCATTGATTTAACTTGAATTGATATATGCATTTGAATATGATCAATGTTTACCAAAAATGCACGCCTAAGATGGCAGTAGCAATTACTACACGACTTCAGGATCGAGGAGAAGGTCTAACCATGCTTCCCAATGAATCCGTTGCTAATTCGATTCCCCGGCAACGCCAGTTGTTTCCCCAGAAGAAATTGGCGTTACTAGACAAATGGGTCATCTCTTCCACCCCCAGCCAGGCTCTGTTGGATATTTCCACCATCAGACAGAAATCAAGTATCCTCAGCTAAGAAAGGATCATCAATACAAATATCTCCGACCAGAAGGCTGAGATTTATTTCCCCAGTAGAGTCCCCTGGAAGAACGGTTCAGACACATAGTGCATTCATTACATCATTTCACATCACATACCTACATACAATTTTCATTCCGCATCATATACATTACATCATTTCATAACATATACATGTATACAATGCTCTCATTCATTCCAGACGCATAATTCACTCATTACATCATTTCACAGCATACGCATGCATACAACATTTGCATCTCATGCATCATGACATGGCATGAAGCTAACTTTATTTTTCAGGTCAATTATCCTCCTGACATAGTCAAAACAAAGGTCCATTCAGACGGACATCCTTATCCATTACATTCAGGATTCAACTACATCTTTCAGATACACTCCATGACAACATTCATTCTGACATCCTCCTAACGATGGCATCTATAAGCCCATCCCAGACATTTATTGCAAATACAGCATATACAAATACTATCAGATATAGCCTAGCGTACGGTTCATCCTGATGCATCTCAACATATGACTCCTTCAACTCAGATACGATCTAGCGTACGATCCATTCTGACCTTCAACAACTCAGATACGATCTAGCGTACGATCCATTCTGACCTTCAACAACTCAGATACGATCTAGCGTACGATCCATTCTGACCTTCAACAACTCAGATACGATCTAGCGTACGATCCATTCTGACCTTCAACCACTCAAAGACAGTCTAATGTACGACCAAGTTAGACCTTCAAGTCAGATTCTGCAAATACAGTCTAATGTACGACCAAGTTAGACCTTCAAGTCAGATTCTGCAAATACAGTCTAATGTACGACCAAGTTAGACCTTCAAGTCAGATTCTGCAAATACAGTCTAATGTACGACCAAGTTAGACCTTCAAGTCAGATTCTGCAAATACAGTCTAATGTACGACCAAGTTAGACCTTCAAGTCAGATTCTGCAAATACAGTCTAATGTACGACCAAGTTAGACCTTCAAGTCAGATTCTGCAAATACAGTCTAATGTACGACCAAGTTAGACCTTCCAGTCATCAAATACAGTCTAATGTACGACCAAGTTAGACCAGATTCTGCTCAGTGACAGTCTAATGTACGACCAAGTTAGACCGTCAAGTCCTCGGATTCTGCCCAGATACAGTCTAATGTACGACCAAGTTAGACCGGATTCTGCTCAGTGACAGTCTAATGTACGACCAAGTTAGACCGCCAAGTCCTTCAACCGCTCAGATACGGTTTAATGTACGACCCAGTTAAACCTTCGTCTCCTCAGATGCTACCTAGTGTACGGTACATTTCTGAAGTGTAGTCTAGTGTACGACTACCCCCTTTTATCATCAGATTCAGCCTAATGGACGGCTCATTCTGCCCAGATACGGTCTAATGTACGACCCAATTAGACCTTCGTCTCCTCAGATGCTACCTAGTGTACGGTACATTTCTGAAGTGTAGTCTAGTGTACGACTACCCCCTTTTATCATCAGATTCAGCCTAATGGACGGCTCATTCTGCTCAGATACGGTCTAATGTACGACCCAATTAGACCTTCGTCTCCTCAGATGCTACCTAGTGTACGGTACATTTTTGAATGGTAGTCTAGTATACGGCTACTCCTTTACTCAGATGCTACCTTCGGACAGGTACATTTCTGAATGGTATTCTAGTATACGGCTACTCCTTTACTCAGATGCTACCTTCGAACAGGTACATTTCTGAATGGTAGTCTAGTATACGGCTACTCCTTTACTCAGATGCTACCTTCGGACAGGTACATTTCTGAATGGTAGTCTAGTATACGGCTACTCCTTTACTCAGATGCTACCTTCGGACAGGTACATTTCTGAATGGTAGTCTAGTATACGGCTACTCCCTCCTCAGATGCTACCTTCGGACAGGTACATTTCTGAATGGTAGTCTGGTATACGGCTACTCCCCTTGCTCAGGTGCTACCTTCGGACAGGTACATTCCTGAATGGTAGTCTGGTATACGGCTACTCCCCTTACTCAGATGCTACCTTCGGACAGGTACATTTCTGAATGGTAGTCTAGTATACGGCTACTCCCTTACTCAGATGCTACCTTCGGACAGGTACATTTCTGAATGGTAGTCTGGTATACGGCTACTTCCCTTGCTCAGGTGCTACCTTCGGACAGGTACATTCCTGAATGGTAGTCTGGTATACGGCTACTCCCCTTACTCAGATGCTACCTTCGGACAGGTACATTTCTGAATGGTAGTCTAGTATACAGCTACTCCCTTACTCAGATGCTACCTTCGGACAGGTACATTTCTGAATGGTAGTCTGGTATACGGCTACTCCCCTTGCTCAGGTGCTACCTTCGGACAGGTACATTCCTGAATGGTAGTCTGGTATACGGCTACTCCCCTTGCTCAGGTGCTACCTTCGGACAGGTACATTCCTGAATGGTAGTCTGGTATACGGCTACTCCTCTCGCTCAGGTGCTACCTTCGGACAGGTACATTCCTGAATGGTAGTCTGGTATACGGCTACTCCCCTTACTCAGGTGCTACCTTCGGACAGGTACATTCCTGAATGGTAGTCTGGTATACGGCTACTCCCCTTGCTCAGGTGCTACCTTCGGACAGGTACATTCCTGAATGGTAGTCTGGTATACGGCTACTCCCCTTGCTCAGGTGCTACCTTCGGACAGGTACATTCCTGAATGGTAGTCTGGTATACGGCTACCCCCTTTACTCAGATGCTACCTTCGGACAGGTACATTTCTGAATGGTAGTCTAGTATACGACTACTCCCTTTAAAGCAGATTCAGCCTAACGGACGGCTCATTCTGTTACTCAGATGCTACCTTCGGACAGGTACATTTCTGAATGGTAGTCTAGTGTACGACTACTCCCTTTTCAGCGGATTCAGCCTAACGGACGGCTCATTCTGCAACTCAGAGACGATCTAGCGTACGATCCATTCTGATCTTTCATCCCCATCAAAGTCATCCGCCTAACGAACAGCTCACTCTGGTATTCAGATACGGTCCAGTGTATGATCCATTCTGATCCCTTATCCTCAGCAGTATATAGCATACTCCGACTCCCCGGCGAAGTCGACAGCATAATGGATGACTCACTATACGGTCTGATGTACGACCCGGTGTGACACCCATGTCTCCAGATATCGTCTAACGTACGACACAATCTGGAAATCTCCTCATCAAACTTCCTGGATGGCATCTTTAAGCCCATCTCCGTCAAGACTAATTGACAAGTGCAAATTTTTGGGGGCATTCTAGTGTTCAATAATCTTCCACCTCCAGACCACGAATGGCATGCACGCCATCCTAACTCTCTCGGTTCAAGAATATTGAACAGGGGCAGCTGTCATACCCCAAAATTTGCCCATCAATAGTTCAAGACATTTTTCAGGGGCATTCCGACTCATTTTATGGCACTGATCTTAAAGGGACAAAGGCCCAGCTCACGAATGGCCCAATCCAGAAAATGGCCCAAACTGGCCTGTTCGCTACACGCTCGCCTAGCGAATGTTACGTTCGCTACACGCTCGCCTAGCGAACGTTCGCTACACGCTCGCCTAGCGAAGCAAACGTTCGCTACCAGCTCGCCTAGCGAGGCTAACAGACAACAAAAAATTTCGGGCTTCGTTCTGAGCCCATTAGGTCATGAAAAAGGGCATTATAAATACCAGCACTTCAGTAATGAAAGAGAGGACGAAAAACAGAGGGAGACAGACGAAAACCCTGGCACAAAAACCCTGGAGGCTACTTTAGAAACCCTGAAGGCCGCTCCTCCGCTCCGAAGCTACCACCGCCCAACTCAATCCGGCTCGCCAATTCAAGGTTGCAATTCGATTGCAAACAGGTTTGCATTACTATTATCGCTTTATTTTCTTAATTTGCATGTGATACCGCTTTATGTTCTTAACTTGCATGTGATATTATAATTGAATTCATAAACATATTTGAGGTTTTGCATGTGAATTTAAGTGTGCCTGAATATTGTGAATGCTGAACCGTATAATTATGTGTTGGATGCCATAAGCCATGCCGCAGGTTGAAGTCATACTGTTCTGAAATTCAAAACCCGCAGCCGCTCGCTAGCACATCGCTAAGCGAGCATGTAGCGAGCATTCGCTAGGCCCTCGCTAGGCGAGGCAGAGGCGAACGGGACAGTCGCTAATATTTTGTTTGTTATGTCCTATGCGTATCTGATCTATTATATGTTAATTATGCACTGTTTTGCCTGACATTCATGCTGCTGTATTTTCTTTTGCGGTGTAATCTTCGATTACACCCCGATTTGGTATTCTAACCCGTTTGCTGAATTTTGCCAAGGTTCACATGTCCCAGGAAAAGATTGCCGTTAGGTCTTCCACTTTATTTGTGGGATACCCTTGTGGAGACTCACCCTAAATTACTTAATTAATTTTAATGTGTTAATTTTAATGTATTAATTTTAAATGTATTAATTTTAATGTATTGATTTTAATATGGAGGCTCGTCCTAATTACCTAATTGACTTTAAAATATTGCCTTTAAATAAGTGATCTTGGACCTCTCTTTGCTGCCCTACGGTATTACGGTATAACGGTCATGTCCCGCGAATGTGGGGATACACTTAGCAATGGTCCTTCGATTAAATCATCATAAAATAAATCATAGTCCCTCGGATGTTGCCTTCGAAAATACGATTTTGTCCCTCGATGACCCTTCGGTGTAGCCTACGGTTAAATGATGATCGTCCCTTCGAATGCTAAGGTATCCTTACAACTGTTGCCTTCAATGACCTATCGATGACCCTTAAACATCCAAAGGGTAAGATTACTTACTTCTCGATAGTAAGGACAGTTTTACCCTCATAAGGATAGGAAATGCCCATAACGACCTCAGGAAGGTATAACTCTCAATTACTGGATCATAACCTAAAACATTTTCCACCCCTCACACTTTACACTTTACAAATCCTCGAAAATCACCACTTGGTATACATTCATACTAGAATCATTACCGAGTTATATTTTTCTAAACCATTTTCAAAATCAAATGAGATAAATACTTTGTATACATTCATACGAGAATCATTACAAAGTTAAACTCTCTTTCAAACATTTTTTAAGCAATTCACCAACACTTTTTCAGACAAAAATATAAGTGATCCAGTAATTAAGAGCCCATGGATAACCATGGATACAAAGGGTGCTAATACCTTCCCTTTGTATAATGTACCTCCCGAACCCAAAATCTATTGAGGTCTTTCCTGTTCTTTTCCACCTTTCCTTATTGGATAAAAGAAAAGTCGGTGGCGACTCTTGCTATCCGCGACATTGCGATAAAAAGCAAAACACCCCAAGTCAGTTCACCGTATGACACTTTTGTACGGAATATACACAACACTTGATCAATGTACAAAATTGAAGATAGATGAATCGGGTAACCAAAATCAATTAAGAGATATATTGAAGTATAACAGTTTTAAGAATTACTAAAATCTCAAGGTATCGGATCCCGAATACAACGAATTGTTTGGATCGATTAGTTCTTCATGAGAATTCTTGCCAAAGCTTTTTAGCCTTTCGTGAATAGTGATAATCCTCATGTTATGCGGCTTCTAGGTATATGGAAAACAAGGAATTTGGTTTACAACCCAACTGAATCGAAAACATAACCTTAGCCCAAAACTTAAATAAAATTAATGCTGCAACTTCAATGACTTTTCTGGACCTGTTACATTCTGATTCAGCTCTCGACTTCTGAACAAACGTTGTAGATCTTTTTCTGAGCTTTCCATCGACTGGTAGCACGTCTCAATCCGATACTCCTAGCTCAAGATATGATTTTTCTCACGAAAGCTGCTAATGCTGAAAATTAAATACGAAAATTAAATAAGTGCAAAAATAACATAAATTATGAAAACACATTAAAACATAAAAATAATCAAAGCAAATCGAAGAAATGCTTAAGTACAAACATGAAAGAACGTGCATCAAAATGCACTGATCAAATTCCCCCACACTTGAACTTTTGCACTCCGAGCAAAATGAAAAACAAAACAAAACACAGACACATCAACAGTTACTCATTCTAGGCTACAAGTCATCTTCGAGTAAGTTTGCTTCGATAGGTACTAATCTTGCACACTAAGGACATTGTAAGAATACTAATCCACAGTTACGCAGACATAAACCTTATGAATACACAAATCAACTTGAATCATGTTATTATATTAAAGCCTAACTTACTCATCCTTCTTTGGCTCTTTTTCATTCAGGCGCAATCACATTAAGCCCGTTATCTCCACACACCCATAGCAAGACGACCGGTTAGTGACTCTGATCCTTTTTGCACGGGATTCTAGTACTTAAGTGGCATAACCCTTTGCTTACTCAATTGTAGTTGCGGGGGATCAGACCGTAATCCGCCCTACCAAGTTCAGCACCAGAAACCGCTGAACCAACTACAAAAGATTCTTATTTCCAACTTTTCTTTAAGGTTCCACAACCGTTGGTTTAAGTGACCGGGTGAGGGTCACCAAACTTAGAAGGTGCATTCCTTTATTTTTTTTTTTTTTTTTTTTGGAACACTCACTTATATTCATCGGCTTCCCTGCATAGAGTGTGTGTGAGATGGTGCTGACTGCTGAAATAAAATACTCAAGAGCTGTCAGAGGATGAGAATGTAAGGCTAAAACATAATAAAAATTCAACTCAATTTCCATATGCAGGAGATTTACGGTGTTAAAACAATACCGATCTTGTGAATTTTTCCCAAGTCTCCGCAAACTCGACTCAAAGTAACCTATAGCCTAAAACTTTCAAGAAGATGCATTTTTTTTAAGAAAGAAAACAAAAACCAAACAAAACAAAGAACAAAAACAAAGAAAATAAAGTATTCCCTCCCCCACACTTAAAATATGCATTGTCCTCAATGAAAGAAACAAACATAAAATAAGAGAGATAAGAGAGAGGAAAGAACACACCCGAGTAGTCAAGGAGGATATGTGATTACATAAGCAGCCTTTCTCAAAGAGATATATTCTACATTTTCTTCTTCCAAAGTGGGGCTGTCATGGAATAGCTTTGGGTAATGTCCATTGAACTTGAAATTTTTATCAGTATCTTCACCTCTTATTCCAGGATCAAAGAATCTTCTAAAAGTAAAAGTGTCAAATGGACACGTGAAGGTGATCTGATCTGGAATATCAGCCAATGTCCAACCAAATGCCTTTTTATGCTTCCTTAAAACCTGCAAAAGCTTATTTTCTTGATCGAAATCAAGGTTAGAAGAAATTATAGCCAATAGTTTTTCATTCATCTCTAAATAAGCATATTTCATATTTTCAGGAAGTTGCTTCAGCTCGAGGGAAGATGGCTGCTCAATAGAAGGAGTGTTTGGGGCAGCCGGGATGTCAAGAGCTTTATCTACATGAACAACTTTATTTGCAACCTCATTTGCAGTAAGAATATCAACTTGCAAGGCAACCTCAATTTCAGCACAAATAGAGCAAATTTTAGTTTCAGTACAAATATCACAAGAATAAACATCATCAAAACCAGACAATGATGGAAAATCAGATGCAAACAAATCACTACAAGTATCATCAACAATTTCAGAAATCAAATCTATTTGAAAAACATAATGTTCTTCCAAGGGTTGTTGGTTTGATCCTTGAGCTTGCTGCATGACATTCACCAAAGTGGCAAGCTGCCCAATTTGTGTTTGCAAAGTCTTTAAAGTATAATCTACTTGTTGTTGAAACTGGAGATTATTTGCAGCCATTTGTTTGACAATATCTTCTAGTGAAGGTCCAAAAGGTGCAGAGCACACAACCTCAAATTCCTCCAGATGCTCATGCGGATCCTCACCTGCAAGACCACTAAACCTTGGAAACAAGTGTATTAAACCAGATTTCAATTCAAAAGGAACCGAAACATCAGAATATTCAATACAAAAGTCATTATAATTAACATCAGGAGCAGCAAACTGCCTTAATGTTCTTTGATCATCCATGTAATAAAAAAAACACAGAAATACCAACTATGTCCGAAATAGACAAAAACAAATAGAAAGAAGAAAAACGAATAAAATAAATTCAGAAAAATACAAAAGCACCAAACTTAATCTAATGACGTTAAATAAAAATTTTGAGATTTTTTTTTGGATTTTTTCGACACTATGAAAATAGTAAAAAATTAATTAAATATAGAAAAACAAGGAATTTGGCAAATTTAGTAAGGGAGTATTGATCGCACGATTTTTCTGCTTCCAGTAGGCAAAAAACTTATACAATCAAACACAAATTTTCCAATAATCGGTTTTTTCTGACTCTAGACGCAACTCCGAACGCGAAACTGTAGAAAAATTCGAAAAAATAACAGGAAATTGCAGAACAACAAAACACACAATACTTAAAACTAAACTATTGACTAATTCGACAAGAATCCCCGACAACGACGCCAATTTGATCCGCTGTCGCGCGCGGATCAAAAACGAGTATTTTTGACAAAACGTAGTTAGCGACAAATTGACTCGGATTATCGTTCTCACAAGGATTCTTGAATGAATTAACCAATGATAGTAACAATTAATGGGGTTTTGGTTGGTTTAGGATTCAATTTAAAAAAATAGATTAAAATAAGTGATTATTGAAATAAGTTGTAGCAACAATTTACTGATTCGGTCTTTGCCTATCATCGACTATCGTAATTCCAACCGCATATTAACTATTCCTATTCGATTATAATATCAACTGACAAGCGCAGTTGATAGTATAAGTTGTATGTTCCTATCATCCGAATTAAGCAAACGAGATTAAGTTTCATGAATTAAGCAAACATGAATTAAACGGACTCGATAACGAATTAAGCAAACGAAATCGTGACTATAGTTAGGATCACACAATCAATCAGATTAAATCAATATAGCATATGTAAATCGGATTAAGTAAATAAAATACATATATTAATATTGAAAGGAATAAAAAAAAATGAATAAGAATTACTAAAATCTCAAGGTATCGGAACCCGAATACAACAAATTGTTTGGATCGATTAGTTCTTCATGAGAATTCTTGCCAAAGCTTTTTAGTCTTTCTTGAATAGTGATAATCCTCATGTTATGCGGCTGCTAGGTATATGGAAAACAAGGAATTTGGTTTACAACCCAACTGAATCGAAAACATAACCCAAGTCCAAAACTAATGACCCAAAACTTAAATAAAACTAATACTGCAACTTCAATGACTTTTCTGGCCCTTCTACACTCTGATTCAGCTCTCGACTTCTGAATAAAAGTTGTAGATCTTTTTCTTAGCTTTCCATCAACTAGTAGCATGTCTCAATCCGATACTCCTAGCTCAAGATATGATTTTTCTCACGAAAGCTGCTAATGCTGAAAATTAAATACGAAAATTAAATAAGTGCAAAAATAACATAAATTATGAAAACACATTAAAACATAAAAATAATCAAAGAAAACCGAAGAAATGTTTAAGTACAAACATGAAAGAACGTGCATCAAAATGCACTGATCTTTATTTGATCCTACTAGTATCTCTAGCCTTGGCCTATTTGAAGATGACAAAAAATCTAATTTTATCTATAGACTTCCATACAACTCTACCAAAGTAATTCTAGAGAGAATAATATCGTTTTTTTTCCTGCTGGATTTGTCAACCTCAACCACACCACACACACATTTGAAAACCCTAAAATCCTTAAGAAATCTTCAAAGAAAACGTTCATCATAATAACTATCCTCTTCACTGATATCACACCCTAAGACGAGATCTAGATCCAAATGATAATGGATGATGAAAGAGGTTGAAGATGGAAAGACTCTATTGCAAAACTCTAAACAAGATTCAAAACTCTTTTGAAAGTTGAGAGAACAAGTGTGTTGTGAATTCTAAATCAAAAGTGGATGTGTATGTTGTTCAACATTGTGAGTGGTTTTGAGAAAAATGGTTTTTATATGTGTTGGAGATCTATCACAAAAATGAGAGAAAATGCTATTTGATTCAAGTCATAAGCAAAAAGTATGGGTCGAGTTAAGAGATAAAGTGGTTTGAATCAAGATCCAGGAACCAAGAAAAACCAACTCTGTGATTCAAGTCACGCTTTATGTAATTCGAAGCATGAAAGAATTTGAGTCAAATCACATTTATAGAACCAAAATCCAAAAGATGTAAATTGTTTCTGGTTCGAGTCATATAATTTGTGATTCGAATCAAACCTCTCTTATTTGAGTCATGGAGGTTGTGATTCAAATCATGAGAACATGAGAGTAATTCCTGGACATTATGAAACTTTAGTTTGATTCATGCAAGTGTGTGATTCAAATCACACTTCTAGAACCTCAATTTTTGAAAAACATGATGTGTTTTTGAGAATTCAAATAAACTGGTGTAGGGCGAGCACAAGATTAGCACCATAAGTCGCCCGAAGTTGCGTCACGGGTCGCCCACGGTTTGTAATAACTCGCCCATACTAGGCTTGGGTCGCTTGGACGAGCTTGTCTCCCACCCACTATTTAAAACGTGGCTAGTGACGTGTGCCCACAACTCCTGGCTAAAGAGGGTAGTCAAATAGGGAAATCGCCCTCCTCGATCTAACGAGGTGTGTAATCCACTCTCTCCATAGTTTTCAATTACGGAGATGGAATAATCTGCTCTTTGGTTCTTTGATCCAGGCCTAAGGGATCTATATAAATATCTCAGCCTTAACGTAAAGAGAAAATTCAATCTTTCTCCCAAAAAGTCATACACAAAACTTGTCTCCACTCTCCATGAACTACCCCTAAACGTAACAAGTTACCCCTAAAACATCACATACAATCCTACAAGTAGAGAACTACTCACATTATATATTTTAGCAAATACAAAATCCAACCCCAAATCATATAAGTAAAGAAGCTATCATCTATTGAAGGCCTGTCAATCACAATGTCTTCAACTATTTCTCACACCTCTTTATCAAACCAAATAACTTTCTTTTCCATGTGAATTGGTTAACATGTTCTTAGGTCAAAATATAATTCGACGATACTGAATTAGATGAAGCTCATTCCATATACTTTAATTATGAAAAAAGATGCATTAATTCAATATCATTCAACCCCTTATTATATTGTTTTATCAAACCGTTGTAATAATCTCTTCACACACGCATAAAGGATCGAAGATAACTTGATGAATGAACCATTATCCTTGTATACTCAAGTAATTTTAAATTTCTATGATTAGTACTTGATCTATTCATGGTGCAATTAGCATTACTGATTGTATATATTATATTTACAAAATTCATCAAGATCCACTAAAGATCATTTTACCCAAATAAGTAGATAGATACTTTACAATAATAATAATATGATTAAATAAAAATTTAGATTTATATGACACTAGAAGTGTTTTATTTTTTTCGTCTCTAAATTAATTCTTGTAGCATATATTTTAAAAATATTTAGTTGTAGTTGGTAAGATTTGTCCGTGTTAATCTCACAATCTTCACTTTTGTGATCAAGAAAAGCCGGATTTATATTATAAAAAATGTCAATGAAAATGAAAACTCAGAAAAGAAAAATATATGATTATTGTATTGTTGTTCTGTTTTCCTTGGACAAGTTAAACAATAACACGTATCCTTTGTGATAGTATCATGTAGGACCCTGGGTATTATTGTGAGGTACTTGGCACCACCTAAAGGAGTTTGCTTCATGGACTTGAATTTTCCTTTTTCAATTTTTAGGGGCTTTATCATCTTTAATTTACTTTTATTATCAACCATTATCAATGATATCTTTCCTTTTTTAATTTTTGTTTTTTTTATAATTTTTTATAAATTAATATATAAAACCACTTCAATGATATTGATATTTAGCAAAAGTTAGGGAAATATAAACGTCAAGCAAAGCTTGATACCACGACCAAGAAAAACAATCATATTAAACATGTAATGTAATGTAACGACCTTAATATTTTAGAATATTTGGCCCATCCAAAATTTCATTTTAGCCCCCATCAAAGATCCTTTTGAAACACTTTTTTTTTTACATAAATTTCCTTCCAATATGACTAGATATACTTATTAGTTTCTTCCTTCTTCTCAAATTCATATTTCACTTTTTCAAAAATACTAAAAAGATTTTCTAGCTATCAATTTTTTAATTTTGATAGAATTAAGCATTACTATATTTTGCGGCAAATCTCGTTTCAATTTATCATATATATATATATATATATATATATATATATATATATATATATATATATATATATATATATATATATATATATATATATATATATATATATATATATATATATATATATATATAAAATTTAAGTTTTGGTTCATTCCGATATTTTCTTTTATACAATAAAGTTTAGGACAATTAGATTTCGGGGCTCACCAAGATTAGGACATAAAGGTCTTTATTTGGGCTGGCTAGAAGCCCATATGACTAAGTCTCAATTCATCTCAAATCCACTCCATTTGTTCCAAAATATAGAATTAGTTCACCCTAAAATAGTAAAGTACACATTCTAATCTCCATTTTCACCATATTCATCTTGAATCTCAAACTGAATTGAGCGTTGGAGTGCTAACCATGCAGGTCCACCCCGCGTCGCAGTATCAGAGATCAACACCACTGTTTCAAGAGATTTAGTTCACCAACTACATCCATTTTTGTTCTTGAAAGGAACAGTGGCGCCGTTTGTGAGAATCGATATCCGATTTCTACGATTTCCACTATCTCAGATCTAACTTTAGATCTACCTATTCATAACCTCCTCAAGTCACCAAACCAAGAGCATTCAGAATCAAACACAGGGATCCGTCTCATTCGATCCAGGCAGTAATCGTTTCAGTATCGATTCACCATATTTCCAGATCTATGATTTCCCTCGAGAACTATGCAAAGAGAAGAAGAGAGGATTCTAGATCGTGATCCAAATCTACATTAGAAGTGCTAGAAAGTGAAAGAGATTTCCTCGAAGATCTTACAGCTGACTCTTGATCCATCTTTCGATCTAACATCACCGTCATCTTCCGTCGCCAATGCGATACTTTCCGAGGTAATGTTGAAGATACAACGAGTTCATAGTTAATGACTGACGCAGAGCCGACACTACATTGCCTTTCGAAGGTACTAAATGATCTCCAACCGACCTCATGCTAGGTCTAGGGAGTCAAGATGGAGCAGGCCAACCTTATTACATATTTTCCTTATCACTCGAGTCAATTATTATTGGGGACGTTATTGATTCTAGTGACGACTTAGGTTCCCCAGCGCCGTACATCAATAAATAGGAACATTCGGGCGCAAAGCCTGTCAAAGAACAAAGCGATAAATAAGCTTCCGCCCCAGGCTACCAAGTAAGGGTAACGATTTCCACCGAGACGAGCGTCCATGCGAGGTAGATTGGAAATTACCCCATACTATGACAATAAGGGAAACAAGTTTTCTCTAAAGGTACTTTTGGTCCTCAATCATCCCCGACCCATTGTTAGACATTGACGGTCCTAAAAAAGATCACCAGATGAAAATGGCAGGCCGAACTCCTTTCGTAAAGGTTAGAGACAAGCCTCTCGATGAGCTTCACCTTAGTCCGACCATGTCCTAGGCCCTAAGAAGCCCAACCGAAATTCCAGAAAGCAAGCTAAAACAATGCTGTAGATAAATATTTACTTATCTAGTCATTATGTTATCTCATTTTAATAAATTGACTTCATTATGAATGAAACTAGTAGTTTGCTATTTTTCCCTGTTGCACTCTTTTCTGTTTACCTCTCTTTAGGACCCTAAAGTCGAGGGGGGAAAAGATCACGAGCCTGTTCGTGTATCCGATACAGACGAAATACATTTATGTGTTTCTAATATGACTTAAACACATCTCTTCACCTCTGCATATCTGATATAGACTACATGCATTTATACGTATCTGATACGACTTGAACGCGTTTCTGATACATACTACACACATGTCTGCTTAGCTGATACAACCTAAACACATTTATGCATAGCTACCACAGCCTAAACGCATGTTTGCTATCTAATACAGCCAAAACATATTTTTGTATATTTGGAGCACCCCCTTTTGGACCTAGCTAATCCAAGAGCATAGGCGGTGGAGCCCTGCGACATCCACCTCGATCCGAGCCAAGCCTCGTGGTCTGAGATAGGGATCCTACCCTTGGTTGGGGATGCTATCTTGTGATGTGGAGTGCAATACAAATATATGACCACATCATGCCGATCTTTCCAGTTTCAAGCCTCACCTCAGGGAACACCAATAACACGCTAAATACAACACACAAACTAATACACTACTACATTAAACGTTAAATACAATGATCAAATATAGCAACAAAAAATGGTAAGTAACTACTTTTAATATGTTAAACTGCAAACTAAGAAGATCATTGTCAGGAAAGTGCGAATAGCACATTAAATTCCTCGTCATAACAAAGGCACATGTTTCCCCCTAAAGGTGAGCAATCAAGGTTTCGACACCGCAAGCAGACAACCCTTTACATGGATGCCAAACAAACATGGGAATTACTAATAAGCAAAGTGGCGAAAAAATAGCAACCATAAATTAAATACAAGTACATAGATGAAATTAAATAATGCACGAATCCCTGAGGCAAAAGTACTCGTATAAATATTAATCATTACATCAGAGGCACAATGGCCTTGAAATGTTACAGGAACAAAGAAAATACAAAGAAAAAGAAAACTCAATCCAAAATTTATGGAGCCAAGGTACTGAGATCACCCTCTAAGGTCACCTCAAAAGCAGTTTGGAACGGGTCTAGCACCTCAATTGATATTGAGGCATTGAGACAATATTTACTCACTTTCTCCACGACCTAATCTTAAACTTCGTACATGTTCATCATATACCACCGAAGGGAATCATTGTGCCTTTCCTTCAGGTCAATGACCTCATCTTCGAGAGTTTTCAGGGCCTTGGCATGAGCCTCAACTTCTAATAGAAGAGCCTTATGTTCCTCCTATGTTTGATGAGTTTTCTCAGCAACAACGTCAGAGGAATCCTAATACCGAGTCTCCACCTCCTTAAGATAATTCTCAGGATCAGTTACCTGGGTGGCCAAGGTTGAAGGGGAGTCATGAGTCTTTGCCTCCTTTTGAAAAGAGTTGGCATGCTTGACCTTCTCATACAATGCAGCAAAATCCTCCTGGAGAGAAAACCATTTCTGTTCTATAGCTTCACATTTCCCTTCCCAAGTGTTCCTTTCCATGGAAGGATTTCTAGGATCCAAGGCATCTCCCTACCAGCAGCAACAAGAGAAATTAGTGAAGATGCCTGATGCATATTGTAAGTGACCTTGAATAGGAGAGAAAACTTATCTTCCTTAGATGGATTCTGGAAGAAGGACAAGTCCGACGCCGAGACAGTAGTAGCGACCTCCTCAGAAGTGCGAGCAAGCCAGGAAGAGAAAACTCCTAACATCAACAAGAAATGAGCCACCTCCCCCGAAGTATCATCCCATCAAGACGAGTCTATTTTTGAAAACCCTATTCCTGAGGCAAAGTTTAATATTTAGCCCGAGACATTTTCATTGAAATTGAAAGATGGGATGAATCCCCTACAGTCAAGGTAGCCGCAACGATGACCTACCGATCGACCCCAGAGGCAGTGTAGTAGCCTCATTAGTTGAGTCAAAAGCAAAGTGCATACATCAACCGTAATTTGAGGATGGGGTATGTTGATTGCAATATTTCTATCAAGGGTAAGTATTTGTTTTGTCGTATCCACAGGGACTGGTGTGATATCAAGGTTGTTCAACAATTACTATGACTTTAAACGTAAGTTTGCAATATGTTTGATGGTTTAAAGCTACAATATGTAAAATAGATGAATGATAAATAATTTTTTAGAGAGATGAGAGCTTTCCAGGATTGAATTTCATCCATCGATATAATATTTAATTTATCAATCAGTCATACACAATCTAAACATTTATCAATGTTATCACGTATCACTCACCGACAATGTTTATGTCTAAACTCCTGACGAGAGTTCAATCGTATTGTTGAATCGATGATCTCTCAGCCTATTAAATAATATGTAGCATTGAGATTCGATACTCAAGTAAATATTAAATCTAAATCTATGTCTAAGCATATAACATATGATTATCCTAGATCAATATTCAAAGAGTATTTCTCAATAACAGTTCCAATCAATATGTAAAACAAGTAAACAAGGATAACATCGTTACTAATGCATGAATAGATTATACATAACGCCATGATCAATAAAAATACATACTGTAACGGTGAACTACGTCCAATCCCAACTAGAAAGGTATTTATCTACTCATGGTAGCTTGATACAAAGAAAAAAATGAAGATGAACATGCATCAATCGTGATTTCTCAACGATTGATGCGAACCCAACTTCTGATCTTCAAGAAGCATACTCTTCTATTGTTTTCTAATATTCTCTCTCTAAAATGTATTATCTATCTAAAAATATGAAGTGCAAAGCTATTTATAGAGATCGGAAAAAATAGATCGTGCTAAGCCCCAACAGATGATGTTAAGCGCGACTAAACGATAAAAACCATCAAACTGCCATAAGTCACATTAAGCGAAACCATACCATGATAAGTGTAGAAGCTCCTGCCCAGAAAATTTGGATGGCGCTATGACCATGCTAAGCGACACCTCTTGACATGACTTTGATCCAAAATAGCATGTAGAAGCCTTTTCCTTGCCTTTTAGCATCCAAAGCTCCTCCTAAGCATAAATACCTACAAAATGGGTTAAAATTAAGCAAACTACAACTAATTACATGATAAACTAATATAGTTAGATATTTATATAAAAGTTGAGGTTTTGTTACAAGAATCTATTGAAACAAGTTAATAAATGTCATGTTCTCATGTACAAATTAACCATAATTTGGCCCTTATCAACTCTCCCCAACTTAGAACTTTGATTGTCCTCAAACAAGAGTCTTACAAACCTAAAGAAACAAGAGAAACTACCAAGATTTCCCATGATCAAACAAGTTTTGAGATGCATGGTTCAAAATTTCAAAAGCACAAGCAAAGTGATGCTTAGCACTATAATACAAC
Organism: Lathyrus oleraceus; assembly: GCF_024323335.1. Taxonomy (NCBI): domain Eukaryota; kingdom Viridiplantae; phylum Streptophyta; class Magnoliopsida; order Fabales; family Fabaceae; genus Lathyrus; species Lathyrus oleraceus. The sequence goes on from NC_066582.1 coordinate 233,915,731, forward strand.
CAAACCATGATCATGAAACAAATTCTAAACACAAAAATTATGTAATAAATTCTAAAACAACACATGCTCAATTATGAATCAAATCTAGCACACATCTTCAAATTATGATGAAGAACAAAAGTGAGGGACTTGACTCACACACAACAATTTTGCTAACATCTTGATCAACTTATGTACTCATCCAAGCAAATCACATTGAAAGCATAAAAGCACAAATCACAAAAGACTTTCAAGGATTGTAATGAGGCTTGACTATCAAATAAGGGTCATATCTAAAGGTATTGAAACAAAGTTGCCAAAATATAGAAGAAGATTCACTTCTCTAACTCTTAATCATTCACAACTTCATTTACCACTTCTCTTTGTTTAAATGATACACCCTTGAATTCATTTGTTGGCACCAATTGTTTCCCACTTTTTCTTTTAAACTTTTTCATTTCTTTTTCTTTTTTAATTCTTTTTCACAATTTTCTTTCTTTTTCAAATTCTTTCTTTTCCAACTTCTTAGCAACCCACCCTTTTCTCTCTAACTTGAATATAACCAACATTGTAGTATGGATGCTCCCCTATTTTCTATGGAAATGGACAAAATTACAGAATCAAATGAAGGTTTAAGGTTCAAGAAGTAAATTCAGAATCTATTCTAAAATCAATGATGAACTATTCTTTGCATGCAAATGAAATATCTCACAGTTAAAAATTGATATAAATCATGCCATTAAAGCTCAAAGTGGTTAACAAATTCTCGCTCATGCACAAGGTAGGTTACTTTTAGTCAAGTGGTTATGCTCAAAATAAAAAAATTCCTTGATCATTTTCACGCTTTCGCAACTTCAACATAAATGCAAGATTAAACATAAATTAACCTAGTTAAAACAACATATTGTTGGTCTCCTGTGCATATAGTAAACAATGGAAAATATCCTCACATTTAGGCTTTGATATAAAGTGATTCAATCATGAACATGCAGTGAAAAATAATGAATGGTATAATGCTTGTACAAATTACTAGTTTTATATTCATGCTATGGTCTATAAAGCAATAAACATGTACCTTGACATTGTACCATCCTTCAAGCTTTTATCATTACCAAAGCATTTACTAGTTGAAACATTAAAACTTGGAATAATCACTAAATGATTTTTAAATCCATTCAAAAACAAACTTTGAGAAAAAGCTATTTTTTTTTGCTAAAACTCTTGAAATTAAACTAAACTACTATACTATCACTTGAAAAAATTAAACAAAACACAAATTAATTAACAAAAATCACCACAAAGATGGGGTAAATAGGCATCGGTGGAAATGGATAAGTGAGCTGAGTAAAAATAATTTTTACTGGTATAGCAGGGCGCGCTTGTAGTGGTGAAAATTTGAGTATAAGCCATTGATTCACTTAACTCATATTAGTGAAAGTCGCCACCGTGCTTTATTGTTTCCAAAGGAATGGGAAAAGAGTGAAATAAAACCCAAAATAAGTTTTTAAATAAAACTAATAAAAAGATCATAGTTCTAGGTTCAAGGGTTGGTTATACAAAGGGAAAATATTATCACCCAGTGTATCTATAGCACTCTATAGGAACCTTTTGAAATATTTATGTTTTTGGCTAAAAGTTTGTTTGTTTGTTTATGAAAAAGAGTGGGGAGATGAGACGAGAATGCTTGGAAAGATTTCAAAGAATCTTATGCCTACTTACATTCCTTGTACAATGAATGATCAAATGGTCATAATTCCCTTCAAAAAGGTTTTAAAAGAAGAAGAGACAAGTTGTCATTTAAAGGGGAAGACCCAACTAATCCACCACATAAGTAAGGGAGATAGATCTTGCATCATAATGAGAGAAGGGCTCCAACTTGGATATATATATATATATATATATATATATATATATATATATATATATATATATATATATATATATATATATATATATATATATATATATATATATATATATATATATATATATATATATATCAACAAGTATGTCACTAGCTCAACTCAAATGGAAAGAATCAATATTATCTTAAATAATGGGGATATGAGGATTACATCTCAACTAAGGATGACTCATGTCTAATCTTAAGAGGTTTAAAGATAACAAGCCAAAGTGGCAAAAGGATTTTGAAATGCTAAGCTTTAACACTACAAAGCATGAAAGAAGGTTTAAATAAATAAATATAAAAAGGGATGAGTACCTTGACAATGCTAGTCAATACCATCCCACTCCCTTGGATTGTAACATAAACAACGACAAGATAGTCATCAAAGTAACAAAGGGGTTAAACATTAGTCATAAAGGACAATAATCAAGTATGTATCATCATCATGAGTACTATCAAACAATTAGGTCAAAACCTAACAAAAGGTGGTATCAAGCATTAATAGAATTCAAGGATAATATGGATCTTAATAATTATGTCAATCATCAAGATCATGCAAGAGATATGGCATATGAGTATCATGGTCAATGTCAAAACATGTCAAGCATAAGTATCAAGGTCACATGAATATAGACAAGATAAACTAATCAATCATGAACATGTCAAGACAAACACAAACAAGACAAAGCAAACTCATAAATAATGGACAAGCATCAAGGTGAAAGAAAATGTGAGTCATGTCCTAAACAAACATCAAGTGCTCAAGAATGAACAAGTATCAAGGCATCCTCAAGAAACATCAAGTTCAAATCAACCAAGACATTAGGATTTCCATGAATTTAGGTTTTTGTATGAATCATGTTTCTAACAATTCCAAAGAAATAAGATTCAAACAAATCATGACATGAATAAATGGATCAAGGTCTCATGGGGTTAGGATCAAAATGTCACCAAGAGATTACATCAAGAATAAGTCTTCAAATCCATACAAACTAAGTTAAGAAAAAACATATTTTTTTTATGATTTTTGAATAAGGAAATATAACTAATATAAATAAATACTAAAATATTTTTTAGTCATTTTTTGTGGGGTGAACATCAGTCATTAAAAGAATATCTAATTTTTTTTGGGGATTTTTGTTAATTATTTAATTTAGTTTAAACATATTTGTGATTTTTTTAATAAAAGAAACTAAATAAAAAGAGCCAAAAAAATCCAACCTAATTTTATCATATTTTGATATCAAGAAAATTAAAAAAAAGGCAAAACATGGAAAAATGAACAAAGGAATAAAAAAGGGGCTAAGGGAAGGGTCAAACCCATGATCCTCAGGATACACACCCACACCCTTTGCCACTGGAGCACGCGCTCCATTGTGTATAAATGATCAAACCACACAAATAAATATAAAATTTGATATTAAAAAATGCAAAATGCGCAGAACTAGAGTCATTTCCTCGCGTTTCCTCCAGGCTTCATCAATGGAGCTTTTGCATTTTTGAAGCAAATATGGTGCGCGGGTACATTTTTTCATAGTAAATTTCATGAGGAATCCAAATATGGTATTTATTTTTTTATTAATTCAAACAGTACAATGCATAATCATGAGAAAAACATATGAACCCTAGAATATCAAATGGAAATTACATTACATACATGATCAATCAATGCCCCAAACCTTAGTGCTTTAATTCCTTACATTGAAACAAGCATGAATAACACAAGAATGATTAAAAATGATGCTCAAATGAAAAATTCCAAAGTGCACAAAAATGTACCTTGTAGGTGAAGATGGAGATTTTGATTCAAGCATTTTCAATGGTGGTAAATGATCTCTTTAGCACCCTTGGACCTCCAGGAATGTATTGCAATGGATAATTTGCTTTGAAACCTTATCAGTTATCCTGACCAAGTCAAGTTGCAAGCTTGAATACGTGAGAGATGGATATGGTAATGGAGGTGTTTCAGATCATTTCTAGTGCATACAGAAGTTTACCTGAAGTGTATTAATGATGATTCAATGGAAAAAATACTAAGAGCTTGGAGAAAATATGGAATTCGAAAATGGAGATTTTGAAATTTCAACAATGGAGTTTTTGTGTGAAACTTGGTGTGTTTGAGTTTTGAGCCCTTGATGCCCTTTTATAGAGGTTGGATTTTGGTCTTAGAACTGAATGGAGTTGATCTTGGTTGTGTCTTGATGCTAGTTTGTCCATCAAGTTACAAAAAAATGTTAATGGTGCATTATGGTTCCAAGAAAGCATGAAGTGATTAAGGGAGAGTATGAGTGCTTTTCCTGAGTTTAGGGGCCTTACTTCTGGTGTTTAGATAGATTAAGATCAAAGCAAAATCTATTTACAAAGCTCCAAGCAAAAGTGATTGAGAAAAATGATCTTTATGGAAATGGCAATGAAACTTTACGGCAAAATGATCCATGAATGGTATTTTGTTTGGATAATGGTTCAAGCCCTTGTGTAATGCATAAATGGTTTGCTTAAAACACTCATTATGCTGAGACTTAGAAGCATCATAGGCTGCAAAGTAAGATCTTAAGGTTTGACTTTGATTCGAACATGAATCTTGACATGAAGATGGACTTCCAATGGGCTCTTTTGGAAAATTTCCCCATCCTCTACAAATTTCATGTTGGAAATTTAAAGAAATTAAGCTTGGATCATGGAGATAATTGGCCATCAACTTTGACAATCTTAACTGCTAACCACTTGGAAAATTTTCCAAGTGTTGAACAATTTTACAACTTTGAGATCTCATCTTCATCACTTCATATCTTCCAATACTTATGAGATTTTTGGTTCATTCCTTCTACAAAGTTGAAGTATGGAATATAATCTACAAGTACATCCTTTGAGCATGAAAAATGATGGCTTGAGGAAGAAGTTACAAACTTGTAAAATGGGCTTCATGAACATGCAATTTCATAACTTAGAGAAATTTTGAAAACCCTAAATTTGACATTCTTGAACTTTTTCTTGATTTTCTTAATTTAACTTGATCAAATGCTTTCATAAACCATATTTTCATGATTCTTGACTTCAGAAACCCATGGTTGACAAAAAAATCTCATAATTAAAACTTTGACCTTGAGTAGTTGACTTTTCATTAGATGAATTCCAAATCTTCAATGATCAATGAATCAAAATTATTTAGCCAATTAAATCACATGAATGGATCATAATGAATCACTTGAGTAACTTGAATCATATTTCAAACCATTAGATCATGTCTTGGTCAAAAAGTCAACATCAAAGCAATCTTGATAAAAACCCTAATTTAGGCATCAGATGAATTTGGTACTTATTGATCTTGAATGGATGAAATCTTGAACTTGATTATGATGAATGGACATAACTTGACTATCTTTAATGAATGATAATCTTGAATTACTGAGGAATGCCCATAATCTTGACCAGTCAATCACTTGAGCTCCTTAAACCAACACACCTATCTTGTGAAAGAATCAAACAAGATAAAACATATTTTTGTATTTTTGAATGGTTAGAGATATGAAATGATGTATGAGATATTTTTATGATATGAAATGATGTCAAAATAGTTGGGATCTTAGGGGTCAAAATTAGGGTATGACAACGCTCAACGCCCAAAACCTGCGCTTAGCGCCAGCTCTGTTGCCTTAAATTTTCAAAATGATTTTTTTTGTCAAGCTTTCCATCCACTTTCACTCTTTAAGGCTTAAAATACTTAATGAAAAGCTATTAAATACTTATAAAGTTGGTTTGCCTCTCAACAAGCATTTGTTTAACGTCGTTAGCTCAACGCCTTGTTCAATTAGAAGCTCCCTCTTGTTGCTTCTTTTGCTTGGCTAGTTGCTTGCTCTTCCTGATTTTGCTGTTGTTACTTCACCAGAAGTTACCCCTAACCAACACTTGAGAAAATGTGACGGGAAACAAGTATATATACAATATAAACAAATGTAAAATGCTTAAAAATATAGAAACTATTGCTATGATTTAATATATAAATGCCACTCCCCAACAACGACTCCATTTTGTTGATTGCAATATTGTTATCAAGGGTAAGTATTTGTTTTGTCGTATCCGTATGTACTGGTGTGATATCAATTCCGTTTAATAATTACTATGATTTTAAGCATAATTTTGAAAAATATTTGATGGTTTAAAGCTACAATGTAAAATAGATGAATGATAAATAATGTTTCAGAGAGACGAGGGTTTCCAGGATTGAATTTCATCCACCGATAGAATATGTAATTTATCAATCAGTTATACATAATCTAAACATTTATCAATATCATCACATATCTCTTGTCGGCAGTGTTTATGTCTAAACTTCCAAAGAGAGTTCAATCGTATTGTTGAATCATCGATCTCTCAGCCTATTAAATAATACAATAGTATTAAGACTTGATACTGGTATGCATGTTAAATCTAAATATATATCTACAGTTTAACATCTAACATATGATTATCCTAGATCGAGAGTCGAAGAGTATTTCTCAATAACAGTTACAATCAATATGTAAAACAAGTAAACACGGATAACATCGCTACTAATGCATGAATAAATTGTACATAACACCATGATCTATAAAAATACATATTATGACGGTGAACTACATCCAATCCAAAGTAGAAAGGGATATAACTACTCATGGTAGCTTGATACAAAGAGAAGAATGAAGATAAAGATGCATCAATTGTGATTTCCCAACAATTGATGCAAACCCAGCTTCTGATCTTCAAGAAGCACCATCACATGTTGTTTTCTAAGCTTACCTCTCTCCAAAATGTAATATCTATCTAAAAATATGAAGTGCAAAGCTATTTATAGAAATCTGAAAAAGCAGATCGCGCTAAGCTCCAACAGACAGTGCTAAGCGTGACTAAACGACAAAAGCCATCAAACCGCCATAAGTCGCGCTAAACGACACTAGATGGTGCTAAGCGCGGAAGCTCCTACCCAGAAAATTTGGATGGCGCTATGATCGTGCTAAGCGACATCTCCTGGCATGACTTTGATCCAATATAGCATGTAGAAGCCCTTGTCTTGCCTTTTAGCATCCAAAACTCCTCCTAAGCATAAATACCTACAAAATGGGTTGAAATTAAGAAAACTACAAATAATTACATGATAAACTAATATAGTTAGATATTTACACAAAAGTTGAGGTTTTGCTACAAGAATCTAATGAAACAAGTTAATAAATGCCATGTTTTCATGTACAAATTAACCATAATTTGACACTTATCAAGGTATCACAGTCCGACCTGAAGAGCCTTCCTTTACACCTTGGGCATTGACAAGGTTGTATAACATCTTCAACTTGTCCACCTTTTCCATGTTATCTGCAAAATAAAACATGGTAGATGTAAAAAAAAACCTCTAGGACTCCGTTCTCACCAAATATCTCTTTCCTCTTCTTCTAATTGACTGCACTAACAATGGTGTAAGTGTTAATTCTCCTTTTTCTCACCTCAGTAGGACTTAACCTCGCTAGGGCCAAATCCTTCATCATAACCAATTACGTGGAACCAAGATCATATTTCCTCCTTCAGTGCCACCTCGTCCACAGAAAGAACGCCCTACTTGGTACAGTAGGAGAGGGTGTCCCAGTTAAAGTGGATTTTTAGACTAGTACTTTGAGGATTAAGTCTTGTAGAAGAGAGAAGACTCAACAGAAAGGTAGCCCGGAGGCCGAAAAACATCATTTAAGACTTTTCGAGGCTTCTTCAATATCCGAAAAAGCCTTGGGGGAAACTATTTAGAAACTCACCAAAGACCCAAATAGCTAAGGTCAAATTCATCTCAAATTCACACCACTTGACACAAGGTATAAAATCAGTTCACACGCAAAGAGAAAAGTACACACTCTGATCTCCACTTTTCACCATATTCATCTTGAACCTCAAACTGACTTGTGTGTTGGAGTGGTAATTATACACCTCCACCCTACACCATCGTATCGAAGATCAACACCGCTGTTTCAAGAGTTCCAGTTCACCAACTACATCTATTTCCGGTTTCTGAACGAAATAGTCTTTTTAAATGAACGATTATACCGAGTGATTGGTTTATTTGAAATGTGTTAAGATTTTTTGGTTGTATTTTATTTCAGACTATATTTTGAAAAAAAAATCTATTATGTAATATAGAAGGACATATTTGTGTAAGACATACTATAATAGTTCCTTATGCCTCCGCTTGTAGGGACCGTGCTGGAAAAAAAATAAACTATAGAGAACAAACTTTTTAACCCGAACATCAGTCACTAGTTAATATGTCACCCTCTATTCCACGAGCTTTTTGTTGCTCGTATATGGCATGGAAAGGTAAATTTTTTACTAAATTTTAATTTATCATCTATACATAACATACATATTGATGATTTAATATCAATGCTTTTGTTTTTGCAGTATTGTGATACACTATGTGTGTCAATCTTGCTCTGAAGATAACATCTTTACTGTAGTCTGGAAAAAATTGGTTCAAAGATGTACCGACTATATTCGGTCTCAAAGCTATAACACATATCGATTACACATGTCGTTAATGACCTGCTGTCATCGATTATCGAGATATGTCACATTGAGACATCTTCTTTCTATTTACCTATTGGCGAGATGACATATAATTTAGATTAATAACGTGAACCCTCATCAAGATTGAATATTACCTCATTTCCTTCCATTGCACAATGTGAAATATGTGATGAGTATGACAAAACTTTACTGCAAACATGCATGTTTTTCTACTAAGGGGCATCCGATTGTAGATCCATATATAAAAGAGATGAATCATGCTTTAGAGGATGATATATACTATTTCTCATATGTAAATCATCGTCACTACTCCCTCTGGACCTTATTATAAGAAAAAAATTAGTTTTTAGATTCATTTAATAATTAATGTGTCTAGTTCATATATAGATTAAATACATCAATCATTCCATGAATCTAAAAACTGAAATTTCTCTTATAATAAGGACTAGAGGTAGTAATATTCAAGATGGGCTAGGTGTAACACTTGAATCATGTCCCAATATTTTCAAAACAACATACTATAACAAGTTGGTTACGTGAATACTGTACTATGGGATCCACCTAATGCAACCCCTCTTTTATGACAAACGCTGCATCAGGAACGAATAAAAACTATAAGAAAGATTGAGTTTCTTGAACAAACACAAGAAACCCTTTTAGGTTTACAAAAGAGAGAGAAGAGGGAAGAAGAAGAACACGAATTAGTTAAAATTGTTTTTCTATTCACTTTTCCTATTAGGAAAAAAGGTTCTAAGTAAATAACAACAACCAATGATTAAACATCTCTCAACAACTTGAGAAAACATCCTATTTATAGATTACATGATAACTTAAACATTAAACTAACTTAAGCACTAAGCTAACTTATACAATTGCATGCTAGAACATGCTTCGACTACAACACGCGCATCTTTGTCTCCTGTATGCTTGAATTTTTTTTTACTATAACATGCACAACTTTTTTCGAAACATGAAGTTATCCCTTCCGAGACTAGAGTTCGATCCAAAATACCACAAATCTCCACCTTGGAACAAACTCTGCAATATCAAGGGAAGAAACCAGCTTTCACCATGCAGCTTTATCAACTGCATACAATTAAATAACTTGCTACTTGGAAATGACTTGGTGATCATATCTGTATCACTGTGATTTGTCAAAACCTTAATCACTTTGACTTCTCCACTTTAAATTTTCTTCTTGACGAAATACAACATAACATCAATGTGCTTTGTTCTCTCGTGATAGGTAGAATTATTCGATATATGTATGACACTTTCACTATCACATTTAATAGTGATAACTTGAACTTGAAGTTTTAGTTCCTTAACAAACCCTTCAAACCACAATTATTCTTTCACAACTTCAGGGAGCGCAATATATTCAACTTCAGTGGTTGATAAGGAAAAACCATAAACTAGGATCCTACTCAGGGATCATTTTATGTATCTTAGAATCCACTTTAAAGCTTGCTAGTGTACCTTCCCAATATTGGCCATATACCTGCTTATAAGGCTCACTCTGTACGCTATGTATGGCCTCATATAAACCATAACATACATCAAAGAACATACTATACTAGCATACAAAATGCTATTCATATATGATCTTTCAACTTCAGTACTAGGACTTTGAGTCGCACACAACTTGAGTTGAGGATTTGTCAATGTTACAACATGCTTTGAATTTGATATACCAAATTTGTCAAGAATCTTCTTCAGGTATATCTTTTGAGATAACCATAATCTTGACTATTTTGATCTCTCTGGATGTCAATCCCAAGAATCCGGGTGACGTCTCCTAGATCCTTCATGTCAAACTCCTTATCGAGTTCAACATTCACCTTCATAACATCCTCAGAATTGTTGCTTGATATGAGGATGCCATTGTAAGACCCCAATTTTGACCCTAAGATCCCTCATGCCATTCTCATCATATACATTAGCATTGGGATCACACCTTGGCATCCTCCTTACCCCTCTTTCGTTGGGTTTGCATTGGGAGAGATCACCAAGCACCACTTTAGATTGTATCATACTTCATTTTTATTTGTTTACTAACCAAAATACCAAAAATATGTAATTGTATAGTTTAACTATTTTGTAGGTAGTGCACATGCTCACCTATGCTCTATCAAGTTCATATCTAGGGTTTGAGACCCTCATTGCAAGGAGATCAATCAAGAATTGGTCTATATTGGCTCTAATTATCATATATGAATCCCCAAGATCTTCACATGTTATTTTGATCAAGAAATCATCAAGAGTTTGGAGTTGGTTTGCCTTGCAAACCCTAATTCATCTGGGTATCTTGTGTGACTTCTTCAACAAGTTTCTTCACCAATTGATCAAATATTTCAAGGGATACTTCACATTACATCATCTTATGCATATATGATCCTCTATTAGTCCCAAAATTCAAGAGAATATCAAGCTAGCAAGTTGGTTCATGGTGGTTGACCAGAGGAAGTCAACTGATCAAAACTGGGGTTCCCTAGACCCTATATCCTACAATATTTGTCATATGAAAATGATTCCAAGAGAAAAGTCACTCTAAATTAAATTAAAAATAACTTTCATGTTAAGGTCAAGAGCTAGTCTTTCTTGGAAAGTCATTTTTATGGTGAAAGATTATTGGTCATTTTGTCTAAACCCTAATTTGGATGTGTATTTCCCAAGACCATAACTTGCTCAATTTTTATGAGATGAAATCCATTCAAATTTCATGATCTAATTAAAGATGTCTAATTCAACTTTTATGTTTGGAGGGAGTGAAAATTCAACTTTTAAATGCATGTGATATGAGGAAACATTTTAGGTCATTTTGGGCCAATACCATTGAACACGTGATTTTCCTCAACTTCTAAAATGCATAACTCCTTCATGATAAATCCAAATTAGGTCAAATTTGTGACCAATTTACAACTTTGATGAAGGAAAGTTTCTAATTTAAAGCCCATAGAAAAATTTACTCAAGGTGGAAGAAGTGAACATATGGCTTGATACTTCGAATTTTTTTGATATGTTTGATTTTCCAAACTTCCACCTCAAAATTCATGATGATCCAAGCTTCAAATGAAAAAGTGTTCAACATGAAATCTTGATACTTAGGTGTAACACTTGAATCATGTCCCAATATTTTCAAAACAACATACTATAACAAGTTGGTTACGTGAATACTGTACTATGGGATCCACCTACTGCAACCCCTCTTTTGTGACAAACGCTGCATCAGGAACGAATAAAAACTATAAGAAAGATTGAGTTTCTTGAACAAACACAAGAAACCCTTTTAGGTTTACAAAAGAGAGAGAAGAGGAAGAAGAAGAACACGAATTGGTTAAAATTGTTTTTCTATTCACTTTTCCTATTAGGAAAAAAGGTTCTAAGTAAATAACAACAACCAATGATTAAACATCTCTCAACAACTTGAGAAAACATCCTATTTATAGATTACATGATAACTTAAACATTAAACTAACTTAAGCACTAAGCTAACTTATACAACTGCATGCTAGAACATGCTTCGACTACAACACGCGCATCTTTGTCTCCTGTATGCTTGAATTTTTTTTACTATAACATGCACAACTTTTGTCGAAACATGAAGTTATCCCTTCCGAGACTAGAGTTCGATCCAAAATACCACAAATCTCCACATTGCAACAAACTCTGCAATATCAAGGGAAGAAACCAGCTTTCACCATGCAGCTTTATCAACTGCATACAATTGAATAACTTGCTACTTGGAAATGACTTGGTGATCATATCTGCATCACTGTGATTTGTCAAAACCTTAATCACTTTGACTTCTCCACTTTAAATTTTCTTCTTGACGAAATACAACATAACATAAATGTGCTTTGTTCTCTCGTGATAGGTAGAATTCTTCGATATATGTATGACACTTTCACTATCACATTTAATAGTGATAACTTGAACTTGAAGTTTTAGTTCCTTAACAAACCCTTCAAACCACAATTATTCTTTCACAACTTCAGGGAGCGCAATATATTCAACTTCAGTGGTTGATAAGGAAAAACCATAAACTAGGATCCTACTCAGGGATCATTTTATGTATCTTAGAATCCACTTTAAAGCTTGCTAGTGTACCTTCCCAATATTGGCCATATACCTGCTTATAAGGCTCACTCTGTACGCTATGTATGGACTCATATAAACCATAACATACATCAAAGAACATACTATACTAGCATACAAAATGCTATTCATATATGATCTTTCAACTTCAGTACTAGGACTTTAAGTCGCACACAACTTGAGTTGAGGATTTGTCGATGTTACAACATGCTTTGAATTTGATATACCAAATTTGTCAAGAATCTTCTTCAGGTATATCTTTTGAGATAACCATAATCTTGACTATTTTGATCTCTCTGGATGTCAATCCCAAGAATCCGGGTGACGTCTCCTAGATCCTTCATGTCAAACTCCTTATCGAGTTCAACATTCACCTTCATAACATCCTCAGAATTGTTGCTTGATATGAGGATGCCATTGTAAGACCCCAATTTTGACCCTAAGATCCCTCATGCCATTCTCATCATATACATTAGCATTGGGATCACACCTTGGCATCCTCCTTACCCCTCTTTCGTTGGGTTTGCATTGGGAGAGATCACCAAGCACCACTTTAGATTGTATCATACTTCATTTTTATTTGTTTACTAACCAAAATACCAAAAATATGTAATTGTATAGTTTAACTATTTTGTAGGTAGTGCACATGCTCACCTATGCTCTATCAAGTTCATATCTAGGGTTTGAGACCCTCATTGCAAGGAGATCAATCAAGAATTGGTCTATATTGGCTCTAGTTATCATATATTAATCCCCAAGATCTTCACATGTTATCTTGATCAAGAAATCATCAAGAGTTTGGAGTTGGTTTGCCTTGGAAACCCTAATTCATCTGGGTATCTTGTGTGACTTCTTCAACAAGTTTCTTCACCAATTGATCAAATATTTCAAGGGATACTTCACATTACATCATCTTATGCATATATGATCCTCTATTAGTCCCAAAATTCAAGAGAATATCAAGCTAGCAAGTTGGTTCATGGTGGTTGACCAGAGGAAGTCAACTGATCAAAACTGGGGTTCCCTAGACCCTATATCCTACAATATTTGTCATATGAAAATGATTCCAAGAGAAAAGTCACTCTAAATTAAATTAAAAATAACTTTCATGTTAAGGTCAAGAGCTAGTCTTTCTTGGAAAGTCATTTTTATGGTGAAAGATTATAGGTCATTTTGTCTAAACCCTAATTTGGATGTGTATTTCCCAAGACCATAACTTGCTCAATTTTTATGATATGAAATCCATTCAAATTTCATGATCTAATTAAAGATGTCTACTTCAACTTTTATGTTTGGAGGGAGTGAAAATTCAACTTTTAAATGCATGTGATATGAGGAGACATTTTAGGTCATTTTGGGCCAATACCATTGAACACGTGATTTTCCTCAACTTCTAAAATGCATAACTCCTTCATGATAAATCCAAATTAGGTCAAATTTGTGACCAATTTTAAGGGCTTTGAGAGATATACAACTTTGATGAAGGAAAGTTTCTAATTTGAAGCCCATAGAAAAATTTACTCAAGGTGGAAGAAGTGAACATATGGCTTGATACTTAGAATTTTTTTGATATGTTTGATTTTCCAAACTTCCACCTCAAAATTCATGATGATCCAAGCTTCAAATGAAAAAGTGTTCAACATGAAAGTTGTTCCTCTTGATCTAACCTTTCCAAAAAGTCCAGATTCATCTCATTTGAACAAAGAATGAATGACTTGCTCATGGCTTAAAGATGAAAGACCATTTGGAAGATTTGAAGTTCCATTTCTCACACACGAATGCATGGCCTTTCCACATGACTTCAGCATTCCTTACACTAATTTTTAGACCTGAATGCATCATTACATGGGCCTATCACACGCCCATGCATCCATGCGAAGGAAATTGCTATTTTTGGAGTTTTGAAAGAAGTGTGCAATTATCAATGACCTTGGCTATAAGTAGAAGCCCTCTCACTCAGAATTGAAGACCCTAGCGCGCCAGCTTTGAATAACAACCCTAAACCTCCACATTCAAAGGATAAGCTTGGTGATTTTCATTGAAAATCAAGTTTGAAATCTCCCACTCTTTTGAGATTCAAACTCCAAGAGTCCTTATTTTTCCTTGATCCATTTCAACTCCATCAAGCATCCATAGCAAGGCCAAACACAATTGAGAGCAAGATCGTGTCCATCTGAACCTGCAGTGAAGGTGAATTTCTGAATTTGTCATCTCTTTGATTCTCACTCAATTCTCCACTATTCTTGTTGATTTTTGGTTGTCTGAAGTCCTACCAATGTAGGCAACAAGATTGAGTTGCTTAGAGGTCAAATCGAAGCAACTCAGATCATGATCCTCAAAATTCAACTTCCTGTATCTCTCTATATATACTTAGAGTTAGGTGAAATTGAGACCAAATTCGAGCTCTTGAGAATATTTACTTTAAATTCATGTCCTCCTTTTTTATTTTGGTGATGGTTGAAGGTGGACCAGTCAGGTGAGGTCCACCGGAGAAGAAGACCGGAGCTTTGGCTCCGGCGATGCGTTGACATGTCTCAGACCACATGATCCTTCTATTTTGTTTTAATCTTGAGCGTCCAAATTGATTATCACACGTGTGGAACATTGACTAAGGCTCACCATGGATAACACGCTTTGATCCACTTGATCTGCCACCTCAATTAATGAGGGAGATCAAGAGGTCCACATTTTTTAGCATTTTCTGATTTTCATTTTAATTGACTTATTTTCATTAATTCATATTAATTTTAATATTGATCCAAAAAATATGGGACTTTCACCAAAAAAATTCAAATATTTTTCTCTTTCATTTTCTGAATTAAAATTATTTTTGGACCAATATTAATATTTTTCATGATTTAATTGTTTTTGTGCATATTTTTAATTTGTTTAAAAATACTTTTAAGTTTTAAAAAATTATGAAATTTTTTCTCCAAGGTCCTTTGACCTTGTTTGACCTATGATAAATCTCTTGGCCATTTATTTGGTGTTTTAAAGAGGTTTTAGAATTTTGACCAACCATAATTTAATTTAATGCATTTTTAATTGATTTTTAATTTGTTTAATTGTAAATAAATTGTGTTGAGCCATTTGTGTTGACTTGTTGAGTTTGACTATGTTGTTTGGGCTTTGGTCAAGGTTGATTTGACTTTGTTGGATTAAAATCATTGGATTTAGGGGATTGATGAAATATGCATTTCATATCCCAAAATGAATGAATGATTTTAATTTGATAAAAGTCCTCCCATGACCAATTTGTGTTTGTTTCATTACCCCTCCCTCTTCATCTTCAATCCCATTCTATCTCATCCATTTCATTGACCTATGATATCTCTATATCCTAAGGCTAGTTGATTGCAAAGTCAACATAAGTATGGATGAGATTAGGTCCACCCTTTTGCCATTTTCTTTTTGGTTTTCTATCCAGTAACTGATAGATGTAATCTCTATTCCTCCCCGCAGATTTTATCCTTGATGTTCACTCTAACCGGTGACGGATATTCTCTTTTTTGGTTTTCTATCCAGTATCCGATAGATATAATTCCTACTTTTTCAGGCGGTTTATCCTTGATATGTTCATCTTAACCGGTGACGGATATCCTTCCTAATGTCCCCAGGTGAGTCTATAATTGATATGTTCATCCTAACCGATGACATATATTCTTCCCCTTTGAGTCTATCCTTGATATGTTCACTTTAATCAGTGACGAATATTCTCTTTCTTTGTGGTCTTATGCCCAGTAACCGGTAGTTGTAAATCCTATTTGGATTTTTTCCAGCAGGTTATTCTTACCCGGTAACTAGTAATGAATATACCTCCTGGTTGCCCTCAGCAAGTCATCCTTGATATGTTTACCCTAACCAGTAACAGATGTTCTCCTTGTCAGAATTTGTTATACCCTTACCCAGAAACCGGTAGCGGATAATATAATTCTGTTCCTCCTGCGTTGAAGATAATTTCTTCCCCAGTTGAGTTTGGGTGCGTATTTCCTCAGTGAAATCGCCGTTTCCTGCTTAGGTCGAGTATTTTAGTTTTATTCTGATCTACCTGTTTCCCCTGCAAATGTTCCTTTTTTTTCTCCGGCTAAGTCTTTCCATTGATTTATTCTCATGGAATCCCTCGTAAGTCGTAGCCTGGCCTACGCACGACCTTTTTATCCCCCAGAGTCTCTGTCTCCCCAATGAGTTTTCCTTATGGAATGCATTATACTCTTGCGGACTTTCGGTCTCTCCGGATTATTTTCCTTTGTGGCAACATTTTCCCCACAAAGATCATTTTAGCATTCATATCATACGCATCATGAGGTCTCTTAGGGACCAAAATTTGTTTCTATATGTTGTTATTTAAGTCCATTCTACTAAGTCGATACAAATATTTTAACCTTCACCTCCTCAACTAGAATGTCCTTAAATAGGGGCAGCTGTAAGACCCTAATTTTGACCCTAAGATCCCTCATGCTATACTCATCATATACATTAGCATTGTGATTACACCTTGGCATCATCCTTACACCTCTTTCATTGGGTTTGCATTAGGAGAGATCACCAAGCACCACTTTAGATTGTATCATACTTCATTTTTCTTTGTTTACTAACCAAAATAACAAAAATATGTCATTGTATAGTTTAACTCTTTTGTAGGTAGTGCACATGCTCAACCATGCTCTATCAAGTTCATATATAGGGTTTGAGACCCTCATTGCAAGGAGTTCAATCAAGAATTGGTCTACATTGGCTCTAAGTATCATATATGAATCCCCAAGATCTTCACATGTTATTTTGATCAGGAAATCATCAAGAGTTTGAAGTTGGTTTTCCTTGGAAATCCTAATTCATCTGGGTATCTTGTGTGACTTCTTCAACAAGTTTATTCACCAATTGATCAAATATTTCAAGGGATACTTCACATTATATCATCTTATGCATATATGATCCTCCATGAGTCCCAAAAGTCAAGAGAATATCAAGCTAGCAAGTTGGTTCATGGTGGTTGACCAAAGGAAGTCAACTGATCAAAACTGGGGTTCCCTAGACCATATCGCCTACAATTTATGTCATATGAAAATGATTCTAAGAGCCAAGTCACTCTAAGTGACATTCCAAACAACGTTCATGTTGAGGTCAAGAGCTAGTTTTGCTTGGAAAGTCATTTTTTATGGTGAAAGGTTATAGGTCATTTTGTCTAAACCCTAATTTGGAGGTCAACTTCCCAAGGCCATAACTTGCTCAATTTTATGAGATGAAATCCATTAAAGTTGCATGGTCAAATTCAATATGTCTACTTCAACTTTTATGTTTGGAGGGAGTGCAAATTCAACTTTTAAATGCATGTGATATGAGGAAACATTATAGGTCATTTTGGGCCCATACCGTTGAACAAGTGATTTTCCTCGACTTCTAAAATGCACAACTCCTTCGTGATAAATCCAAATGAGTTCATATTTGTGACCAATTTGAACGACTTTGAGAGAGCTACAACTTTAATGAAGGCAATTTTCTCATTTGAAGCCCATAGAAAAAGTTACTCAAGGTGGAAGAAGTGAACATATGGCTTGATACTTAGAAATATTTTTGATATGTTTGATTTTACAAACTTTCACCTCAAAATTCTTCATGATCCAAGCTTCAAATGAAAACGTGTTCAACATGAAAGTTGTTCCTCTTGATCTAACCTTTCCAAAAAGTCTAAATTCATCTCATTTGGACAAAGAATGAATGACTTGCGCATGGATTAAAGATGAAGGACCATTTGGAAGATTTGAAGTTCCATTTCTCACACACAAATGCATGACCTTTCCACATGACTTCAGCATTGATTACACTCATTTTTTGGACATGAATGCATCATTACATGGGCCTATCACACGCCCATGCATCCATGCAAAGGCAATTGCTATTTTTGGAGTTTTGAAAGAAGTGTGCAATTATCAATGACCTTGGCTATAAATAGAAGCCCTCTCACTCAGAATTGAAGACCCTTGCGCGCCAGGTTTGAATCAACAACCCTAAACTTCCTCATTCAAAGGATAAGCTTGGTGATTTTCATTGAAAATCGAGTTTGTAATCTCCCACTGTTTTGAGATTCAAACTCCAAGAATCCTTTTTCTTCCTTGATCCATTTCCACTCCATCAAGAATCCAGAGCAAGGCCAAGCACAATTGAGAGCAAGATCGTGTCCATCTGAACCTGCAGTGAAGGTGAATTTCTGAATTTTTCATCTCTTTGATTCTCACCCAATTCTCCACTATTCTTGTTGATTTTTGGTTGTCTGAAGTCCTACCAATGTAGGCAACAAGATTGAGTTGCTTAGAGGTCAAATCGAAGCAACTCGGATCATGATCCTCAAAATTCAATTCCCTGTATCTCTCTATATACTTGGAGTTAGGTGAAATTGAGGCCAGATTTGAGCTCCTTAGCATTTTTACTTTAAATTCATGTCCTCCTTTTTTATTTTGGTGATGGTCGGAGGTGGACCAGTCCGGTGAGGTCCACCGGAGAAGAAGATCGGAGCTCTGGCTCCGGCGATGCATTGCCATGTCTCAGACCACATGATCCTTCTATTTTGTTTTAATCTTGAGCGTCCAAATTGATTACCACGCGTGTGGAACATTGACTAAGGCTCACCATGGATAGCGCGCTCTGGTCCACTTGATATGCCACCTCAATTAATGAGGGAGATCAAGTGGTCCACGTTTTTTTTAGCATTTTCTGATTTTCATTTTAATTGACTTATTTTTATTAATTCATATTAATTTTAATATTGATCCAAAAAATATGGGACTTTCACCAAAAAATTTCAAATATTTTTCTCTTTCATTTTCTGAATTAAAATTATTTTTTGGATCAATATTAATATTTTTCATGATTTAATTGTTTTTATGCTTATTTTTAATTTGTTTAAAAATACTTTTAAGTTTCCAAAAATTATAAAAAAAATTCTCCAAGGTCCTTTGACCTTGTTTGACCTATGATAAATCTGTTGGCCATTTATTTGGTGTTTTGAAGAGGTTTTAGAATTTTGACCAACCATAATTTAATTTAATGCATTTTTAATTGATTTTTAATTTATTTAATTGTAAATAAATTGTGTTGAGCCATTTGTGTTGACTTGTTGAGTTTGACTATGTTGTTTAGGCCTTGGTCAAGGTTGATTTGACTTTGTTGGATTAAAATAATTGGATTTAGGGGATTGATGAAATATGCATTTCATCTCCCAAAATGAATGAATGATTTTAATTTGATAAAAGTCCTCCCATGACCAATTTGTGTTTGTTTCATTTCCCCTCCCTCTTCATCTTCAATCCCATTCTATCCCATCCATTTCATTGACCTACGATATCTCTATATCCTAAGGCTAGTTGATTGCAACATCAACATAAGTATGGATGAAATTAGGTCCACCCTTTTGCCATTTTCTTTTAAGTGTGGTATGTTTTAGGAGTATGATTCATAATACCATATCTCTAACATGCATTGACACTAAAATTTCTATTGCTCGACCTTAGATAGTTGTGACTTCTACATAAGTCCAATTATGATTGCTTAACATAGCGATAAAGTTTGACCAAAAAACATAGCATTATAGTAAGTGAGACTGTAAGTCTCCCCCCTTTCATGGTATCGTGTGGAAACTTGGCCTTTTTTCCTTCCTTTGAAAGATGTCTTGGTTCAAGGATCAATGCTTGTGAATAGAGGGTTGAGTGTTCTCCAAAGAATGACTTAAACAATAAAAAAGGCAAAAGCAATACTAACTTCTAATCAACTAACATTTGACTAACTTTTTATTTCAAGTCATTTACTTTTTGCACTTTAAGTTCAAGTCTTTACCATTTGACATTATTCATACCATTTAACTTGCTTACTTTAATGCCATTTTTACTTTTCTCACTTGAGCCATATCTTGTGATTATATTGTGACTGTATATACTTGTTTGTGTATTTTGTTTGTGTTTGTGGTCTTTTGACCTTAATGTACACAATGACAACAAAAAACCCTTAAAAATGTTTGTGTGGACTGTTGGATTTGATCTGAGACATTGGACTTAGAATTAGGCAACATTCCCTATGCAAAAAGGACTTGGCCAATGCCAACTTTTCTGAAGCCAGTCATCATGGATTGAACTTCCATCTGATGCAAGTGTTGAGATCCATCTAAGTTCATCTGCTACATGGTCTTGATGCAATTCTTACTTTGAACCTGTGTCTAATGCTTTATTCTGAGCCATTCGAGGAGTATGTCATCTGATACATGGGAGATTATGAAGAAGATCATGGAGTTTCTAAGCTTGGATGTGGCTATCTTTATTTGACGCCTTGCTTTTCACCTTGCTATCGTGTGTATTGATATTGCTTGATTCTAAAGTCCATAGGAAATTGAGTTTCTATATGACATTCTTGTCTATTGGATTGTATCCCATTGGTCAAATCTTTTCAACTCTTAACTTTTAATTTTTGCTTAGGATTAGTCTCTTCATATCCTCCCATTTCTTAAATTTCAAATCTCTCCCCCCTTTCAAAATCTTCTTTGCTTGTGATTTCTAAACTATGACTTGCTTGCAAATTAGAAACTTTAGCCTTATGTCATTGCATTTTCAAGCTCTTTTTCTTGATCAAACTTGTAAATGAACTTAATCATACTTGACTTAAAATTTCAAAAGACAAAAAGAACTAACATTCATCCAAACTATTTTAGCCCATTTGTGCCTCTTTCAAACTTAAACTTTTGTTAAAATCAACTCACTCACTTTGAAATTGTTACCACGAACTACGAGGTTTTGATCTCCCATCTTATGTTGGTACGTAGGCACAAGTCTGAAGGCCTTGTCAAACACAAAAATATAATTAATGAATTCTTTTCTCATCCCCACACTCTATTTATTGTAAATATCATTTTATACCAAAACACATATACACAAAAAAAGGCTCCCTAGGAGTACCTAGGACACTTTGGGTGCTAACACATTCCCTATGTGTAACCAACCCCCTTACCTGTAATCTCTGGCATTTTATTAGTTTTGATTCGAAGACTTCTTATCTTTGGGTTTTGTTCGCACTTTTCCCTTTTCCCTTGGAAACAATAAAAGCACGGTGGTGAATCTGGTTTTACTAATGTCAAGCTTATCCATAGCTTGATGGTCATGAATTTACCGCTACAGTCATCCACATAAATCAACAAAATAACAAGTGAACTTCCAGGTAAAAATCTGAAGTAAACACATTGGTCAAACTGGCTCCTAGTGAAATCTATGTGTGACATAAACTTGTTAAATCTCCTATTCCACTGTCGAGGAGATTGTTTCAGGCCATATAACGACCTATTCAACTTGAACACATAATCTTCCTTGCTCTTTTCTGCATACCCTTCAGGTTGCCTCATCAGAATTGTTTCATCTAGATCACCGTACATGCAGGTTGTCTTTACATCCATCTGTTCAAGTTCTAGGTTAAATTTTGCCACAATGTCTAGCAACATTCTAATGGATATGTGTTTTACAATAGGTGAGAACACATCATTGAAGTCGGCTCCTTCTTTTCGAGCGAACCCCCTAGCAACTAACCTTGCATTAGATCTCTTTGAAATCACTCTTTCGATTCCTTCCTTAACTTTGAAAATCTACTTACAACTAACTAACCTGGCTCCAAAAGGTTTCTCAATCACCTCCCAAGTGTGGTTATCAAGAAGATATTTCATCTCATCATCCATGACTTTCATCCATCCAGTCTTATTTCAACTCCTCACAACTTCCGTGTAATCTCTAGGTTCTTCATCAAGAACTCACTTGCATAGATTAAGGCAAAAGCCATGATATATGCATAACCAAGTCTCTGAGGTGACTTGATGACTATTCTCGACATGTCCCTTGCCACCAGGTAGTCATTAACAGTTTCCTTTGTTTATTCAGCATTCTGTGCTTCTTCCTCGACTTCAGCTAGGTTATGTAATTTAGCATCAATATGCTCCCCCTCACAAAGAATATTTTCCTATTCCAACACCTCTATAGAGATCTTCGTGTTGTACCCCAAATTTTGATCACCGTTTACCAATCATCTGGTCAACCCCAATGACCTAAAAAGTCAAAGGGGGATCATTTTGACTTTTTAGTCCCTCTTAAGGATTTGTTTTAATTTACGGGTATTGTTTGGAATATTAACATTTTGGGAGTTATGTTAGAGGGATATTACCATTAATTTTTAGAATTAGTAACTATGACATTTGTCTTATTAAAACATGTCAATAGAAAAATAATAAATATTAAGGGGATTATTTGTTTATTAGAATTATGATTGAATAAAATTACAAAAAAGTTTTTAATATATATTATAGGTTAATGGATAAAATAGTTTATAATATCATTATTAGTTAAATAGGGATAAATTAATATTATTATTATTATTATTATTATTATTAATTAATAGTAGATCGATATAATATTAAGATTAATTATGGGTTAGATTAATTGTTAATCAGATTTTATTATTACACAAAATCGGAAATTAAATCACAACTTACAATGAATAAAATTTCCAATCAAATCAAGACCTAAATGAAAACACAATCTGAATCAAATCTAAAACTAAACATCAAATTACAACCAAATAATTTACGATCGGATCACAATCAATTCCTAAAATACACTAAGCTAATTAAAATTTAAACCCTAAAAATTAATCTATAAAAAGGCCTAAATCTAAAATCAAAAGGGAGAAAACCCTTGAATCCACAGTAGCAACACCAATCCCCAACCCTCACAAAAGTTCAGAAACCCAATTTATTAGGGTTGACATAAAACCCTAATCATACTTGAACTTGGCCTTCACCATTCCAATCCATTGATAACTCACATCAAACAAAGAAAAGAAGAAAGAGGTTAGAGAAGGAGAGGATCAGAAGCACTGCAGACAAAAGAGAAAGAATTTGGATCAACTTACCTTACCAGGGAAAGCCACGTCCCTGAGGGTTGGTGTTTCTTCAAAACCTTATTTTACTATCATTTGATGTTTGTGCTTGTTGTTTGGTGGTCACGTTTGATCTGTAAATGGGGTTCGGCATAAAGGGGTTAGGGTTTTGTGATTTCTGTTGATGTTGATGTTTTATTTGATGTGTATTTGGGGATTTTTGGGAAAAGATTAAGGTTGAGGTTCATATCGCTAGGGTTAGGGTTCAAGGTTGAACCATATGATTCATCAAATGGAGGGTTATGGTTCTTACTAGAATCCTTAGGGTTCTTAGGAGATAGCCTAGGGTTCATGGTTTATTAAAGGGGTTTGCTGGGTTTCTGGGTTTAGGGTTGAACTCCGATTGAAGTTCAACCCGAGGAGGTGGTTTCAGGGACGACCGAAGGCAAAAAACGGTGACTGGGGAAGAGATGGTCAAAGAGAGTAAGAGAATAGAGAGAGGAGTAGAAAGAGGTTTGAGAGTGAGAGAAAAGAAGAGAAAGAAATATTAGGGGAAAATGGGAAGGGGCTGAAGGGAACTGGGGTTAAATACGTACCTCTTGTTCTCTTTGATCGCCAACACGTGGCCGACCCTGGGTCACAAGATAATCATACTTTGACTAATCCTAGGTGGGTGGTTCCATTGTACACCGATGTTTGACTTTAAATCATGCCCCTCCGTTTGGTTTACTTCCCATGGTAATCTTATCCAACGACCCTCATGTGATCACATGACTCCCAGGTTAATCCATCCAATGTCCCCAGTTGAGAGTCAACTTTTGACTCTCCTGGATTGACCCATGTGTACGCTGGGCTTAGAGAGGTTGTTTAACCTCTCTCTGTTGCTTCTATCACCCTTAAATTTCAGCCCAATTACTAATCCTGTGTAATTCACACACCCCATTCTCTTTTAATTATTATTATTTTTTATTTAGGATTATTTAATCCAATTAGTCTAAACTAGGATTATAATATAATTAATTAAATAAATTAGGATAGTTAGGTTTTAATTAAATTTTTGTAATAATTACTAATTAAGGATAAAGTTTTAGTTAATTAACACATTTAGCGATTAACTTAACAAATGGTTCAATAGAAAAATAGTCAAATAATTACCTAGATAATCATGATAAACATGGAATTAAAATACCAAAATATAATTGGGGATTTAAATTGGTGTTAGGGATTAATTATAAAATAATTAGGCCTAACGAAACTGGGCATTAATTTTTAAATGGGTTAATATAAATAACATAAGGAATAAAAAAGAGTAGGACTAATTATGGGGTATTAATTAATTGGAAGATTAGGGTTAATCTATGGGATAACTATGAGATGATTTAGGGATAACTATGGGATAAGATTATGGGATAAATTTCTAGGGTTTTAGGGATAGGAAAAATCAGGGATAATGAGATATGTCATTAATCTTGTAATATTCAATATATATTTATTTTCTAAAATAAATTACTGGTTATATATTTGCAAGCAATCAATGGGTTAAAATCAATCTAACACACTTCAACTCATAAGTCCTTTATCCTTGTACATTGAGACATTTTTCAAATCAAACACTTTCTTCGTCCCCGATGCGTTGAGGAATTTTCAACGAATAAAAACAACAAACAAACAAACATTTTTTTTACAAAAACTACGGTGTTATGATCCTTCATCCAACGTGGGGGTACGTAGGCATAGAGTTGTAAACTCTAGTGAGTACAATAATCAAAAACATTTTTAGGTCCTCTCCTCTTAATAAATTTTCTCTCTTTTTCAATAAATAAATAAATTATTAAGCAGTTAATAATTAATAAAACAAACATCCTTAGGCATACAATAACCATAGACTTAGAGGAGGACCCCATTGAGTACAATGCAGGTGAGGGGTGCCTAGTACCTTCCTCTTACTTAAACGACCCCCGAACCTAGTCTCCCACCCTTAACCGTTAGGTTTTATCATTATTTCCTTGTTCCTTAGGAACAAATAAAGGATGATGGTGACTCTGTAATTTTTCTAGTCGTGATAGCTAGCGACTCTGCTGAGGAGTTCTTACATTTTCCCTAAAAGAGAGTACATCCTAACCTTGGGTTTTAGGGTTGTGCTTGTTTTCTTTGTGTATTTTATTTCCTTTATTTATTTATTAATTTGATTTACTATTTATTATATTATTATACCTGTCATATCATATTGGTTGGGACTGTTGCTATGTGTGAAGCCAAAACTCGGGCTTGAGGAAAAAGTAATAAGTTAAGTAAGGGGTCGTCCTATCTTGGCCACTGTGGATTCTTATCCCATGGGGTTTTTTATGACGATTTCACATAGAGTAGATCAATTCAAATGATTTGTCATGAGTTGGATAACACTTCTACATGATGAAACCTTGAATTTGGTACATGACTCTAGGGACCTCTTCTAGAACACCTTTAACTTAGGGTGACCTTATGTTATCAACCTGCAAGGGTCGTTACTAAGGTCCCGTCTAGATGAGACTTATCCCGAAGGATTACCGTAGGAAGGCTTGCCCTTCTCATGGTAAAACAAGGGTATAATCCATGACTCTAGGGTTATCATCTTTAAAAAAACTTTATATCCTACAAGTGAGGGGATTAGGTAGTTTAAATCTAGATTTGACGTATCATAAGAAGCCTACCCTAACTAGGCCATGCTTGCATATCTCAACCTTAAAAACTAAAAAAGTATTCATTTCATCATTCCATTTGCACTAAAACCAGTTTTGCATGTACTTATTATTTTTTATGGGGATACTTAAAATTTGTTGTAGGTACCTTGGGAAGATGAACTCAGATAAAAGGAAGACCCTTTGTATTAAGGTACAAATGCCTGACACACAAAGTCTAAAGGTTCTCCAAGGACTAATGCCTAATTCCATTTAAAGGAAATTCAAACTAAAGTATGGAAGGATTCTTGATCTCTTAAGAATCTCTGTGAAGGTGGAGGCCATCACTACTTTATCTTTGGGTTTTGTTCGTACTTTTCCCTTTTCCTTTGGAAACAATAAAAGTGCGGTGGCGAATCTGGTTTTATTGACGTTAAGCTTATCCATAGCTTGATGGTCGTGAATTTACCACTACATAAATTAAGTGGTGACTCTGCCGGGGAGTAGTCCTCAGTGGGTTTAGCCTAATTTTTTATGTGTATATATAATTGTATATTTGATGTTTGTATATTTGTTTATATGATAATATCTGTTTGTTGTGCTTGGTGATCTCTGAGTGGTGAGAGAAGTTCTAACCCGAACTTGAGTGCAATTAAGATATGGGGATGTGTAATACCCCAAAATTTACCCTTCATTTTTCCTGGAAGCATGGGATTATGTTTTACACTTCATTAGTATCATATTAGGTCATACTCATTGCATACTGCATTAGTGACATGGAGAGCAGGTTTTGATCGATCACTCCTTAACAGAAGGAGCCCACACAAAGCAAGATTGAGAATTGGACTTCATTTTCTAAGTATACAAGTCTCAAGGGTCTCAGGGGGGTCAAAGTATCTTATTATGGTCCTCAGTTCATCAGTGAAGGATTCAAAGCTATCAGAGTGTTCATCTGGATTTAATCAGAAATTAGGATTTCATGGCTACCTGCAACAGGAAATGTTTGGTTGGAAGTAGAGGAGCTCATCCATGTCATGATTAGAGAGGCATCTTGGCCTAGGAAGATTCACAATTATCTCAGAAAGATCCATTGGCAATCAGTGCAATCAGTTCCTGATCATTTTGCCCTAAAACTAGGGTTTGGTATAAAATCAGTTTATTTCTGATAATTTGGGTGAAACTCGTTTCCATGGCCCTCCATATGTCCACAAGGATCTACATACAAAAAATCAGCTCTTTATTTGAGCTAGAAGTGCTTCAATTGATCAATGGAATCGGGAATCAGACAGTTTGGGAAAAGTCAACTGTGGGGCCAAAAAAGTCAACTCCTGACATTTTGAGAATTTCTCCAACATGAAAGTTGTTCCTCTTTTTCCAAGATTTCTAGAGATATAAAGTTTGCTCCATTTGGATTAAAATTGAGAAAGTTATGCTTAGTCAAAGTGAGACATTTTTTTAGGACACTTAGAAAAATTTCTAAGTCCAAAATCTTCAAAATTTGTCAAGACTTCTTGGCCAGTTTTCTTGCACTTCAAGGCATTATTTGAAAATACTTTCTTCACAAAAATTGTACCTTTCCATGTCCTATGTCACATCCTTTTGGAATAATCTCATTTGGATCCATGGTTTGAGAGATACATTCATTTAAAGTGGGCACCATGACTTGATTTTCTAGGCAGATTTTGAGCCTGGCTGGCCCAATAAGATTTTCTAAGCATGCTGCACAAACCAGTCACGTTTTTTTTTTACCTCTTTTGGCCATGCATTGGACATCCATTCACTTAAGTTTTGCCCAAAATAACAACATTTTACACCTTACTTCACACTTTTATTCTTATGGATAAATCACTTATTAAAAAGTCCATGAGAACACCTAATCCACCCTATTTAAGAAGCTGAAACCCTAACCCTAAAGGAGCATTGGAATTTCGTGGCAAAGAGGCAAAGCTTCATCACATATCAGATTTCATTCGACTTCTATTTTCCATTAGGTAATCATCTCTTCCACGACCATGTTTTGATATATCTACGTTTGCTTACCATGTTCATCACCATTAATCCTTCCATTTTCATATTTCTTTTTCTTATTTAAAATATTTTCTTCGTCCATAAAATTACCCAAAAATATTTTTCACTTTTCTTAACTTTTTATTTAATTTTATATAATTTTTATTTTCGTATTTTTTTAATATTAATATTTTATTTTAATTATTTATTCTAAATGGTCCATTTTAACACACTTTTTTTATTGATTTTATTTTTAAGACTTAAAATTATTTTTAGCATTTTATTTTTGGGATGAAGGTTGACCACTGTCTCATGCTCAACCTGACCTTTTCTTGGAATTTTATTTCACATTTTCAATTTATTTTGGATTTAATTTTGACCTAGTTTGGTTGGTTGACTTTTAATATGACTTCTGTTTTATTTTAATTAATTCACGTACCAATTTTCATTATTTTTAGAATCTTTTTGGGGGATGATGATGTCCTGACTCCACCTTATTTAGTTAGTTTTTCATAATTTTATTGATTAATTTACTATTTATTCTTGATTTATTTCTAACCTAGTCTTATTAATTGACTTTTGGTTTGACCTATGTTTTGTTTTAATTAATTCACGTGCCAATTTTCATTATTTTTAAAATATTTTTGGGGGATGATGATGTCCTGACCCCACCTTATTTAGTTTAATTTTTCATAATTTTCTTGATTAATTTGCTATTTATTTGTTATTTCTTAAGTTGACTTGAATTTTCAGTTGACTTCTTTATGATCGATGTTTGACTTTGGGATTGCTTATGGCAATTGAAGAGATCTTTTGATCCTCCCTCGTTCATCTCATATGCCAAGTATTAGAGGCCTTTTACCTTAATTTTATTTGATCCTTGCATCATTTCCCGATTAAATTATTCAGTGGACCCTTCGTGTGTATATTTTCATCTGTTTGATTCATCTGTTATCTTTTATACTTGTTTCTCTCATTCATGCTTTCTATTGCTTGATTATTTAACATGTTCATACTCCCATGCATTATTTAAATGCTCCATTATTTGATTCTTTGGTTTGATTATATATTTTTTATTTATCCGATCTGATTGATAACTGTTGCCTACTTGTATGATGTATGAGGTATATATTCTTATTGTTTGTTTGCCATGAACAATCCCCATTCATAACAAATGTACCCCTCTCCCATAAAGTGTATAATATTTATTTCTTTATTTCTTTATTCACATGTTAATACAAGAATTAAAACGAACATCCGATAACCATTTCAAAATAAGATCAAAAGCTCGATCCAACGTCGAGTAATCATTTTCAAAACTTAACAGAACCAGCACGCGTTCATCCATCCTCTTGTAAGTCGATTGCCTCAGGCATCGCCATCTACCTGTAAGTCGATTGCCTCTGGCATCGCCATCTACCCTTATCTGTAACTCCTCTCCGCGCTCCATCCGTCGAGTCTTGTTCCGTTTAGGTAGCACCCATTAGGTAGAACCCTCTGTATGATAACATAGGTTGAATTCCCTTATTCTTTGCATGCTAACATTAGGTAGATGTTCCCCTTTGTAAATCCTAACACATAGGTCCATATTGCATGAAAACTCTAGAGCAGAGCTTCCCCACTTTTAGACCTTCCGTGCGTCTCCGATCTTGTGGCATGTCAGTCCGTTCTATTGCAAAGAGATAACTGCCTAAGACTCGATTCAACGAGCTGCGACACCTACTGCTAGGACGTTGAACACACTGCCCACCCTCCTTTGACACAGCTGGTGTCCTCTTTTGTAAGTCCATGTTCAGATGGCAATCCTTAACCCCTAGTTAGCCGAACTACGTTTTGCTCTGATGTTCATTCCAGATGAGATACGTAGGCATAAGACACGACGTCTTACCGAGCACACTTCTCTTTAACCCATAGGTAGTCGAGCTACGAAGACTCTTATTCTCATACTCAGATGACATACGTAGGCAGTGGATGCGACATCCTTGCGAGTCATTTTCTTTTAACCTTCCTTTTATTAAATAGTACTTTAGATATACCTACACCCTTTACACTAGAACACCACTTATGAAAAGGGCTCCCAAGGAGTACCTAGGATGTTTTGGGTGCTTAAAACCTTCCCATTGCATAACCAACCCCCTTACCCAGATCTCTGACATTTTTACTAGTTTTTGATTCGATAAAACTTTTAGGTTTTTGTTCGCTTTCTAACCATTCCTTTGGATAAATAGAAGTGCGGTGGCGACTCGACTTGTATGGTTTACCTTGGATTTAGTCAATATCTCTAATGGTAATGAATACCCCGCTACAGAAAAGTGGCGACTCTGCTGGGGAATATCATTTTGCCTAGTGGGTTTTGCCTACTTTTCATATTTGTTGTATTGTATGGTATATTGCTTTGTGACATATTTTTGTGCAATTTGGGATTACTGTATTGTATGTAATGATTGAAATGTTTGAATATTAATTCCTTGTATGCTTGGTGATCTTCGTGAGATGAGTTCTATACCCGAACTCGAGTGCACTTAGGATAGGAGAATGGCATAGTCTTGTTGACTTGTGTGGAGTTATTCCTTAGCAAGTTGACTTGTAAGCCCATTCACTTGGTGGAGGTTATGTTGGGATCAATAATGTCACACGAGTAGTCGTGGTTAGGCATTACTCTTTCCAATATATGCCTTAGAATCCAAGGACCTTAGTTTACCATGCCCATCTTGGCCTATTTTTAGGACGTAGTGCGAAGATCGTTCAAGTGTAAGATTTGATACGATTGTTACGCGATACTACACTCATAAGAGTCTCTTTTGAGAATATTTTTGGAATACAAGTAGTCGTTTATTCGATAATATCTGAAAGATGGGATGATGACTATGGGAACCTCTTGTAGAACATGATTGTCAGGTTTAACCATAGTACACTCCCTTTGGGTGGTTCTTAACCAAGACTCCATGCTCGCGACTCGCAACAAACCCTTGATTCGTGGTTGATCCGTTTTTGTGTATCCTTAATATCAATGGAACTTGAGTGTTGATAAGGTGTAAACCATAATCCACCAAAATGGATGATTGATATTAAGGATGACTTGATCCATCCCATGACCTTTGTGTGGTGTGATTTGCTTGATCCTTGAGTGTGATTGTTGCATCCATGCATTCATGCATTCATACACATCCATATCATCAACAATGAGAAAACTTTCAAGGAACTTAAGGGGTCTATTTGCAAATTTTCAGACATGGATAAGCAAAGAAGGAATACGAAGAAGTACAGTTTCAGACAACCCGACTTGAAAGAGTTAAGGAGTTTGACATCCTATGTATTAGATCCCTTGGAATTCAAGGCTCGTCATGGGAAGCTTCTGTCTATTCTGGCTACTCAAGTGGATGAAGGTCTAATGAGTGTGTTGGTGCAGTTCTATGATCCCTTGTACCGTTGCTTCACTTTTCCGGATTTCCAGCTTTTGCCCACGCTTGAGGAGTATGCCTATCTTATGGGCATACCTATCCTAGACCAGTTGCCGTTCAGTGGCTTGGAGAGAGTTCATTCTTCTCAAGAGATTGCTGATCTGTTGCGTATAGATGAATCTATTATTGGTGCTCATATGACTACCAAAGGTGGAATTCAAGGTCTCCCGTCTGATTTCCTCATTGATCAAGCTACTATGTTTGGGAAGGCCATGAGTGAGGACGCCTTTGAGGCCATATTTGTACTTGTCATCTATGGGCTAGTGTTATTCCCCAACATCGACAAGTTTGTGGATGTGAACGCCATTAGGATTTTCTCTACTCTTAATCTCGTTCCTACTCTGTTGGGTGACACTTATTTCTCTTTGCATATGAGGAATGCAAAGGGCGGTGGTACCATTGTTCGTTGTTTGCCTCTGTTGTACAAGTGGTTTATTTCGCACTTGCCTCAGACGCTCGCCTTCAAGGAGAACAAAGGATGTCTACGGTGGTCCACGAGACTTATGTCTCTCACTAATGATGATATCTTTTGGTACAACCATGTATATGATGGTGTGAAGATTATCGACTCTTGTGGTGAATTCTCCAATGTACCTCTTCTTGGTACATGCGGTGGAATTAACTACAACCCTATTTTGGCACGTCGTCAGCTTGGGTTCCCCCTAAAGGATAAACCCAATAACATTCTGTTAGAGGGGGTGTTCTTTCAGGAGGGTAAAGATCCCCAAGGCTTGAAAGGCAGGATGGTCCGCGCTTGGCGCAAGATTAATAAGAAAGGAAGGAAGGAGCTAGGTCCGAAGAACTGTATCGCTTTGGAACCCTATACCTCTTGGGTTAGGAGGAGAGCTTCCGAGTACCTCATTCCTTATGAGTATTCAAGACCCACACCTTTGGTTGTGGCTGGGCCTTCAACCCTCCCTAGCCAAGGAGTAGAGGAGTTGAGAGACGAAGACCATTCGCGTGCTTGGATCCGTGAACGAGAGGAGTTGCTTCAGCAGATCAGAGAGAATGATGCTTTGATAGAGTTCCTTGAGCACCAGGTTATTGATGATCCTGATGACGCATTGACTTCTCTACTTCCTCAGTCTTCCAAGTTTTGGAAGAGGAAGTATGATCGACTCGCCAAAGAGAAGGCAAATATGGAGGCAGCCTATGAGAGGGAGGTGAAGAGGCTTCGTGCAGCTTATCTTCCGGTCTCGAGGGCTTTGGACGATTGCTTCTAGGGATCCATAGGATGTTCATTTTCCTTCTCTCTTGTATTGTATTTGGTTACCAAGACTGTACTTCTTTGGCGTAAAAACATTTCCAAATATTAATTGACGTGATATTTTTGTATGTGATAAACGTTTAATATTTCCAAAATTTGCAAATAAGACTCTAAAGTTCCTCTGATATAAAAATTAAATCATAAGCATTGCATGCATCATGTTTATCTATTCCTAGGGGTTTATATCTTCTTCTTGATTCTAGTCGGGGTTTTCTTACACTGTTTATCTAATGTGAGACTAGAATCAAGGGGTAGAATACCCTTTGAAATTGATAAACATGTCATTGCATTTGCATATTCATTAGCATGTCTTGCATAACAGGTACCGCCGCAGTGTTCTCATCTTGTTTGGTATTCCATTATTAGATTAGCTGACTCAGGCATTCACCGATATAGTAACCGAAGAAATCAACAAAGAAGATGGGGATAGTGATTGCGACATTGACAACTGGGTGCGTCCAAGGGTCCCGGGTGAAGTTCTCCGCAATTGGTCTTCTGAAGAGATTATCCAAGTCACTCTTCTTACAGAGTAATTTTCTTTGTTTATTCATGCATATCCAAGTCTTATGTTTCGCCCAGGGCGTGATGACTCATCTATGTGGATACCTGCATTTTTTATCATAAATAAAGGACGTCTTTTTGCATTCAAATATTTTGTTCACTGTCTTTCTATTTTTGCAGTTTTCAAAAATAAAAAATATAAAAAAAATATATACATTTGGCAATGTTTTGTTTAGTTTCCATTTCTTGTTCACACTCATAAGCACATACCATCACTCATGCAGATGCACGTCACCGGATCCTATTGATAACAGTTCTGCTATGGCTCGCTTCAACTTTGAAAATCCAATCTTTCAAGCTGAAGAAGAGGGTGATGAAGACTGTGAACTCCCTGAAGAACTTGCCAGGTTGTTAAAACAGGAGGAAAGGGTCATTCAACCACATCGAGAGTCTATTGAAGTGATTAATCTCGGCACCGAGGACGCCAAGAGAGAAATCAAGATAGAGGCTGCTTTGGAAGATAATGTGAAGAAGGGGTTGATTGAATTGCTGCGAGAGTATGTTGACATCTTCGCTTGGTCTTATCAGGACATGCCAGGGCTTGACACAGACATTGTGGTACACCGTTTGCCTCTCAAAGAGGATTGTCCTTCGGTCAAGCAGAGGCTCAGAAGAACAAGACTAGAGATGGCTGTCAAAATAAAGGAAGAAGTGCAAAAGCAGTTGGATGCAGGGTTTCTAGCGGTTATAAATTATCCGCCATGGGTTGCAAATATTGTTCCAGTACCTAAGAAGGATGGAAAGGTACGAATGTGTGTCGACTACCGGGATCTGAACAGAGCTAGTCCTAAAGATGATTTCCCATTACCTCACATTGACGTTTTAGTGGATAACACGACTCAGTTCTCGGTATTCTACTTCATGGATGGCTTTTCTGGATATAATCAAATTAAGACGGCACGAGAAGACATGGAGAAGATAACTTTCATAACCCCATGGGGCACCTTCTGCTACAAGGTGATGTCGTTTGGTCTAAAAAATGTTGGGGCAACATATCAACGAGCTATGGTAACTCTTTTCCATGATATGATTCATCATGAAATCGAGGTTTATGTTGATGATATGATTGCCAAATCTCAGACGGAAGAAGAACATCTGGTGAATTTGCAAAAATTGTTTGAGCGTTTGAGGAAATTCAAGCTGAGGCTTAATCCAAACAAGTGTACTTTCGGGGTGAGATCTGGAAAACTGGTGGGTTTTATTGTTAGTGAAAAAGGGATTGAGGTGGATTCGGCCAAAGTGAAAGCGATACAAGAAATGCCTGAGCCAAGAACAGAAAAACAAGCCCGTGGATTCTTAGAAAGGTTGAACTACATTGCAAGGTTCATCTCTCACCTAACAGCCACGTGTGAGCCAATATTCAAATTGTTGAGAAAAGATCAGGCTATCAGGTGGAATGATGATTGCCAAAGGGCTTTCGAGAAAATAAAAGAGTATTTGCAGAATCCTCCAATCCTTATGCCTCCAGTCCCAGGGAGACCGATGATTATGTATTTGACAGTACTTGATAATTCCATCGGTTGTGTTCTCGGTCAACACGACGAGACAGGTATGAAAGAGCATGCCATCTACTACCTGAGTAAAAAATTCACAGATTGCGAGTCGAGATACTCAATGCTTGAAAAGACATGTTGTGCACTTGTATGGGCTGCTAAGCAATTGAGACAATACATGCTGACTCACACAACCTTACGGATCTCCAAAATGGATCCAGTCAAGTATATATTTGAGAAGCCAGCTCTCACCGGAAGGGTTGCTCGTTGGCAAATGGTACTGACAGAGTACGACATCCAGTATACATCCCAGAAAGCCATCAAAGGGAGTATTCTGTCAGACTATCTTGCTCAGCAGCCGATTGATGATTATGAGCCGATGAAGTTTGATTTTCCGGATGAAGACATCATGTTCCTCAAGATGAAAGACTGTGAAGAGCCAGTTGTTGAGGAGGGACCTGATCCAGATGAAAAGTGGACTTTAATGTTTGATGGGGCCGTCAATGCCAAAGGAAGTGGAATTGGTGCTGTCATTACCACTCCGAAAGGTACCCACATGCCTTTCACCGCTCGCCTGACTTTTGAGTGCACTAATAATGAAGCTGAGTATAAAGCCTGTATCTTGGGTATCGAGCAAGCCATTGATTTGAGAATCAAGACTCTGGACATCTTCGGAGATTCAGCTCTAGTGATCAATCAAGTGAATGGTGATTGGAATACTCTCCAGCCTAATCTGGTCCCCTACAGAGATTACACGAGAAGACTGTTGACTTTCTTCACAACAGTAAAGCTATATCATATACCTCTTGACGAGAACCAGATGTTAGATGCTCTTGCTACTCTATCCTCCATGATTAAGGTGATTCTGTGGAACCATGTTCCCAAGATTAATGTTATGCGCCTTGATAGGGCCGCGTATGTGTTTGCTGCTGAAGTGGTAGTTGACGACAAACCCTGATACCACGGCATCAAGTGCTTTCTGAAGAATCAAGAGTACCCTGCAGGGGCATCCAACAATGATAGAAAGACTTTGAGAAGATTGGCAGGCAGTTTCTTCTTGAACAAAGATGATGTGCTGTATAAGAGGAACTTCGACATGGTTTTGCTCAGATGCGTGGATAGACACGAAGAAGACATGTTAATGTAGGAAGTTCATGAAGGCTCCTTCGGTACTCATGCCGGCGGACATGTAATGGCTAAGAGATTGTTGAGAGCGGGTTATTACTGGATGACCATGGAATATGATTGTTTCAAATATGCTCGGAAGTGTCATAAATGCCAGATTTATGCTGATAAGATGCATGTGCTGCCAAATCCTCTAAATGTGATGTCTTCGCCGTGGCCGTTTGCTATGTTGGGCATTGATATGATTGGAAAGATTGAGCCGACTGCTTCCAATGGGCATCGCTTCATCCTTGTTGCCATCGACTATTTCACCAAGTGGGTCGAAGCAGCGCCATTTGCAAAGGTCACCAGACATGTGGTTACCCGATTCATCAAGAAAGAAATCATTTATCGTTATGGGGTTCCCGAAAGAATCATTACTGATAATGGTTCTAACCTCAATAACAAAATGATGAAGGAGTTGTGCAAGAACTTCAACATTCAACATCACAACTCTTCCCCTTATCGTCCTAAGATGAACGGTGCTGTTGAGGCAGCAAATAAGAACATAAAGAAAATTGTGCAGAAGATGGTCGTTACGTACAGAGATTGGCATGAGATGCTACCCTTCGCCTTGCATGGGTACCGTACTTCAGTACGTACATCGACCGGGGCAACCCCTTACTCCCTTGTGTATGGTATGGAAGCAGTCCTACCTGTTGAAGTGGAGATTCCTTCTCTAAGAGTCCTGCTGGATGTCAAGTTAGACGAAGCTGAATGGGTTCGGACAAGGTTCAATGAGTTGAGTCTTATCAAAGAGAAGCGAATGGCAGTCATTTGTCATGGGCAGTTGTATCAAAGTCGGATGAAGAGAGCCTTTGATTAGAAAGTGCGTCCTCGATGCTTCCAAGTCGGAGATTTGGTGTTGAAAAGGATCCTTCCTCCTCAGACAGATCACATGGGCAAGTGGACTCCTAACTATGATGGACCGTATATTGTCACCAAGGTTTTTGATGGTGGAGCCTTAATGCTTGCAACTATGGATGGTGAAAACTTCACTTCCCCTGTGAACTCAGACGCAGTTAAAAAATACTTCGCATAAAATAGACCCGCTGGACGATAAAAAGAATAGTCCAGTCAAAAAATGGGCATCCCGGCGAACCAAGAAAGTGAAAAAGGTTCGGGCAAAAGTTAGGGATTAAAAAATGAAAAGATTGTACACCCGGTAAGTTGAAAACCTAAAAGGGCAACTTAGGCAAAAATGGGTATCCCGGTGGATAGAAAACCCGAAAGGGAGATCCAGGCAAAAGTTAGGGATTAAGCGAATGGCTGCGTTCTGAGTAGTTCTGAATATCATCTCGTGTCGATAACTGGAAACTTTCGAAGGATAGGAAACAGTCCAATCACTTTTTTCGGAAAGCTGATCATCTGGAGGATCTTGAAGATGAGCGAATCATAGCAGAATTGGAACCCGATAGAAAT
Organism: Lathyrus oleraceus; assembly: GCF_024323335.1. Lineage (NCBI taxonomy): Eukaryota > Viridiplantae > Streptophyta > Magnoliopsida > Fabales > Fabaceae > Lathyrus > Lathyrus oleraceus. Next base: position 233,953,182 of record NC_066582.1, read on the forward strand.
CCATTTCACATTGCCATTAGATTAATTTCTGTTTTTATCTGTTGTGCAATTACCTCTTTCTAGGGATTGCTTCCTGATGTAAATACCTATTCAGAGGCCACTCAATCAATAAAATCATGTTATTCAGTACATCATTGTGTTCATTTTCATTTTACTATTTTGTTTGCAAAAATGACGTCCAAATTTTTGATAAACATTGCATCATGAAACATAAGAGCTTTACAGGTACGTGCTTAATAAACGTTGAAAATTGCTGTAAATTTTAAGTGTTGTGGATCGTCTATTCAGAACAGGTACACTCGGGGCATTTCCTTAAGGTCCCCATCAAATGATCACGGATGTTTTTCCTCAACAGTTGGAATTTGGTATCTTATCCCTGCAGAGCTGGTCCGAGCGTTGGATTCTTCAATCCCCAGCAGGCTCTCACTGCTGTACTTCCCCAAGCATTTGTTTCAGATTATACATTCACCAGTAGAGTCGACAGTGTCATACTGTACATCCCTAGCGGAGTCGATAGTGTCAGACTGTATATCCCCAGCAGAGTTGACAGTGTCAGACTGTATATCCCCAGCGGAGTTGACAGTGCCAGATTGTATCTTCCCAGCAGAAGCGGCTGCTCCTCAGAGTTCGATGCCAGATCGATGATCTCGATGCTAGACCCATGGTCTCTTTCCTTGAAGCAGAATCTCGGTACTGTATCGGTGTTTGCTTCCCCTGCTGAGTCGTCTCTCTCGCAGATTATGGTTGCCAGAACCACTGTCGCTTTCCTCAGCAGCAAGTTTTCAGTGGCATTCTCTCCCCAGTCAGAGCCTCAGTATTTTGTTATTTGCCAGAACACCGTGTGGCGGGTCATTTCCCCACAGAGTTCTTTGTGTTGTGCTCTCCAACAGCCTTGCCAAGGTCCAGAAGATGATGATCATTTCCCCAGCAAAATTCCTTGCCTCAGCTTGGCGTTCTCTCTAATCAAGCATTTCGCATCCCTGCATGTAGAATCATATTGCATTGCATCCTCCCAAATTGCGTAGCATTTCCATTTTCATGGAGCATTACGCCATTGAAAAATTCAAACATACGCATGTAAAGCATAAGGCATTCTCGGTATCCCAATTGATAAGCCAGAAGTTGTTTCCAGTACTCAGACTGAAGATTGTTCATAACTTATCTTTATTATTCCCAGCAGGGGTCGTTGGCCCATGCGCCGCCTCAATTATCATTTTCCTATTTTTGCCGATGCTGACAGGCATGAAAGTTTCCGGTATCCAGACCGAAGTGGCATTCAGGCCAGTTTTCCGATGTTCAGATCGAAGAAGTTTCCGACGTTCAGGTTGACGCAACTTGTGGTATTCAGGCCAAGTTTCCGGTATTCAGACCGAAGTGGCATTCAGGCCAGTTTTCCGATGTTCAGATCGAAGAAGTTTCCGACATTCAGGTCGATGCAACTTGTGGCATTCAGACCAGTTTTCCGGTATTCAGACCGAAGTGGCACTCATGCCAGTTTCCCGGTGTTCAGACCGATGTTTGATAATCTAATATCTTCCGATGTTCAGATCAAAGAAGTTTCCGACATTCAGGTCGATGCAACTTGTGGCATTCAGGCCAGTTTCCCGGTGTTCAGACCGATGTTTGATAATCAAGTATCGTCCGATGCTCAGATCAAAGTCATTTCCAGTATTCAGATTGATGAGCGGCATTCAGGCCATGGTTATTTCTGTGTTACCATTTATTTTGGTATTCAGGCTAACATTCCTTATTTCGGTGTTCAGACCGACTCTCACCGTACCAGACGAATTCTTTTTCAAGACCACCTTTTAGCCGATTCTGACAGGCATTGTTACTTCACTTTTTCACTTCAGTGTAAATTTTTGGGCTTTTATCGTATTCAATCACTTGATACCTCGAAAGTGCGAAAGCCGTTGCTATCTTCCTTTTAGGTTTCTAGTTGATTGAATAGGGGCAGCTGTAATACCCCAAAATTTACCCTTCATTTTTCCTGGAAGCATGGGATTATGTTTTACACTTCATTAGCATCATATTAGGTCATACTCATTGCATACTGCATTAGTGACATGGAGATCAGGTTTTGATCGATCACTCCTTAACAGAAGGAGCCCACACAAAGCAAGATTGAGAATTGGACTTCATTTTCTAAGTATACAAGTCTCAAGGGTCTCAGGGGGGGTCCAAATATCTTATTATGGTCCTCAGTTCATCAGTGAAGGATTCAAAGCTATCAGAGTGTTCATCTGGATTTAATCAGAAATTAGGGTTTCATGGCTACCTGCACCAGGCAATGTTTGGTTGGAAGTAGAGGAGCTCATCCATGTCATGATTAGAGAGGCATCTTGGCCTAGGAAGATTCACATTTATCTCAGAAAGATCCATTGGCAATCAGTGCAATCAGTTCCTGATCATTTTGCCCTAAAACTAGGGTTTGGTATAAAATCAGTTTATTTCTGATTCTTTGGGTGAAACTCTTTTCCATGGACCTCCATATGTCCACAAGGGTCTACATACAAAAAATCAGCTCTTTATTTGAGCTAGAAGTGCTTCAATTGATCAATGGAATCGGGAATAAGACAGTTTGGGAAAAGTCAACTGTGGGGTCAGAAAAGTCAACTCCTGACATTTTGAGAGTGGAATCTCAAAATCCATGCCTAGGGGATCCTACATGTGAAATTTGATCAAGGTTGGATCATGGATTCATCATTTAATCAGAAATTGGAAAAGTTACTTAATTTGGAAATGGTTGACTTTCCATTTAGGGCAAGTTTTCATGATCGTTGCACTCAATTTAAGCCCATTTTGCATCAAGATAAAAGCTCCATTTGAAAATTTCTCCAACATGAAAGTTGTTCCTCTTGTTCCAAGCTTTCTAGATATATAAAGTTTGCTCCATTTGGATTAGAATTGAGAAAGTTATGCTTAGTCAAAGTGAGACATTTTTTTAGGACACTTAGAAAAATTTCTAAGTCCAAAATCTTCAAAATTTGTCAAGACTTCTTGGCCAGTTTTCCTGCACTTCAAGGCATTATTTGAAAATACTTTCTTCATAATAATTGTACCTTGCCATGTCCTCTTTCACATCCTTTTAGAATCATCTCATTTGGATCCATGGTTTGAGAGATACATTCATTTAAAGTGGGCACCATGACTTGATTTTCTAGGCATATTTTGGGCCTGGCTGGCCCAATCAGATTTTCTAAGCATGCTGCACAAACCAGTCACGTTTTTTTACCTATTTTGGACATGCATTGGACATCCATTCACTTAAGTTTGGCCCAAAATAACAACATTTTACACCTCACTTCACACTTTTATTCTTATGGATAAATCACTTATTAAAAAGCCCATGAGAACACGTAATCCACCCTATTTAAGAAGCTGAAACCCTAACCCTAAAGGAGCATTGGAATTTCGTGGCATGGAGGCAAAGCTTCATCACATATCAGATTCCATTCCACTTCTATTTTCCATTAGGTAATCATCTTTTCCATGGCCATGTTTTGATATATCTACGCTTGCTTACCATGTTCATCACCATTAATCCTTCCATTTTCATATTTATTTTTCTTATTTAAAATATTTTCTTCGTCCATAAAATTACCCAAAAATATTTTTCACTTTTCTTAACGTTTTATTTAATTTTATATAATTTTTATTTTCGTATTTTTTTAATATTAATATTTTATTTTAATTATTTATTCTAAATGGTCCATTTTAACACACTTTTTTTATTGATTTTATTTTTATGACTTAAAATTATTTTTAGCATTTTATTTTTGGGATGAAGGTTGACCACTGTCTCATGCTCAACCTGACCTTTTCTTAGAATTTTATTTCACATTTTCAATTTATTTTAGATTTATTTTCGATCTAGTTTGGTTGGTTGACTTTTAATTTGACTTCTGTTTTATTTTAATTAATTCACGTACCAATTTTCATTATCTTTAGAATCTCTTTAGGGGATGATGATGTCCTGACTCCACCTTATTTAGTTTAATTTTTCATAATTTTATTGATTAATTTACTATTTATTATTGATTTATTTCTAACCTAGTCTTATTAATTGACTTTTGGTTTGACCTATGTTTTGTTTTAATTAATTCACGTGCCAATTTTCATTATTTTTAAAATCTTTTTGGGGGATGGTGATGTCCTGACCCCACCTTATTTAGTTTAATTTTTCATAATTTTATTGATTAATTTGCTATTTATTTGTTATTTCTTAAGTTGACTTGAATTTTCAGTTGACTTCTTTATGATCGATGTTTGACTTTGGGATTGCTTATGGCAATTGAAGAGATCTTTTGATCCTCCCTCGTTCATCTCATATGCCATGTATTAGAGGCCTTTTACCTTGATTTTATTTGATCCTTGCATCATTTCCCGATTAAATTATTCAGTGGACCCTTCGTGTGTATATTTTCATCTGTTTGATTCATCTGTTATCTTTTATACTTGTTTCTCTCATTCATGCTTTCTATTGCTTGATTATTTAACATGTTCATACTCCCATGCATTGTTTAAATGCTCCATTATTTGATTCTTTGGTTTGATTATATATTGTTTATTTATCCGATCTGATTGATAACTGTTGCCTACTTGTATGATGTATGATGTATATATTCTTATTGTTTGTTTGCCATGAACAATCCCCATTCATAACAAATGTACCCCTCTCACATAAAGTGTATAATATTTATTTCTTTATTTCTTTATTCACCTGTTAATATAAGAATTAAAACGAACATCTGATAACCATTTCAAAATAAGATCAAAAGCTCGATCCAACGTCGAGTAATCATTTTCAAAACTTAACAGAACCAGCACGCATTCATCCAGCCTCTTGTAAGTCGATTGCCTTAGGCATCGCCATCTACCTGTAAGTCGATTGCCTCCGGCATCACCATCTACCCTTATCCGTAACTCCTCTCCGTGCTCCATCCGTCAACTCTTGTTCCGTTTAGGTAGCACCCATTAGGTAGAACCCTCTGTATGATAACATAGGTAGAATTCCCTTATTCTTTGCATGCTAACATTATGTAGATGTTCCCCTTTGTAAATCCTAACACATAGGTCCATATTGCATGACAACTCTAGAGCAGAGCTTCCCCACTTTTAGACCTTCCGTGCGTCTCCGATCTTGTGGCATGTCAGTCCGTTCTATTGCAAAGAGGTAACTGCCTAAGACTCGATTCAGCGAGCTGCGACACCTACTACTAGGACGTTGAACACACTGCCCACCCTCCTTTGACACAGCTGGTGTCCTCTTTTGGAAGTCCATGTTCAGATGGCAATCCTTAACCCCTAGTTAGCCGAACCACGTTTTGCTCTGATTCTCATTCCAGATGAGATACGTAGGCATAAGACCTGACGTCTTACCGAGCACACTTCTCTTTAACCCATAGGTAGCCGAGCTACGAAGACTCTGATTCTCATACTCAGATGAGATACGTAGGCAGTGGATGCGACATCCTTGCGAGTCATTTTCTTTTAACCTTCCTTTTAGTAAATAGTACTTTAGATATACCTACACCCTTTAGACTAGAACAACACTTATGAAAAGGGCTCCCTAGGAGTACCTAGGATTTTTTGGGTGCTTAAAACCTTCCCATTGCATAACCAACCCCCTTACCCAGATCTCTAACATTTTTACTAGTTTTTGATTCGATAAAACTTTTAGGTTTTTGTTCGCTTTCTAACCATTCCTTTGGATAAATAGAAGTGCGGTGGCGACTCGACTTGTATGGTTTACCTTGGATTTAGTCAATATCTCTAATGGTAACGAATACCCCGCTACAGGATGGTATAGTCATGTTCAACTTGTATGGAGTGGTCCTTAACAAGTTGGCTTGAGACCCATCTACTCAGTGGAGACCCTTTTGGAGTTACTAATGTTACACAAGTTATTTGTGGTTAGGCATTACTTTCTCTGATTTGGGGTCCGAGAAGTTGAGGACTATAGAACATTTAACCCAACTTGTCCTATTTAGGACATAGTGTGGAGACTGTTCCGGTGTAGACCTGATAACAATTGTTACGCGATACTATGCTCAGACGAGTTTCTCTTGAGAATATTATGGGTTAATGAGTTAGTCATCCTAACCTGTAATATTTGATATATGGGATTAAGACTCTGGGAACTTTTTAGAACATGATCTACAGGTTTTTATCCTTAGTACACTCCTTTAGGATGGTTCTTAACCTGACTCCATGCTCGTGACTCACAACAAACCCTTTGATTCTCGGTTGATCCGATCAAGTCTTGTAAATATCAATGGAACTTGGGTGTTGATAAGGTGAAAACCAAAATGGACGATTGATCTTGATAATGACTTGATCCATCCCTTGACCTTTGTTTATGATTTCCTTGTGTGTGATCCCTTGTTTGTGGTTGTTGTATTTATGTACACATGCACATCATGACATTCATCACACAAAAGTAAATTTCAAGGCACTAAGGTCTTATTTGCAAATATTTTCAGACCATGGATTGTGGACGAAAGAACACTAAGAAGTACAATTTCAGATGTCCTGACTTGAAAGAGCTAAGGAAGTTGTCATCTTTTGTATTAGATCCCTTGTACTTCAAGCAACGTCATGGGAAGCTCTTGTCTGTGTTATCTACTGATGTGGCTGAAGGACTTCTGAGTGTTTTGGTTCAGTTTTTTGATCATCTTTATCGGTGCTTCACTTTTCCTGATTATCAGCTTGTGCCTACGCTAGAGGAGTATGCCCATCTCTTGGGAATACCCGTATCTGACAAAGTACCCTTTAGTGGATTTGAGGAGATTCCTAGATCTCATATCATAACTGAAGCTCTTCATCTAAAGAAATATGAGATTGATGCTCATTTGGTGAAGAAAGGAGGAATTATGGGATTGACTTCTGAGTTCCTCATTAGAAAAGCTACCGCCTTTGCTCAAGCCGGTAGTGTGGATGCGTTTGAGGCCATCTTTGTGTTGCTCATCTATGGTCTAGCTTTGTTCCTTAACATTGACGATTCTGTGGATGTTAACGCCATTAGAATATTCTTAATTGGGAACCTTGTTCCTACTCTGTTGGGTGACATGTATTTCTCTTTGCATTTGAGGAATTCTAAAGGTGGTGGGACTATTGTGTGATGTGTTCCTCTTCTGTACAAGTGGTTTATTTCGTACTTGCCTCAAACACCTACTTTCCTGGAGAATAAACAATGTCTATAGTGGTCTCAGAGGCTCATGTCTCTCACTAATGATGATATTGCTTGGTATGACTCTGTAATGGGTAGCTTGGATATTATTGATAGTTTTGGTGAATTCTCCAATGTGCCCCTCATTGGTACACAAGGAGGAATCAACTACAACTCTGCTTTGGCTCGTCGTCAACTTGGGTTCCCCTTGAGAGACAAACCTAATAACTCTCAGTTAGAAGGTCTTTTCTATCAAAAGGGTAAAGATCCCCAACATTTGAAGCAGAAAATAATACATTCTTGGCATAACATGCATAGGAAAGGAAGATCCGATCTTGGTCCGCGTAATTGTGTAGCTTTGGAAGCTTACACTATTTGGGTGAAAAAGAGAGCTCCGGAGTTGAAGATGTTGTATGCTTGTGAAAGACCTATGTCTTTGGTTGTGTCTGGGCCATCAACTCTCCTGAACCAAGATATAGAGGAGTTGGAAGACGCACTCGCCAAGATGAAGCGGTTCCGTGCTTTGAGCTGAAAGTATAAAGAATTGCAGCTTGAGTCGAAAGACAAGGATGCACTTATTGAACTTTTTGAAGGCCGAGCAGTGAAGAGACAAAGAGAACCAGAGGGTCCATCTTCCTCTAGTATGCCTCAGCCTTCTGTTTCCTGGAAGAAGATTGTTGATAAACTTGTCCTTGAGAAAGCTCAGATGAAGACATCCTTTAAGTCCCAGATTCGACGCATCCGAAGGAAGTACGCACCCACATCCAGATCATCTGATACTGTTGTTAAGGGATCCTTAGGATGATTATTCTCCTTTTCTCTTATATTTGTATTTTGGTTTCTCAAATTGTACTCAGTGTAATCCTTCCAAAATTTATGAATAAAAAGAGATTTTATGGTCAATCAAATTGTTGTTATTACTATTATATATTTGCAAATAGATCTTCATATGTTCCTTGAAATTAAATAAGCAAAAACATTGCATTTCCATGCATCATTTGCATAATAGGTTTTCTTCCGCCAGATGTCTTATCGGTTATTCTTCTGTGCTTTAGCCAAGCTGACTCACCAATACAACACTCGCGCTAATCAACCGAAGATCATGGAACACTTAGAGCAAGAGAACAGAGAGCTGAAGGATGAAATTTCCAGGTTAACAACATTGATGGAGTTTGTCATTGCTGCTCAAAATCAATCTTCACCAACTCCTGCAACTCCTCACCAGAGGACTGTAATTTCTGAGGTTGCTACCTCGACTGTTCCAGTTGCTGCAAGGCAATCTAGACCTTCTATGCCTGCTGGATTCCCTTGGGGGATGCCATCAAATTTTATGCCAGAAGGGTATGCGCCCACTTTTGTTTCTCTGCCGATATCTAGCCCAGTCATGTTAGTGCCACCTCCAGTTGTTCACACTCTGCCTCGTGTTGAGGACACCATTTACCATTCTGAGCCATCTGAGGGCCCAGACGTGTATGAGAAAATAGACAAAATGAAGGATCAGTTCCTCGAGCTGCGTAAATAGATGAAGACTCTGAGAGGAAAAGACTTGTTTGGGAAAAGTGTTGTTGAGCTCTGCCTAGTGTTGCATCCGCGAAAAACAACCGGCGAGCTAAAACAAAACAAACAGAGCCGCCACCGTGTGTTATTTATCCCAAAAGAGGGAAAGGAAACGCTCGAAGTAAACCTGGAAAAGACATGGTCTCGCGACCAAAGAGATGGGATCGGGAGTCGGTTACGCAAGGGGAAGGTATTAGCACCCCTCACGTCCGTCGTACTCGACGGGATCCACGCTCAAAAGGATAGGATAAGGTTGCTAAAACACTACTTAAAACATCACACACACACACACACTGAAAACAACACAGGTGGGATAAGAGGGAAAGGGCTCGCTAGGATATCGCATCCTATGCCTACGTATCTCATCTGGAATGAGAATCAGAGCTACCGTAGTTCGGCTCACGCACGCCGAAACAAACACACGCACATACGCTGAGACGTCAAAACAAACACACAAGCAGGCAAACATGGAAACCGAATGCCAATCGCTGGACTTACATCAGACTCCGAACCAACAAACCCACACTGGAAACCAAATGCCAATTGCTGGACTTATATCGGACTCCAAGCACACAACAATAGGATACGTGTCATACCCCAAAATTTGCCCATTAATATTACAAGGCATTTCTTAGGCACTCCAACTTATTTTTCAAAGCATTGATCCCAAAAGAACAAAAGCCCAGCTCACAACAGACCCAATCCAGAAAAAGGCCCAAACTAGCTTGCTCGCTAGGCGAGCAACTCCTTCGCCTAGCAAAGCTTGCGATATATCAGAATTTTCGGGCTTCATTCTGAGCCCACTAGGTCACCACAATCACTATAAATACCGACACTTCAGTCATGAAAAGGGACAGACGAAGACGGACAGAAACCCTGGAGACTAACTCAGAGAATTCCGAGTAAAGAAACCCTGAAGGCCGCTCATCCGCACCGAAGTTACCTCCGCCCAACTCCATCCGATACCAAGAGTGGTCAGTCCCTTCAACATCGCAGCTCAGTTGCAAACAGGTTTGCGCATCACTACTGTTTTATGCTTTTAATCGGTAATTTCTACATACATAAGGCATCATGATTAAATTTTCGGATATGTAATTTGATTTCACATGTGAATTTAAGTATGCCTGAATATCCTGAATGTTTGTCCATGCTATTCCTGTAATTAAATGCCATAAAGTTCAGGGTTCCGGAGATCATGCTGCTATCAAACTCAAAACCCGTAGCCGCTCGCTAGCACATCGCTAAGCGAGCCTGTAGCGAGCACTCGCTAAGCCTTCGCTAGGCGAAGCAGGAGCGAATGGGACAGTGGCTGTTTTGTTTCTTTTCTGTTCTGCCTTATGTTTATCTAATCAAGATTTATTATAATTCTGCATTATTTGGCCTGACTTTATGACTGTTGTGTTTATTTTGTGGTGCAATTTTCAATTGTACTTTATCTCGATGTTCTAACCCGTGTGCTGAATTGTGTAAAGGCTTACATATTCCCGAGGAAACGGCCGGCTAGGTATTCCACTTTATGTGTGGGATACCCTTATGGAGATGGATTCTGAATTACTTAATTTTAATGTGGAGATTCATCCTAATTGCCTAATTAATTTTAATGTGGAGATTCATCCTAATTACTTAATTAATTTTAATGTGGAGATTCATCCTAATTGATCATAAATGCGGAAATTCATCTTAAATACTTAATTGCAAAATATTGCCGTTGAATATGTGATCTTGGACCTCTCTTTGTTGCCTTACGGTATTAAGGTCATGTCCCGCGAATGTGGGGGTACCCTTAGCCAAGACCCTTCGATTAAATCATCATGTCCCTCTAAAATAAATCATAGTCCCTCGGATGTTTCCTTCGAATATATGATTTTGTCCCTCGATGACCCTTCAGTGTAGCTTACGGTTAAATGATGATCGTCCCTCCGAATGCTAAGGTATCCTTACAAATGTTGCCTTCAATGACCAATCGATGACCCTACGATGACCCTTTTACATCCAAAGGATAAAATTACTTACTTCTCAATAGTAAGGACAATTTTACCCTCCTAAGGACAGGAAATACCTATAACGACCTTGGGTAGGTATAACTCTTAAATGCTGAATCACAACTCAAAATACTTTGCACACCTCACACTTTGCAAAACAACTACTAGAAAATCGCCACTTGGTATACATTCGTACTAGAATCATTGCCAAGTTATATTTTTCTAAACAGTTTTCTGAACAGCTTTCAAAATTAAACGAGATAAACACTTTGTATACATTCGTACAAGAATCATTACAAAGTTAAACTCTCTTTTCAAAAAACATTTTTAAACAATCCACCAACACCTTTTCAAACAAAAACATAAGTGATCCAGCAATTAAGAGCCCATGGACAACCATGGATACAAAGGGTGCTAACACCTTCCCTTTGTATAATGTACCTCCCGAACCCAAAATCTAATCAAGGTCTTTCCTGTTCTTTTATGTCCTTTCCTTTTGGATAAAATAAAAGTCGGTGGCGACTCTTGCTAACCGCGACATTTGCTTTCCAAAGCAAAAACACAAAAAGTCAGTTCACCGTATGACAGAACTGGCGACTCTGCTGGGGACGACCAAAGAGAGGTCACCTTAAAAAAATCATTTATGTTTTCAAAATTGTTCCTTCTTTTAAGGGAATTCTTGAGTGAAAGATCCTACACCCGGATCTAGTGTACCTTAGGTAAGTAGCAATAGATCATCGCGACTATCCGGCGTATACTGGAATGGTTAAAATGATGGCTACGGTTAATGTGACACTTTGGATGTCCTGATGTTCCTCATGTTTACTTGAGGAAAAATTTGGCATTCGCGTGGTGTCATCAAAGCATTAACCAGACCTTTAGAACCCTAATTGACTCATCCTAGCCATTAGAAAGTAGTGAGATAACCGACTTCGGTTCCGACTGGGGGTTGGTTGATACTCGGTACTACACTCTTTGAGATTGGACTTTAGGGAAGCTTCGGTCAACCACCTGGTGTTGCACTGAAGTGGACTTAAAGAAAGGTCAATGATTGGAGATCCTTCTAGAACCCGGTTACTATTCTAGGACAGGTTGAACCAACCAAACTTCAGTGGGGAGGGTACTTACCTATGGAACTCATGCAAGCCTTAAAACTTAGGAATGATTGTTGTGTGACTTGCTTGTGCTTGTTATTTACTTAACGTCATAACGTCATAACATCATAACATCATAACATCATAACATCATGACATTATACTAACCATGTCAAGGACTTGGGGATTTAGCTTTGCTCCGTTAAACAGGTTATGGCTTCCAGGAAGACTATCCGGATCAATTTTGTAGCAATCTCTCCTCAACTCAGGGATTTAGTGTCAGAACTTCCCGATCATGCTCAGTTCATCAAGAAACATGGTTCTCTCCTCAATTTGGTTACCACCGGTTTCAAAGAAGATATGATGAGAGTTTTATTCCAGTTCTTCGACCCTAAACATCATTGCTTCACCTTCCCAGATTATCAGTTGGTACCCACATTAGAAGAATTCTCCAAGTTGCTTGGGATACCTATTCTTGATCAAACACCTTTCAGTGGTTTAGAAAAGATTCCGAAGTCTGAAGAAGTTGCCGCAGCTTTACACATGACAAAGTCCGACATTGAAACTAATTGGGTAACAAGAAGTGGAGTTAAGGGTTTACTTGCCAAATTTCTGATAAATAATGCCCGAGAATTCCTAAAAGTTATGGATGTCCATGCTTTCAAGGATGTCCTAGCATTACTAATCTATGGTTTGGTGTTATTCCCTAATCCAGACCAATTCATAGACATGAATGCTATTAAGATATTTCTCACTCATAACCCTGTGCCTACCTTGCTTGGAGACATCTTGCATTCCCTTCACACTCGTACTATGAAAAGGCAAGGGACCCTCATGTGCTGCGTACCTTTGTTGTCTAGGTGGTTTATTTCGCACCTCCCTCAATCAGTCTTGAAGAATGATCAAAATTTAAAATGGTCTCAAAGGATAATGTCGCTCTCCCATTCAGACATCCGCTGGTGTCCTCATCTCAAAGAAAATGTTATCATCATTGACCGTTGTGGAGAATTCTCTAATGTACCACTCCTGGGGATAAGAGGGGGTATTACTTATAACCCAGCTTTAGCCCTACGTCAGTTTGGTTATGCTCGAAGAGATGGTCCACATGAAGTAATCCTTCAAAGCACTGTGTTTGACTATGACAACGACTCTCAAGATCTCCGTCAAAGGTTTGTACGAGCTTGGGGCATGGTGAAAAGAAGTACTTTAGGACAGAAAAACTCCATTCCTATGGAACCTTATCTCAGATGGGTACGCACCAAAGCTCGGGAACTTGTCATGCCATATCTTGCGGTCGGACCATTGATCGTTGAACCAGAAGTTGAAGGAGGTACCCCTCAGATCATTCCTTATCCAGATATGCCTACCGATGTTGAAGAATTGAAGAGATCCTGGACCCAGTTGAGAGAGGAAAGGGATACTTTTGAAGCCCAGTTCTATGCTGAAAGGAAGAAAGTGCTAGAACTTACCAGCCAGCTTAATGAGGAACGAAGACTCAATGCATATCTTCGCCCAAAAAGAAGCCGTCCCTGGGAGACTTGAGTTTTCATTGTATTTTTATTATTATTTTTTGTAATGAACATTGATTAAGAAATTAGTAATAAAAGTTCCTCTCTTTTTGGTAGTTTACGCAAAGTTAAATTCCAAAAGTCCTTGAAAACATTTCATACATTGCATTGCATAACATAACATTGCATAACAGGTACTCTAAAGGATCATATTCTCACGGTCTTCCTCTTAAACAGAAACATGGCCCTCGAACAAACTGTCAAGGATCTCCAGGCTCAGAACGCTCAATTCCAGGAGATGATCTTGAGCTTATCCAAGGGGCAAGAGGAACTGAAGGCTCTCTTGCTCGAGCAGAAGAAAGACAAGAAAGCTGTGAGTTACATTAACACGGGAAGAAGGCTTAAAAGACAGGCCGCGGGAGTCAAGTTTGGAATTCCGAATGGTCCAGAAGAGGAGACAGAGAATGATTCAGAGGAGGAGAATGTTGATTTCTCCAACCCTGAGGATGACGATGAAGATTATGAAAATGAACAGTACTCTCCAAGAGATGATAAGTACAAGTTGCTGGAAGAACGTATGCTAGCTATGGAGGGTCAGAAGGCGCCCGGTCTGGATTTCGAAAGTTTGGGTCTGGTCTCCGATGTGACCATTCCTCGCAAATTCAAGATCCCCACTTTCACTAAGTACGATGGTGCGTCTTGTCCTCAGATGCATCTGAGAGCTTATGTGAGAAAGATTCAACCGCATACCACTGATAGGAAGCTATGGATCCATTTCTTCCAAGAGAGTCTGTCTGGCACACAGTTGGAATGGTATTATCAGCTCGAGAGCTCTGACATCCGCACCTAGACTGATTTAGCAACAACTTTCTATAAACAGTACCAGTATAACTCTGAACTAGCGCCTACTCGGCTACAGTTGCAGAATATGACTATGGGATCCAAAGAAAGCTTCAAAGAATATGCTCAGAAATGGAGAGATTTGGCTGGCAGAGTCAAACCCCCTATGACTGACCGAGAATTAGTGGACATGTTCATGGGCACACTGACTGGCCCATTCTACAGCCATCTACTGGGAAGTTCTTCATCAGGTTTCACTGAACTTATATTGACAGGTGAACGTGTTGAAAGCGGCGTCCGAAGTGGAAAGATACAGGCGGCTACCTCTGCAAGCACCAAAAGGTCCTATCAGGGGAGGAATGAATCAAATGTTGTGTACGGTCAAAAGGGTCGTAACAAGAAGAATCGTGACCATACCATTGGAGCGGTTACGATTGCAGCACCGCCATCTCAAAACTTCCAGCCCAAACAAGACAAGCCAAGAAGGAAGTTTACCAGGATCAATATGACCTTGGCACAGGCACTGCAGGGAATGCTAAAGGCAAATTTGATCACCCTCAGAGATCCTCCTACGAAACCCAACACTACTTCTTCTCGTTATAATCCCAATGCCAGGTGTGCATATCACTCCGATAGCCCCGGGCATGATACAAACGATTGCTGGTCATTGAAGAATAAGGTTCAGGATATGATCGAAGCTGGAGAAATTGAATTTGAGCCTCCGGAGACTCCTAACGTCATCACTGCACCTATGCCTAATCATGACAAAACTGTTAATGCTGTGGATGACTATTCTCATATTTCTAATGTAGCTGACTTAGCATCTCCTCTCCTGATCATCAAGAAGAATTTAGTACAAGCTGGTTTATTTCCAGGTTATGCTGAAAATTGCGATCTCTACATACTCCGACCCAATGATTGCTTGAAGTTGAGGAAGGGTATTCAACGGCTGATGGATGATCGTACAATTCTCTTCGAAAAGATTCCCAAGACGGAGAACCCTATTGAAGAGATATCTGTGATTGCTAGGTCCAAAGTTCCAGTGAAGATTACCGCTACTAGGGCACCTGTGAAGATTACCGCTGAGCCCAAGGTAGCTCCCTTAATCATTACTGCACCTGGCCCAGTACCGTATTCCTCAAACAAAGCCATTCCGTGGAATTATGGAGGTGATGTTTACGTCCATGGCGTGAAGCAAGTGGATAATGCTGCTAATCCTAGTGGCATTGTTGGGACTAGTAAAATTACTCGAAGCGGAAGGATCTTCTCTCCAGAAATCTCACCTCCCGTCCTTGAAACCCGAGGAAAGGAACCAATCAACCCTTCTCAGTCAGAGACACCGGTCGAAGTTACTACCGAAGATGTTACCAAACAAGAAATGGAAGAAGTGCTGAAAATCATCCGTAAGAGCGATTTTGACGTGGTAGAACAACTGGGGCATACTCCATCTAAAATTTCAATGCTATCCTTATTGTTATCTTCTGAATCTCATGCCAATGCATTGATAAAATTCCTGAAGACCGCTCATGTACCCCAGGAGACATCCGTCGATCAGTTTGAAAACTATGTTGCCAACCTGACTGTTGACAATGGCCTAGGCTTTTTTGATACTGACCTGACACCAGCCGGAAAGAATCACAATAAAGCTCTGCATATCTCCGTTGAGTGTAAGGGGGTCACTTTGTCTCATGTGCTGATCGATAACGGCTCTTCTTTGAATGTGCTACCGAAAGCCGTGCTCGATAAACTTGACTGCAAGAGCATTGAACTGAAGCCTAGTGACATTGTGGTGCGTGCTTACGATGGTGTGAAGAGTGTTGTCTGTGGCGAAGTAGTGCTCCCTATCAAAATAGGACCTCAAGTCTTTAACACTACCTTTCACGTAATGAACATTCGTCCTGCCTATTCCTGCTTGCTGGGACGCCCTTGGATTCATGGGGCAAGTGCTGTAGCTTCGTCCCTCCATCAAAAGCTGAGGTATCCAATAGAAGGCAAGATTGTCACCGTGTGTGGAGAAGAAGAATACATTGTCAGTAGTGTGCATGCCTTCAGATACGTCGAGATGGATGGTGAATTCTTTGAGACTCCTTCTCAATCATTTGAAGTAGTTCCTCCGACTAGTCCTGTCCTTAAGCCAACTTCCTGTGTGCCCAAGGTTATTCGTGCTCCTCCTGCTATGATTTCTCTGAAGGACGCTCAAGCCGTGGTTGAAGATGGTAGTCGTACTGGCTGGGGCCAACTGATCAACGTGCCATACAAGTCTGATAAATTTGGCCTGGGGTTTAACTCTGAGAAGATAGTCAAAGATCAGGTTAATGCTATAGAGGATGCTGACAGCGATTGCGACCTGGATAGCTGGGTCTACCCAACAATTGGTGACGGACTCAATAATTGGAAGGCTGAAGACACTATCCCGATTTCTTTTAGTCAGGAGTAATTGTTATTGTCTATTTTAGTGTTGCAATTTTTAATTTTTACAATTGAACTTCTTAAGGCGTTGTGTCTATGCCCGGGGCACAATAGCTAATTTGTTAAGGGTTTTGTCATTTTCATAAGCATATTCACATTCAATAAATCAATGGACTTTTTGCATTCAAATGTTGCGCTCTTTATCTTTCCTGTCATCTTCCAAACAAGCTATGTTTTCTTACACACACTCACGTAACAAATTACAGATCCATACCCACTCTGGATCCTGTTGATAATAGTTCTACTACTGTTCATTATGACTTTGAAAATCCGATCTACCAAGCTGAGGATGGAAGTGAGGAAGATTGTGAAGTACCTGGAGAACTTGCTAGACTGTTACTGCAAGAAGAAAGGACTATACAGCCGCATGAGGAACCAATTGAAACTGTAAATCTGGGTACCGAAGTGGACAAGAAAGAAGTCAAAATAGGAGCAGGCTTGGAAAACAGTGTCAAAGGAAGATTGATTCAGATGTTACATGACTATGTAGAGATTTTCGCTTGGTCTTATGAAGACATGCCAGGACTGGATACTGATATAGTAGTGCATCGTCTGCCAATGAAGGAAGATTGTCGTCTTGTTAAGCAAAAGGTTCGTCGCATGCGTCCTGAAATGTCTGAGAAAATCAAAGCCGAGGTTATGAAACAATTTGATGCAGGTTTTCTGGCTGTTACTTCTTATCCTCAATGGGTTGCTAATGTGGTACCAGTGCCAAAGAAGGATGGTAAGGTGCGAATGTGTGTAGATTACAGAGATTTGAATAAAGCGAATCCCAAAGACGACTTTCCACTCCCGCACATTGATGTTCTAGTAGATAACACCGCTCAACACAAGGTATTCTCGTTCATGGATGGATTCTCAGGTTATAACCAGATTAAGATGGCGCCTGAGGACAGGGAGAAAACTATGTTCGTGACGCAATGGGGCACTTTCTGTTACAAAGTAATGCCATTCGATCTAAAGAACGCAGGGGCAACGTACCAGCGTGCTATGGTGGTTTTGTTCCATGATATGATCCATCATGAAATAGAGGTATATGTGGATGACATGATAGCCAGATCTCATACTGAAGAAGAACATCTCGATCATTTATACAAACTGTTTGAGAGGTTGAAGAGGTACAAGTTGAGATTGAACCCGAACAAATGCACCTTTGGAGTAAGATCCGGTAAACTCTTGGGATTTATTGTCAGTGGTAAGGGAATTGAGGTTGACCCGGCTAAGGTGAGAGCTATTCAGGAAATGCCAGTTCCCCGTACAGATAAAGAAGTCAGAGGTTTCTTGGGACGTTTGAATTACATTGCCCGGTTTATCTCCCATTTGACCGCTACCTGCAAACCCATCTTCAAGTTACTGAGGAAAAATCAAGAGATGATATGGAATGATGAATGTCAAGAAGCTTTTGACAAAATCAAGAAGTACCTCCAAGAACCTCCAATTCTGATGCCACCAGTTGAAGGAAGACCTCTAATTATGTATTTAACCATGTTAGAAAATTCAATGGGGTGTGTGCTAGGGCAACATGACGAGTCTGGTCGAAAAGAGCATGCCATATACTACCTTAGCAAAAAGTTTACCGACTGTTAAACAAGATACTCACTGCTCGAGAGAACTTGCTGTGCTTTGGCCTGGGCTGCTCGCCGACTAAGACAGTATATGTTGAATCATACCACTTTATTGATTTCTAGGATGGACCCTATCAAATACATATTTGAGAAACCTGCCCTCTCCGGAAGAATAGCGAGATGGCAGATGATTTTAACAGAGTATGATATCCAGTATACTACCTAGAAAGCAATCAAAGGAAGCGTGCTAGCTGATCATTTGGCTCATCAAGCAGTAGATGATTATCAATCTATGAATTTTGAGTTCCCAGATGAGGATGTCATGCTTGTTACTGATTATGAAGAACCCGGACCGGATGAAGGACCCGAACTGGGATCCCGATGGACTATGGTTTTTGACGGATCTTCTAATGCATTGGGCAATGGTGTTGGTGTTGTAATCATCTCTCCCAAGGGTTGCCATACGCCTTTCACCGCTAGACTATGTTTTGATTGCACCAATAATATGGCTGAGTATGAAGCATGTATTTTGGGACTCAGAGCTGCTATAGACCTAAGAATCAAGCTTTTGAGTGTATACGGAGACTCAGCATTAGTGATCAGTCAGATCAAAGGAGAATGGGACACTAGACATCCGAATCTCATCCCTTATCGAGAGCGGGTGCTAACATTAATCCCGTACTTTGAAGAGATTACATTCGAACATATTCCACGAGAAGAGAATCAGTTGGCAGATGCATTGGCTACCATGTCCTCTATGTTCAGAGTCAGATGGGACAATGAGGCTCCCATGATCACCATTGAACGATCAGATGAACCAACATATTGTTATGAACTTAATACCGAGGGGGCAGAGGAGAAACCTTGGTTCCACGAAGTAAAAAGATATTTAGAAGCTCAGGAATACCCTGAAGGGGCGTCCATCAACGACAGAAAATTCCTGAGGAAGTTCTCCGCTAAATTCTTCTTGAGTAATGGAGTATTATACAAACGTAATCATGATTCGACCTTGCTTCGCTGTATGGATAAAAAGGAAGCGGAAAAGATTATGGAAGACATACATGACGGTATTTTTGGGACTCATGCTAGCGGACATACGATGGCCAAGAAGATCCTGAGATCAGGGTATTATTGGTCTACCATGGAAGCTGATTGCCACCATCATGCCAGAACGTGTCACAAGTGCCAGATCTATGCGGATAAAGTACATGTGCCTCCTGCTCCATTAAACGTGTTGACAGCCCCTTGGCCCTTTGCAATGTGGGGAATTGATATGATTGGAGAGATTAAACCTACTGCTTCTAACGGACATCGTTTCATTCTTGTTGCTATTGATCATTTTACAAAGTGGGTAGAGGCAGCCTCATTTGCTTCTGTCACCAAGAATGTGGTGGCACGGTTCATCAAGAATAGTCTTATTTGTCGATATGGCATCCCTGAAAGGATCATTACTGATAATGGTACTAATTTGAACAACAAGATGATTACTGAACTCTGCACGCAGTTCAAAATAAAACACCATAACTCCTCTCCGTACCGGCCAAAGATGAATGGCGCCGTGGAGGCTGCTAATAAGAATATTAAGAAGATTATACAAAAGATGACAGTAACATACAAAGACTGGCATGAGATGTTACCACTTGCTCTTCATGGTTATCGCACTTCAGTACGAACTTCGACAGGGGCAACTCCTTTCTCTTTAGTCTACGGGATGGAAGCCGTTTTACCAGTGGAAGTTCAGATTCCCTCTCTAAGAATCATGAAGGAGGCAGACTTGAATGAGGATGAATGGATTCAGACTCGACTCGATCAGATAAATTTGATTGATGAGAAGAGACTGGCGGCTGTTTGTCATGGGCAGATATATCAGAAGCGTATGACCCAGGCATTTAACAAAAGGGTCAAGAGACATGTGTATCAAATTGGCGACTTGGTGATCAAGCGTATCATTCTACCACAAGGTGACCCCAGAGGCAAATGGACTCCCACATACGAAGGGCCATTTGTAGTTAAGAAGGCATTCTCTGGTGGAGCCATGATGCTTACTACAATGGATGGCGAAGACTTCCCGCATCCCGTGAATGCAAACATAGTCAAAAAATACTACGCATAAAAGAGACCCGCTAGGTCGACGTATCTGGGAAAAAGTAAGGGCATCCCGGCGAACTAAAAGGGTTCGGGCAAAAATTAGGGATTAACATATAAAAACGTACACCCGGCAAGTCGAAAACCTGAAAAGGCGGCTTGGGCAAAAAAGGGCATCCCGGCGAACTAAAAGGGTTCGGGCAAAAATTAGGGATTAAAAGCGTATGACTATGTCCCGTTCTCAGACAGCTTTACCCAAGTCGAAGGGAATGAACAAGCCAATCACTTTTATCCGACAGCAGGAGATGAGGGGCTTGAAGATATAATGACAGTGGTGGAACTGAAATCGATAGGACTTTTTCTGCATAGCTTTCTCTTTGTTTTCTTGACGATTTCCTCTTACTAGGATTTCTGTCTCCTTGTACACAAATTGCCTGTTTATAGGCCCTCTTTCAAAATCAATACAACGTTATTTCAAAAGATGCTTTTGTTTTACTTTTTTCTGTTTTGTTTGCATAAACGTCCATTGATTTAATTCGAATTAATATGTGCATTTGAATATGATCAATGTTTACCAAAAATGTGCGCATAAAATAGAAATAACGATTACTACGAGACTTCAGGATCGAGGAGAAGGTCTAACCATGCGTTCCAATGAATCCGGGTGCTAATTCTATTCCTCAACAAAACCAGTTATTCCCCAGAAGAAATTGGTATCACTAGACAGACTGGTCATCTCTTCCATCCCCAGCCAGGCTCTGTCGAATATTTCTACCATCAGACAAGAATCAAGTATCCCCAGCTAAGAAAGGATCACCGATACCGGTATCTCCAACCAGAAGACTGAGATTTATTTCCCCAGTAGAGTCCTCGGGAAGAACTTTTCAGATGCATAATTCATTCATTACATCATTTCACAGCATACACATGCATACATTGTTCGCATTTATTGTCAAAAGCATAAAACATCTCATGCATCATGACATGGCATGAAGCTAACTTTATTTTTTCAGGTTAATTATCCTCCTAACGATGGTATCTTTAAGCCCATCCCGGCCATTTATTGCAAATACAACATCTACAAATAGGATCAGATACAGTCTGACGTACGGTTCATTCTAATTCAGCTCAACATATGACTCCTTCCACTCAGATACGATCTAACGGACGATCCATTCTGACCTTCAACTACTCCAATACGGTCTAATTTACGACCCAGTTGGACCTTTCATTTCTCAGAGACTACCTAGCGTACGGTACATTCTGACGTGTAGCCTAGCATACGACTACCCCTCTCAGATACTGCCTAATGGACGGCCCATTCTGCAGCTCGGATACAGTCTAGCGTACGATCCAGTCTGGTATTTCATCCCCAGCGGAGTCACCGGCCTGATGGACGGCTCATTCTGCAACTCGGATACGATCTAGCGTATGATCCATTCTGATATTTCATCCTCAATAAAGTCACCCGCCTAATGGACAACTCATTCTGCTACTCAGACACGATCTAGCGTACGATCCATTCTGACCTTTACCTCCCCAGATGCAGCCTAAGGGACGGTTCACTCTGCTATTCAGATATGATCTAGTGTATGATCCATTCTGATCCCTTATCCCCAGCAGTGTATGACACATTCTGACTCCCCAGCGAAGTCGACAGCCGAATGGATGACTCACCATACGGTCTAGCGTACGACCCGGTATGACACCCATGTCTTTAGAAATCGTCTGATGTACGACGCACTCTGAAAATCTCCTCATCAAGCCCGTCTCCGTCAAGACTAATTGACAAGTGCAAATTTTTGGGGCATTCTAAGTGTTCAATAATCTTCCACCTCCAGACCACGAATGACGTACATACCATTCTAACTCTCTCGGTTCAAGAATATTGAACAGGGGCAGCTGTCATACCCCAAAATTTGCCCATTAATATTACAAGGCATTTCTTAGACACTCCAACTTATTTTTCAAAGCATTGATCCCAAAAGAACAAAAGCCCAGCTCACAACAGACCCAATCCAGAAAAAGGCCCAAACTAACTTGCTCGCTAGGCGAGCAACTCCTTCGCCTAGCGAAGCTTGCGATATATCAGAATTTTCGGGCTTCATTCTGAGCCCACTAGGTCACCACAATCACTATAAATACCGACACTTCAGTCACAAAAAGGGACAGACGAAGACGGACAGAAACCCTGGAGACTAACTCAGAGAATTCCGAGTAAAGAAACCCTGAAGGCCGCTCATCCGCACCGAAGTTACCTCCGCCCAACTCCATCCGATACCAAGAGTGGTCAGTCCCTTCAACATCGCAGCTCAGTTGCAAACAGGTTTGCGCATCACTACTGTTTTATGCTTTTAATCGGTAATTTCTACATACATAAGGCATCATGATTAAATTTTCGGATATGTAATTTGATTTCACATGTGAATTTAAGTATGCCTGAATATCCTGAATGTTTGTCCATGCTATTCCTGTAATTAAATGCCATAAAGTTCAGGGTTCCGGAGATCATGCTGCTATCAAACTCAAAACCCGTAGCCGCTCGCTAGCACATCGCTAAGCGAGCCTGTAGCGAGCACTCGCTAAGCCTTCGCTAGGCGAAGCAGGAGCGAACGGGACAGTGGCTGTTTTGTTTCTTTTCTGTTCTACCTTATGTTTATCTAATCAAGATTTATTATAATTCTGCATTATTTTGCCTGACTTTATGACTGTTGTGTTTATTTTGTGGTGCAATTTTCAATTGTACTTTATCTCGATGTTCTAACCCGTGTGCTGAATTGTG
This sequence comes from Lathyrus oleraceus, assembly GCF_024323335.1. Lineage (NCBI taxonomy): Eukaryota > Viridiplantae > Streptophyta > Magnoliopsida > Fabales > Fabaceae > Lathyrus > Lathyrus oleraceus. Next base: position 233,976,235 of record NC_066582.1, read on the forward strand.
TAAAGGCTTACATATTCCCGAGGAAACGGCCGGCTAGGTATTCCACTTTATGTGTGGGATACCCTTATGGAGATGGATTCTGAATTACTTAATTTTAATGTGGAGATTCATCCTAATTGCCTAATTAATTTTAATGTGGAGATTCATCCTAATTACTTAATTAATTTTAATGTGGAGATTCATCCTAATTGATCATAAATGCGGAAATTCATCTTAAATACTTAATTGCAAAATATTGTCGTTGAATATGTGATCTTGGACCTCTCTTTGTTGCCTTACGGTATTACGGTCATGTCCCGCGAATGTGGGGGTACCCTTAGCCAAGACCCTTCGATTAAATCATCATGTCCCTCTAAAATAAATCATAGTCCCTCGGATGTTGCCTTCGAATATATGATTTTGTCCCTCGATGACCCTTCGGTGTAGCTTACGGTTAAATGATGATCGTCCCTCCGAATGCTAAGGTATCCTTACAAATGTTGCCTTCAATGACCAATCGATGACCCTACGATGACCCTTTTACATCCAAAGGATAAAATTACTTACTTCTCAATAGTAAGGACAGTTTTACCCTCCTAAGGACAGGAAATACCTATAACGACCTTGGGTAGGTATAACTCTTAAATGCTGAATCACAACTCAAAATACTTTGCACACCTCACACTTTGCAAAACAGCTACTAGAAAATCGCCACTTGGTATACATTCGTACTAGAATCATTGCCAAGTTATATTTTTCTAAACAGTTTTCTGAACAGCTTTCAAAATTAAACGAGATAAACACTTTGTATACATTCGTACAAGAATCATTACAAAGTTAAACTCTCTTTTCAAAAAACATTTTTAAACAATCCACCAACACCTTTTCAGACAAAAACATAAGTGATCCAGCAATTAAGAGCCCATGGACAACCATGGATACAAAGGGTGCTAACACCTTCCCTTTGTATAATGTACCTCCCGAACCCAAAATCTAATCAAGGTCTTTCCTGTTCTTTTATGTCCTTCCCTTTTGGATAAAATAAAAGTCGGTGGCGACTCTTGCTAACCGCGACATTTGCTTTCCAAAGCAAAAACACAAAAAGTCAGTTCACCGTATGACAATACGGAATGCCAATCGCTGGGCTTACATCCATCTCCTGACACACACAAGAAAGGTAACAAACAAACAAGTTAATAGGGAGTCGGGAACTCGAGCCTAATAACTGTCAAGCAAACACACACAAAAAGAAAAAAAGGGTGCCCGGAGAGATCTCGTACGACCTCCTGCCTACGTACCTCATCTGGTATGAGGATCAGGGCAACGTAGTTCCCCTTAACAGGGGAGAAACTTTATCCTAACCAGAGACTGGGAAATGACCAACTAGAAGGGAGTCTGACTCGAGCCTAATAGTTATCATGCATTCCACAATGGTCCTAGGTTGAGTTTTCTATCTAACTTGCACAGGCAGCAAGCTACCCTAAACATCACAAAGCAAAGCATACAAGCACAATCAAAACAAAGCAAACATACACACAATTAGCACACACTATATACAAACAAAGTGGGCTCACACAAGGTTAGGCTGTGAAACACAAGCCAACTGTATCAGGGTGATGTTAGCTCTTAACCCTAACATTGAGAGTTAGGGTGAAGCAGATGAAATGGGAGATGAGGGGTGTGCCTCATAGCTCTTATCCCTGGCCTGGGAGAGCTTCAGACAAATGAAAGTGTGGGTTCAGAAAGTTGGAACCCTTCTACACATATGACTGACTTGACAAAGATCTTGGGTTAATATCCACAATGCATCAACACAAGGTGTGTGAGCAAAGGGATGACTCAACTGAATAGCAGGAGATGGATTGCACATCTCTTTTATCTGCCAATTGCCTTATCAAAGGACTTTTCCTGCTTGGCACAAAAATAAACATACACAAGCATTGCCTCTTAAGGAGGGCTTCAGACAGGTGCCTGCCCAAGTAACAGGACAGGTCTTCTAGACTACATGAAGTCAGTGAGTTATACCTCAATTGGTTAAGCAACCAAGCAACAGCAAAAGCAAGTTCAAAAGAACTTAAGCGACTAATGTACCTGAAAACAACCTAATTCAATCAGTATACAACTCAAAAAGCCAAACAGACAATGGTCAGCAGTCAGCAGTTAACTGTACACAGTCAAACAAACAAACAAGCAATGAGTGCAAGCTCAACTCAAATGAGCTAAAAGCCACCTACAAAACAAATAAAAATTAGTCAAGATAAACCAAATAGTCAACTCAATCAATGTGAATCAATTCCCTCATAGCCATATGCTTCTTAACCTGCAAACCAAGCTCAAACATGAGAAGCAAACCACTAGGACAAGGCCTAGGGTCAAAGAGGGAGAAATATTTCAAAACAGAACATGAAAATTGACATGAATCAAATTAAACCAATCATAAACACAATCCAAGTGGTCCGATGTCAATAGCATCACTCAATTTCATTTCACAAAGCAATCATGGCAAGGCATGCAAGTTGAAAGCTCATAGAAGCAAACAGAATGAACCAATCCTCATCAACTCAAAAATGATTCAATAAATCTCAAGAAAACTCATGGCTAAACAGCACACATCACATGATCATCATACCAAAAATCAAGGCATTTGGACAAGTATAAGCATGGCAAATAAATTCACTAAGGCAAGGCAAGGCAAAACAAGCTCAAATGAGGCACAATTTCATACATCAACCTCACACAAGCCTAAAACAGAATTGACAAATGATAAATGTCTCAAACCAAAGCCACAATGAACTTCAATGTGTCTAGAAACAATGTACAAAATTTCAAGTCCATATGATAAACATCCATCATTTCACAAATCATCTAAGTTCATGACTATTAAAAAGTCCACAAATGACAAGCCAGAAAGAAAAATCTCAAACAAATCAGAAATCAATCCAAAAATTCTATAAAAATTCATGATCAATCCTAACATCCAGAAGAAGCATCATGTAAACAATCTCATCAATTGGCATTTAATTGGTATGGCAAAGAAAATCCACAAGTTGAGCAAGCAATGGTGTGACACACATTGTCACACCTACATTAAACAGATCATATCTCAACAACCAAAAATGCTAAAAATACAAACTCTACACCAAAATGTCCATTAAGGTGTCTATTTTAAGCATGCAAAATTTCAAAAGCATTGGATCAAAACTCATCATTTCATGAAGGATATGGCAAGCAAGGTTCCAATTGGATACACATGAACAAACCCTAGGCAAAAATAAAATCCATCCGTGCATAATTTCTAGAAAAAATCTCATAAAATAGTAGACATCATAAGGAACAACATGAAAAAAACCACATATTATTTGGACAATTATTCATTGAGTTATGAAATTTTGAAATGAATGAAAAAAATAAAAAAAGCATGATGAAGCATGGTATGAACATATGAGTGAAATGAACTAAAAATGCAAAGGCCAAACATGGAAAGGTCCACGCCCGGATTCGAACCGTGTTGAATTTTGAACTAGCGCGCCTTACAAATGAAACTCTGCGTTTCATTTAACTTACGTGGCAGTGTGAAGCGCGCTGAACCAATCAAATGGACACGCTGGATCTAATGCAACCAATGCATGGCAATTAACACAAAATAACATGCAAGCCAGGCGCGGGAGGATCAAACAAGGTCTGGGAAACGAAAACCTAAGAAGCTCATGCGTGTTCATCATCATTTTTCCAGGTCAAGAACATTTTTGCACAGAAATTGACAAGAGTTATATCAACGGCTTCATCTTTCAGTGTACAACACGAATCTAAGCTTGGATTAACCTAATTCTCATTATATCACAAGATTCGATCAAAAGAAATTTCAATCATCAAACTTAAATCCAACATAACTTGCTCAGTTCTTGAGGAAATTTAATGCCACAAAGCTCAGTGTTCTCTACATTCAAAGATCTACCAGAAGCACATAAACATTTCATGTATCAATAGACTCGAATTCTAACCTTGCTGGAAGTGCAGAGATGAAATCGATGCTTTCAAGTCCTGGAAAGTCCAAACAGAAGCTCTCCAATGCTTGTACAATGTAATGAAGGAAAGTTCAATGCTCAATCGTGCTTGCTATGGCTCAAATCCTCAACTGCCATGAATGGATGAATGTTGCAACAGTTCCAAAACCAGCACGAAATCCTTGAAATCTTGCTTCTAACACACTCAAATATGCTTATGGATCAAGGATAGATCAAGAACTAGGCAAGGTTTGTGAAGAATTTTGGAGAAAAGTGAGAGAGAAAAATTGTGAAGATTTTGGAACTAGATCTAGATCTGAGAATTCTGTTATGTTAATCACAAAAACAGTTATGCTTATGCTTTTATATGCTGTGCTAATGATGTTGGTAATCACAATTAAGCCAAAATGCCAAGGATTAGTGAAGTTGAAGGTGTTATGGCCAATTTGCAAATTCACCCTCATGAGTTTATACCAATGGAACAGTACTCGGTTTTGGCTTGAAATCCACATGAAATGGTATTTGGAGGCAAATGTAATTGGTGGAAAGTGAAAACAAAGCATATTTTTCAAATTATCATTTTCCCTCCAAAATTCAAATGGAAATTCAAATATTTTTGTGATCAAAATGCATGGCTTATGATGTATAATTTGGATAGTACATGTCAAAACAAGAATGTTGCAAAAAGAACCACTCCATTTGGCCTTATGGTTCAAAAGTTATGCACTTGTGAAGTTCAAATTCCTTTGACCAAGATTGATCCATAACTTCTCAACCACACATGGGAAATTCATGTTCTTGGACTTTTTGGAAAGGTGAGAGCAAGATTTTCAAATTTCATGTTGGACAAAATTTCATTTTAAGCATTTTTGATGATGTAATCTTGAGGAGAAAACCTTTCCATTTTTGGCAATTTTGAATTACAAGTCACTTTCTATTTTTGGAAAGTTTTGTCCTGACTTTATTTTCTTCAATGTTGATGTTTGAAATGTCAAATGAGACTTGTTTGAACATGAATGAAGTCTCTCTAACCCTCTCCCACCTCCAAATCCATCAGTTGACTTTTGGTTGACTTTTTCAATTGATAGATGACTTGGCCATGCATGGATGAATTTGAGCCTCAATCTCCTGATGCAATGGCTCCAAAAGGAAACCCTAGCTTCCACAAGCTCAATAAAACCATGTGATGATCCCCCTCTCCATTAAAACCTCATCTCCTTGATAAAACCCTGATTGGCATGATACTACTGATTAGGGTTGACCAGAGGTCAAAACCCTAATCCCAAGGAACTGATCAAGCACAATGGACCTCTTGGTGATGACAAGACCATGATGATGATTATGTATCATTTCAACCAAGATGATGTCCAATCTCCTTGAGGAACCAAGAAACCCTAATTTGAAGCACCAACCCACAGATGATTAGTGATCAATTCATGAGACCCTCTAGCTTAAATCTTTTGACCTCTTTATCTTCTGAGAAAGACTTAGGAGGATGACTTGCTCAATGTTGCCACATGATATGCCAAGATGCAATGACTAATGACCTAAAAATGAAAATGCAATATGCTCAAGCTAGTCCCAAGAGAGGAGGGCAAATTTTGAGGTGTTACAGCTGCCCCTATTCAATCCACTGTGAACCTGTCGATATAAATAGCCTCGGCTTTCAGATGATCAGGATGAAGAGTGATTGAATACCAAGAACAGACGAACAATTTGCACTCTGATGAGAAAACAATTAACAACGCCTGTCGGAATTGGAAAAGAAGTAATCTTGAGAGAGGAATCCGTCTGGCACGGAGAAAGTCGGCCTGATCACCGAAACAGAATGTCGACCTGGATACCAAAATAAATGGTAACACAGGGATACTCATGGCCTGAACACCACCTATCCGCTGGGGATTATTATCTCCCTTTTTTTTTGCTTTTCTTGAACCCCGAAACTTTCTATTGATAATCTTTTTCGTTTTCTTGAACCCCGAACACATATTTTCTTTTGCGCGAATGATCCCGGATCACCGCAGTTGAACCCCGACAACTTCATAGTAGTCTTGTTTGCCAAATAATGAACCCCATTCTCCATTTGAACCCCAGTCGCCTGACGATAACTCGCGATCGCCATTGTGAATCCCGCTCTCCAGAAAACACCCCGTGTCTCCCTTTCTCCATTTGGACCCCGTTCTCCAGAAAATGCCTCAACACTTCCCTTTCTCCAATTGAAACCCCTTTTCGCGCTGATCGCATAACGTCCTTTGATTTTATTTCCACCTCCGCCCGACGGAAAAGTTTCCTCCAGTATCGTACTACTGGGGAACATTGCTGATCTGACGTCATGATGCTAAACTCCTCAGAGTAACATCTTCACCATCCGGCGAAACCAAATCTCAAGCGGTAACCACGGCTCGAGTCGCGCTGATCGCGATCTTCATTTCCATCTCTGTCCGACGGAAAAGTTTCCTCCAATATCGTACTACTGGGGAACACTGTTGATTTGACGTCATGATGCTAAACTCCTCAGAGTAACATCTTCACCATCTGGCGAAACCAAATCTCAAGCGGTAACCACGGCTCGAGTCGCGCTGATCGCGATCTTCATTTCCATCTCTGTCCGACGAAAAAGTTTCCTCCAGTATCGTACTACTGGGGAACATTGTTGATCTGACGTCATGATGCTAAACTCCTCAGAGTAACATCTTCACCATCTGGCGAAACCAAATCTCAAGCGGTAACCACGACTCGAGTCGCGCTGATCGCGATCTTCATTTCCATCTCTGTCCGACGGAAAAGTTTCCTCCAGTATCGTACTACTGGGGAACATTGCTGATCTGACGTCATGATGCTAAACTCCTCAGAGTAACATCTTCACCATCCGGCGAAACCAAATGTCAAGCGGTAACCACGGCTCGAGTCGCGCTGATCGCGATCTTCATTTCCATCTCTGTCCGACAGAAACGTTTCCTCCAGTATCGTACTACTGGGGAACATTGCTGATCTGACGTCATGATGCTAAACTCCTCAGAGTAACATCTTCACCATCCGGCGAAACCAAATCTCAAGCGGTAACCACGGCTCGAGTCGCGCTGATCGCGATCTTCATTTCCATCTCTGTCTGACGGAAAAGTTTCCTCCAGTATCGTACTACTGGGGAACATTGCTGATCTGACGTCATGATGCTAAACTCCTCAGAGTAACATCTTCACCATCCGGCGAAACCAAATCTCAAGCGGTAACCACGGCTCGAGTCGCGCTGATCGCGATCTTCATTTCCATCTCTGTCCGACGGAAAAGTTTCCTCAAGTATCGTACTACTGGGGAACATTGCTGATCTGACGTCATGATGCTAAACTCCTCAGAGTAACATCTTCACCATCCGGCGAAACCAAATCTCAAGCTGTAACCACGGCTCGAGTCGCGCTGATCGCGATCTTCATTTCCATCTCTGTCCGACGGAAAAGTTTCCTCCAGTATCGTACTACTGGGGAACATTGCTGATCTGACGTCATGATGCTAAACTCCTCAGAGTAACATCTTCACCATCCGGCGAAACCAAATCTCAAGCGGTAACCACGACTCGAGTCGCGCTGATCGCGATCTTCATTTCCATCTCTGTCCGACGGAAACGTTTCCTCCAGTATCGTACTACTGGGGAACATTGCTGATCTGACGTCATGATGCTAAACTCCTCAGAGTAACATCTTCACCATCCGGCGAAACCAAATTTCAAGCGGTAACCACGGCTCGAGTCGCGCTGATCGCGATCTTCATTTCCATCTCTGTCCGACGGAAACGTTTCCTCCAGTATCGTACTACTGGGGAACATTGCTGATCTGACGTCATGATGCTAAACTCCTCAGAGTAACATCTTCACCATCCGGCGAAACCAAATCTCAAGCGGTAACCACGGCTCGAGTCGCGCTGATCGCGATCTTCATTTCCATCTCTGTTTGACGGAAAAGTTTCCTCCAGTATCGTACTACTGGGGAACATTGCTGATCTGACGTCATGATGCTAAATTCCTCAGAGTAACATCTTCACCATCCGGCGAAACCAAATCTCAAGCGGTAACCACGGCTCGAGTCGCGCTGATCGCGATCTTCATTTCCATCTCTGTCCGACGGAAAAGTTTCCTCCAGTATCGTACTACTGGGGAACATTGCTGATCTGACGTCATGATGCTAAACTCCTCAGAGTAACATCTTCACCATCCGGCGAAACCAAATCTCAAGCGGTAACCACGGCTCGAGTCGCGCTGATCGCGATCTTCATTTCCATCTCTGTCCGACGGAAAAGTTTCCTCCAGTATCGTACTACTGGGGAACATTGCTGATCTGACGTCATGATGCTAAACTCCTCAGAGTAACATCTTCACCATCCGGCGAAACCAAATCTCAAGCGGTAACCACGGCTCGAGTCGCGCTGATCGCGATCTTCATTTCCATCTCTGTCCGACGGAAAAGTTTCCTCCAGTATCGTACTACTGGGGAACACTGTTGATTTGACGTCATGATGCTAAACTCCTTAGAGTAACATGTTCACCATCCGGCGAAACCAAATCTCAAGCGGTAACCACGGCTCGAGTCGCGCTGATCGCGATCTTCATTTCGATCTCTGTCAGACGGAAAAGTTTCCTCCAGTATCGTACTACTGGGGAACATTGCTGATCTGACGTCATGATGCTAAACTCCTCAGAGTAACACCTTCACTGACTGGCAAAAACCCATTCTTGGAGAGTAACCACAGCTTGGGCTTAACTTATGCTTGCAATGCTGATGATTTCCCAACTAGCGAAACCACTTCTCAAACGGTAACCACGACTTGAGTAGCATCCTCACCCACTGGCCAAAACCAAATCTCAAACGATAACCACGGCTTGAGACCAGCTTATGCTTGCAATAATGATGCATGACTTTTTTCAACGTAATGCTCCATAATCATAGAAATGCTACGCGATTTATTATGCAATATGCTATGCTTATCTACACGATGAATGCATAAAAGGTATCCCCCTCAAGGGACTCTTCTGGGGAGCTCGAGGCACTCTGCTGAGGAACTCGCCATTGCTCCAACTCCACCCTGCTGGGGAATAACACTGTTGCCGGGAAATAGGCCATCCTTACCAGGAATAACCTCCTCTGCACCCGATCCGCTTGGGGACTTCGCTGGGGGAAAGAACCACCAACGCACGCTGTGGGGAAACAATGGTCTTTGACTTGCTGCGGATACAACAATCCCGACTTTGCTTGGGGAAACTACCACCCACAGATACCTCCGTTGGGAAACAGCAACCTTCAGGCCCGGCTACTGAGGAAACACCGATCTCCAACCTGCTGGGGAGATAACCATCCCGACCCTGCTAGGGAAGTCAAACAGACCTTGAATCTACTGAGGAGGTAACAATCCCAACTCTGCTTGGGGAAACAAGGAAAATCTGGCACTGAACACCCGTCGACTCGTCGAACCAGGGCATTCACCCTCCAAATCCAATGTCAGCTTTCCAATTTTGAGAACTCCCAGACTCGTCTGGACTTTTCTGATTCATCACCTTGTATTCCTGACGTCTCCATGCTCCACGGCGATCGAACTCCTGGGATTCATACAGACTTTCCAATCTTCAAACTTTGAAGAGTCTTCTTGATTAATATCCAAGATCGTCGTACGTCTCTCGTCGCCTTTTCACTATTCTTCAATTCATTCGTCCCTGATTGGACTCTGCGGGGATTCTTTTATCAAAAGCTTCCACATCACAACCTGCAAGTGAGTGAAAATATCTAACAGTACCTGCAAAAGAGATCGTTAGATAAAAACGTGCCCCAGGCGTGTCAAGATTTCAACACTTGGGTCACTCAACCTACCGAATAAGATTTCAAGTTTTCAATCTTATAAGCATGCATTGGAAGGGACCTGTATGTCTAAAAATGCAAGATTCTTTATCAAAAATAACTGGATGTTTTTGCAATCAAAGCGGTAATGAAGACAAAAACAAAATTATTTGACTGAATATGCATTTTATTGACTGAAAAAGTGTGGCTCAAAACTGAGCAATACAAAGGAAGCAATTCCTGAAAAGAGGTAATTGCGCACAAAAGGAAAATCTATCCTAATGGCAATGTGAAACCGTGATCTCATCGGGTTCCAACTCGGTTACACCCTATATGTCCTCAGACTCTCCGTGCCTTCTGCCTTCTGAAAAAGACGTTTCCGACTGATCCCTGCCGGAGATTATCCTGGTGCCTTAACCAAAGTAAACGATCATGCCAGACGCAGTTGTTCGTTTCAATCCCTCTTTTTCCTGGACCGCCCTTTCGGGTTTTCAGTCCACCGGGATACCCTTTTTTGCCCAAGTCGCCTTTTCAGGTTTTCGACTTGCCGGGTGTACAGTTTTTCCTTTTTATCCCTAATTTTTGCCCGAACCTTTTTCTCTTTTTTCTTTGGTTCGCCGGGATGCCCATTTTTGCCTGGACTATTTTATTTTTTTCGTCCAGCGGGTCTCTTTATACGAAGTATTTTTTAACTGCGTCCGCATTCACAGGGGATGGAAAATCCTCGCCATCCATGGTCGTTAACAACAAGGCTCCGCCAGAGAAAACCTTCTTGACCACGAATGGACCTTCATAATTGGGTGTCCACTTGCCCCTTCGATCATTTTGAGGAGGAAGGATCCTTTTCAGCACCAAATCCCCCACGTGATACACACGAGGTCGCACCTTTCGGTCAAAAGCACGCTTCATCCGCTGCTGGTACAACTGCCTATGACAGATGGTTGCCAGCCTCTTTTCCTCAATCAGGCTTAACTCCTCATACCGGGTCCTTATCCACTCAGCCTCTTGCAATTTCACGTCCATCAGGACTCTCAACGACAGAATCTGAACCTCAACCGGTAGCACGGCTTCCATCCCGTACACAAGCGAGAAAGGCGTTGCCCCAGTAGATGCACGCCCCGAAGACCGATACCCAGGATACCAGCTTCATACTCAATCACACCGTCGGTGCATTCAAATGCTAGCCAGGCAACAAAGGGAACGTGGGATCCTTGTGGCGTAACCAAAGCAACACTAACTCCTTCACATTAACCCCCATCAGACATCATAATCCGTTCGGATTCGGGGTCAGGCCCCTCCTCCGGGATCGGTTCCTCACAATCTTTCGATTTGAGCGCCTCGAGATGTCCTCATCAGGGAACTCAAACTTCCTCGGTTGATAATCCTCAATGGGTTGCTGGGCGAGATAATCAGACAATACACTCCCCTTGGTTGCTTTCCGAGAGGTATACTGAATATTGTATTCAGGCAGAATTATTTGCCCACTCGCAACCCGTCCGGTCAATGCTGGCTTCTCAATATTGGCTTCCCAAATACATACCTGATCGGATCCATCTTGGAAATCCACAAAGTGGTACGAACCAGCATATACTGTCTCAGTCGGCGAGCAACCTATGCCAAAGTACAGCAAGTTCTCTCGAGCAGTGAATGTATTGTTTCACAGTCGGAAAACTTTTTGCTAAGGTAAATTGCATGCCCTTTTCGACCAGACTCGTCATGCTGCCCCAGTACACACCCCATAGACCCCTCGAGGGCTGTCAAGTACCAGATTAACAGTTGTTCCTTCCATGGGAGGCATCAGAATCAAAGGTTCCCGCAACTTATTCTTCTATTTTTCAATGCCCCTCGGCAGTCATTATTTCACCTGACCGTTTGATCTCCTTTTTTTTTCCAACAACTTGAGCGGGTTCCCACGTGGCTGTTAGATGAGATGTGAACCCTGAAATGCAGTTCAATCTACCTAAGAAACCACAAACCTCTTTCTTTGTTCTCGGTTCAGGCATTTCTCTTATTTTTCTTTTTCTTTTTTTTTTTTTTTTTTTTTTTTTTTAGCAGGATCAACCTCGATTCCTCTTTTCCGCCCACAATAAGCCCCAGCAATTTATCGGACCGCATTCTGATAGTGCACTTATTCGGATTCAACCTCAGTCTGGATTATCTCAACTGGTCCACTCAGCTTGGCCAGATCTGCTAGATGCCCCTCTTCTGTTTGGGACTTTGCTATCATGTCATCAACATAGCATTCAATTTCATGATGAATCATATCATGAAACAAAGTCACCATGGCTCTCTGATAAGTAGCACCGGCGTTCTACTTCTCTAGAGGACAGTCTTCTCTCCATGGTAGCTTGTGCACAATGACACCGGTATCCAACCCTGGCGTATCCTGACATGACCAGGCGAAGGTATCCACATGCTCTTTCCACAGGGCTACCATTCTGCTCTCGACTCGCCTCTGAAGCGGCTCCAATTTTTATTTCCTTTCTGACCTCGGCAATATACAGGTTAACAAACTCAACTCGCCCTTCGTGCAGCTGAATTATCTTCTCCTCTTATTTCAACAACCTGGCTAATTCCCGCAGATCACAATCTTCTTCGCCTTCTTCTTCGGCATGATAGATCGGATTGTCGAAGTCATATGAGGTGTAACCAAATTGTTATCAATGAGATCCGGAGAATTATTTTTCGAAGTCGAAACGAGACAAAACACAAGGAAAGAAAATGAAAACAAACATTGCCATTTTTATTTGTTTTAAAACTGCAAAAATAAATGAAAAACAGGGAACACCGCTTTTAATGTGAAAAACATCCATTTATTAATGATGCAAAACGTTGCACAATGAAACATATGAGATGGCCCTTACAATGGACCATTACGTTTCGGGCAAAACGTACGGTTTTCATGCAAACAAAATTGAAAACAGAAAATATTACTCTTCCGGATGAGTGACAGTGATGATCTTTGAGGCCTTCCAGTTCCCTGGTACGCACGCTTTTATCCACGAGTCCAGTTCACAGTCACTGTCAATCTCTCCACCTACTGTACAGGCGTGACCTGGATCCAACATTCCAGCACTGACGAATGTGAACGGTGGGCGACATCCTCTGTTTTGCCCAAACAAGTCTTGATCTGGCTGATAGCCAACCCCGAACATATCCGCCTTCACCACAATGTCTATGATTTTTCCCCAACCTTGGGCCTCTCTATTCTTCACCACTTCTAGGGCTTGTTTGTAAGAAGAAATGGACAGCTTCTTCTCTTTCTCAGCAAGAATGGCGTTCTCCACCTTGACGGTTTCAACTGCCAGACTGGGTGCTTTACATCTTACATCGTCCATTCCTACTTCAATCATTCCTTGAATTGTTTCCTTCATCATTGCACGCCCATTTGTGGCGACAGCCGCACAACAGTTATCAACACCAGGGAAAGCCCTACTCTTCATCAGATGCTTCTGGACCACAGACATTGGAATCTTTAACTGATCCCCGTTCGTTTCATCCATTTTCCTCTTGTCTTTGGACATCACATTCACCCCCATAGGGTCATGCATCGGCACGGGGTTATTAACATCTGGTGTCGGTGCGAAATTGATTGCCTTAGAATCCACCAAGTCCTGGACCACATGCTTAAAAGCTTTGCAATCCTCAATGTGATGTCCGGGTGCACCGGCATGGAACTCGCACCTGACATTCTCATCGTAACTTGCAACCCTCTGATCTGGTTTCCCTGGAACCAATGCCCTTGGCTGCACCAACCCGAGATCCATCAACCTTTTAAACAGAGAGGCATAAGTCACGGGCGGCTTATTAAAATGACGATCTGTCGTCCTTCTTCTCACTTGGCCCCCAACTCTTTGTGTCCTCTGTTGAGGTGACTGTTGTCGCTGTGGTGCAGGTGAATTACCACCAGGAATGGTTACAGTGGCAACATAAGGATGGTAACGATCCTTACCGTGTTCTTTTTTAGCCTGCACACCACCTGATTCAACCTCCTTCTTGAGCTGACCATTGCCAGGGGGCTTCTTCACTACGGATGACGGAGCCGTTCCCTGAACTTTCTCCACTATCAGCCATTTCTCAATCTTCTCCACCCTCTCAGCAATTGCTTTCTGCCCCAAAGCGAGCCCTTGCACAACATTAAACAACTCCCTCATCATCTCTTTCAATTCGAGAAGGTCGGCGTTGGGAAGATTCATCATTCCTGTGTCAATCAAACAGGTTAGAAACTGACACCTGCAAAACAGAAGACAAGTTATTATGATTCATGCATGTATGCAATGTCTATCCATATGAGGAACACTCTGTCCTTCAATCCTGGTTTCATCGAGACAGATGATAATCTGGCAGCAATATTTTGACATCCATCAAAGGATTTCATCATACAGATCAGAGATATATGATTTTAGCAAAGATATCACCCAACCAACCATGTGTGTGCTATGTGAGTGCATACAGGAAAGCAAATAAAGCTTGAAGACCGATCACTGAATGAAAATAACCATTGCATATCAAAAGTGCACCGCACGTGCAAGAGTCGTACATCAGGCTGACACAAGTCAGATTACAATTCTCCAGAATCAGAAAGAAAATACAAGCAAGTGAATTCCGTCAACAGGCCTGACGGTAATTCAACACAAATGAGAAAGGTCTACACTGAAGGAGGTCCCACAGACGGCTCTGCATCATCAACCATCCTGGTAAACTTCACCGCGAACCTAAGCTCAGTGTTCTCCTGTTGTAATCTCCCTATCTCCTTTTGGCCAATTTTCATCTGTCTGAAGTAATGATCTCTCTCAGCAAGATAATGATCTCTCTCAGCAATGATCTTCACGTTCTCTGCTTCCTTAATCTTCAACTTTGACTCCCACTCAGCAACAAGGGCTCTAACTCTGGTATCTCTCTGGTTCTTCACAAGGATTTGCCTCCTCTTCTCATCTTCAATGGCCTTCGAAGCTCTGGATAACCTCTCCTTGGTGATGTCGTGCTCCCTTGTGGATGACTCTAAAGCTTGGCTGACTTTGCCATAATAAGCGGTGTCTATCTCAAAGCGCTTCACCACAAGAGCATGTCTCTTATCCTGATCTTCCATCCTCGCTTTGATTTCCTGATTAGCCATCTGAATCCTAGCAACACTCATCTCCAACTCAGTCTTCTCTGCTTGCAACTGATCTCTGGCCTTCTTCATCTCGAGGAACTCTTCCATACTGACAGAAGGACGTGGCCCCTCAATCGTAGGACACCAAGGATCACCTCCAGGAAATGGTAGATGTGTGAGCTCAATCCTCTTCCTAAGCCAATCATCAAATGGAGGAAGAGACCTGCTATTAATCTTGCCAAAAGGAACCTTGCCCTTCCTCTTAATGTTACGCCATGCTCCAGACACTTGTATCAACTGTGGCAGATTACCCTCAGCCGGGAAATAGAAAGACTCCCGAATCTCGCGCTCGAGAGGAGGAACCTCCATAGCAAACCCCACTTGTCTCCTAAGAAGTGTCGGATTGTAATTAACGCAACCTTGAACTCCTATGAGAGGTACATTGGGAAGACTCCCACAACTGTATATGAAATCTCGTCCAGCCATACCGTTGTGAGTCCAAGCTATGTCCTTGGCTCGCAAACCCATCAACCTGATTGACCACTTGACAGTAGGATCAAGAGAAGCAAAGGCACCTCTGGAAGGCAAATACCCCATAAACCATTTGTACAACAGCTGAGCACAACACCGGATCAATCCCCCACGCCGCTTCTCGTTCCGATTATGGACCGAGTAATAGACATCTCCAACCAGAGTAGGAATAGGGTTCTTCTGTATGAACAATCTGATATCATTAAGGTCCACGAAGTTCTTCTGATTAGGAAACATAATGATCCCATAAATGCTCACAGCAATCAAGGCACAGACAGTCTTCCAATTACCCACAGCAGCATGTTCCTTGGCTTTAGCCTCCAAGAAACTCAGATGAAAACCAGATAACTTTCCTTTCTCCTTCAAACCCCCCTTTGTCATCCCCGGGCTCAAATAAAGAGCATGAGAGATCTCAGCGATGTCAAGCTCTCCCTTAGTGGCATAGAAAGGAATCTGATCTCGGATCTGAATACCCAGGATGCTAGCATAGTCCTCCATCAAAGGTCCCAACAAGTAATCCGGGAAAACGAAACATCTCAAGCCCGGGTCATAAAACTGGAGAAGAGTATGAATGACGCTCCTATCACTGTCTGTGAGCCTGAAAACCAACTTCAGAATACCACCGTATGCCTCTCGAAACATCCCCACATGGTCGGGTGTAATCAATGCTATCATATCTCTCAGCACACCAATCTCTGGGTCGAAGAAACTGTAGACAACATCGTCCTTCAAACCGGTCCTCATGTCTGGAACAAAGAAGTCTCTCAACCAGGATCTCAATCAAAAATGTCCCTGCATATGGATAAACATGAGTTAGATGCAGGTAAATGCAAAATGTTAATGATGCTGATGTATGAATGCAATGCATTGTGCCATCCTCCAAGTCATCTGAATAACCACTGCACTGAGTTACATCCTCTGAACTGATCACCACCATCTGAAGGAATATGTAACCACAAATCCGACTTGGGGTTCCGAAATAAACGGAACGGAATGATACATCACCATCATCACCTGAGATCCACTGATCTGATAACCACAAAATCATCTGAACCAGCCCAGGGAATCCTGAAATAAACGGATCCCCACTAATAAATACCACGGACAGAACTCCGGCGTCTCGGAAATAAATGTCCATAAATCTGACTTATAAATAGGACTCTGATCAACGGAACCATTAGTCACCATCAAAGTCACCATCAGAACATGCATCTGTAAGAATCACCCTCCCCTCACAGGTAAATTCTAATCAGGTTATCCTAAGGCGGATAATGGTCTCGACAATCGGGCAAAGATACTCAACGGGTTTGCCCTTTCGGGTGTGTCGTTGTAGCTCTCTTAAGATCGTCTAAACCAAAGATCCGGGAAAGATCGTTCACCGAAGTCAACAGCTCAAAAGAGGTAACTAGACCAAAGTGGAGTACTCCACAATGGAAGAGCTCTCTCAGATGAACCTCGTCCGGCTTGTGGTATGTCACGTCACAACATCATGCTGATAAAGCAAGTGAGAAAACGTGAGACCACACTAATCCTAGGTGTATACTCGGGCCTGGGTTTTAGCCCCACTCAGAACACCCACCCCAAACAGAGAAACCAACCTGTACAGAAGCAGCACAATGACGATATGATGCATGCAAATATTTATGCAAATATATACACAACATAATAATCATAAATGCAATAAATAGAGCAACACAAGCAACCTAAACTATCCTAGAGCGCTAGGAGAGACTCGCTTAGGGAAGATGGACCAGCACTAGGTCAACTTCTCGGGTGTCCCCAGCAGAGTCGCCAGCTGTCGCATCCGCGAAAAACAACCGGTGGGTTAAAACAAAACAAACAGAGTCGCCACCGTGCGTTATTTATCCCAAAAGAGGGAAAGGAAACGCTCGAAGTAAACCTGGAAAAGACATGGTCTCGCGACCAAAGAGATGGGATCGGGAGTCGGTTACGCAAGGGGTAGGTATTAGCACCCCTCACGTCCGTCGTACTCGACGGGATCCACGCTCAAAAGGATAGGATAAGGTTGCTAAAACACTGCTCAAAACATCACACACACACACTGAAAACAACACAAGTGGGATAAGAGGGAAAGGGCTCGCTAGGATATCGCATCCTATGCCTACGTATCTCATCTGGAATGAGAATCAGAGCTACCGTAGTTCGGCTCACGCACGCCGAAACAAACACACGCACAGACGCTGAGACGTCAAAACAAACACACAAGCAGGCAAACATGGAAACCGAATGCCAATCGCTGGACTTACATCAGACTCCGAACCAACAAACCCACACTGGAAACCAAATGCCAATTGCTGGACTTATATCGGACTCCAAGCACACAACAATAGGATACAGAATGCCAATCGCTGGGCTTACATCCATCTCCTGACACACACAAGAAAGGTAACAAACAAACAAGTTAATAGGGAGTCGGGAACTCGAGCCTAATAACTGTCAAGCAAACACACACAAAAAGAAAAAAAGGGTGCCCGGAGAGATCTCGTACGACCTCCTGCCTACGTACCTCATCTGGTATGAGGATCAGGGCAACGTAGTTCCCCTTAACAAGGGAGAAACTTTCTCCTAACCAGAGACTGGGAAATGACCAACTAGAAGGGAGTCTGACTCGAGCCTAATAGTTATCATGCATTCCACAATGGTCCTAGGTTGAGTTTTCTATCTAACTTGCACAAGCAGCAAGCTACCCTAAACATCACAAAGCAAAGCATACAAGCACAATCAAAACAAAACAAACATACACATAATTAGCACACACTATATACAAACAAAGTGGGCTCACACAAGGTTAGGCTGTGAAACACAAGCCAACTGTATCAGGGTGATGTTAGCTCTTAACCCTAACATTGAGAGTTAGGGTGAAGCAGATGAAATGGGAGATGAGAGGTGTGCCTCATAGCTCTTATCCCTGGCCTGGGAGAGCTTCAGACAAATGAAAGTGTGGGTTCAGAAAGTTGGAACCCTTCTACACATATGACTGACTCGACAAAGATCTTGGGTTAATATCCACAATGCATCAACACAAGGTGTGTGAGCAAAGGGATGACTCAAATGAATAGCAGGAGATGGATTGCACATCTCTTTTATCTGCCAATTGCCTTATCAAAGGACTTTTCCTGCTTGGCACAAAAATAAACATACACAAGCATTGCCTCTTAAGGAGGGCTTCAGACAGGTGCCTGCCCAAGTAACAGGACAGGTCTTCCAGACTACATGAAGTCAGTGAGTTATACCTCAATTGGTTAAGCAACCAAGCAACAGCAAAAGCAAGTTCAAAAGAACTTAAGCGACTAATGTACCTGAAAACAACCTAATTCAATCAGTATACAACTCAAAAAGCCAAACAGACAATGGTCAGCAGTCAGCAGTTAACTGTACACAGTCAAACAAACAAACAAGCAATGAGTGCAAGCTCAACTCAAATGAGCTAAAAGCCACCTACAAAACAAATCAAAATTAGTCAAGATAAACCAAATAGTCAACTCAATCAATGTGAATCAATTCCCTCATAGCCATATGCTTCTTAACCTGCAAACCAAGCTCAAACATGAGAAGCAAACCACTAGGACAAGGCCTAGGGTCAAAGAGGGAGAAATATTTCAAAACAGAACATGAAAATTGACATGAATCAAATTAAACCAATCAAGAACACAATCCAAGTGGTCCGATGTCAATAGCATCACTCAATTTCATTTCACAAAGCAATCATGGCAAGGCATGTAAGTTGAAAGCTCATAGAAGCAAACAGAATGAACCAATCCTCATCAACTCAAAAATGATTTAATAAATCTCAAGAAAAATCATGGCTAAACAGCACGCATCACATGATCATCATACCAAAAATCAAGGAATTTGGACAAGTATAAGCATGGCAAATAAATTCACTAAGGCAAGGCAAGGCAAAACAAGCTCAAATGAGGCACAATTTCATACATCAACCTCACACAAGCCTAAAACAGAATTGACAAATGATAAATGTCTCAAACCAAAGCCACAATGAACTTCAATGTGTCTAGAAACAATGTACAAAATTTCAAGTCCATATGATAAACATCCATCATTTCACAAATCATCTAAGGTCATGACTATTAAAAAGTCCACAAATGACAAGCCAGAAAGGAAAATCTCAAAAAAATCAGAAATCAATCCAAAAATTCTATAAAAATTCATGATCAATCCTAACATCCAGAAAAAGCATCATGCAAACAATCTCATCAATTGGAATTTAATTGGCATGGCAAAGAAAATCCACAAGTTGAGCAAGCAATGGTGTGACACACATTGTCACACCTACATTAAACAGATCATATCTCAACAACCAAAAATGATAAAAATACAAACTCTACACCAAAATGTCCATTAAGGTGTCTATTTTAAGCATGCAAAATTTCAAAAGCATTGGATCAAAACTCATCATTTCATGAAGGATGTGGCAAGCAAGGTTCCAATTGGATACACATGAACAAACCCTAGGCAAAAATAAAATCCATCCGTGCACAATTTCTAGAAAAAATCTCATAAAATAGTAGACATCATAAGGAACAACATGAAAAAAACCACACATTATTTGGACAATTATTCATTGAGTTATGAAATTTTGAAATGAATGAAAAAAATAAAAAAAGCATGATGAAGCATGGTATGAACATATGAGTGAAATGAACTAAAAATGCAAAGGCCAAACATGGAAAGGTCCACGCCCGGATTCGAACCGTGTTGAATTTTGAACTAGCGCGCCTTACAAATGAAACTCTGCGTTTCATTTAACTTACGTGGCAGTGTGAAGCGCGCTGAACCAATCAAATGGACACGCTGGATCTAATGCAACCAATGCATGGCAATTAACACAAAATAACATGCAAGCCAGGCGCGGGAGGATCAAACAAGGTCTGGGAAACGAAAACCTAAGAAGCTCATGCGTGTTCATCATCATTTTTCCAGGTCAAGAACATTTTTGCACAGAAATTGATAAGAGTTATATCAACGGCTTCATCTTTCAGTGTACAACACGAATCTAAGCTTGGATTAACCTAATTCTCATTATATCACAAGATTCGATCAAAAGAAATTTCAATCATCAAACTTAAATCCAACATAACTTGCTCAGTTCTTGATGAAATTTAATGCCACAAAGCTCAGTGTTCTCTACATTCAAAGATCTACCAGAAGCACATAAACATTTCATGAATCAATAGACTCGAATTCTAACCTTGCTGGAAGTGCAGAGATGAAATCGATGCTTTCAAGTCCAGGAAAGTCCAAACAGAAGCTCTCCAATGCTTGTACAATGTAATGAAGGAAAGTTCAATGCTCAATCGTGCTTGCTATGGCTCAAATCCTCAACTGCCATGAATGGATGAATGTTGCAACAGTTCCAAAACCAACACGAAATCCTTGAAATCTTGCTTCTAACACACTCAAATATGCTTATGGATCAAGGATAGATCAAGAACTAGGCAAGGTTTGTGAAGAATTTTGGAGAAAAGTGAGAGAGAAAAATTGTGAAGATTTTGGAACTAGATCTAGATCTGAGAATTCTGTTATGTTAATCACAAAAACAATTATGCTTATGCTTTTATATGCTGTGCTAATGATGTCGGTAATCACAATTAAGCCAAAAGGCCAAGGATTAGTGAAGTTGAAGGTGTTATGGCCAATTTGCAAATGCACCCTCATGAGTTTATACCAATGGAACAGTACTCGGTTTTGGCTTGAAATCCACATGAAATGGTATTTGGAGGCAAATGTAATTGGTGGAAAGTGAAAACAAAGCATATTTTTCAAATTATCATTTTCCCTCCAAAATTCAAATGGAAATTCAAATATTTTTGTGATCAAAATGCATGGCTTATGATGTATAATTTGGATAGTACATGTCAAAACAAGAATGTTGCAAAAAGAACCACTCCATTTGGCCTTATGGTTCAAAAGTTATGCACTTGTGAAGTTCAAATTCCTTTGACCAAGATTGATCCATAACTTCTCAACCACACATGGGAAATTCATGTTCTTGGACTTTTTGGAAAGGTGAGAGCAAGATTTTCAACTTTCATGTTGGACAAAATTTCATTTGAAGCATTTTTGATGATGTAATCTTGAGGAGAAAACCTTTCCATTTTTGGCAATTTTGAATTACAAGTCACTTTCTATTTTTGGAAAGTTTTGTCCTGACTTTATTTTCTTCAATGTTGATGTTTGAAATGTCAAATGAGACTTGTTTGAACATGAATGAAGTCTCTCTAACCCTCTCCCACCTCCAAATCCATCAGTTGACTTTTGGTTGACTTTTTCAATTGATAGATGACTTGGCCATGCATGGATGAATTTGAGCCTCAATCTCCTGATGCAATGGCTCCAAAAGGAAACCCTAGCTTCCACAAGCTCAATAAAACCATGTGATGATCCCCCTCTCCATTAAAACCTCATCTCCTTGACAAAACCCTGATTGGCATGATACTACTGATTAGGGTTGACCAGAGGTCAAAACCCTAATCCCAAGGAACTGATCAAGCACAATGGACCTCTTGGTGATGACAAGACCATGATGATGATGATGTACCATTTCAACCAAGATGATGTCCAATCTCCTTGAGGAACCAAGAAACCCTAATTTGAAGCACCAACCCACAGATGATTAGTGACCAATTCATGAGACCCTCTAGCTTAAATCTTTTGACCTCTTTATCTTCTGAGAAAGACTTAGGAGGATGACTTGCTCAATGTTGCCACATGATATGCCAAGATGCAATGACTAATGACCTAAAAATGAAAATGAAATATGCTCAAGCTAGTCCCAAGAGAGGAGGGCAAATTTTGAGGTGTTACACCTAGTGCCTAATGTGAAAATCCCGATGAAATTCAAGGTCCCTGACTTTGAAAAGTATAAAGGAAACACATGTCCGCTAAGCCACCTTATGATGTACGCCAGAAAGATGTCAACTCAAACTGATAATGATCAATTGCTGATTCACTACTTCCAAGACAGTTTGACTGGTGTTGCTTTGAGATGGTATATGGGGTTAGACAGTGCAAACGTCCGTACTTTCAATGACTTAGGCGAGACCTTTGTCAAGCAATACAAGTATAATTTTGATATGGCGCTTGATAGATACCAGCTGAGGTCTATGTCTCAGAAAGATAAGGAGACATTCAAAGAGTATGCTTATAGGTGGAAAGAGCTTGCTGCCCAGATAAGCCCACCATTAGAAGAGAAGGAAATGACAAAGATCTTCTTAAAGACGTTGAGTTTGTTTTATTACGAACATATGATTGCCAGTGCCCCCAATGACTTTACCAAAATGGTAAATATGGGGATGAGGTTAGAAGAGGGAGTCCATGAAGGACGTCTGTCCAAAGAAGAAGTGTCAGCTAGCCAGAAGTATGAAGGTAGTTTCTCCAAGAGGAAGAAGGGGGAAGCTAATTCAGTAACTGTAGAGAGGCAGATGATGCCTCATGTCCAAAAGAGTTCTCAACCTCGTCAACATCAACATCAAGTGTCATACCCCAAAAATTACCCATCATTTTTCCTAAAAAAAAAAAAAAAAAAAAAAAAAAAAAAAAAAAAAAAAAAAAAAAAAAAAAAAAAAAAAAAAAAAAAAAAAAAAAAAAAAAAAATTTAATTAATTAATTAATTAATTAATTAATTAAATAATTAAAATAAATAAATAAATAAAATATAACAAATTATTTTGGACTTGGGTCTCCCTCATTCCAAGCCCATTACCCACGAAATTAGTCTATAAATACTGAAGTTTCAGTAGGGGGAGTTAGACTTGGAGTTTACACTGGGAGATTCACTGGAGAAAGAAGGAAGAGAAGCAAAACACTCTGAGGTTTCCTTGGAACAAAACCTTGAGGAAAAAGAAAGAGAGAGAACAGAGAAGGACGGATAGAAACTTTGGCATAGGAACCCTGCCTACCCGGAGAATTCAGAGTAAAGAAACCCTGAAGGCAGCCCATCTGCACCGAAGCCATCGCCGTCCAATTCCCGCTGCCTAACTTATTCCGATACTACAAGTGGTCAATCCCTTCAACCTTGAATTGGCAAACAGGTTTGCGTATCTCTATTGTTTATACTTTCAATTGGCCATATCTACATATATAATGCATCATGATTAAATGTTGATATATAATTTGCTTTCGTATGGGAATTTAAATATGCCTGAATACCCTGAATGTTTGACCATG
The DNA here is from genome assembly GCF_024323335.1 of Lathyrus oleraceus. NCBI lineage: Eukaryota > Viridiplantae > Streptophyta > Magnoliopsida > Fabales > Fabaceae > Lathyrus > Lathyrus oleraceus. Next base: position 233,999,871 of record NC_066582.1, read on the forward strand.
TTATTCCTGTGATAAAATGCCATAAAATTCAAAGTTCCTAACATGGGGCTGTTTTCAAATTCAAAATCCGTGGCCTTCGCTAGGCGAGGCAGAGGCGAACGAGACAGTACCTGATTCTTCTAGTCTGTTTTTTTTATGTTTTTATCATAGCCATGCATTATTCATCCTATCCTATTTATTGTTGTGATATTTCTCCGGTGTAATCTTCGATTGCACCCTGATTTGGTGTTCTGACATGTTTCTTTTTTTGAGTTTCGTAAAGGTTCACATATCCCAGGAAAAGGTTATTGGCTAGGTATTCCACTTTATTTGTGGGATACCCTTGTGGAGTTTCACCATAAATTAATTTTTTTAATGTATTAATTTCTAATGTATTAATTTTTTAATATATTATTTTTAATAATTTTAATGTGGAGTTTCATCCTAATTATATAATTAATTGTAAAACTTTGCCTTTGAATAAGTGATCTTGGACCTCTCTTTGTTGCCTTATGATTACGATATTACGGTCATGTCCCGCGAACGTGGGGATACCCTTAGCAAAGACCCTTCGGTTAAATCATCATAAAATAAATTATAGTCCCTCGGATGTTGTCTTCGAATATACAACTTTGTCCCTCGATGACCCTCCGATGTTGCCTACGGTTAAATGATGATAGTCCCTTCGAATGCTAAGGTATCCTCATAACTGTTGCCTTCAATGACCAATCGATGACCCTACGATGACCCTTTTACATCCAAAGGATAAAACTACTTATTTCTCAATAATAAGGACAGTTTTACCCTCATAAGGATAGGAAATGCCCGTAAAGACCTTGGGTCGGTATAACTCTTAATTGCTGGCTCACAACTTAAAACATTTTTTTTGCACCTCACACCTTTCAAAATGCCTTTAGAAAATCACCACTTGGTATACATTCATACTAGAATCATTACCGAGTTATATTTTTCTAAACAATTTTCAAAACTAAACGGATAACCACTTTGTATACATTCATGCAAGAATCATTACAAAGTTAAATTCTCTTTTCAAAACAATTTTCCAAACAATTCACAAACACTTTTTTAGACAAAAATAATATAAGTGATCGAGCAATTAAGAGCCCATGGATAACCATGGATACAAAGGGTGCTAACACCTTCCCTTTGTATAATGTACCTCCCGAACCCAAAATCTAAATTAAGGTTTTTCCTGTTCTTTTCCACCTTTCCTTATTGGATAAAAGAAAAGTCGGTGGCGACTCTTGCTAACCGCGACATTGCGATTAAAACCACAAAAAAGTCCAGTTCACCGTATGACAGAACTGGCGACTCTGCTGGGGACCCTAAATATTTAAAAAGAGAGGTTACCTTAAAAACAAGATCACTTATTCAATTTGTCTGATTTATTTTTAAGGGATTGTTTGGGTATGTTATGCTTGAGTGAAAGATCCTACACCCGGATCTAGTGTACCTTAGGTAAGTAGCAAGAGATCATCGCGACTGTCCGGCGTATACTGGAATGGTCAAAATGATGGCTACGGTTAATGTGGCACTTTGGATGTCCTGATGTTCCTCATGTTAGTTGAGGAAATATTTGGCATTCGCGTGGTGTCATAAAAGCATTAACCAGACCTTTAGAACCCTAATTGACTCATCCTGGCCATTAGAAAGTAGTGAGATAACTGGCTTCGGTTCCGACTGGAGTTGGTTGAGACTCGATACTACACTCTTTGAGATTGGACTTTAGGGAAGCTTCGGTCAACCACTTGGTGTTGCACTGAAGTGGACTTAAGGAAAGGTCAATGATTTGAGATCCTTCTAGAACCCGGTTACTATTCTAAGACAGGTTGAACCAACCAAACTTCAGTGGGGAGGGTATTTACCTATGGAACTCACATAACAACATGACATCATAACAACATAACATCATAACATCATGGCATTGTACTAACCATTTCAAGGATTTAGGGATTTAACTCTGCTAAAAAAAAAACAAAAAAAAAAACAAAAGCAAAAACAAAAGAGAAAAGAAAAAAAAAAGCTCTTTTTGTTAGTTTATGCAAAGTTAAATCCCGAAAGTCCTTGAAAACATTTCATACATTGCATTGCATCGCATAACAGGTATTCTAAAGGATCAGTGTTCTCACGATTTTCCTATCAAACAGATTCCAGCAGATTCAAACAGATTGAACAATGGCTCTCGAACAAACTGTCAAAGATCTCCAGGCCCAGAATGCTCAATTCCAGGAAATGATGCTGAGCTTATCTAAGGGGCAGGAAGAACTGAAAGCTCTTTTGATGGAGAAGAAGAAGGACCAGAAACCTGTGGGTTACATCAACCCGGGGAGAAGGCTTAAGGGACAGGTTACAGGAGTCAAGATTAGAATTCCGAAGGTCAGAAGAAGAGACCGAGAATGATTCGGAAGATGAGAATCCTAATCTCGTCAATTCTGAGGACGACGATGAAGATTATGAACATGAACAGTACTCTCCGAAGGATGATAAGTACAAGTTGCTGGAAGAACGTATGCTAGCTATGGAGGGGCAGAAAGTGCCCGGTCTGGATTTCGAAAACTTGGGTCTGGTCTCTGATGTGGTCATTCCCCGCAAATTCAAGGTTCCCATTTTCACTAAGTATGATGGTGCCTCTTGTCCTCAGATGCATCTAAGGGCTTATGTGAGAAAGATTCAGCCACACACTACTGATAAGAAACTGTGGATCCATTTCTTCCAAGAGAGTCTGTCTGGCACACAGTTAGAGTGGTATTATCAGCTTGAGAGCTCTAACATCCGCACATGGACTGATTTAGCAACAGCTTTCTACAAGCACTACCAGTATAATTCTGAGTTAGCGCCTACTCGGCTACAGCTACAAAATATGACTATGGGCTCTAAAGAAAGTTTCAAAGAATATGCTCAAAAGTGGAGAGATTTGGCTGGCAGAGTCAAACCCCCTATGACTGATCGAGAGTTAGTGGACATGTTCATGGGTACACTGACTGGCCCATTCTACAGCCATCTACTGGGAAGTTCCTCGTCAGGTTTCACTGAACTTATCTTGACAGGTGAACGGGTTGAAAGCGGCATTCGAAGTGGAAAGATACAGGCAGCTACTTCTGCAAGCACCAAAAAGTCCTATCATGGAAAGAATGAATCAAATGCTGTGTACAGTGAGAGGAAGCATAACAAGAAGAATCGTGACCATACTGTTGGGGCAGTTACAATTGCCGCACCGCCATCTCAGAACTTCCAACACAGACAAGACAGGTCGAGAAGACAGTTTACCAAGATCAATATGACTTTAACCCAAGCACTGCAGAGTATGTTAAAGGCCAATTTGATTACCCTCAGAGGCCCTCCTGCAAATCCCAACACTACTTCTCCTCGTTATAATCCCAACGCCAGGTGTGCCTATCACTCCGATAGCCCCGGGCATGATACGAATGATTGCTGGTTGTTGAAGAACAAGATTCAGGATATGATCGACGCTGGAGAAATTGAATTTGATCCTCCGGCGACCCCCAATGTCATCACAGCACCTATGCCTAATCATGACCAGAATGTTAATGTTGTGGACGACAATTCTCACGTTACTGACGTTGCTGATTTAGCATCTCCTCTCCTGATCGTTAAGAAGAATTTATTGCAAGCTGGTTTATTTCCAGGTTGTGCTGAAGATTGCGATCTCTGTGTACTCCGACCCAATGATTGTTTGAAGTTGAAGAACGGCATTCAACGGCTGATGGATGATCGTACAATTCTATTTGAAAGGGTTCCTAAGGTGGACAACTCTATTGAAGAGGTATCTGTGATTGCTAGGTCCAAAGCTCCAGTGAAGATTACCGCTACTAGAGTGCCTGTGAAGATTACCGCTGAGCCCAAAGTGGCTCCCCTGATTATTACCGCACCTGGCCCCGTGCCATATTCCTCCAGCAAAGCTATTCCGTGGAACTATGGAGGCGACGTTTACATCCATGGCATAAAGCAAGTTGGTAGTTCTGCTAATCCTAATGATATTGTGGGGACTAGTAAAGTTACTCGAAGTGGAAGGATCTACTCCCCAGAAATCTCACCTCCCGCTCCCGAAATTCGAGGAAAAAGACCAGTCAATCCTCCTCAGTCAGAGACATCGGTCGAAGTTACTTCTGAAGATGTTGCCAAACAGGAAATGGAAGAGATGCTGAAAATCATCCGTAAGAGCGATTTTGATGTAGTGGAACAATTGGGGCATACTCCGTCTAAAATCTCAATGTTGTCTTTATTGTTATCCTTCTGAATCCCATGCCAATGCATTGATGAAATTCTTGAAGACCGCTCATGTGCCTCAAGAAACATCCGTCGATCAATTCGAACATTATGTTGCTAATTTGACTGTTGACAATGGCCTAGGCTTTTCCGATGCTGACCTGACGCCAGCAGGAAAGAATCACAATAAAGCTCTGCATATCTCCATCGAGTGTGAGGGGATCACCCTGGCTCACGTGTTGATCGACAACGGCTCTTCCTTGAATGTGCTCCCGAAAGCTGTACTCGATAAATTTGACTACAAAGGCATTGAACTGAAACCTAGTGATGTTGTGGTGCGTGCTTACGATGGTGCGAAGAGTGTTGTCTATGGTGAAGTGGTTCTCCCTATCAAGATAGGACCTCAAGTCTTCAACACTACCTTTCACGTGATGGACATTCGTCCCGCCTACTCCTGCTTGTTGGGGCGCCCTTGGATCCATGGGGCAGGTGCGGTAGCTTCGTCGCTTCATCAAAAGCTGAAGTATCCAATAGCAGGCATGGTTGTCACTGTATGTGGAGAAGAAGAGTATATTGTCAGTAGTGTGCAAGCCTTCAAATACGTCGAGATGGATGGTGAATTCTTTGAGACTCCTTCTCAGTCATTTGAAGTGGTTCCTCCACCCAGTCCTGTCCTTAAGCCAACTCCCCTTGTGCCCAAGGTTGTTCGTGCTCCCCCTGTCATGATCTCTCTGAAAGATGCTCAAGCCGCGATTGAAAATGGTGATCGTGCTGGTTGGGGTCAACTGATCAATGTACCGTACAAGTCTGATAAAGCTGGCCTGGGGTTTAACTCTGGAAAGATAGTCAAAAATCAGATTAATGCTATGGAAGATGCTGATAGTGATTGCGACTTGGATAGCTGGATTTTCCCAACAATTGGTGACGGACTCAACAATTGGAAGACTGAAGACATTATCCCGATTTCCTTTAGTCAGGAGTAATTGTTATTGTTTATTCTAGAATTGCAAATTTTAATTTTCTTTTACAATCAAACTTCTTAAAGCATTGTGTCTATGCCCGAGGCACAATAGCTAATTTGTTAAGGGTTTTGTCATTTTCATAAGCATATTTATATTCAATAAATCAATGGACTTTTTGCATTCAAATATTGCGCTCTTTGTCTTTCCTATTATCTTTCAAACGAGCTATGTTTTCTTACACACACTCACGTAACAATTGCAGATCCCTATCCACTCTGGATCCTGTTGATAATAGTTCTACTACTGTTCATTATGACTTTGAAAATCCGATCTACCGAGCCGAAGATGGAAGTGAGGAAGATTGTGAAGTACCTGAAGAACTTGCCAGAATGTTACTACAAGAAGAAAGGACTATACAGCCGCATGAGGAATCAATTGAAATTGTAAATCTGGGTACTGAAATAAACAAGAAAGAAGTCAGAGGTTTCTTGGGGCACTCGAATTACATTGCCCGATTCATTCCACACTTGACTGCTACCTGCAAACCCATCTTCAAATTACTGAGACAAAATCAAGAGATGGTATGGAATGATGAATGCCAAGAAGCTTATGACAAAATCAGGAAATATCGCCAAGAACCTCCAGTTCCGATGCCACCAGTTGAAGGAAGACCTTTAATTACGTATTTGACCGTGTTAGAAAATTCAATGAGGTGTGTTGGGGCAACATGACGAGTCTGGTCGAAAAGAGCATGCCATATACTGCCTTAGCAAAAGGTACCGACTGTGAAACAAGATACTCACAGCCCGAGAAAGCTTGCTGTGCTTTGGCCTGGGCTGCTCGCCGACTAAGACAGTATATGTTGAATCATACCACCTTATTGACTTCTAAGATGGATTCTATCAAATACCTATTTGAGAAACCTGCTGTCTCCTGAAAGAGTTATCACTGACAATGGTACTAATTTGAACAACAAGATGATTACTGAACTCTGCACGCAGTTCAAAATAAAACACCATAACTCTTCTCCGTACCGGCCAAAGATGAACGGCGCCGTGGGGACTGCTAACAATATCAAGAAGGTCATGCAAGAAATGACAGTAACATACAAAGACTGGCATGAGATGTTACCCTTTACTCTTTACGGTTATCGCACTTCAGTGCGCACTACGACAGGGGCAACTCCGTTCTCTTTAGTCTATGGAATGGAAGCCATCTTACTAGTGGAAGTTCAGATCCCCTCTCTAAGAATCATGAAAGAGGCGGGCTTAGATGAAGATGAATGGATTCAGACTCGACTCGATCAGATAAATCTGATTGATGAGAAGAGACTTGCGGCTGTTTGTCATGGGCAGATATATCAGAAATGCATGACCCAGGCATTTAACAAAAGAGTTAAGAGACAGGTGTACCAACTTGGCGACTTGGTGATCAAGCGTATCATTCTACCACAAGGTGATCCCAGAGGCAAATGGACTCCCACATACGAAGGGCCATTTGTGGTTAAGAAGGTATTCTCTGGTGGAGCCATGGTACTCGCTACTATGGATGGTGAAGACTTCCCACATCCCGTGAACGCGGACATAGTTAAAAAATACTACGCATAAAAGAGACCCGCTAGATCGACGTATCTAGGCAAAAGTAAGGGCATCCCGGCGAACCAAAAGGGTTCGGGCAAAAATTAGGGATATATAAAAAAAATGTACACCCGGCAAGTCGAAAACCTGAAAAGGCGGCTTGGGCAAAAAAGGGTATCCTGGTGGACTGAAAACCTGAAAAGGCGGTCCAGGCAAAAATTAGGGATTAAAGCGTATGACTATGTCCCGTTCTCAGTCAACTTTCATCCAAGTTCGAGGGACTGACCAAGCCAATCACTTCTATCCGACAGCAAGGGATGAGATGCTCGAAGACATAATGACAGTAGTAGGCTTAAAATCAATAGGACTTCTTCCACATAGCTTTCTCTTTGTTTTCGACAATTTCCTCTTACTAGGATTTCTGTCTCCTTGTACACAAATTGCCTGTTTATAGGCCTCCTTTCAAAATCAATACAACCCTCTTTCAAAAAAAAGATGCTTTTGTTTTTACTTTTCTGTTTTGGTTGCGTAAATGTCCATTGATTTAATTTGAATTAATATGTGCATTTGAATATGACTGATGTTTACCAAAAATACATGCATAGAATAGCAATAGCAATTACTACCCGACTTCAGGATCAAGGAAAAGGTCTAATCATGCTTCCAATGAATCCGCTACCAATTCTCTTCCCCAGCAAGCCTTTTTTTTCCTCAGAAAATGGCAGTATCCCCAGGCACAGCCAGTTACTCCCCAACAGAGGTCGGCGTCACCAGACAGATTGATCATCTCATCCATCCCCAACCAGGCTCTGTTGAATATTTCCACCATCAGACAGAAATCAAGCATCCCCAGCCGAGAAAGGGTCATCGACACAAATATCTCCAATCAGTAGATGGGGATTTATTTTCCCCAGTAGAGTCCCCAAGCAGAACTTCTCATACGCATAACTCATTCATTACATCATTTCACAGCATACGCATGCATACAACATTCGCATTTATTTTAGCATAACACGAAACATCTCATGCATCATGACATAGCATGAAGCTAACTTTTTCTTTGCAGGTTAATTATCCTCCTGATATAGTCAAAGTAGAAGGTTCATTCAGACAGACACCTTTATCAATCACATTCAAGATTCAGATACATATTTCAAATACAGTTCATGGGAACATTCATTCTGACAACACTTCGATATCCTCCTAACGATGGCATCTCTAAGCCCATCCCAGACATTTATTGCAAGTGCAACATATACAGGTTATCAGATACAGCCTAACGTACGGTTCATTCTGATTCAGCCCAACATATGACTTCTTCAGCAACTCCAATGCGGTCTAACGTACGACCCATTTGGACCTTCAAATCCTCGGATACTGCCTAGCGTACGGTACGTTCAGGGGTGTAGTCTAGCGTACGACTACTTTCTTCTTCGGATACAGCCTAACGTACGGCTCATTCTGCAACTCAGATACGATCTAGCGTACGATCCATTCTGAACTCCAGCAACTCCAACGCGGTCTAACGTACGACCCGTTTGGATCTTACAACCCTCAGATGCTACCTAACGTACGGTACATTTCTGAAGTGTAGTCTGGCGTACGACTACCACTTTCATCATCAGATGCGGCCTAACAGACGACTCATTCTGCGACGGTCTAACGTACGACCCGTTCGGATGTCCATCCCCTCAGATGCTACCTAACATACGGTACATTTCTGAAGTGTAGTCTAACGTACGACTACCCCTTTCGTCATCAGATTCAGCCTAACGTACGGCTCATTCTGCAACTCAGATACGATCTAGCGTATGGTCCATTCTGACCCTTTATCCCCAACAGCATATGACACACTCCGACTCCCCAGCGAAGTCGGCAGCCTAATGGATGACTCATTATACAGTCTAACGTACGACCCAGTGTGGCACCCATGTCTTCAAATTGGCCTAATGTACGGCTCGATCTGAAGCTTTCGTCATCAAACCTCCCGGATGGCATCTTTAAGCCCATCTCCATCAAGACCAACTGTCGATTCTCAAGTGCAAATTTTTGGGGCATTCTAGTGTTCAATAATCTTCCACCTCCAGACCACGAATGGCATACACGTCATCCTAACTCTCTCGGTTCAAGAATATTGAACAGGGGCAGCTGTCATACCCCAAAAATTACCCATCATTTTTCCTAAAAAAAAAAAAAAAAAAAAAAAAAAAAAAAAAAACGAAAAAAAAACGAAAAAAAAACGAAAAAAAAAAAAAAAAAAAAAAAAAAAAGAAAAAAAAATTTAATTAATTAATTAATTAATTAATTAATTAATTAAATAATTAAAATAAATAAATAAATAAAATATAACAAATTATTTTGGACTTGGGTCTCCCTCATTCCAAGCCCATTACCCACGAAATTAGTCTATAAATACTGAAGTTTCAGTAGGGGGAGTTAGACTTGGAGTTTACACTGGGAGATTCACTGGAGAAAGAAGGAAGAGAAGCAAAACACTCTGAGGTTTCCTTGGAACAAAACCTTGAGGAAAAAGAAAGAGAGAGAACAGAGAAGGACGGATAGAAACTTTGGCATAGGAACCCTGCCTACCCGGAGAATTCAGAGTAAAGAAACCCTGAAGGCAGCCCATCTGCACCGAAGCCATCGCCGTCCAATTCCCGCTGCCTAACTTATTCCGATACTACAAGTGGTCAATCCCTTCAACCTTGAATTGGCAAACAGGTTTGCGTATCTCTATTGTTTATACTTTCAATTGGCCATATCTACATATATAATGCATCATGATTAAATGTTGATATATAATTTGCTTTCGTATGGGAATTTAAATATGCCTGAATACCCTGAATGTTTGACCATGTTATTCCTGTGATAAAATGCCATAAAATTCAAAGTTCCTAACATGGGGCTGTTTTCAAATTCAAAATCTGTGGCCTTCGCTAGGCGAGGCAGAGGCGAACGAGACAGTACCTGATTCTTCTAGTCTGTTTTTTTTATGTTTTTATCATAGCCATGCATTATTCATCCTATCCTATTTATTGTTGTGATATTTCTCCGGTGTAATCTTCGATTGCACCCTGATTTGGTGTTCTGACATGTTTCTTTTTTTGAGTTTCGTAAAGGTTCACATATCCCAGGAAAAGGTTATTGGCTAGGTATTCCACTTTATTTGTGGGATACCCTTGTGGAGTTTCACCATAAATTAATTTTTTAATGTATTAATTTCTAATGTATTAATTTTTTAATATATTATTTTTAATAATTTTAATGTGGAGTTTCATCCTAATTATATAATTAATTGTAAAACTTTGCCTTTGAATAAGTGATCTTGGACCTCTCTTTGTTGCCTTATGATTACGATATTACGGTCATGTCCCGCGAACGTGGGGATACCCTTAGCAAAGACCCTTCGGTTAAATCATCATAAAATAAATTATAGTCCCTCGGATGTTGCCTTCGAATATACAACTTTGTCCCTCGATGACCCTCCGATGTTGCCTACGGTTAAATGATGATAGTCCCTTCGAATGCTAAGGTATCCTCATAACTGTTGCCTTCAATGACCAATCGATGACCCTACGATGACCCTTTTACATCCAAAGGATAAAACTACTTATTTCTCAATAATAAGGACAGTTTTACCCTCATAAGGATAGGAAATGCCCGTAAAGACCTTGGGTCGGTATAACTCTTAATTGCTGGCTCACAACTTAAAACATTTTTTTTGCACCTCACACCTTTCAAAATGCCTTTAGAAAATCACCACTTGGTATACATTCATACTAGAATCATTACCGAGTTATATTTTTCTAAACAATTTTCAAAACTAAAACGGGATAACCACTTTGTATACATTCATGCAAGAATCATTACAAAGTTAAATTCTCTTTTCAAAACAATTTTCCAAACAATTCACAAACACTTTTTTAGACAAAAATAATATAAGTGATCGAGCAATTAAGAGCCCATGGATAACCATGGATACAAAGGGTGCTAACACCTTCCCTTTGTATAATGTACCTCCCGAACCCAAAATCTAAATTAAGGTTTTTCCTGTTCTTTTCCACCTTTCCTTATTGGATAAAAGAAAAGTCGGTGGCGACTCTTGCTAACCGCGACATTGCGATAAAAAACACAAAAAAGTCCAGTTCACCGTATGACATCAAGTTTCATCAATAATTCTTGTATTTTCCAATAATTCCAACAACCAATCAGTTCAAATTCAACAACAACAACTTCAACAACAACCGTAACAAAGAACCAACAACAACAACAACAACAATAATCAACAACCAAACTTTGAGAGGAAGAAGGTATCTTTTGACCCTATTCCTATGTCGTATGCAGAATTGTATCCATCCTTGGTTCTCAAGAACCTCATTTAACCCAGAAATCCTCATCAGATTCCTGAGCCACTTCCATGGTGGTTCAAACCTGGACTTCGTTGTGCTTTTCACAAGGGAGCCCCTGGCCACGACATAGAGAATTTCTATCCATTGAAGTACGAGGTACAAAAGCTTGTGAAGAGTGGGATGATGTCCTTTGAGGACCGAGCGCCTAATATGAAAGCTAATCTGTTGCCTGCTCGTGGTAATGCTTCTGTAAACATGGTAGATGGTTGTCCTTGTGAGTACAAGGTTTATTATGTTCTCCATATCAGACAATCTTTGGTGGCAATTAAAAAGGATATTTATTTGGTTAGTGACTGTGAGAATGACCATGATGGTTGTGTGATATGTAGTGTGAACCCTCGTGGATGTGTTATTGTTAAGAAGGATATTCAGAGGTTGATGGATGAAGGACTTATCCAAATTTGTCAGTCGAGGAATATAGATGAAGTGAATGTAAGTATTCCTGTGTTCAAGACCCTTGAGCGGGTGGTTATTCAGTTTGATAGTAGCAGCAACAACATCAATAGATCGATATCACCGTTGGTAATACGGTTAGCGGGCCCTATTCCATATGCATCCGATAAAGTTGTGCCTTTTCAGTACAATGCCACAATGATTGAGAATGGTCGAGAGGTTCCTTTATCAGTTGCAGACTCCATGGTAAATATTTTTGATATTGCAAAGGTGACCCGTAGTTGTCGTGTGTTTGGTCCAGTTTTCCCGAAGGAAGTAGAAGATGTTGTAACTAGTAAGAAAGCAGAGACTCCAGTGGTGAATCTGGTTAGCACTCCAGTGTGTACGTCTGGTGAATCCAGAAAACTGAAGGCTAGTGATGATGATGAACTTTTGAGGCTAATAAACAGAAAGTGCTGTCATTATTGATGAACTCTGAGGCACATCGGGAGGCGTTGTAGAAAGTGCTCGAGCAAGCTTACGTTGAACATGATGTGACTGTGGATCAGTTTGACTACATTGTTGCCAACATCACTTCTTGCAATAATTTGAGTTTTTGTGATGAAGAGCTTCATGAGGAAGGCAGGAATCACAATCTGGCGCTACACATTTCGATGAACTGCAATAAGGACGCTATGTACAATGTATTGGTTGATAATGGGTCATCACTGAACGTTCTTCCAAAGTCAACCTTGTCCAGACTTTCTTATGGCGCCCCAATGAGATACAGTGGCGTGATTGTTAAAGCGTTTGATGGTTCTCGAAAAACTGTCATTGGTGAAGTGGACCTTCCAGTGAAGATAGGTCCGAGTGATTTCCAGATTACCTTCCAGGTAATGGATATCCACCCGGCCTACAACTTCCTATTGGGAAGGCCATGGATTCATGAAGCTGGAGCAGTGACGTCTACTTTACACCAGAAATTGAAATTTGTGAAGAACGGAAATCTTGTCGTTATTGGTGGAGAAAAAGCACTTATAGTAAGCCATTTGTCATCCTTTTCTCATGTTGAAGCTGAGGAGGAGGTTGGAACGCCGTTCCAAGCCTTGTCTATTGCTGAAGAGAAGAAAACTGGGCACCTATGTCCTCTCTAAAGGATGCATAAACGGCAACTGAGGCTGGTAGCATTGATCAGTGGGGCCGAATGATAGAGATTGCTGAGAACAAGAACATGGCCGGATTGGGATTTCAACCAGGGTTGTTCAACATCAAAACTGAAGATGTGCAATCAAGTTTTCGTAGTGGAGGGTTCATTCATGGGAATGATCAACACTCACTTGCTGCAATCGAGGACAGTGACGATGAAGGAGAAGCTTGCACCAACTTTTTAACGCATGGCCAGACTTGTAACAATTGGGTTGTTGTTGATGTTCCTACTGTTATTCATCACTCTAAGTAATTTGTTTTTCATTTTAAAAAAAAAATACTTCTCTTATGCCTAAGGGAGAAGTGAACATTGTTGGGCATTTCTATTATCATCAATAAAATGCAATTTTATTCATCCACATCTTTGATGTTTTATTTTTATTTTTTGCTTTTCTGAAAAGGGTAATCACAAAAAACATAAATAAATAATAATATTCCATCTGCATAATATTTGGTCACAATTCACTTTTCTAAAATCAAAATATCAAATCATTATGCATGTTGCTTCTCAAACCCATTAAATACAATGATCCTACTCCCTCTCCAAACTTTGATTTCCCTGTGTTTGAGGCTGAGGAAGAGAATGATGATGAAGTATTTGATGAATTATCTCGTTTACTTGAGCATGAGGAAAAAGCCATTCAGCCATTTGAAGAGCAGATTGAACTAGTCAACTTGGGTTATGAAGATGACGTGAAGGAAGTCAAGATTGGGTCTCAACTATGTCCAGAGGCTAAGAAGGGGTTGATTGATCTTCTTCGAGAGTATTCTAATGTGTTTGCTTGGTCATATCAAGACATGTCTGGTTTGGATTCTGAGATCGTGGAGCATAGATTTTCGTGGAAGCCAGAATGCCCGTCGGTCAAGCAGAAATTGAGGAGGACTCATCCTGATATGGCAGTAAAGATCAAAGAAGAAATGCAGAAACAGATTGATGTTGGTTTTCTTGTTACCTCAGAGTATCTACAGTGGGTGGACAACATTGTGCCTGTTCCAAAGAAAGATGGAAAGTCCGCATGTGTGTTGATTATAGAGATTTGAACAAAGCTAGTCCAAAACATGATTTTCCTCTGCCACACATTGACAAGTTGGTAGACAATACAACTAAATTCAAAGTCTTTTCGTTTATGGACAAATCTTCCGATTATAATCAGATCAATATGGCACCTAAAGATATGGAGAAGACCACATTCATTACACCCTAGGGAACATTTTGTTATAGAGTGATGTCTTTCGGTTTAAAGAATGCTGGTGCAACATACCAGAGAGCTATGACCACTCTTTTTCATGATATGATGCATAAAGAGATTGAAGTTTATGTTGATGATATGATTGACAAATCAAGTGATGAAGAAGAACATGTTGAACATTTGTTAAAGTTACTCCAGCGTTTGAGAAAGTAATAACTCCGCTTGAATCCCAATAAGTGTACTTTTGGTGTTCGTTCTGGTAAGTTGTTGGGCTTTATTGTCAGTGAAAAGGGTATTGAAGTTGATCCTGCCAAGGTCAAAGCAATACAAGAGATGCCTGCGCCTAAAACTGAGAAGCAAGTCATAGGTTTTCTCGGTCGCTTGAATTATATCTCAAGATTTATATCGCATATGACTGCCACATATGCACCTATATTCAAGCTTCTTCAAAAAGATCATTCTTGTGATTGGACCGAGGACTACCAGAAAGCTTTTGATAGTATCAACGAGTATCTACTTGAGCCTCCGATTATGTCTCTTCCTGTTGAAGGAAGACCATTGATCATGTATTTGACCGTGCTTGACGAGAGTATGGGCTGCATTCTGGGTCAGCAAGACGAAACTGGAAAGAAAGAGTATGCAATTTACTACCTCAATAAGAAGTTCACCGACTGTGAGACTCAGTATTCTATGCTTGAAAAGACTTGTTGCGCATTGGCTTGGGCTGCTCAGCGTCTGCGCAAGTATATGTTAAATCATACTACTTGGTTGATATCTAAAATGGATCCAATCAAGTACATTTTTGAGAAGCCTGCTTTAAATGGGAGGATTGCCCGTTGGTAGATGTTGTTATCTGAGTATGATATTGAATACCGATCTCAAACAGCTATTAAAGGTAGTGTCTTGGCTGACCATTTGGCTCACCAACCGATTGTAGATTACCGGTCAGTGCAATATGATTTTCCTCATGAAGATATTTTGTACTTAAAGATGAAAGATTGTGATGAACCATTGCTTGAAGAAGCGTCGAAACCTGGTTCCCGTTGGGGCATGGTATTTGATGGAGTTGTTAATTCGTATGGTAATGGCATTAGTGCAGTGATTATTACTTCTCAAGTCCCTCATTTTCCATTTATAACTATATTAACTTTCAAATGTACAAACAATGGGGTTGAGTATGAAGCTTGCTTTATGGGGCTTGAAGAGGCCATTGATCTTAGAATCAAGTATCTTGACGTCTATGGAGATTCAACTTTGGTTGTGAATCAGATCAAAGGTGAATGGGAGACGAATCAACCCGGTTTAATACCATATAGAGATTATGTGAGGAGGATTTTAACTTTCTTTACAAAAGTTGAGTTTCATTATATCCCTCGAGTTAAAAACCGGATGGTAGATGCTCTTGCAACGTTGGCTTCAATGATTGTAGTGAAAATTTAGAATGAAGTTCCTAATTTGACTGTGATGCGTCTTGATAGGCCAACTCATGTATTTACTGTTGAAGAGATCAAAGATGAAAAGCCATGGTATTTTGATATTAAGTGTTTCCTCCAAAGTCAGGTTTACCCGCCTGGGGCATCTTTGAAAGATAAGAAGGCTTTGAGAAGATTAGCAGGCAACTTCTACCTGAATGGTGATGTGATTTACAAGAGAAACTTCGATATGGTTTTGCTCAGATGCGTGGATAGACATGAAGCGGAATTATTGATGACTGAAGTCCATGAAGGTTCCTTTGGTACTCATTCCAATGGACATGCTATGGCAAAAATGATGTTGAGAGCATGTTACTTTTGGCTGATAATAGAATCTGACTGTTGCAAGCTTGTGAAGAAATGCCACAAGTGTTAAATTTATGCAGATAAGATTCACGTTCCTCCTACACTATTGAATTTCATTTCCTCTCTATGGCTCTTCTCCATGTGGGGAATTGATATGATTGGTATGATTGAGCCCAAAGCATCAAACGAACATCATTTCATTCATGTTGCTATTGACTACTTCACCAAGTGGGTTGAAGCGGCATCATATGCAAATGTAACCAAACACGTTGTTGTTAGGTTTACCAAGAAATCAGATTATATGCCCTTATGGTGTGTCGAGTAAGATCATTACTGATAATGGATCTAACTTGAATAACAATATGGTGGAAGCTCTTTGCAAGGACTTCAAGATTGCACATCATAATTCTTCTCCCTACAGACCTAAGATGAATGAGGCTGTTGAAGCTGCAAATAAGTGAAGGAGAAGAGCGATCCAAAACGCAGCGGAATTTAAAATTTCTCCTTTAATGATCCTTACGAATGGGCATGATCAGTGATAGAATCGTTACCTCTTGTGGCGATTGTAACCTTTGATGCAGATCTACGGAGCGATCATGAACATTGAACGATGACAACGCCTCTACTTAGTCCACACGAACAGATTCCTTCAATCTCAGTGCTAGCTGCTACGAATGAAGGCTTTAAGTGAGTGAGAGAGAGAGAGAGAGAGAGAGAGAGAGAGAGAGAAACGAAATTACAACTGCTTAAATGCTTTTACACAAGGGTTCTATTTATAGAACCACTTGTGTGGGCTGCAAGCTAAAAAGCCCACTCAAGTGTATGTGGCCCATATCTTATAATATGCCAAAATCACTTAAGCGCGTGGTACCTTACCATATTTTGTATTCTACTTAAGTACACCGTACCTTACGATGTTCTACAATTCACTTAAGGGCACCGTACATTACGGTATTCCTTAGTTACTCTATCTCTCATCAATCCGTATTTTTGTGTGTGACCCTGTAGGTTTTCGCGGCATTGGCAATTATATTAAATCACGTATTTAACATAATAAACAGTGAGCAGTATCTAGCAACACATCACTGCTACCCAAGACACGAAAATGTCATGTGATCTGACAAATCCTTTTATGATAATACTTATGTGTACAATTACCCTTTTGCCCTTATGTCTATATTGAACACAAGGCATAGACCGTGTCATCCTTGTCCAGTTCAATATTGGGCCCATAGACATTTATCTTGTTACGCGGGATGGGCAAATTCCATCTAGGTCACTCATGTCCCTTAGCATGCTTCGTGGAGTACCCATCAACTATCTTTATGGTCATCCAGTTACGGACAATGTTTAATCAACAATAAGGCACTCGACTCTACATCTAGGGTCCATAGTGGTTTCAGGTCGAAGGGTGGTATACACCATTATCACCATGAGAATAACTTATGACACTTTGCATAACATTCCATATAGTATTCTCATAGGGGATCAATCCAATATAAATATTACTCTTAATATTCATACATATGTTTAAGACTTGATAACTCCTTATCCATGATCCATGAGATGTGATCATCACTTTATATACATAACAGTCTTAATGCTTTAATGTTATCCCATTTCACAATAAAGCTCGACTATGGATACTTTAAGAATAGTGTCCTTATGTTTAATGTGATCTCATGATTAAGTCATACTTGATACATTAAACGTACTATCTATTCTAGGGACTTTATTAGACAAACATAATAAAGAAAAAGCCTTTTATTATTAATAAATAATTCAATACAAGTACCAAAAGTATTGGCCTCTAGGGCTTACACCAACAATAAAAACATCAAGAAGATCATTCAGAAGATGGTTGTGACCTACAAAGATTGGCATGAGATCTCCTATTTGCTTTGCATGGGTACCATACATCTGTCTGCACCTTAACAGGGGCAACCCCTTTCTCACTTGTTTATGGTATGGAAGTTGTGCTCCCCGTGGAAGTTGAGATCCCGTCATTGTGTGTGCTGATGGAAGCTAAGTTGACAAAAGCTGAATGGTGTTAGACCAGATATGACCAACTGAACTTAAGAGAAGAGAAGAAGTTGACTGCCATGTGTCATGGTCAGTTGTATCAACAGAGAATGAAGAAAGCTTTTGATAAGAAGGTCAGGCCCCGTGTGTTCAGAGAAGGTGGCCTTATGCTCAAGAAAATTCTATCTTTCAAACCTGATGCCAGGGGAAAATGGACTCTTAATTATGAAGGCCTATATGTTGTTAAGGGAGCCTTTTTAGGCGGTGGTTTGATTCTTACAACTATGGATGATGAAGAGTTCACTCAGCCTGTGAATATCGATGCAGTCAATAAATACTTCGCCTAAAAAGAAAAGAACAGCTCGCTAAGTTGAAAACCTAAAAGGGCGGCTTAGGCAAAAATGAGCGTCTTAGTGGATTGAAAACCCGCAAGGGCGATCCAGGAAAAAGTTAGAGACATAAAACATAAATTTTATCCCGCTAGATTGAGTACCCCACCTTGGGGCAATCTAGGCAAAAGTTAGGGATTATGACAAGTAACTGCATTCTGTTGGTCCTGATCATTGAAGCAGTTTTGAGCAAGTCGTTTGGTTATGATTCGTCATTCTCAACCAAAGCCTAGAGCATAGTGGATATTGAAGTGGGTAGGGAGAGTAGCGGTCATTGTATTCAATATAGCCCTTTTCCATGTAAATTACCAATTTTCAACTTTTGTAAAGATCTATGGATCTTGTCTTTTACAGACTACCATTCTATCAAATAAAGTTGAGCTTTTTATCCAATTGTTTCTACTCTTATTTATTTAAGTTAAATAAAATTGAATTTTTATGATGATAATTTTGAAAGGAATTAATAAATGAAATTCTGGTATCAGATATAAGATGTCGAAGATAATGTTACGACACTAATATCTATTAACACACAATGGATAAAAAATACAGAATGGTAAAGCAAATAACACAAGCAATTGTTAACCCAGTTCGGTGCAACTCACCTACGTCTGGGGGCTACCAAGCCAGGAAGGAAATTCACTAAAATAGAATTAGTTCAAAGACTCTCCGTACACTTCAACAAGTTACAGTATTTCTCACCTAATCTCTACCCGTGCAATTTCTACCTAAGCACTCTTAGATATGAGAACCCACTCACTTCCCTTACAATCACACACCAGTGATTTTAAACAACAATCCCTTGAGAAAAGAAAATACTTTTCAATTACACACTCTTGATTTTACTTCACAGTTTCAATCAAGAAGACACACTCTTGATATTGCTTCACAACTTTGATCAAGAAGACACACAATCTTGCTTAACAGCTTTAGAGTGACAAATTACAACCATAAATCAGTCCAATTCAATCATCAATGGATGACTTGAATGACCTACAAGTCTTACGACTAAACAGACACAAACCTTAGATCTCTCTATGTATTTTGCTCAGTCTTGGTTGTATGTTCAAACAGGTTTTCTAAGTCCCTTTCTATAGAAGCTCTCAGCTGGGCTTGGACATCTTGAAAACCCTAAATCTATTTTCCAATCAAATCTTTTTATAACAGCTGTATAGATCTCCTTGGAAAATAAGTAAATCTGGTTGTAATCCATGATTGAATGCGCCATCTAATCATATCTTCAATCATCCAAAGATTGCCATTAATTGTGCAATCACAAAACACCAGACATTCATACTGAATGTTCTATGTACAGGATGTCATGACATCGGGTCTGACATCCTGGAAAAATCCTGCATAATCCAATAATTCCTTTTATAACTTCCAGCAGGTACAGCCATATCAGATGTCATGATCTTGTGCATGTCATCTGAACCAATCCTGCATGAACATGTCTTTCATTTAAGCTTCAGCAGGTACAACCAATATCAAAAGCCATGGCATTGTATGTGGCATTCTGAAACAATCCTGCTTGCACATGATCTTGAACTCCAGCAGGTACATAGGATATCTTATGTTAAGACATCACATATGACATCTTGTGAACACTCTTTGTTTTACCAAAATTGCTGCCAACACTTAGAATCAACAATAAATTAAAATCATTTTTTCTTAAGAATAATTACTTTAAATGCAATCGATTTCAGCAAAGAATATCAACAGTAGTCTGAAAATAAATAAGTCTTGACATGTGAAGCCTTGTTAGTCTTCCCCAAGCATTTGGTTTGGTGATAATTCCCAAACGATTCATCCTTTCTGCCCTAGTAGAGTGGAGTTGGTGATTAGTCCTTTTGAAAAATTTCCAACTGAGTTGAAGGCTCACATCCTCGATAGTTTGTCTAGATTCTCTATGCAGAGTTTTACCTCTTGTTCTCCCCGTCAGAGTTCATCTTCAGATGCGGCAATATTGATTTTGAGCAACATTTAATTTGGTCCCCTACGAGGTTGTCTTGTTGGTGTAAGCCCTAGAGGTCAATACTTTTGGTACTTGTATCGAACTATTTATTAATAATAAAGGCTTTTTCTTTATTATGGTTGATTAATAAAGTCCCTGGAATAGATAGTCCGTTTAATGTATTAAGTGTGACTTAATCATGAGAACACATTAAACATAAGGACACTATTCTTAAAGTATCCGTAGTCGAGCTTTAGTGTGAAGTGGGATAACATTAAAGCATTAAGACTATTATGTTTGTAGACTGATGATCACATCTCATGGATCATGGATAAAGAGTTATCAAGTCTTAAACATAGGTATGAATATTAGGAGTAATATTTATACCGGATTTACCCGCTATGAGAATACTATATAGAAAGTTATGCAAAGTGTCATAAGTTATTCTCATGGTGATAATGGTGTATACCACTCTTCGACCTGAAACCACTATGGACCCTAGATGTAGAGTCGAGTGCTTTATTGCTGATCCAACGTTGTCCGTAACTGGATAACCATAAAGACAGTTGATGGGTACTCCACGAAGCATGCTGAGGGACATGAGTGACCTAGATGGAATTTGCCCATCCTGCATAACAGGATAAATGTCTATGGGCCCAATATTAAACTGGACAAGGATGACACGGTCTATACCTTGTGTTCAATATAAACATAAGGGCAAAAGGGTAATTATACACATAAGTATTATCACAAAAGGAATTGTCAGATCACATGACATTTTCGTGTCTTGGGTAACAGTGATGTGTTGCTAGATACCACTCACTGTTTATTATGTCAATTTCCAAGGACTATAATTAACTCAATTTTTATGATATGAAATTCACTAAAGTTCCATGATCAAATTAAAGATGTCCTTTTCAAATTTTATGTTTGGAATAAGTTCAAATCCAACTTGAAAATGCATGTGCCAAGAGGAAACATTATAGGTCATTTTGGGCCATTACCATTGAACAAGTGATTTTTCCTCAACTTCTAAAATGCATAACTCCTTCATGCCAAATCCAAATGAGGTCAAATTTGTGACCAAATTGAATAGGTTTGAAAGAGCTACAATTTTTATTAACGAACATTTTCCATTTGAAGTCCATAGCAAAAATTATTCAAGGTGGAAAAAGTGAACATTTGGCTTGATACTTAGAAAATTTTCAAATATGTTTGATTTTTCAAACTTACACCTCCAAAATTCATCATGATCCAAGATGCAAATGGAAACGTGTTCAATATGAAAGTTGTTCCCCTTGATTGCACCTTTCTAAAAATCCCAAGATCACCTCATTTGGCCAAAGAATGAAGGACTTACGCATGAGTTCTTTTCAAGGGACCAATTGGATGGATTTCACCTTCACATTTCAAATTCAAATGCATGATCACATGACATGATTTCAGCATGATACATAAGAATTTTTGGACCTGAATACATCACTTGATGGGGCTCTCACACGCCCATGCAAGCATGCAACGAAAATTGCTAAATTTGGCAAAATTTGGAAGTGTGTGGAAATGAATCAAATTGGCTATAAATACAAGCCTCATGGCTCAAAATTAAGGACCTCATGCCCAAGCTTTGAACCTGCAATCCAAACCCTCACCGTTAAAGGATAATCTTAAAGGTTTTCATTTGAAAATCGAGATTCAAATATCACTCTGTTTGATCTTAATCACCTCCTACAAGCTTATGAAGCCAAGCCAAGCACAATTGGGATCAAGATCAAGCAAGATTGAAGCTCCTTCAAAGGTAATTTTTCAGAATTTTCATCTCTTCGATTCTCCCTCAATTCTTCACTATTCTTTGTGATTTTTGGTTGGCTGAAGTCCTACCAATGTAGGAAACAAGATTGAGTTACTTTAAGGTCAAATCAAAGCAACTCAGTTCATGATCCTCGAAATTCAAATCCCTGTATCTTTTTATATACTTGGAATTGGAGCAAATTGAGGCCAGATTCGAGCTCTTGAGCATTTCTTGTTTTTCATTTTGGTGGTGGTTGGTGGTGGACCAGTCCGGTGGTGTGGTGGCATGCTCCTATCCATCAGATCTTCTCCACAATTCTAATTTTGGCCTTCACTTCTGATTACCAAGCATGTACGCGCATTGACTGTGGTACATGATGAAGTGCGTGTTTTGGCCATCGGATCTGCCACCTCAATTGATGAAGGAGATCTAACAGCCCTTGTTTTTTTGTATTCTCTGATTTTTTTCATTTAATTGCTTTATTTTGTTTAATTCATAATAATTTCATTTTTAATCCAAAAAATATGGGACTTTCACCAAAAATATTTAAATATTTTTCTCTTCCATTTTTTGAATTAAAATTATTTTTTGGATTAATTTTGATATTTTCATGAATTAAATATTTTTGTGCGTATTTTTAATTGTTTAAAAATACTTCTGACTTTTCAAAAATGATGAATTTTTTTGTCTAAGGTCCTTTGACCTTGTTTGACCTAGGATAAATCTATTGGCCATTTATTTCATGTTTTGATGAGGTTTTAGGCTTTGACCAAACTAATTTGTATTTTAATGCATTTTTAAATTGATTTTTAATTGATTAATTGTGTAAAAATTATGTTGAGTCATTTTTATGGTCTTGTGATGTTTGACTATTTGTTTGGGTCTTGGTTAAGGTTGATTTGACTTTTGTTGGATTAAAATCATTGGATTTAGGGGATTGATGAAATGTACATTTCATCTCCCATAATGAATGAATGACTTTAATTTGATAAAATTCCTCCCATGACCAATTTGTGTTTCTCTCATTCCCCTCGCCCTTTATCTTCATCCCTATTCTTCCCCATTCCTTTCATTGACAAATAAAATCTCAAATATCCTAAGGCTAATTGGTTCATCAATGACCTTGTGTCAGATGAACCAATACAAGTATGGAGGAGATAGGTCCATCCCTCTTGATCTTTTCTTTTAGTGTGTGGTGTGTTTTAGGAGTTTGGTTCATTATACCAAGTCTCTAACATGCATTAACACCTGAATTTTTATTTCCCGACCTCAGATAGTTGTGACTTCTACATAAGTCCAATTACGATTGCTTAACATAGAGCTAAATTTGACCATAAAGGCATAACATTCTAGTAAGTAAGATTGTAAGTCTCCCATCTTTCATGGTACTGTGTGGAAACTTGGCCTTTTTTCCTTCCTATGGAAGATGTCTTTGTTCAAGGATCCATGCTTGTGAATAGATGGTTGAGTGTTCTCCAAAGAATGACTTAATCAATTAAAAAAGCAAAACACTACTAACATTAAATTAATCTTGACTAACATTTGACTAACTCTTATTAATATTGCTTTACTTTCAAGTCATTTACTTTATGTAATTTAATTTTTAGTCATTTATCATTCATTGCCATTTACATTTCATTTAACTTGTTTATGTTTATGTCATTTTCACTTTGCTCAGTTGAGCCATATCTTGTGATTGTATATATTTTGTTTGTGCATTTTGATTTTGTTTGTGGTCTTAGGACCTTAAAACACCTAATAAACAACAAAAACCCTAAATAATGTTTGGTGGATTGTTGATCTTAATCTGAACTTCTAGACTTAGAACTAGGCAACATTCCATGTGCAAAAAGGACTTGGCCAATGTCAACATTCTGAAATCAAGTTATTGTGAACCGAGCCTTCATCTGATGAAAGCCTTGTGATGTGTTTGAGTTCATCTACTACATTGTCTTGATGCAAACTGTTATTTTGATCTTGTGTCTAATGTTTTATTCTGAGTTGATCAAGGAGTATTTCATCTGATACATGAGAAGACAAAGAAGACTGCTAGCTATGGGATTTGCTTGCTTGGATGTGGCTATCTTTATTTGATGCCTTGATCTTCATGATGTCTGATATTGCTAATTTCCTGATTGATTATTAATTGATTCAAAGTCCAAAGGGAAAGTGGGTTTTCTATATGACATATTTGTCTGTTGGATTGCATCCCATTGGTCAGATCTTTTCAACTCTTAACTTTTAATTTTATGCTTAGGATTAGTCTCTTCATCTCCTTCCACTTCTTAAATTTCAAAATCTCCCCCCCTTTTCAAAAACTTTATTTGCTTGTGATTTCAAACTTAGACCTTAT
Source organism: Lathyrus oleraceus (assembly GCF_024323335.1). Classification (NCBI taxonomy): domain Eukaryota; kingdom Viridiplantae; phylum Streptophyta; class Magnoliopsida; order Fabales; family Fabaceae; genus Lathyrus; species Lathyrus oleraceus. Next base: position 234,024,099 of record NC_066582.1, read on the forward strand.
TTCAAATAGAAACTTTGGCCTTATGCCATTGAATTTTTGAACTTCTTTTTCTTAAATCAAACTTGTAAAATAAATTTAATCATATTGAAATAAAATTTCAAAAGACAAAAAGGACTAACAACCCCATTCAAACCTCTGGCCCCTTTGTGCCCTTCTCAGTTAATTTTTTGTTAAAAGCAATTCACCAACTTTGAAATTTTTACCACGAACTACGAGGTTTTGATCCCTCATTTTTGTGTTAGTATGTAGGCATAAGTCCGAAGGTCTTGTCAAAGACAAAACCATAATCAATATATTCTTTTCTCATCCCCACACTTTATTTTTCTCAAACATCTTTTATACCAAAAATACATACACACATATAAAAGGGCTCCCCATGAGTACCTAGGACACTTTGGGTGCTAACACCTTCCCTCTGTGTAACCAACCCCCTTACTTGTAATCTCTGGCATTTTATTAGTTTTGATTTGAAAACTTCTTATCTTTGAGTTTTGTTAGTACTTTTACCTTTTCCTTTGGAAATAATAAAAGCGCGATGGTGACTCTGGTTTTATTGACGTTAAGTTTATCCATAGCTTGATGGTCATGAATTTACCGCTACAGGTAGCTTAGAGATTGGCTGGTGCGGAAAGGTGGGGGTCCTTTGTTGATATCCTGGCTTTAATGATTTTTGGGATAGTCTTTTTCCCAAACATGGTTGATTTTATTGATACTACTGTTATTAGTGTCTTCTGGGTTGTGAAGAATCAAGAGGTAGATCCAATACCTGCTTTGTTAGCAGACATATATTACTCTTTAAATGTATGTCATGACAAGGAGAGAGGGACATTATGTTGTCGCATTCCTCTGTTGTACAAGTAGTTTTCTTCACACATTTACAAGAATATATATAGTAAAAACCAAGGGTAATCATGCTTGGGCTCAAAAGCTTATGTCTCTCAATGAGAGATCAATCCTCTGCTACCCAAATAAGATAAGTGTCAGGGATATAATTGTCAACTTTGGGAGTTTTCCTAATGCACCCCTCATTGGTTCCATAGGGTGCATAAACTATAATCCCATATTAGCCATGAGACAGTTGGGACACCACATATGGGAAAAGCCTAAGGAAGATGATCTAGAAGAGTTCATCTTGCATAGTGGGGATACCTCACATAAATAATTGTTTAGACAGGTCACAGGTGCATGGGAAAAGGTACATGTAAGGGAAAATAAGCTGAAGGGGAAGGACACTTCATCCAAAGAATATTATACCTCATGGCTTAAGGAAAAGGTCCAACTATTTAAGTTGCCTTTTGTGATTGATCAAACCTACCTCCCAGACATACCTGATCCTATTCCAGTGTCCATTGAGGAGGTCGACCTTCTCAAAGCAACTATTTTTGGGCTTGAACAAGATAAAGGAAGCTTGGAGCATAATCTGTATGACACAACCTATGAAAAGAATCAAGTGAGCTATGACCTTGAGTAAAGGGGAAAGCAACTTCTTAAGAGTAGGGAAGAACTTAAGGCTGAAAGAAGTAAAAGATAGAAAACTTTGGGAGGTTCATTTAGCATTGGAGTTAACTTCAAAAATCTCAACAAGAAATTGAAGGAAGCCTAAGCAAAAAGTCAAAGATGGAAGAAATAATGGGAGATGGCTAAGTGAGAACAACAAGAGATGAAGGATGCCTTAGAATCTCAAATTTACGGACTTGAGGAATCACTTGCAGAATCCCAAGCCGTTGTCAATATGCAGATACAACTTAGAGCCGAAGTTGAGTAAATGTTACCTAATGACTGGAGGAGGACCTACAAAGAGCTCCTAAATCTTAGAGAACGGGTGCATCTCCAAGTTCAAGATCATGAAGTCTTGACAGCTCAAGTCACACAATTAGAGGGAGAAGTCCAGTACTTAAGGGACCTTGTCGATGCTGCTTAAGTTATAGTTCAAGAGCAAGGTGATAGGGCTGAAGCTTGGATGATTGAGCATTCTAATATGGCGGAGTTCTCTAACAATCTAGTCCGGGACGTCCCTAGGATGTACATGAGAGCTGACAATGTTGCAAACTTCCACAACACCCTGCAAGAAGTCTTTGAGTTTATTAGGTTGTGTGATGTTATGTTAAAAGAATTTAGGACCCACTTGAAGGGGGCCATGGAGGCTCCACTTTAGTTTATGCTTGTTGTTAAGAATTTATCATTTCAATTTTAATTACTTTATGTACTGTTATCAGTGGGTATCTCCCCGTATGAACCTTTTGCCTTGGATTTATGAATAAAGTTGCTTCTTCCTTTTATGCTAATTGTATTCATATTCATGAAACATGCAACGATGAATTTTGAATATCCCCCAAAGAAGTAAAAACAAAATATTTTTACATATATCCTCATACATTCATACATACTTAATTTGCATACATTAAAAAGAAAACAAAAATCATTTTTTTCTCCCATACTTTCTCAGTATCATCGAACATGACAACCTAACTCTTCAAACTCGAGCTCAATGCAAGAAGGCCATGGAGCAATTTGAACAAAACCAGTCTGCATTTAAGGAGGATATGGACTCAGTCAAAGGGAATATGGAGGAAATGAAAGACGAGTTTGATCAAATCATGAGAGTCATTACCAATATGATGGAAAGAGAAGTTAAGGCTTATAAGAGAAATGATGCTTCCACTAATGTCCCTCCCCTGGTGGACAAAAACTCTATGCTTGAATTCGTCGTAGACATCGAAGATGCTGAAGCCAAGGCTGCCCGACTAGCATAAATTTAGGGACATATACCTCCACCTTCTCACAACGGGACATCTCGTCCTACATAAATAGACTGGAACCTCCAATATGAAGATGAGGATCCAAAGCCTGCAAACTCTGAGAATAAACCAGAGGCTCACCTAGCCCACATTGCTGAAAAGCCAAGAAAGATTGACAAGTATAAAATCTTGGAAGAAAGGCTGAATGTTGTTGAGGGCTTCAATATCTTTGGAGTCAATGTTGTGGGAATGTTCTTGGTACCCAATGTGGTTATACCACCAAAATCAAAAACACCGGAGTTTGAAAAGTGCAAGGGTGTCAACTGCCCTAGGAGTCACCTCCGAATGTTTGTAAGGAAAATGCTCGCCTACGCGAATGATGATAAATTAATGATGCATAATTTTCAAGACAGAATAAATAAGGCATCCTTAGATTGGTATAAGCAACTGGAAAGAATCCATATCAAGACATGGGAAGACTTGGCCAATGCCTTCCTAAAGCAACAAGTGAGCTAGTTTCTCTCGTGCAACCTCCACTCTTGGAAAGTGAGCTAGTTGACATGTTCATGAGCACCCTGCAAGGCCCTTACTATATAAATATGATTGGTTCATTGTCTACCGGATTTTTTGACCTGGTAATAATCGAGTAAAGGATTGAGAATGGATTGAAAGTGATAAGATTGGAAAACCATCCTCGAATCGAAATAGTAACAAGAGGTACCCCAACAACAATAATTCGAAGAAAGGTGAGACTAATGTTATTACAATTGAGGGGAATTCTTAGGTACCTTACAATCCCTATATAGATGCGGTAGCTCCTAATCAGTACCCGCAATAAGCATACTCTAGGCCTCAAGTACAATAGCCTAGGGTATTGCCTTCACAAAATCAACAACAACCAAATGGGTATAGGGATCAACATAGGCCGTGGAAGGAATTCAACCCCATACCCAAGATGTATACTCAGGTCCTACCTTACTTAATTCAAAGAGAATTGGTAGAGATTAAACCTCTAAAACCTTTACCAACACCTCCTTCATGTGGCTACGATGCTAATTCCAGATGTGACTTTCATGCTGGTTCGCCGGGGCACACTACCTAGATGTGTTTGGCACTCAAGTTCAAAGTGAAAGATTGACTGGATCATAAGATCATTTCTTTTACTCTCGAAGTTCCAAATGTGAAGGGAAGTCCAATGCCAGGGCATAATGGTACAACCATCAATGCTATTGAGGGTTTAGAAGATGACATCTTAATCTAGAGGGTAGATCAAGTAAAGACCCCTATATCAAATATACAAGAGAATTTGATTGGCTACAAGGCGTTCGAAGAATTACATGCTGATTGTAAAATCTGCCTAATCAATCTGGACACTTGTGGGAGAATGAAGAAGTGCCTTCAACAAATGATGGATCAAGGTTTGGTCCAAATCGGATACATAAGGAAGGTAAAAGATGTCTTAGCTATATAATCTCATGGGCACACGCCTTTTGAAATCCCTTATCAATAAATAAGAGGGCCAGTTCCATTTCAAATATCGGTTACAATGTCTTCTCAGACATCGGTACAGATACCAGTCCCAATACCATTCCAAATACCATTTTAGATACCAGCAAAGTCAGAGGACCCTATCGACTTCCATGTTCCTGCACTATTCCCATTTGAAAGTACTAAGTTTGTACCTTGGAATTATAACTCCATAGCATATGTAGGAGAAAAGCCTATAGTGATAGAACATGTAGTCACTAATATTACAAGCATATGGGGTATGACTCGAAGTGGATAAGTTTTTGCTCCTGAACAATAACCAAAGGGAAAGACGTCTGAGGGTTCGAAAGGGAAAGAGGCTGTAAGTTCAAAGGAAGGGCCTTCCAAAAAGGCTATACCTCAATAAGAAGCCGAGGAATTCTTAAGGCTTATTAGAAAAAGTGACTATAATATGGTAGATCAATTGAACTAGACATCCTCTAAAATCTCTATACTGTCTCTTTTGCTAAGTTTTAAGGCTCATAAAGATGCTTTATTGAATATATTAAATGAAGCATATGTCGCTCTTGACATAACAATAAATCAATTTGACGACGTGGTAGCTAATATCACTATTAGCAGTTGTTTAGAGTTTAGTAATGATGAATTACCACCAGAAGGACACACTCATAACAAGGACTTACATATATCAGGTAAGTGTCAGGACAGTCTCCTATCAAGATTATTAGTGGACACTGGCTCATCTCTGAATATCATGCCTAAGAACACTCTAGGGAAGCTGAATAACGTAAGAACTTCCATGAAGGCTAGTACTTTGGTGGTCAAGGCTTTTGACGGTTCAAAGATGATGGTAATTGGTGAAGTCAATTTACCAATAATTGTAAGACCTAATACATTTATGGTCACCTTTCAGGTGATGGACATCAACCCATCTTAGAGTTGCCTTATAGGATGACCTTGGATCCATGCCCCATGAGTCGTCACCTCAACCCTGCACCAGAGGTTGAAATTCATAATTGATGATAAACTAATATTCGTTGAAGGATAGGAAGACATGTTCGCTAGTCACCTATTTTCATTTAGATACATAGAAGTCGATGGGGAAACATTGGAAATACCTTTCAAGCTTTGGAGATTGCACCAGTCATTCGAAGGAGAGAACAATCAATATCTTCATGGGAGAAGATGTTAAAATTGATCAAGGGTAGAGATACATGGGGCTGGGGCAAGCTGTTGAAGATACCTAAAAAGAAGGATCGATTTAGACTGGGTTACAAACCAGCTAATCAAGGATTTCAAAAGACCAACTAGAAAAAAATTTGTACGCTTCAAGAGACATTTCATAGTGCGGTATACAGAGGTGAAGATCAGGTGGATGTGGTTGAAGGAGATGAAGGGATACCCGACTTGGTGTGTCACTGCTCACCAAATATAACTCTAAACAATTGGAAGGCCATTGAGATTCCGAAGATGATTTCTATTTCATAGTAATTTAATGTTTTCTAAATGATAATAAGTCATTTACTATGCCCAAGGAAAATAGACAAGCTTTAAAGGCCCCCCTTTTATTCCGATGACTTATTTATGAATAAAATTGCATTTTTGTTTTCAATTAAGGTCTTTTTTCCTTTCAGTTAAAATTTTTCTTTTCAAAAATGGAAATACTCTTTCATACACTATCATTCCTACCAATTCATCCAAAAGATAATAATAAATAAAATTCTTCCTCATGCAATGAATGAACCTATTGAAAATGACACTGCTATAATCCCTTATAACTTCCAATTCCAAATTAACCAAGCGGAAGAAGGTGATGAGGACAATTGTGAAATTCCCGTAGAGTTAGCCAGATTGTTGAAGCAAAGAGGGAAAAGAAATTCAACCTCACTAGAAACCAGTCAATGTGATCAATATGGGGACTGAAGAAAAAAAGAAAGAGGTTAAGGTTGGTGCTTCCTTAAAAGATGAAATCAAGATAAGGTTGGTTGAGCTCCTACATGAATACGCAAATGTGTTTGCTTGGTCATACCAAGATATACTAGGATTAGACACGAACATCATTATAAACAAGATACCACTCAAACTAGAATGTCCACCAGTTAGACACAAGGACGAGGCCAACAAGCAGCTAGACGCGGGGTTCTTAGCCATTGCAAAATATTCAGAATGGGTAGCTAAGATTGTGCCAGTTCCGAAGAAAGATGGAAAGGTCAGAATGTGTTTAGATTATCGGGATTTGAATAGAGAAGTTCCTAAAGACGACTTTCCACTACCACACATCGATGTACTGGTAGATAACACCGCTTAATTTTCAGTCTTCTCATTCATGGATGGATTCTCCGGTTATAACTAGATAAAGATGGATCCCATAGACATGGAGAAAACCACGTTTATCACTCCTTGGGGAACCTTGTGTTATAAGGTAATACCTTTCAGATTGAAGAATGTTAGGGAGATATATCAAAGGGCAATGGTGTCTCGATTCAAATATATGATCCACAAAGAAATAGAGGTCTACGTCGATGATATGATTTCCAAATCACAAACTAAAGAGGATCATATAATCAATCTATAAAAGTTATTTGGTCACTTGAGGAAGTTCAAGTTACATCTTAATCCAGCAAAGTGCACTTTCGAGGTCAGATCAGGAAAGTTATTAAGGTTCATAGTCACCCAGAGGGGAATTAAAGTCAATCCCGACAAAGTAAAATCCATCCAAGAGATGCCAACTTCAAGAACCGAAAAAGAGGTTCATGGATTCCTAGGCAAATTGAATTACATCGTTATGTTTATCTCACACCTTATAGCCATGTGTGAACCAATCTTCAAGTTACTCAAAAAAATCAAGCCATCGAATGGAATGAAGGGTGTCAAAAGGCATTTGATAAAATCAAAGAATATTTGCAAGAACCACCTATCTTGGTACCACCGGTTCTAGGGAGACGACTTATAATGCTTGACAATTCTATGGGATGTGTACTAGGGCAACAAGATGAAATTGGAATAAAGGAGCACTCAATCTATTACCTAAAAAAGAAATTTACCGATTGTGAATTCCGATATTCGTTATTGGAGAAAACTTATTGTGCTCTAGTCTAGGCCGCTCGGTGTTTGAGACAATACATGGTGTGTCATACTACTCTATTGATATCCAAAATGGATCCTATAAAATATATCTTTGAAAATTCAGAAGTAACTGGGAGAATAGCTCGATGACAGATGCTACTAACATAGTACGACTTTCAGTATGCCACATAAAAAGCTATAAAAGGGAGTGTGCTAACGTATTATCTCATGCATAAGCCAACAGAAGATTATCAACCTATACAGTTTGACTTTCCTGATGAAGATATTATGGTAATAATGGATTTTAGACCCCAGGTCCCAATGAGGGACCCAGATTGGGATCACGATGGAAGTTGGTATTCGATGGTGCTTCAAACACAACCGGACATGGAATTGGTGTCGTCATAACCTCCCCAAAATGGTACCATATTACCATCACAACTAGGTTATGCTTTACTTGTACTAATAACATGGCAGAATATGAGGCGTGTATCTTAGGGATTGACGAAACCATTGACTTGAGAATCAAGATCCTAGAAGTATATGGAGACTCGGCTCTCGTCATCAATCAAATCAAGGGAGAATGAGGGACCCATAATGCTAAGTTAATCAAGTACTGAGACCACGTCCGGAAGATGATCACCTATTTTGACGAGATTACTTTCCACTATATTCCTCAGGAGGAGAACCAACTAGTAGACGCCATGGCCACTTTGACATCCATGTTCAAGGTCAAGTGGTACAACGAAGCACTAGTTATAAGAATTGACTGTTTGGATGAGCCTTCCTATTGCATGGTCGTAGAGGTATAAGTTGACAATAAACCATGGTTTCATGACATCAAACAATTCCTTCAGAAACAAGAATATCTTGCAGATGCCTCAAGTGGGGATAAGAAGACACTCAGAAGATTGACCTCCCAATTCTTCCTCAATGGGGATGTACTTTACAAAAGGAATCACGGCATGGTCTTACTTAGGTGACTGGATGGATATGAAGCAGACATGCTTGTGAAAGAGATTCACGAAGGATCCTTTGGCACTCACGCCAATGGACACTCCATGGATAAGAAAATTCTAAGAGAGGGGTATTACTGGTTAACTATGGAGATCGACTGCTTCAGGTACGTCAAGAAGTGTTACAAATTCCATATCTATGCAGATAAAGTACACGTGCCACCTACTCCTTTGAATGTCATGACTTCTCTGTAGCCTTTCTCTATGTGGGATATAGACATACTCATGACGATCGAGGCAAAAGCTGCGAACAGGCACTGCTTCATCTTAGTTGATATCGATTACTTCACCAAGTGGGTAAAAACAACTTCTTACACCAAAGTGACGAGGCAAGTAATCATGTGGTTCATAAAAAAGGAGATCATTTGTCGCTACGGGGTTCCTAACAAAATTATCACAGATAATGGGTTAAATTTAAACAATAAAGTGATGGATGAGTTATGCGAGAGTTTCAAAATTGAACACCATAACTCGTCACCCTATCGACCAAAGATGAACGACACGGTAGAGGAGGCCAATAAGAACATCAAAAAGATCACCCAGAAGATGGTGAAAACCTATAAAGACTGGCATGAGATGCCCCCTTTGCACTACATGGTTATAGAACTCCAATTTGCACTTCGACAGGAGCAACTCCTTTCTCTCTGGTATATGGTACCGAAGCCGTACTCCTTGTCCAAGTTGAGATCCCCTCTTTAAGAGTCTTGATGGAGACTAAATTAGACGAGGCAAAATGGGTACAAACCAGGTTCGATCACTTAAACCTCATTGAAGAGAAACTTATGGTTGTAGTATGTCACGTATAATTATATCAGCGGAGGCTTAAGAAAGCTTTCGACAAGAAAGTTCATCCTCAGCTATTTGAAGAAGGTGACCTGGTGCTCATAAAAACTTACCCATATATAAAGGTCCCCAAGACAAATGTACCTTAAACTACGAAGGGCCGTGTTTCTTGAAGAAGGCTTTCTCTTGCGAAGCCTTAATTCTCACAACCATGGATGGAGCGGAGTTACCACAACTTGTGAACTTCGATGCAGTCAAGAAATACCATGCCTAGAAAAAGAGGATAAAACTTCGATAAGTCAAAAACCCTAAAGGGAGACTTAGGCAAAAATTAGGGTGTCCCGATGGATTGAAAACTTGAAAGAGAAATCCAGGCAAAAATTAGGGACTTGTATAAAAATAAAACCCGATAAGTCGAAAACCCAAAGGGTGGCTTAGGCAAAAAATGGTATATCATCTCAGTGGACTAAGACTCGAAAGGAGCGGTCCAGGAAAAAATTAGGGATGTCTAAAATGCATATGAATACAAAGTTTGGGTCATACTACAACCGGAATTCAGATGGGAGCAATCAATCCAATCATCGTTGTCATAAGCAAAGTATTGTGACCTCGAAGACATAAGGATAATAGCATGTGTTGGGTTCAATAAGGACATATATAAATCTGTTTTCATTGCCATTTTCATTTTTTGACTAGTTTTCAGTAATCTCCTCTTATGGGAATTACTTCTTTATGTACTATTGCCCATTTACGGGTCACAATTTCAATAAATAAAGCTTTTGTTTCTTCAAATATTATTTTTGTTAATTCTTCCTGCTTGATTACAAAATGTCGATTACTTTTAGATAATGCATTAAAGCATGGGTATAATAAAAATCTTTCAAAAAAGTATTTTGCTTTGATCTTAAAACATCGAAGGGACCGTAGTCTTCCGGTACTATATCCCAAGCAAGGCACAGGGTCCATAAATCGCAACTTAACCAACACGAAATTATCTTCCCTTCAAATAACATGGCATAGTCCCAGACAAAAAGAGTATCATGGCCTGGTCCATGGACATATAAAAATCTCAAGGGGTCAGAGAGTTAGAATGTCACTAAAACACTGGATCTCACAAAACATTTCAGACGCACATCATAAAAGAGGTGTCATCCCAAATACTGCATCATGCATAAAACATACATCCATTCAAAAAATGCATACACATGAACATGCATACATAGTACATGGCATATGATTTATGACCATTCTTAGAAATTCAATCCCCAACTATATTAATACATTTCCCCAAGTAGGGACACTTATTGGTCGTCCCTAGTAAGTAACACGTCCACAGACTCCTTTTCAACAAAGGACTTCCCCAACATGCTCGTTCACTGTGAGTCTTCAAAGGAATCTTATCGTAGATCATTGATGCGTGCTTTTCGCAAGTATACGAACGCGTCAGAGTAATATAAAAGATTGTCGAATCCACAGAGACCAAGTGTCAATCTATCGTTATCTATTGTTATGGTGTTTATCTTAGATAATCAAAATAGGGGTTTTTAGAGTGTGCAATGAAAAGTAAAGTGTTGAATAAAGTTCAATTAATAAAGACAGGGTCGAATGTAATTTACATAATCAATTAATAATCCAAGTACTTGCTAATAGAACTACTTATGGGCAGTATTTCCTACTTTGAAAAGAACTACTTTAATAGGAACTGTCGCTTTCGCGTATTCAGAACCGAGTTGTACTCCCTAATCAAACCCTCTTATTGTCACTTATAAAAAGGCGCGCATTGCGTTAAAGTAGTAAACCTATTTTTAAGAAATATAGTATCTTGACTAAGTTGAAAAGTATTTTAACCTGGATTTCTTAACCAAAAGAGGTTCTCACGAACCAGACTCTAAACTTATAAACACGTCCGAAAATAGTTTTAAAATCTCTTTTCTTCTTAAGTTAAAAACTCCTAATGAACTAAACAAAGCGCTTTCGCTGTTTTTGAAATAGTTAAAAACAATTAAATTTAAAAAGACGTTGGACGGCTTTCGATCTTACCCAACGGAAAATTAAGTGTGGGAAAACTTAAGTTGAAAGTTAAAATAGCCCTTAAGTGTTTCTACGAACAATTGTACGGATTATCGGTTCAATTACGATCCTTACATTCTAACCTTATAGATTTAGTTAGACATGGTAAAATAAAGGTGCATTAATTTAAATAAAAGTAGTGCGAGTGCGGAAAGTAAATAAAAGTAGTGCGAGTGCGGAAAGTAAATAAAAGTAGTGCGAGTGCGAGAAAATAAATAAAGTAAAGCGAGTGCGGGAAAATAAATAAAGTAAAGCGAGTGCGGGAAAATAAATAAAGTAAAGCGAGTGCGGGAAAATAAATAAAGTAAAGCGAGTGCGGGAAAATAAATAAAGTAAAGCGAGTACGGGAAAATAAATAAAGTAAAGCGAGTGCGGGAAAATAAATAGATAAAGGTAAGGCAATAAAAACCTGCTCCAATCGGAGGGTTGAATAAAATGCAAAGCGGAAATGAAAATGGCGGCAGGATTAACTTCCTTCCAAAGTGCTCCAAACTCGATTACAGACTCAATCACAAAACTCGATTACACAATTGTGGTAACACCCCAATGCGAAGCGATTACCATTTTAAAATACTGAATATATGCCTAAGTGAGACAAATTTTGCTATGAGTTTTCCTCTGTTCTAAGTTTGGATCATTAAACAAGTGAATTCGAGTCTCTATTTATAGGAGAGTAAAATGATGAAAATGACAAGGATGCCTTTCAACTTGAAAATGGGAGGGAAAAGTTTTCCTCTTGTGGCGCCCTCCACAAGGCCATGGCGCCCGCCACAAGGCCAATCTGAGGCGCCTTAGTGGAAGTAGTGGGGAACATGGCAGTTGAGGGAAGTTGAGCTAGGACACGTCATGGCAGGGTCTATGGCGCCAACCACAGTGGGAGCCACAAGTACAAAATGCTGAATTTTAGGGTTTTTAGCTCTTTTTCACTCCTTTTCTCGATCGGGGCTCCGATTAAAGTAAAAACCTGAAAACAAAGAGAAACATAGGAATAACACAATAAAGTAACAATAAAACTACTAAAATGCATGCGAAATCGGAGTCGGAAATACGGTGAATTTCAGTGTCATCAAACTCTCCCACACTTAAACCTTTGCTTGTCCTCAAGCAAAACACTAAAAAGTTCATAGAAGAAAAACTGGTGTAAACGAGTGCTTCAGGTTAAAAAGGTTCTAAGTTCTAGTTGGGATGCAGTGATAGGTACTAACTGAGTGAACTAAGGGTATCATGATGACACTAATCTGCAAATACGGACATAAACTTCATTCCTATATTAATCAACCCATATTATCCCACAATACCTAGGCCTGCTTCTTCATCTCTTTTTGTGTCCTTTTCATTCAGGCGCAATCACATTAAGCCTGTTATCCGTACATGCTTCATAGCAGAGTGACCTGTTAGTGATTATGATCTAAACATGGGGTTCCTGGCTATAAATATGTGTAAACCCTTTTATTCGACCCAACTGCAGTTGTGCGGGATCAAATCGTAATCCGTCCTACCGAGTTCAGCGCCAGATACTTCTGAACCAACTAACAGCGTGTAAGTTTTTCTTTTTATTTTTTGTAGCAAATTTTTACAATTCTTTGGTTTAAATGACTTTGTGAGGGTCACCTATACCTGAGTTGCCTTTTTGCTTTCTTTTATTTATTTTGCTGGATCATTCACTTATTTGCATTGGTCCCCTGTGTAGAGGATGCGTAGGCCGGAGCTGACTGCTGAGATAAACTACTGAGGACTTATACTGAAATGATGATTAAGGCCATGGTATATGGGATTTCGGGAATGATTCCTATATTTACGAAGTTTATGGTGCTAAAACAATACTGATGTTTCACAAAGTTCTCCCAAGTCACCGCATCCTTACTCAAACCCGTCTTTAAAAACCCAAAAACTTTCAGAATAACACTGTTTTCTTTTGCAAAAAAATTTTTTGGTAGGGCTAAAGGTATAGGGAGATTAAGATACACTATATTTGGTAGGGCTAAGATACACAAACAGAATAAAGTAAAATAGAATAAAGTAAACAAAAAGCAATAAAGATAAACAAACTATCTAAAAACAGCAAAGAAAAGCGATAAAGTCTCCTCCCACACTTAAATCGAACATTGTCCCCAATGTTTTGAAATAATATAAGGGAAGAGTTACCTGACAACCTACTGTTGACCACTGGTGCCCTCGCCATCCTGAGGTGGACGACGGGATCGGGTACGACGACGGTCTCTCTGATCCATCCTCGCCCGTCAGGCATCCTGAGCAGTCCTCACTTCTCGAAGGTTACCCATAATGGAACCCTGAGTGTTTTCTATGAGTGCAATATGTTGACGGTGGTATTGTTGCTGATAGGCTTGCGTATCTGTGATCGTTTGCAGGGACTGTAAAACAGTGTCATATGACCTGTCTGTCCTCCATTGCGATTCTTGCATGAAGTTCATGTTATTCGCCAGTTATTGTTGGATGGTAGAGAGTAGGTCGTCACGCCTTTGCTCTTTAGCCATGTGGTCACGCCACATCTCTTCTGTAATATAAAAGCCAGGAGTGGTACCTGCAGAAGAAGAAGATGGTGCGGTATATGGTGGTGAAGGATGATGGGGGGACACATCAGGTACGGGAGATCTCTCTCTCCGATCATATTCTTCATCAGTGTTATGTCCCGCCTCATCAGGAATGTTAGGAGGAAGAGGACCCAAAATAGGTGGAGCATCTAAAACGTAGGTCCAATTCCTTTCATCTCGTACATCAGTACGTCTAGTGCATGGTAAAACAACATATGGGATAGCTACACCATGAACCATAAGTACATAGCCTCCTTCTCTCCTTAATCGGCACAATTTCATGTCTCTCAGAAATTTTAGGTTAATTGTGCGGGGAGGTAAGGGGTTTAGGGTATCTATCTCATTGTTCAGGTTAAGCGCCCGAGCAATAGACGTAATCAATCCACCGAAAACAATCGGCCCCGCTTTATTTAAAGTTAAAGTCATATGAGCGAGCATGAACGGGACCAAGTTAATTCGTCTATTTGTGAGGCTTCCTTGCAAAAATAGAAATCCTCTAGCATTTGCCTTATTTGGATTCTCCCAGCCAAAAATAGTACATACCAACAGATATCTGAAAACTCTGATGGCCGGGTTATGGATAGTCGAGGCAAGAACTCCTTCAAAAGAATTTATGGAAGTGTTTGACAATCTTTACCATAAGGAAAACACCTCGACTGACCAATCCGAATCCAAAGGGGCCTCACAAATAACACCGTCCCCATGAGGGATTCCTAACATGCTTGCTAGTTCGTCGATACTGAATTCATATTCAACAGCAAACATTCTAAATCTGACAGTACCAACTGTGTTAGCAGTGTTAGGATTGACAATATAGATTAAAGAACTTAAAAATTCGATTGTCAATCGCTCATAGGTAGGTTCTCTGTTTGAAAAGAAATTATGCAAACCTAAATTATCTAATAAATGAAATATGCTATGATAGATACCTAAAGTGTAGAGACAATTTTCATCAACATACCTTGTCGGGAGGATCTCCCGATTTTGCAACTGTTCGATAATCTTCCTTTGCCTATCTCCCGGTTTCCCTCCTCGAAAAATGAATCCATTAAACTTCATTGTATAGCTCTTGTAATGAGACGAAGAAAATGAAGTGGGTTGTGAAAAGGTTGGATTTTTATGAAATCCGACGGATGAAAATGAAAATGGAAATCGGGAAAATGATTTGTATGGTGTGAGGATGAGAAATGTGTGAGCTTTTTGTGGGTTCAAGGACGTTTTTGCTAGGTGGAAAAATGGGTTTTGAAGGTTGTAAGGTGTGAAAATGGTGAAGAAAGGGAGTCTGCCCCGAGCTTATACAGACGCTGTGGCGGGCGCCACAGGGTCTATGGCGGGCGCCACAAGGCAAAATTCGGTTGGGCCGGATTTTGGTCCTTTGGCTTGGGCTTCTTGTTGTCTTTTGGCTTGAGGGGTTCAGATAACGTTTGTCTTGTAATTTTCCTAGTATCATTGGCTTGCATAATTTTATAAAAATAAAAATAAAAATAAAATAAACTTTAAATATTAGACTAATAAATAAATGAACAACTAAAATAAAAAATGTAAATAAAACAAACATAAGACATATATATATATAATATATATATATATATATAATATATATATAATATATATATATATATATATATATATATATATATATATATATATATATATATATATATATATATATATATATATATATATATATATATATATATATATATATATATATATATATATATATATATATATATATATATATATATATATATATATATATATATATATAAAAGTAGAAATATCAATGTGTAGACATAGTTGATAAAATATCCCAAATGCGATGATATAAAATGAGTTATGTAAATGCGAGAAATATAAGCATAAAAAGAGATAAAATAAGATTAAATGGTAAGATCATATAGTAGGGGGGTCGTCTTCCTGAGTAGATTCACGGAGCATGGCTACCTTCTGCCTAAGCTCTGCGATCTCCTGGTATAAACAGTCGGCCTCGGTAGCGTGGGTGAGATCAGATACTCTCATCTGTAAGGTGAGGTCGGCCACCTCCTGTCTAAGCTCTGCAATCTCTCTACGACACTCTACAATATGGGTGCGGATGTCTGGGGTCCGCAATGATAGATTGTTAGAGAATACAGTGATCCTAGGAGAAGGTGGTGTAGGCGTGTACTCAGCAATGGGTGGTGATCTCGGCTCCTCGATGGTCTCTTCGTGGCCCTCCAGAGCATAACTCCAGTTTACTGGATCATGCACACTAGTCATCATAGGATCAGGTAGTGTAAAATAATGAATCGCCTCGTTGTCGACTAGCAATCTGAACTGACATGGGTGGAAAGAGGCTCTCCTCATCAACCCTCTGGTCAAACAGAAGTCGATGTCCATGGTAGTGTACCCACAGTAGGTCCGGAGATGTAACAGCTTGCGAGATAGACCTAAAGCGACAACAGTCTACGTAATGATCCCGCCCACATGGATGACTCCTTCAGTCGATCTGGAAACACCTCTTAGGCCACATAACAGAAAATTCCCACATGCTACTGGGCGAGACTGGGATGCACAAAATAGTAGGAAGATCTCCTCTTCACTCAGTAATGTCTCAGCATCCGGTCTTCCTAGGAAGGAATGTGCCAATATCATCTGGAAGTATCTAAAAGCAGGGTTCTGTATAACCTAAGACAGCTGCGTAGATGGATCCTGGCTTCCACCACCTGATATATCACTCCAAAACTTCTCCACCTCCTTACCCAGAAAATATCCCATAGGTGTCTCCGGGATAGCATCAGGAGTGGTCTGGAAACTCAATAGGTCACCGAACTCTTTCTGGATGAAAGAGTACTCAACTCCAAAGAGCCTGAAAGCAGCATACCCATCTGGTCCAGAGTATGGGTCATAATCAAATGAACTGAGGAACTCCAATGTCAAGTTCCTGTAGGTGTTACTCAAGTCGTCAGCGAACTCATCCCAGTGAAGCCGGTGGCTCAGAAATCGGATACTCGGCTCAATGCCCAGTGCCTCCATGCAGTGCTGATCTGGATA
This sequence comes from Lathyrus oleraceus, assembly GCF_024323335.1. Lineage (NCBI taxonomy): Eukaryota > Viridiplantae > Streptophyta > Magnoliopsida > Fabales > Fabaceae > Lathyrus > Lathyrus oleraceus. The sequence continues at coordinate 234,040,845 of NC_066582.1, forward strand.
ACGTGTGGGCGCCATAGGGCGCTGATAAAGAGCAATGTAGCGTTCTCTCTGAGCGTCATCTCTATAGGCCACGTGCATATCATCGAAATCCTGCATCCTGTGAAAGTTAGAAAGGGATCCTGAAAATACAAACCATTCAAATATTTAGTCTCGGTGAAAATAAAATAAAATAAAATAAAATTAAATAAATGCGAAAAAATGAAAAACCATGGGTTGCCTCCCACGCAGCGCTTGTTTAACGTCATTAGCTTGATGATTAGAATTTATACACCTGTAGTAGTAGGAATCGGTGGATCAATCAGAGTGTGGCTGGAGTAGTATGCTGGAATGTCTCCTCCTTCGTAGAGCTTCAGTCTTTGTCCATTTACAATGAATGGACTACAGGTTTCGTTCTTGACTTCTACGGCTCCGGATCTCAGAATCTTGGATACTTCAAAAGGGCCAGTCCATCTTGAGCGTAGCTTCCCAGGGAAGAGTCGTAACCTAGAGTTGAAAAGGAGAACAGGGTTGCCTATATTGAAGTTTTTCTTTACTATTCTTTTGTCGTGGTAAGCTTTTGTTCTATCTTTGTATATTTTTGCATTCTCGTAGGCAGATTGCCTAAGTTCTTCTAGTTTGTGAATGTCAAGGGTACGCTTTTCTCCAGCGGTCAGGTAGTCTAAATTCAAAGTTTTAATGGCCCAATAGGCCTTATGCTCTAACTCGAAAGGTAAGTGACAGGATTTTCCATAAACTAGTTGGTAGGGAGTTGTTCCTATAGGGGTTTTGAAAGCGGTTTGATAGGCCCATAATGCTTCTTGAAGCTTTTGAGACCAGTCTCTCCTAGATATTGAAACTGTTTTTTCTAGGATTTGTTTTATCTCCCTATTGGATACTTCTACTTAGCCACTAGTATGTGGGTGATATGGTGTTGCTACTCTATGCCTAACTCCATATTTTCTTAAAAGTTTATCAAATATCCTCGATATGAAGTGTGATCCTCCATCGCTTATGACTAAATGTGGTGTTCCAAATCTAGGGAATATATAGTTTTTAAACAGTTTAATCACCACCCTAGTATCATTTGTGGGTGCAGCTATGGCTTCAATCCACTTAGATATGTAGTCTACAGCTACTAAGATATACCTGTTTCCTAAGGATGGTGGGAAAGGTCCCATGAAATCTATACCCCATACGTCGAAGAGTTCTACTTCCTGAATGTTTCTTAGAGGCATTTCGTCACGCCTTGAAATGTTTCTAGTGCGTTGGCATCTATCACATTTGACAATGCAAGCATAGACATCACGCCACATGGTAGGCCAGAATAGGCCAGCTTGAAGAATCTTGGCGTATGTCTTAGAGGTGCTCGCATGTCCACCATAGGGTGCAGAATGACAATGCTTGATAATACTATTTACCTCTTCTTCTAGAACGCAACGGCGAAAAATACCATCTTTACCCCTTTTGAAAAGGAGTGGTTCGTCTCAATAGAAGTTTCTCACATCGTGGAAGAATTTCTTCTTGCGGTGGTAGTCAAGATCAGGGGGTACGATATCAACAGCTAGGTAATTAACAAAGTCTGCATACCAGGGTACGTTACTTACTGCTAAGGAATTTTGGAAGTGCTCATGAGTGCTTAGGTTATCATCTTCAATGGTTTCTACTCTAGCTATCAGTCTATCATAGGCGAAATCATCATTTATAGGTACTAGTTCTGGTTTTAGATGTTCTAGCCTAAAAAGGTGATCAGCTACTACATTTTTAGTGTCTTTTTTATCTCTTATATCTAAATCAAACTCTTGTAATAACAGAATCCATCGGAGTAACCTGGGCTTGGCATCTTTTTTACTTAATAGGTAATGAATGGCAGCATGATCAGTGTAAACTATAATTTTTGCTCCTACTAGATAAGATCTAAATTTGTCTATAGCGAAGACTACAGCGAGTAATTCTTTTTCAGTTGTTGCATAGTTAAGTTGGGCAGCGTCTAGGGTTCTACTGGCATAATAAATGGCATGTAATTTTTTTTCTTTCCTTTGTCCTAGAACGGCTCTAACTGCATAATCACTAGCATCGCACATTATCTCAAAAGGTTCTGACCAATCAGGTGGTTTTATAATGGGTGCTGATACTAATGCTTGCTTTAAAAGATTAAATGCGTCATTACATTTTTCATCGAAAATGAATTCGGCATCTTTCATTAAAAGTCCAGTTAAAGGTTTAGTTATTTTGGAGAAGTCCTTAATAAAACGCCGGTAGAATCCAGTGTGTCCAAGAAAGCTTCGAACTTCTCTGATATTTTTAGGGGGTTTTAGGTTTTCTATAACTTCTATTTTAGCTCTATCTACCTCTATACCTTTTTCGGAAACTATATGTCCTAAAACAATTCCTTCTGTCACCATGAAATGACATTTTTCCCAATTTAGCACGAGGTTCACCTCCACGCATCTCTCCAGGATTTTCTAAAGGTTAGCGAGACAATTTTGGAAATCGAATCCGCAAATCGAGAAATCATCCATAAACACTTCCATGATACCATCTAGGTAATCTGCAAAGATTGACATCATGCAGCGTTGGAAAGTAGCTAGGGCATTACAGAGGCCGAATGGCATTCGTTTGTAGGCAAAAGTTCCATAAGGGCATGTAAAGGTAGTTTTTTCTTGATCTTCGGGGTGGATAGGTATTTGGAAGAATCCAGAGTATTCATCTAGATAGCAGAAGTAAAAGTGTCTGGCTAGACGCTCCAACATCTGGTCTATAAATGGTAAAGGGAAATGGTCCTTCTGGGTTGCTTTATTTAATTTTCTATAATCTATACACATCCACCGTCCTCCTTCTAACCGTTTTGCTACATGTTCGCCTTTATCGTTCTGCACGACTATGATGCCCCCCTTTTTAGGTACTACATGCACAGGGCTCACCCACTTACTATCCGAGATCTGGTAGATTATACCTGCCTCAAGTAACTTAAGAACTTCCTTTTTAACTATATCACTCATTATAGGGTTTATTCTTCTCTGATGTTCTCTGGAGGGTTTTGAATCTTCTTCGAGCGAAATCTGATGCATGCGTACGGATGGGCTTATACCTTTCAGGTCAGAGATATTATATCCTAAGGCTGAGGGATATCTTCGGAAAACGTTTAAAAGTTGGTTTGTTTCCTCTTGGCTCAAGGTAGCACTGACTATAACTGGACGGTTCATCTCTTCATCGAGGAACTCATATCTCAGGTTCTTAAGCAATTCCTTAAGTTCTAAGGTTGGTTTCTTAGGGCATGGCATAGGATCTGGGGTAAGGGATAAACATTCGTAAAGGTTATCATCGATGTAGGGTTTCTTAAAGTCATCATCTTCCATTATGAGGGTTGATGGTAACTTAATTTTTTATGATTTCTTCTTGTTCTAATTCTCTAACACATTCATCAATGATATCTAAGGCATAACATGCATCTCCCATCACAGGTGCCATAAGAAATTTCGAAAGTATAAATTCTATTTTCTCGTCACCTACCTCAAAAGTCAACTTTCCTCTCTTGACATCTATTATGGCTCCTGCAGTCGATAAGAATGGTCTACCTAGAAGGATTGGTATATCATTGTCCTCTTTGATGTCCATGACAATGAAATCATTAGGGATAAATAACTGACCTATCCTAACAGGGACATCTTCTAAGATGCCTATCGGATATTTAACAGATCTATCGGCTAACTGAAGTGACATCTTAGTGGGCTGTAATTCTCCTAAGTTTAACCTCTCACAAACTGCTAAAGGCATTAAGCTCACACTAGCTCCTAAGTCTAGAAAAGCCTTTTCGATGACATGACTACCCAAAAGACAAGGAATGGAGAAATTTCCAGGATCTTTATCTTTCTTGGCTAACTTATTCTCAGAAATAGAATTGCATTCCAAGGGTTTCGGATCGTCAAGTCTACGTTTGTTGGTAAGGATGTCTTTGAGAAACTTGGCATAAGAAGGTATTTGGGTGATGGCTTATGTGAAAGGGATTTCTACGTGAAGTTTTTCTATAACTTAAAAAAAAAATTGGTATTGGTTATTAATCTGGGTTTGTTTGAGTCTTTGCGGATATGGTATAGGTGGTTATTATGGCGGGGGCGGTACGTAAGTTTTATCTTTAGGTTTTTCTCCTTTTTCTTGACCTTCCTGGTTTTCAGATTCCTCTGGTTCCTTTACTTTGTCCGTGGGTTTGGTATATTCCTTAGAAGTTTCGGGTTCACTCAATCTTGGGTTTGATGGCTCATCATAAGCGTTCCCACTTCGTAGGGTAATGGCATTGGCTTGTCCTCTCGGATTTTGTTGAGGTTGTCCAAGGAACTGTCCTCCATGTGTAGTCTGAGGGGCTTGGTTTAAAGCTACCTGAGAGATCTGGGTTTCAAGCATCTTAGTATGACTAACTATTTGGTCAACCTTGGTTCCTAACTGAGTAATCAATTCGTTAACATGAATGTTTTGGTTCATGAACTTCTTGTTTTGTTGGTTTTGAGCAGTGATAAAAATTTTCATAATTTTCTCAAGGCTCGGCTTTGGTGGTACAGATTGCATAGGTTGATTTGATCTTGGGGCTTGATAACTAGGTCTCGGAGGTGCATTATTTTGGATAGGGTTATTGTTCTTATAGGAGAAGTTCGGATGATTCCTCCATCCAGGGTTATAGGTATTCGAATATGGGTTCCCTTGGGTGTAGTTCACTTCCTCGGAGTGGGTTTCGTTCAATAGACTGCATTCTGCAGATTGGTGTTCTTTGGTTCCACATATCTCACAATCCGACGAAACTGCGGCTACAGTATTCGGGTTTATGCACATATGCTCGACCTTAAGGGCTAATGTGTCCATTTTAGCTTGCATCATGTCTATAGAGCTTAGTTCATGCACTCCTCATTGGGCTTCCTTCTTCTCAACTGTTGCTCGTTTGACTCCCCATGATTGATGGTTTTGAGCCATATCCTCAATGAGGGCACTAGCTTCAGGATAAGGTTTGTTCATCAGAGCACCGCCTACGGCAGCGTCGATGGTCATATTAGTGTTATAATGAAGTCCATTATAGAAGGTTTGAATGATTAACCAATTTTCTAAACCATGATGTGGGCATGCTCGTAACAACTCTTTATATCTCTCCCAAGCTTCGAACAGCGATTCTCCTTGGTTTTGGGTAAATCTAGTTATATGGTTTCGAAGAACGGCGGTCTTACTTGGGGGAAAGTATCTAGCAAGGAATACTCTTCTAAGGTTATCCCAAGTCGTAATGGAATTGGGTGGAAGGGAATCTAACCATGATAGGGCTTTATCTCTGAGGGATAAAGGGAATAATCTTAAATGTATTACCTCAGGAGAAGCTCCATTGGTTTTAAAAGTGTCTGCTGATTGGAGAAATATTTTTAAATGTTGGTTTGGGTTCTCAGTAACGAGACCTACAAATTGTCGATGTTGTACTAGTTGCAACAGGGATGGTTTAAGTTCGAAATTATTAGCTGGGATGGTTGGGTTTACTATACTAGAACTAGGTTCTTCGTTGGATGGTTGGGCGAAGTCCTTAAGAGGTCTTTGGTTTTGATCTTCGGCCATAACTCTCCTAATTCTACGAAAGAATAAACGTGCGTGAGCGTAACGTTCAGGTTCTGCCAGAGGGTATACTAAACTTAAACTTCCGGTGCTGCGAGTTCTTCGCATTGACCGGCGGGAAATAGCCTAAGTCTAAACGATATAACAACGGGGAAATGAAATTTGACGAAATTGGTCCTCGGCAACGACGTCAAAAACTTGATGCGTGCTTTTCGCAAGTATACGAACGCGTCAGAGTAATATAAAAGATTGTCGAATCCACAGAGACCAAGTGTCAATCTATCGTTATCTATTGTTATGGTGTTTATCTTAGGTAATCAAAATAGGGGTTTTTAGAGTGTGCAATGAAAAGTAAAGTGTTGAATAAAGTTCAATTAATAAAGACAGGGTCGAATGTAATTTACATAATCAATTAATAATCCAAGTACTTGCTAATAGAACTACTTATGGGCAGTGTTTCCTACTTTGAAAAGAACTAATTTAACAGGAACTGTCGCTTTCGCGTATTCAGAACCGAGTTGTACTCCCTAATCAAACCCTCTTATTGTCACTTATAAAAAGGCGCGCATTGCGTTAGAGTAGTAAACCTATTTTTAAGAAATATAGTATCTTGACTAAAGTTGAAAAGTATTTTAACCTGGATTTCTTAACCAAAAGAGGTTCTCACGAACTAGACTCTAAACTTATAAACACGTCCGAAAATAGTTTTAAAATCTCTTTTCTTCTTAAGTTAAAAACTCTTAATGAACTAAACAAAGCGCTTTCGCTGTTTTTGAAATAGTTAAAAAAACAATTAAGTTTAAAAAGACGTTGGACGGCTTTCGATCTTACCCAACGGAAAATTAAGTGCGGGAAAACTTAAGTTGAAAGTTAAAATAGCCCTTAAGTGTTTCTACGAACAATTGTACGGATTATCGGTTCAATTACGATCCTTACATTCTAACCTTATAGATTTAGTTAGACGTGGTAAAATAAAGGTGCATTAATTTAAATAAAAGTAGTGCGAGTGCGGAAAGTAAATAAAAGTAGTGCGAGTGCGGAAAGTAAATAAAAGTAGTGCGAGTGTGAGAAAATAAATAAAGTAAAGCGAGTGCGGGAAAATAAATAAAGTAAAGCGAGTGCGAGGAAATAAATAAAGTAAAGCGAGTGCGGGAAAATAAATAAAGTAAAGCGAGTGCGGGAAAATAAATAAAGTAAAGCGAGTGCGGGAAAATAAATAGATAAAGGTAAGGCAATAAAAACCTGCTCCAATCGGAGGGTTGAATAAAATGCAAAGCGGAAATGAAAATGGCGGCAGGACTAACTTCCTTCCAAAGTGCTCCAAACTCGATTACAGACTCAATCACAAAACTCGATTACACAATTGTGGTAACACCCCAATCCGAAGCGATTACCACTTTAAAATACTTAATATATGCCTAAGTGAGACAAATTTTGCTATGAGTTTGCCTCTGTTCTAAGTTTGGATGATTAAACAAGTGAATTTGAGTCTCTATTTATAGGAGAGTAAAATGATGGAAATGACAAGGATGCCCTTCAACTTGAAAATGGGAGGGAAACATTTTCCTCTTGTGGCACCCGCCACAAGGCCAATCTGAGGCGCCTTAGTGGAATTAGTGGGGAATGTGGCAGTTGAGGGAAGTTGAGCTAGGACACGTCATGGCAGGGTCTATGGCGCCAGCCACAGTGGGAGCCACAAGTACAAAATGCTGAATTTTAGGGTTTTTAGCTCTTTTTCACTCATTTTCTCGATCGGGGCTCCGATTAAAGTAAAAACCTGAAAACTAAGAGAAACATAGTAATAACACAACAAAATAACAATAAAACTACTAAAATGCATGCGAAATCGGAGTCGAAAATACGAGAAATTTCAGTGTCATCAATCATCCTAAATGACCGTTGTGAACTATTGAGTAGGTCTTCACCTCTCACATCTCAAGCTTATTAACCTATCCCACATACGGGATACGTTCCATCAAATACACCAGGGTTTTATCAATGGATTTTATCAAGGGATTTTATCAAAGGGGTTATACTAGAGTTTTGTCAAGGGGTTCTACCAGAATTTTAATCAAGGGGTTTCATCAGGGATTTGTCAAAGGGTTTCATCAGAGTTTTATCATCAGGGGTTCCATCAAAAGTTGTATCAAGGGTTTTACCAGAGATTTTATTAGGAGTTTCATCAAGGGTTCTACTAGGGTTTATCAAACAACGACCGGAGGATCGTCAGAGTACTACCCGATTTCGATAATTGATCGAATAATCATGGAAATTGTATGTCAGTTTCACCCGGATGGGTTGAAATTAATCAACAAAATATTATCAAGGATACATTAAAGTTGGATACTAACAAAGCACGAAGGATTGGTCAACATTTTCTCAACCCAGAATCTATTAACCCCGCAGTCAAAATTAGGGTTCCTCTTTATATTTAATCATCTCCTATCTGAAAAGATGAAGGCTCATCGACGTCATCATTCCAGTTTAAAGTCGATTAAATAGGGGAAGCTGTCGTATCCCAAATTTTGACCACCGTTTACCAGTCATCTGGTCAACCCCAATGACCTAAAAAGTCAAAGGGGGATCATTTTCACTCTTTAGTCCCTCTTAAGGACTTGTTTTAATTTTTGGGGTATTGTTTGGAATATTATAATTTGGGGAGTTATGCTAGAGGGATATTACCATTAATTTTTAGAATTAGTAACTATGACATCTGTCTTATTAAAATATATCAATATAAAAATAGTAAATATTAATGGGATTATTTGTTTATTAGAGTTATGATTGGATACAATTACAAAAATGTTTTTAATATATATTATAGGTTAATGGGTAAAATAGTTTATAATACCATTATTAGTTAAATGGGGTTAGATCAGAAGTAGTGCATAGAAAAGAGAAAGAATTTGGATCAAATTACCTTACCAAGGAAAGCCATGTCCCTGAGGGTTGGTGTTTCTTCAAAACCTTGCTTATTGTTTATGCTTATGCTTGTTATTTGGTGGCCACGCTTAATCTGTAAATGGGGTTCGGCATAAAAGGGTTATTGTTTTGTGATTTCTATTGATGTTGATGTTTTATTTGATGTGTATTTGGGGATTTGTGGGCAACGATTAGGGTTGGGGTTCATAGCTCTAGGGTTAGAGTTCATAGGTTGAACCTTAGGGTTCATCCAAGGGAGGGTTAGGGTTCTTACCATAACCCTCAGGGTTCTTAGGAGATAGGATAGGGTTCATGGTTTATTAAAGGGGTTACTGGGTTTCTGGGTTTAAGTTTGAACTCCGGTTGAAGTTCAATTGGAGGAGGTGGTTTTAGGGGTTGCCGGAGGCCAAGCACGGTGGTCGGGGAAGAAACTGTCAAAGAGAGTAAGAGAATAGATAGAGGAGTAGAGAGAGGTTTGTGAGCGAGAGAAAATAAGAGAGAGAAAGATTGTGGGAAAATGGGAAGAGGCTGAAGGGAACTAGGGTTAAATACGTCCCTCTTGTGCTGGTCTGGAGGCTAAAGTTTCCGGTATTCAGACCGAAGTGGCATTCAGGCCAGTTAACAAATGGATCAAGATCTAAATGAGAGTAAATAGAAGAAAGTACAGGGAAAGTGAGAAAATTAAACACAAATAGTTATATTAAATCACTACTAACTTAATCCTTCAATCGAAATTACTTTTAGTCTCCTTAAAAATGTGGCCCTATACACTTAGATTTTGTTTAGAATTTTAGTGGGGGAGAGAAAGAGAATGCTTATGATAATTAATTTTTAAAAAATATAGAAAAATATTTGACATCTTTTAAGATAATGAATTTGTATAGAATGATAAAATAATGTCAATCATTACTGTATTTTTAATTTTCATAATACTCTAACAACATAAAATATATTTGAAAAATTTATGTAAGTCCTCCAAAATCCTCTAAAACCCTCATTCAATACAAATTTTGAATTTCTTAAATTAGGGAGGTTTTGATGTTATGAATAAAAGCAAACTCTCAAAAATCCTCACAACCAAAATCCTTCAATTCTCTCTATCTAATCCTTCTTTTTTTCAAAGCTCTCACCTCCCTTTTCCTCCAAACTCTCAATCAGACCCTTAAGCACTTGAAAAATAAAATTTGTAGAAGTACGATATCTAGCATTCTTCACATCTCGTTTACAAATTTACAATCATGCAAGTCAAAGAATAAAGCCGCTAGAAGTCCAATTTATAGACTTCTTAACAACCTGGCTTAGTACGATCAAGCACAATTATGAACCATAACAATTAGACACTGGTGCCATATTCAAAATTTGAAAATTTGCGATAAAGTATATCTTAATAGAGAGCACAAATGATTTTTATAAAATACAAAGTGGGTGATTTTTTTTAAAAGAAGAAAGAATAGATGGTTAAGGCTCGTTCCCTGGACGATGAGAGTGTTTCTCGACTTTTGAAATTTTGCTTTAAAATGTTATTTTCCTTTGAGATTTCTCTATGAAAATTTTCTGTTGGTTGAAGAGCATGATTCAATTCATTAGTTGCACAAAAGTTTGGATGGATCCATCAATGAATTTTAGTTTGTTTTTTGCTCTCAAAATACTCTTCATTGATTTACTCTAAACTAAGTAATTTGATTCATCTAACTTTGAATTAACAATGTCTGGCATGGTCCTTTACTATGATGAACATAATATCCAAATTCAAAGTTGATTTGTTATTGTTATGCTACACACGGAGGAATTTTAAATCGATAATAAAGATGAATCGAAGGTTGCAGAAAATGAAAATAGTACAAGAGAATCAATGAAAACTAAGATCAAGAACAAGATATGAATGAACAAACTTAACTAACATTTAAACTGAATTATAACAAAATTTTATAGTTGATTAGCAATATATAACTCCCCAATTAAGTTTAATGACTTTGATATCTTTTTTTCTACATACTTTAATATGAGTCGCCCATATAATTATTTTTATCCATACTAGGATCTCAGTTCCGCTCCTCCACCGAACATAACCATGACTATGATACCAGTTGTTTTGATTCATAGGAGCATCGACACTGCCAATGAGATAAATATTCAGGATTCAAGAGACCCCTTCGATACAACATATCAATCTAAAACCTTAAGACAATGAGACCATGTGCCTATTCTCATATATATCAAACATTTCTTCCATTTTTAGTCGATGTGAAACTTTACCACTCACTATTGAATCTCAATAATGAGATACTAAAGAGAGATCAAAATAAATTTGAGAAAGAAGTTTTCTTAACGAATGAATACAAATCAAATACAATGGAAGGATGAGTAGGGACATTCTTACTCCAAGAGCAAGTTATTAAAACTTACTCCATATTTTTACCATTAATTTATTTTCAATCAATGGCTAAAAACAATTGGTAATTATTTTTCTCTCTCCGTATTTAATTACCGGTTGTTCTTAGCCATAAATTGAAAATGAATTAATGGTCAAGATGTGGAGTACGTTGTAATAACTTACTCTTGGAGTAAGAATATCCCTACTCTCTGAAAGGATATATATATATATATATATATATATATATATATATATATATATATATATATATATATATATATATATATATATTGGTTAGAAAAATTAAAAATCAACTAATTAATAAAAACTGCCAAGTTGTGACAATTTACTTGTGTTCCAAGTCACACTTGCAATACTTTCAAACTATCACTAACAACAATGTATACAAAACTGAATTACATCTAATACCCTTCCTAACTCATATTTCCTAAGCTCGTCATTGCCATGGACCCTTTAAGACCTTTAAATCTTTTTTGCTTTAAGGTTTTGATTAGAATGTCTGTCAATTGCAATTTAGTCTTGAATACTCAATTCTCAATCTTTCTTTACTAACTCGACCCCTCAACAAAAGGAACCCTCGTCTCGTTATGTGTTTGCTCCTACTATGTATCATGGGATGGTTTTCCAAATCAATTGATGACTGGTTTTCCACTAGCAATTCGATTTGTAAAAAGTTGTTCACATTCAACTCTTCAAGTAACATCTCAAACTATAATTCTTGACGTGGAACATAAGAGGCTGAAACATACTCTACCTCACATGAAGACAAAGCCACAATTCCTTTATTCTTTGAACTCGATGAAGTTGGTGTTGGTCCAAACATGAATAAATAGCCAATTTTTCTATTCATATCATCTTGATCACCACTCCAATCTGAGTCAGAGTAGCTATAAACCTTGGCCTCCACAATAGTGTTTTGTTGATGTGGAAAAAATATCCCATGGTTTGTTGCACCTCTAATGTAACTTAAAATAAACCTTGGCCTCCTTGGTCCCTCCATAAATCTATTAACTAATCTCACACTATGACATATATTTGGTTTTGTGTTTCGAATATACCTTAATGAGTCAATGATCTGCTTGTATAGTATGATATCTACTAGTTCATCTTCTGATTCTTTCTTCAATTTTATGTTAGATTCCATAGGTGTAGTTGCATGGTTGCAATTACTCATATTGAACTTCTTCAAGATGTCTTCTGCATATTTTTTATGATGCAAGAAAACTCCATGCTTTGTTTTTCCAATTTCCATTCCTATGAAGTATTTCAAATTTCCTAAGCCTGGTATTTTAAACTCATTTTATTTGCTTGCCTTGAATTTATATTCCAATTTATATTCATTAGATTATGTTAGTAATAGATCATCCTCATAGGGACATAAGATGACTTTGTCTTTCTCACTTGAGCCTCTCACATGCACTCCATGTACTGATGTGTACTTATTAAAACCTCTATTTGTTAAGAAGATATCAATTCTCTTGATCTATGCTCTACGTTCTTACTTCAATTGATACAAATAGTTTTTGATCTTTTTCACCATCCTTTCTTTCTCTTTTACCTAAAAACCTGGTAGATACTTCAGATAAAATTCTTATTTTAAAGGTCCATTAAGGAAGGATGACTTTACATCAAGTTGGTTCATCTTCTAACCTCTATGTGTTGAAATTGATATAACTAGTATTATTGTTTCAAGTCTTGCCACAGGTGCATAAACTTCATTAGAATCAATCTTAGGCTTTTGAAGAAAACCTTTTTCCACCAACCATGCCTTATACTTGGAATTTTCACCATTTGGCTTCAACTTCATATTGTAAACGCACCTGACATCTATTGATTTCTTACCTTAGTATTTGACTAGTTCCCAGGTTTTGTTCTTTGAAATAGCCTTTAGGTATTCATTCATTGCACATTGTCAATTGTCATCTTTCATGATCAATTGATTATGATTCAACCATCATGGTCTCTCAATCAGGTCACCATTTTCTCTTATGGCTTGACCATTAAACATATAATAATCATTCAATTGAAATGATTAAGTTATGTCTCTAGTTGATCTCTCCTCACTTACTAAGGTTATGCATGCCTAATTTCTATTTCTTGGTCATCATCTTGTAGAGTGGTTATAATGTGGCTTGAGACTCCACCTTGCATTGGATTTTTTGGATTTTTTCAAAGAATTCCATCTTTTTGTCTCATCAAATTCCATATCTCTACTTATCACCACATTGTTCTCATCTAGTGAGAATAAATGGTAGGCCCTTGTGGAATGGTAACCAACAGAGAGAATATCTTTACCTCTACCATCTAGTTTCCTTCTAAATTGCTTAAGTACATGTCTGTAACATGATGAGTAAAAAATATTGAAGTGTAAAACACTTGATTTCAGGCATGACCATGCTTCATAAGTTATCTTGTTGTTCAATTTCTTTGTTGGACATCTATTGGTAGTGTATAGTGTAGTTGAAGTGGTATCACCCCATAAAGGGTTGGCATTTACTTTTCCTTAAGCATGCTTCTTGCCATGTTCAAAATGCTTATATTTTTTCTCTCAGTAAATGGTGTGTAAGGTGTTGCAATTTAATTCTTAATCCATTCTTCTTCACAAAAATAAGAAAATACAGGTGAGTTGTATTCACCACCACCATTCGTTATCAACCTCTTGATGACACACTCAACTTGTTTTTCAGCTAGCAACTTGAATCTCTATAATTTGGTGAATACTTCACTTTTATTCTCCAACAAGTAAATCCATATATACCTAGTGAATTCATCTACGAAGATTAAAAAGTAACAATTACTTCCTAGAGACTTTACTTCAAAGGGGCCACACACATCTGAGTGTATAATCTTTAACTTCTACTACGACTTCATTGGAAAGTTATGTTTGAATGGTTTTCTTCTCTGCTTGGCAATGCAACACTATTCACATAGCTGTTTTGCATTGTGATTTTGGAAAGTCAATACACTATCGTCTTCAAGTGCATTAAACTGAGATTCCTAAAATTGAGATGCCTATACATCTGATGCCAAGTTCAATTTTGATCTCCTATTATGGTTGATGCAAGACATTAATGGTTTAACATGTCAATCATAATCTTGAATGTTCTGTTGGTTGATAAGGGTGCCTTCAAGATTAGCTTAGAGCTTACATAAAAGACTTTGATCTCTTTGTCTTCTAGCGTCATTGTGTAGTTCTTGTCAAGAAGTTGACCTAAGCATATTGTGTTGCTTTCCATTAAATGAACATACAAAACATCACATATGATTGCTTCTTGTGCATCCCTTTTCTTCACAAGAATATTTCACATCCCTTATGATACGACCATGCTATTATCTACAAATCTAATGGATCCTCTGACTGATTCATCAATCTTGATGGATCCATTTTTATTTCTAGTCATGTGATTGTTGCACCATGTGCAAAGGGGCCGGACATTGGTTTTGTCTTAAGTTAGGTGTGTGTTAGCCATAAAATGACCTCCTTTGAGTCACTACTTCCTATATGAGCAAATTTTGCTACACCCTTGTCATTTCCATTTAATTATTTGTTGAAGTAGTAGTCCTTAGCATAAAGTATAAACTTTCAACAACAAAAGCATTAAATTTCCTTTATCTTCACATTCTTGCTTGTCTCACATTGACTTCTTGAATTCTTGCTTATGCCATCACTGTTCCATTTTCTCTTCCACCTTTCTTTGCCTTTGTTGTTCTTTTTGGAGCCTTTTTTCATTTTCTTGAAGAATTTGGCTTGCAAGGCTTATTCAAATACCTTCTATGAATTTCTTCATTTCAGCCCCAACTCACGAGCTTCAAGAGATGCTTGCAATTCTTCGAGCTTCATCTCAGATAAATCTTTCGAACTCTTAAATGGACACAACAATGTGATCAAACTTTCCAGGTATAACTCTTAGAACCTTAACCATTTTCTAGAGTTTAGATATCTTCTATCTACACAACTTCATTTGATTAGTCAAAACCACCAATCTTGAGAAGACCTCTGCAACTGCTTCACCATCATTCATATGCATGTTCTCATATTATTTCCTCAAGGATTGCAACTTCACTGTCTTTAATTTCTCATATCCTCCATACAACTTCTTGAAATTATCCCACACATCTTTGGCACTTTCTTGCTCAATTAGCTTCTCAAATACATTCGAATACACACACTGATGGATGAAGAATAAGCATTTCACATCCTTCTTGCTCATTTAACGATGAGTAATTCTTTGTACCCTAATAGCATTTTACTATAATGCAAAGAAACCATCATTCACGATTTCAAACACATCTTGAAATATGAATATGACTTTCATTTACGCACACCACCTATCATAATATTCTCCTTGGAACATCGGTAGATTGGCGGATAATTGATTGAAGGTTGTACTTTTATTTTCCATGGATGAAAGTTCTAGATACCAAATTATCGAGTAACTTGTGATCAAATTGAAAATGAGAGAGAAGATTTCTTAATGAATGAATAAATATTAAATACAATGGAATGAACTATTTATATTGATCAGGAAAACCAAAATCAACTAATTAATCAAAACTGCCAAGTTGTGACGGTTTGCTTATATCACAAGTCATACTTGCAACACTTTCAAACTGATAAAAACAACAATGTATACAAAATTTATTCTTCAATGTACTTAATACAAATCATTCATACACAATAAGTTTCTATCTTAACTAAAGAAGATAATAAAAAAATGTGTTATTTTTAAATAGGTTATCAACCTGAGTGTTTGTTTTACTAGACGGAGATATCAAAATGTGTGTAACACATTAATAATATTATTACACGTGTATCAAATATTAAAGAATATTTTTCTGTCTTATATTAGTGTTATTATAAAAAAAATATATCATTATTTATAGAAACTAATTTTTAAAAATTTTAAAATTTTAAAAATAACAAGGTGAATCGACCGTCAAACTATTTAGTCAATCCTTCATTAAAATTAAGAAATGTCAAAGTTTTGACTTGAATGATATATGTTATATTTTTTTTAATCTTATTTATAAGAGAAAGTTGATTTTTTAAATTTATTAAATAATCAAGATATATAATCTATTTACAGTCCAAATATATTTATATTAAGTGAATCTAAAAAGTAAAATTTATTTTATAAATAAGACGGAAGGTAGTATTATATTTGTCAATTTAAAATGTTAAGTGGTCATTGAACAAATTTTAAGATTTAATTAATCAACTAATACAGCTTCAACTTTCAAAAAACAAAATGCTGATTTACTTTAAAAATAAAAACTCAAAAATCTCAATGGAGGCTTTTAAGAATCAAGATGGGGTCGGAATAACAATACCCAAGTTAAAATAAATAATTAAGAATGGCTTCGACGTACTACTGTTGCTATTGCTATTGGACGAAAATAACGAAGGGAATTACTACGCATACACCAATATTTTACTACCTACACTCTCAACTCTCATACTATTCATAATACCCTCTTATAAGAAGATAATTTTTTATTTTGGAAATTTGATTTTATTTTAAAATTTGTTTTATAGTAAACTAAAACTTAACTGTTAAGAAAAACTGTATACTAAATGTTTTAGTAAATTTTACAATATTTAATTAATGTATAGTATATCTCAAAAAGTAGTGAGTACATATTTGAATAATAGATGAAAAAGGTCTGGTTTTTTTAAATATATAGATGATAATGTATAAGTATTTTTTATTCAAATAATTAAAGAAAAAACTCAAACTACCTTATTTTCTAATTTATTTTTCAAACTATCATATGTTATGGGTATGTTTGTTTTAGTTTTTTTATTTTAAATCATTTTTATAGATGTAAAAAAATTGTAAAGAAACTTTATAAAAGTTTTAAATAAAAATTTAGTTTAAATAGTTATTCTTAAAATGTTATTTTAGATATTTTATCATTTTATTGAAAAAAATTGGATATCAAAATTTAAAAAAATAAATTATTTTTGAAGCTATTTCAAATAGCTTTTCATAAAATCATTTTTGAGATACAATTTTTTTTTAAATTGTGATTTTGACTATGTAAAATCTTCAATAATGTAAGTTTATGTAATAGAATATCAAAATTAGTATTTTAATTTAGAAAAAATGAATATAAAAAAATTTGTAATATTTTGAAAAACATTTTTTTGAATCCATGATAAAAAATACAAAGAATTTTTTTTAAAGGTAAAACAAACCGACCCTATATCTTATGAGATCAAACGATTTTATTCATGTAAGTTATCGTCAAATGAAATGGTGGAGGCTTGCAATTGGTTTTGTTTATTTTTGATATTATAATTTTAAGTTAATTAATTAAGTAAGTAACATTTTAATATGCTCCGGTAAGCCAGTTCAGTTGGTAACTGTGCAGTGACAACATATGTAGGGATGCAGATTTGAACCCGTGGCATCCCACTTGTTTATCTTAATTAAAAAATTAAGGATGTTGTCATCAAATTCGAAGGTGACCAACGATTCTATTTCGACAACATATTATTCGTTACACCCCCGATCAAATAATGGTGTATCTTCGTCTTGGAGGTTGTTAAGAGTCTGACATCGGACAATATATGGTCTGAACATGTGTTTATAAGTGAGAGAAATCCTTACCCTACAAGCAGATTTTGTAGAGTTGAGTTAGCCTCATTCACATTTCTTAACATAGTACCAAGAGGCATGTTTAGGAACTGGTGGACCAATTACTATTAGGTTTTCGCTATATTGGGTCACCCTCAATTTATTTCAATGCTCCACATGTCCAATTATGGAAGTGAGGGGATGTGTTAAACGTCCCGCATCGAATAGTATATGATTTGAACATGTGCTTATAAGTGAATGTAATTCTCACCTTATAAACCCGTTTTATAGGGTTGAGTTAGATCCAAAAATATTTCTTAATAGTGGTGACGGAAATGGCTGCAACTTGTGGTAGTTCTCAAATAAGCCAAATACATTACACCAAATATAGGCTTTAAGAACACTCTTTTAAAATGTTTTTTATGAGAAAATACATTAGAAAAACACAAAGGAAAAATGACATTGCTTTTACTAAAAAGAGGGGTTGATATTTAATTAACAATAAAAACTTATAAATATGCTTTAAAGTATTGACAAGCTTTAAAGAAAAGCACTACAATGCTTTAACAAAAAAGCGTGAAATTTTGTTCTACGTACAAAAGATGTTGGACATAATATCTTAGAAATGTGTACCACATAAAACAGTTTAAAGCAGACTAAAGAATTTAAAGTAGAAAGCAATAAATAATACAAGAGAATTGTTAATCCAGTTCAGTGCAACATTACCTACATCTAGAGAGCTTCCAACCCAAGAAAGGAAACCCACTTTCAATAGTATTAGTATAATTAGTCTAAGATAAATAAACTGTGTTCAATGCCTACTTCATAATACTACTCGTGTCTTTCTATTTAGGACTTCTCCTAAATATGAGAATCCTTCTCACTTTCTCTCAATCACTACCTAGTGATTTATGTTTTCAACAGATTAAAGATGTTGAATTAAAAATCAACTAACAATCAATCTCTATGCCTTGAATATTCAGTTTAGACTTTATTAGAGGTTTACAATAAACAACAAGAATACAAAGACTCAAATGACAAATCCTATCAAACTAGACCTTCAATACTTGCGTGTTCTTTTTTGTTAGAATAAGTCTTCTTATATAACAAACCATTTGGTAGGCATGAGCATTTGATTTAATGTAAACAAATTTGATTTTATGCATATTTGAAATAGATGCATATTTGATTACTTATTCATTAATGTCCACTAAGAGATTTGATCTCATTCAATTTGATTTGGTCTTGGACAATATTTTTAGCCAATCTTCTTTAAAAAAAATTCTAAAATATGCAAAACATAACTAACTAATCTTCTTGGAATCAATCAAAACACGTTCATATTTACTCACCGAAGAATATACACAGTAACAAAAATAACATGTAAGATGGTTGTTACACCTCAAGAGGTCAAATCAAACATGAACTCACATCTTAAGCTAAGCATACATGCATGCACACACCATTACTCCCCCTTTTTCCACAATTTGGAAAAGGTTTGAAAATGAAAACCATAACAAAAATACCAATAAACCAAGATCAGAACAGAGAAACAATCTGGAAAAATTGGAATCATTGTCAAGGTGCAGAGCCATTGTCAAAGTTGTTGGTTCTAAGTGTTGGCAGCAATTTTGGTAAAACAAAGAGTGTTCATAAGATGTTGTTTATGATGTCTTAACATAAGATATCTATGTACCTGCTGGAGTTTAAAAACATAATTATGCAGGATTGTTTCAGGATGTCATACACAATATCATGGCATCTGATATTTTGTACCTGCTGGAAATTATAAATGGAATTATGGAATTATGCAGGATTGTTCCAGGATGTCAGACCCGATGACATCCTGTACACAGAACATTCAGGGTGAATGTTATGTGTTTTGTGATTGCGCATTTAATGCCAATCTATGTATGATTGAAGATCTGATTTGCAGGCACATTCAATCATTGATTACAACCTGATTTATTTATTTTCCAAAGAGATCTAACCAGCTGTTATGAGAAGATTTAATTGGAAAATAGTTTTAGGGTTTTCAAGATGTCCAAGCCCAGCTGAAAGCTTCTATAAAAAGGGACTTGGAAAACCTGATTCAACACACAACCAATACTGAGCGAAATACTGAGAGAGAGCAAGGGTTTGTGTCTTGTTTAGTCGTGAGACTTGTAAGCCATTCAATTCATCCATAGATGATTGAATTGGTCTGATTTATGGGTTGTAAATTGTCACTCTAAGCTTTTAAACAAGAGTGTGTGTCTACTTGATCAAAGTTGTTAAGCAAGATCAAGTGTGTGTCTACTTGATCAAAGATATTAAGCAAGATCAAGTGTGTGTCTACTTGATTGAAACTATGAAGTAAAATCAAGTGTGTGTTATTGAAAAGTGTCTTCTTTTCACAAGGAATTGTTGTTTAAAATCACAGTTGTGATTGAAGGGAAGTGAGTCGGTTCTCATATCTAAGAGTGCTTAGGTAGAAATTGCACGGGTAGAGATTAGGTGAGAAAGACTGTAACTTGTTGAAGTGTACGAAGAGTCTTTGAACTAATTCTATTTTAGTGGATTTCCTTCCTGGCTTGGTAGCCCCCAGATGTAGGTGAGTTGGACCGAACTGGGTCAACAATTGCTTGTGTATCTTGCATTACTATTCTTTATCTTTATCCTGTTTGTTTCACTCAGATATTAGTGTCGTGACATTATCTTCGACATCTCATATCTGATACCAGAATTTCAATTGGTATCAGAGCAGGCATCCTGCTCTGGTTCTGGGTGAGATCTAGGGACAACACTTTCTGGTACTATGGAGAGAGATGGAGGATTTTTTCACACACCACCAATTTTTGATGGATCTAACTATGACTATTAGAAACCTCGAATGGTAGCTTTCCTAAAATCTCTTGATAATAAGGCTTGGAAGGTTGTGTTAACAAGCTGGGAACATCCAGTAGTTACTAAGGAAGGAGAAGCCACTTCTGATAAGAAACCTGAAGAACAATGGTCCAAGGAGGAGGATGACATAGCCCTTGGAAATTCTAAAGCATTGAATTCCATCTTCAATGGAGTAGACAAGAACATCTTCAGATTGGTAAACAACCGTGAAGTGGCTAAAGATGCTTGGGATATTCTCAAAACCACTCATGAAGGCACCTCTAGAGTGAAAAATGTCTAGACTACAACTGCTCACCATCAAGTTTGAAAACTTAAGGATGAAAGAAGATGAAAATATTCATGAATTTCACATGAGTATCTTTGAAATTGCCAATGCCTCTGGAGCTCTGGGAGAGAAGATGTCAGATGAAAAGTTAGTAAGAAAAATACTCAGGTCACTCCCTAAGAGATTTGCTATGAAAGTGACATCCATAGAAGAATCTCAAGACATCTCAAATATGAGAGTTGGTGAACTAATTGGATCCCTCCAAACATTTGAGATGGGAATATGTGATGGATCTGAAAAGAAAGCCAAGAGCATAGCCTTCATGTCAAACACTGAAGGGGAAGATGAGGAAGGTGATCAAGATATTGATGAAGATTTGGCAAATGAGGTAGCAATGTTGGGAAGACAGTTCAACAGACTTATGAAAAAGATAGATGTAAGATCTAAGGCCAATGTCAAGAACATCGCATCTGACATCAGTAAATCCAACAGTTTTGGAAGAAGAACAAGGTCTGAAGAAAAGCCCAAAGAAGGAAAATAAGTTTAGTGCTATGAATGTGATGGGTATGATCATATTAAAACTGAATGTGGGACCTACCTCAAGAAACAAAAGAGGAGTCTTGCTGCCTCTTGGTCTGATGGAAGTGAAACTGAAGAAGCTGCAAATCATGTGACTGCATTGACAGGAAGATGGGGTTCTGATGAAGAGTCAAGTGATGATGAAGTAACCTTTGAAGAGCTGGCTACTACCTACAAAGAGTTGTGTCGCAAAAGTGCAGAAGTGTGCAGACAAGTTGAAAACCAGAAGAAAGTGATAACTCAACTGGAAAATGAAAAGGGAGAATATGTGGAAACCATCTCCAAGTTGAAGACTGAAGCTGTTCTCTTGAATTCCAAACTAGATGAGATGACCAAGTATGTAAGAATGCTTAACAATGGATCTGACATCTTAGACAAGATTCTCTTGACTGGTCAAATAACAGGAGACAAATTTGGCATTGGATTAAATGAATCTAAGGCTGAGTGCAGTTACACTGGTTGCAAACCAAAATCCAAACCTAAGTGCAGCCATATTAAAAGCAAACCTGAGATGTCACATCATATGTCACAACATCAGAAGGGAAGACAGCTGAAAGGGAAACATCAAAGATGGAGATGCCATTACTGTGGAAAATTTGGCCACCTGAAGCCCTTCTACTATAAGCTATATGGTTATCCTAGCCCTGTTCATCATCAGACTCAATATTCACCAAGACCCAAACATCACAGGCCTGTCAACAAGAAGCAATGGGTTCCTAAGACAAATGTTACAAGTCTAATAGCTCACACTTCCTTCAGAGTTTCAGCCAAAGAAGATTGGTATTTTGACAGTGGTTGTTCCAGAGATATGACTGGAAACAAAAACCTGCTAACTGACCTTCATCCCCATGCCACAAGTTATGTTACCTTTGGTGATGGAGCAAAGGGTGAAATCAAGGGAATTGGTAAGCTGGATTGCCCTGGAGTTCCTGACCTTGAAAATGTCCTACTTGTTAAGGGATTAACTGCTAATCTAATAAGCATCAGTCAACTGTGTGATCAAGGTCTGAATGTAAACTTCACTAGAACTGAATGTCTGATTACTAACAAGGAAAATGAAGTGACCATGAAAGGAGTTAGGTCTAAAGACAACTGCTACATGTGGAGTTCTCAATAAACTGGTTACTCTTCAATGTGTACCTTGGCCAAAGAGGAAGAAGTGAAGATATGGCATCAAAGATTGGGCCATCTGCATCTTAAAGGAATGAAGAGGATCATATTTGTTGAATCTGTTAGAGGAATTCCCAACTTAAAGATTGATGAAGGAAAAATCTGTGGAGAATGTCAGATTGGAAAACAGACAAGAATGTCACACCAGAAGCTCAGACATGACACCACTACCAAAGTTTTGGAACTCCTCCATATGAACTTGATGGGACCCATGTAAGTAGAAAGCCTTGGTGGGAAGAAGTATGGATATGTGGTGGTGGATGATTTCTCCAGATACACCTGGATCAATTTCATAAGAGAAAAATATGATGTTTTTGAAGTCTTCAGGGAGCTTTGTCTAAAACTACAAAGAGAAAAGGAAAGTCCTGTTATCAAAATAAGAAGTGATCATGGGAAGGAATTTGAGAACAACAAATTTGCTGAGTTTTGTTCTTCAGAAGGAATTCATCATGAGTTCTCATCTCCCATTACTCCCCAGCAAAATGGTGTGGTGGAAAGAAAAAATAGAACTCTTCAAGAACCAGCCAGAGCCATGATTCATGCTAAGAAATTGCCCTACCCTTTTTGGGCTGAAGCCATGAACACAGCCTGCTATGTTCACAACAGAGTGACATTGAAGAAAGGGACTCCTACAACCCTATATGAAGTCTGGAAAGGAAGAAGACCTACAATCAAATACTTCCATGTATTTGATAATAAATGCTATATCTTGGCTGATCGTGAACAAAGAAGGAAGATGGATCCCAAAAGTGATGAGGGAATATTTCTGGGCTATTCAACAAACAACAGAGCTTACAGAGTTTTTAATTCCAGAACTAATGTATTGATGTAATCTATTAATGTTGTGGTTAATGACCAACAGACTGATGTCACAGACGATGTCGAGACATCTTTGAATGATTCCCCAGCTGACTTCTCAGACAAAAATAAGGAAAGTGAACCTCCCCAAGCTGAACCTGAAGATGACAAAATTAACAAGGGACCCTCTATCAGAATTCAGAAGGATCATCCCAAAGATCTCATTATAGGAGATCCAAATAAAGGGGTCACTACTAGAGCAAGGGAAGTGATCTCACATGGCTGCTTTGTGTCAAAGATTGAACCTAGGAATGTCAAGGAAGCCTTGACTGATGAGTTCTGGATCAATGCCATGCAGGAGGAGTTAGGTCAATTCAAGAGGAATGAAGTATGGGAACTGGTCCCTAGACCTGAAGGAGTAAATGTCATAGGCACAAAATGGGTATATAAGAATAAATTTGATGAACAAGGGGTTATTACTAAAAACAAAGCAAGATTAGTAGCACAAGGATATACTCAAGTTGAAGGAGTGGACTTTGATGAAACATTTGCTCTTGTAGCTCGCCTTGAGTCCATTAGATTATTGCTTGGAGTGGCATGTACTCTGAAATTCAAACTGTTCCAAATGGATGTAAAAAGTTCCTTCTTGAATGGCTACTTAAATGAGGAAGTATATGTTGAACAGCCTAAAGGATTCACAGATCCAAATCTTCCACATCATGTATATAGATTGAAGAAATCCCTCTATGGGTTGAAGCAAGCTCCCAAGGCTTGGTATGAGAGACTCACAGTGTTCCTCACTAACAATGGATACAGGAAATAAGGTATTGACAAAACTCTATTTGTGAAGAATGAAGGAGGGAAGCTCATGGTGGCATAAATATATGTAGATGACATTGTGTTTGGTGGGATGTTGGATCAGATGGTTGAACACTTTGTTAGACAAATGCAGTCTGAGTTTGAGATGAGCCTTGTTGGAGAACTAACCTACTTTATTGAGCTACAAGTCAAGTAGATGGAAGACTCTATCTTTCTATCTCAAAGCAAGTATGCCAAGAACATTGTTAAGAAGTTTGGCATGGAGAATGCAAGCCATAAAAGGACACCTGTTCCTACACATGTGAAAATCTCCAAAGATGAAAATGATGTCAGTGTAGATCAAAGTCTATACAGAAGCATGATAGGTAGTCTGCTATATCTCATAGCAAGCAGACCTGACATTGCATTTGCTGTTGGTGTTTGTGCTAGATATCAAGCTGAACCAAAAGTCAGTCACATGAACCAAGTGAAGAGAATACTGAAATATGTCAATGGCACCAGTGACTATGGGATGTTATATACTCATGGATCTGGATCTATGCTGACTGGTTACTATGATGCTGACTGTAACACCCTTCTAAAATACCCCAATAATTAATTAAAATAACAAAATATAAATCAGAGTAAATATGCAGTTCAAGGGTGTCACACAATTATTTCACACCATTTTCCAAGATATCCTGTCATGCTCATTTATTTAATCAAATAAAACATTTGCATAATACGCAGCGGATACAAACTAACAACATTCAAACCATGTAATACATTACATGTAAAGTTGTTCAACAACTAAAAGAAAACATAGTAAAAACATCCCATCCCGATGTTACATCTACCAGAGCATGACCCACTAAGGACTACACTAGACTCCAAGGACTAGCTTCTATTCAATCACTGCTCGTTACCTGAAAACATAGTTGTAAGGGTGAGTTCCTCAATCGATATAATTAAGCATTATAAAATATCATGTAATGCTAAGTAATATAACACATATCATCACCCTAATCAGATTACACATATTCAGCAACGGCAATATCAACTCATAATCATCACCATCATCATACTCAAACTCAAAACAACCATAAAACACACGTATAATATTGGAATACATCCATTCATATTATACGCTATACATACATATATTATGCAATGAGACTCCATGCATGCGGTACCGACTATTTGTGAACATATAGTTCAACCTCACCGACCAAATCCAGGTACGGCTACCAAGCTCACTAGTCCCACTCATTTGAGACATAGTGACTCACATCACTAATTCCTCACCATGGGAATTAGCTACCACCCCCAAAGGGCCATGCTATGCACGCTAAATCACCTAGCATGCAAACATCAACAACAGTCCAAAATGACTAACATCACTAATTCCTCACCATGGGAATTAGCTACCACCATAAAGGCCACATATGCATGCTAATCACCTAGCAATGCAACATCAACAACAATTCAAGAATAGACATATGCTCACACTCTAAGCCATAAAACAGTCTATTCACAATGCATACATTCACAACATCATGTATACCACACATATCATCAACACATTCATTACACATGCATATCATATCATGCCACATAATCAATCATAGTATCAGCACACTCTACTAATACCTATACTACTTAAAACCACGGGAAATGATCCCTACAACATCATACCTCAGCTAAGTACATCACTCAGCCTAAACAACCAAAAACTGCACAACAACAGTTCAGGAAAATCACAAATCTGCCCATACGCGTATTGCCTATGCCCATACGCGTATTGCCCACGTCTGACCAAGTCCATACGCGTATTGCCCATGCCCATACGCGTATGCTACGCGTACCACATCCTCATACGCGTACCAACAGAGACAATTTTCACGTTCAAAACATCATCTTCCTCATCCATACGCGTATTGCCTAGTGCCATACGCGTACCATGCCATCTCATACGCGTATTGCCTAGTGCCATACGCGTATGACCAGAAACCAGAATTTCCAGATCTGCAATGGTTTTCTCTGCTACGAGATCTATCCGATTCAACCTTCCACAGTCCAATTTTTTCACAATAATCGTTCATATCATCTAACACGAATCATAACCTATTCGATTTCACCAATTACAACACTTTTACATCTAATTCCTACGAATTCCTTTCAATCGTAACCCAATTTTTCATTCATCCAATATTTCACAATTTTCATCATGCATTATTCAAATCAGGGACAAATCAATAGTCTATCACTACCCATGACATGTTATCCCATAATACCTGTTAATCGACGATAAACCCCCCTTACCTGAGTTAATCCGGCGAATCTTTTAAGCTTCAAGCTCTTCCTCCCTTCAACCCTTGTTCTCTGGCTCTCTTTGCCCTTTTTCACTTTTTTGTCTCTTTTCCCTTTTCACGTGAAAAAATAAACTTTTTACCAAATGGGACCTTTTTACTGATTTCTATTTTTATTCCAATAATAATAGTAAAAATAATCCAATAATAATAATCAATTATTTAATTAAATTAATAATATACTATTAACTCAATTTAAATAATTATTTTATTTTATTGGGGTGTTACAACTCTCCCCCACTAAAAGAGTTTTCGTCCTCGAAAACATACCTCAAGTGAACAACTCTGGATAAGACTCCTTCATCTGACTCTCCAGTTCCCAAGTCACATTGCCACCTGCTGGTCCTCCCCAAGCTACCTTTACCAAAGCAATCTCTTTACCCCGCAACTGCTTCAACTCTCTATCCTCGATCCTCATAGGTGATGTTTCAACAGTCAGGTTATCTCTCACCTGTACATCATCTACTTGGACTACATGTGACGGATCATGAATGTACCTCCTCAACTGAGACACATGAAAAACCTCATGCAAATTCGCAAGCGACGGCGGTAAAGCGATACGATAGGCTACTTCCCCTATCCTCTCCAAAATCTGATAAGGACCAATAAATCGAGGTGTCAACTTCTTCGACTTCAAAGCTCGACCAACACCAGTTATCGGAGTAACGCGAAGAAACACATGATCTCCCTCTTGGAACTCAAGTGACTTCCTCCTCTTATCGTGATAACTCTTCTGACGACTCTGAGCAATTCTCATCTTCTCCTGAATCATCTTAATCCTTTCCGTAGTTTGTTGAACAATCTCCGGTCCAACCACA
Source organism: Lathyrus oleraceus (assembly GCF_024323335.1). Classification (NCBI taxonomy): domain Eukaryota; kingdom Viridiplantae; phylum Streptophyta; class Magnoliopsida; order Fabales; family Fabaceae; genus Lathyrus; species Lathyrus oleraceus. Next base: position 234,067,982 of record NC_066582.1, read on the forward strand.
GCACTCTCACCGGATTCATACCAACATAAAGGTGTCCGACATCTCCTACCATACAAAGCTTCAAACGGTGCCATACCAATGCTCGAATGAAAACTATTGTTGTAGGTAAACTCAATCAAAGGTAAATAACAATCCCAAGCACCTCCCTTTTCCAAAACACAAGCCCTCAAAAGATCCTCCAGTGACTGAATCGTCCTCTCAGTCTGACCATCAGTCTGCGGATGATATGCAGAACTCAATCTCAGCTTAGTTCCCAAAGCCCTCTGCAAACCTTCCCAGAACTTCGATGTAAATCTAGGATCTCTGTCCGAAACAATACTCGACGGAATACCATGCAAACTCACAATTTTCTCAATATACAACTCAGCTAATCTCTCTAACGGATAATCCATTCTGATCGGAATGAAATGAGCCGATTTCGTCAATCTATCAACAATCACCCAAATAGCTTCGAAATTCTTACTTGTCCTCGGTAAACCAGAAACAAAATCCATACTGATACTATCCCACTTCCACTCTGGAATAGTCAACGGTTGCATTAACCCAGACGGCTTCTGATGCTCAATCTTCGACTTCTGGCAAGTCAAACAAGAATAAACAAAACTCGCTATTTCTCTTTTCATTCCCGGCCACCAAAATAACTTTTTCAAATCATGATACATCTTCGTAGCTCCCGGATGAATACTCAGGCCACTACGATGTCCTTCCTCCAGAATACTCTTCTTAAGTTCGGTAACATCCGGAATACACACCCGATTACCAAATTTCAAAACACCATTCTCATCAACTCTGAATTCACCACCTTGACCTTGATTCACTAGAGTCAACTTATCAACCAAAAGCACATCGGATTTCTGACCCTCTCTAATCTCGTCCAAAATACCACTCGTTAACTTCAACATTCCCAATTTAACACTATTGTGAGTACTCTCACACACCAAACTCAAGTCTCTGAACTGCTCAATTAAATCCAATTCTTTAACCATTAACATAGACATATGCAATGACTTCCGGCTCAATGCATCAGCCACTACATTTGCTTTACCCGGATGGTAATTCAAACCAAAGTCATAATCCTTCAGAAACTCTAACCATCTCCTCTGTCTCATATTCAGCTCTTTCTGATCAAACAAATACTTTAAACTCTTATGATCACTGAAAACCTCAAATCTTGATCCATACAAGTAATGCCTCCATAATTTCAGAACAAATACCACAGCTGCCAACTCTAAATCGTGCGTCGGATAGTTCCTCTCATGAACCCGCAGTTGTCTCGAAGCATAAGCTACGACCTGCTTATTCTGCATCAACACACCACCTAAACCCAACAATGAAGCATCACAGTAAACCTCAAATGATTCTGACGGACTCGGTAATATCAGAACAGGAGCAATAGTTAACCTTCTCTTTAACTCTTGGAAACCTTCTTCACATTTTGAGTCCCAAACAAACGCTTGCCCCTTTCTAGTCAACATCGTCAACGGTAATGCCAACTTAGAAAATCCCTCAATGAACTTCCTATAATAACCAGCCAAACCAAGGAAACTTCGAATCTCAGCAACAGACTTAGGAGCTTCCCACTTAGATACCGCTTCTATCTTAGAAGGATCAACAGCAACACCACCTCTTGAAATCACATGACCAAGAAAACTCACCTCTTCTAGCCAAAATTCACACTTGGATAGTTTAGCAAATAACTTCTTTTCTCGCAGAACTCCTAAAACCACTCTCAAATGCTCAGCATGCTCTTCTTTAGATTTCGAATACACCAAAATATCATCAATAAACACCACAACAAACTTATCTAGGTACGGGTGGAAAATCCTATTCATATACTCCATAAATACTCCAGGCGCATTAGTCACCCCAAAAGGCATTACAGAATACTCATAATGTCCATACCTTGTTCTGAAAGCAGTCTTCTGAATATCCTCAGTTTTCACACGTATCTGATGATATCCCGACCTCAAATCTATCTTGCTGAACACACTTGCACCAACCAACTGATCCATCAAATCATCAATCCTCGGTAGAGGATACCGATTCTTGATCGTCACTTTATTCAGTTGCCTGTAGTCCACACACAACCTCATAGTACCTTCTTTCTTCTTAACCAATAACACTGGTGCACCCCACGGTGACACACTCGGACGAATAAATTTCTTATCTAACAGATCTTCCAACTGACTCTTCAATTCAGTTAACTCAACAGCAGATATACGGTACGGAGCCATCGATATCGGTCTAGTACCAGGTACCAAATCAATCGAGAACTCAACTTCACGCTCTGGCGGCAATTCATTCACTTCTTCTGGAAACACATCAGGAAAATCACACACTACGGCTAGATCGCCAATCACCAGTTTATCTTTAGCTTCCAAAGTCGCTAACAGCATAAACAACTCTGCCCCATCTGCTACTGCCTCATTCACCTGCCTTGCTGATAGAAACAAACTCTTTCCTTCCTCAATCTCAGGAAAGATCACAGTCTTATCAAAACAGTTGATATAAACTCGGTTAAACACCAACCAGTTCATACCTAAGATAACATCAATCTGCATTAACGGAAGACACACAAGGTCTATCCTAAAGTCTCTACCGAAAATACTCAAAGGACAACTCAAACAAACTGAAGTAGTAGTCACTGAACCCTTTGCAGGAGTATCAATCACCATACTTCCATGCATCTCAGATATCTCTAACTTAAGTTTCACAGCACAATCCAAAGATATAAAAGAATGAGTTGCACCTGTGTCAATAATAGCTACAAGAGGAACGCCATTAATATAACACGTACCTCGGATCAAACGATCATCTGCAGAAGTCTCAGAACCCGATAAGGCAAAGACCTTGCCTCCCGACTGATTCTCTTTCTTCGGTTTAGGACACTGTGGACTGATATGACCCACCTCTCCACAGTTGAAGCAAGTCACAGTCTTCAACCGGCAATCTGCAGCCAAATGACCACCTTTCCCACATTTGAAACACTTCTTCTCAACACTGGTACACTCGTGAAAATGATGTCCAGCCTGACCACATCTGTAACACTTAGCAGGGGCACTGGAGTCTCCCCCACTAGGCCTCTTCATCCCACTCTGTCTCTGGAAACTTTTGCCAGCTGCATACGGTTTCCCACGATCAATCTGATTCTTACCTTTCCTATCAACCCTCTGCTGATAGCTCTCAGCTCTGGCCTTGGTATCCTGTTCGAAAATCCTGCAACAGTCAACCAAATCAGAAAACACTCTGATCCGCTGATATCCAATAGCCTGTTTGATCTCGGGACGCAACCCGTTCTCAAACTTCACACATTTCGAAAATTCCCCAGCAGCCTCATTATAGGGAGTGTAATACTTTGACAGCTCTGTGAACTTAGCAGCATACTCAGTAACAGTCCGATTACCCTGCTTCAATTCCAAGAACTCTATCTCTTTCTTTCCTCTAACATCCTCTGGAAAGTACTTCCTCAGAAATCTCTCTCTGAACACAGCCCAAGTGATCTCAGCATTCCCAGCAGCTTCCAACTCAGTGCGGGTAGCAACCCACCAATCATCTGCTTCCTCAGACAGCATATGCGTACCGAACCTGACCCTTTGGCTATCGGCACACTCAGTTACTCGGAAGATCCTCTCGATTTCCTTCAACCACTTCTGAGCGCCATCTGGATCGTATGCTCCCTTGAACATTGGAGGATTATTCCTCTGGAACTCACTCAGTTGGCGAGCAGCTCCCAATCCCACAACATTCGCATTCCCTCCAAGTACTCCAGCCAGCATACCCAGAGCCTCAGCAATCGCAGCATCATCTCTACCTCTTCCAGCCATCTCTACTCTGAAAACCCAACAAGCTAAAACAATAAGTACTGATAGGGTTACACAACACCTATCCCGTACAGGGGAAACAGAATAATTACGACTCGACTCGACCGACTATGCTCTGATACCACTAATGTAACACCCTTCTAAAATGCCCCAATAATTAATTAAAATAACAAAATATAAATCAGAGTAAATATGCAGTTCAAGGGTGTCACACAATTATTTCACACCATTTTCCAAGATATCCTGTCATGCTCATTTATTTAATCAAATAAAACATTTGCATAATACGCAGCGGATACAAACTAACAACATTCAAACCATGTAATACATTACATGTAAAGTTGTTCAACAACTAAAAGAAAACATAGTAAAAACATCCCATCCCGATGTTACATCTACCAGAGCATGACCCACTAAGGACTACACTAGACTCCAAGGACTAGCTTCTATTCAATCACTGCTCGTTACCTGAAAACATAGTTGTAAGGGTGAGTTCCTCAATCGATATAATTAAGCATTATAAAATATCATGTAATGCTAAGTAATATAACACATATCATCACCCTAATCAGATTACACATATTCAGCAACGGCAATATCAACTCATAATCATCACCATCATCATACTCAAACTCAAAACAACCATAAAACACACGTATAATATTGGAATACATCCATTCATATTATACGCTATACATACATATATTATGCAATGAGACTCCATGCATGCGGTACCGACTATTTGTGAACATATAGTTCAACCTCACCGACCAAATCCAGGTACGGCTACCAAGCTCACTAGTCCCACTCATTTGAGACATAGTGACTCACATCACTAATTCCTCACCATGGGAATTCGCTACCACCCCCAAAGGGCCATGCTATGCACGCTAAATCACCTAGCATGCAAACATCAACAACAGTCCAAAATGACTAACATCACTAATTCCTCACCATGGGAATTAGCTACCACCATAAAGGCCACATATGCATGCTAATCACCTAGCAATGCAACATCAACAACAATTCAAGAATAGACATATGCTCACACTCTAAGCCATAAAACAGTCTATTCACAATGCATACATTCACAACATCATGTATACCACACATATCATCAACACATTCATTACACATGCATATCATATCATGCCACATAATCAATCATAGTATCAGCACACTCTACTAATACCTATACTACTTAAAACCACGGGAAATGATCCCTACAACATCATACCTCAGCTAAGTACATCACTCAGCCTAAACAACCAAAAACTGCACAACAACAGTTCAGGAAAATCACAAATCTGCCCATACGCGTATTGCCTATGCCCATACGCGTATTGCCCACGTCTGACCAAGTCCATACGCGTATTGCCCATGCCCATACGCGTATGCTACGCGTACCACATCCTCATACGCGTACCAACAGAGACAATTTTCACGTTCAAAACATCATCTTCCTCATCCATACGCGTATTGCCTAGTGCCATACGCGTACCATGCCATCTCATACGCGTATTGCCTAGTGCCATACGCGTATGACCAGAAACCAGAATTTCCAGATCTGCAATGGTTTTCTCTGCTACGAGATCTATCCGATTCAACCTTCCACAGTCCAATTTTTTCACAATAATCGTTCATATCATCTAACACGAATCATAACCTATTCGATTTCACCAATTACAACACTTTTACATCTAATTCCTACGAATTCCTTTCAATCGTAACCCAATTTTTCATTCATCCAATATTTCACAATTTTCATCATGCATTATTCAAATCAGGGACAAATCAATAGTCTATCACTACCCATGACATGTTATCCCATAATACCCGTTAATCGACGATAAACCCCCCTTACTTGAGTTAATCCGGCGAATCTTTTAAGCTTCAAGCTCTTCCTCCCTTCAACCCTTGTTCTCTGGCTCTCTTTGCCCTTTTTCACTTTTTTGTCTCTTTTCCCTTTTCACGTGAAAAAATAAACTTTTTACCAAATGGGACCTTTTTACTGATTTCTACTTTTATTCCAATAATAATAGTAAAAATAATCCAATAATAATAATCCAATTATTTAATTAAATTAATAATATACTATTAACTCAATTTAAATAATTATTTTATTTTATTGGGGTGTTACACTGACTGGGTTGGAAGTGCTGATGATAGAAAGAGCACATCAGGAGGATGTTTCTTCTTGGGGAACAATCTGATATCATGGTTTAGCAAGAAACAGAACTATGTATCTCTATCCACTGCTGAAGCTGAATACATATCAGCTGGGAGTAGTTGTTCTCAACTAGTCTGGATGAAACAAATGTTGTCTGAATACAATGTCACACAAGAAGTCATGACATTATACTGTGATAACCTGAGTGCTATAAATATCTCCAAAAATCCTATTCAACACAGCAGGACAAAGCACATTGATATTCGTCATCACTTCATTAGAGAAGTTGTGGAAGAGAAGATCATAGCACTGGAGCATGTTACTACTGAAAAGCAATTAGCTGACATATTCACAAAAGCTTTGGATGCCAATCAATTTGAATATTTAAGAGGGAAATTAGGGATTTGTGTTCATGAGAATCTATAGCAATCAAAGGAGTTTGTGGTCAATATCCCAGAGGATAGTTCTTACAAAAATAGAAAGGAGTTTTGCAAGGTGGTTGTGAAAAGAAGATGTTACTTCCTCAGACTGAGTAGTGAAGTTCCCCCTGAAATGAAGACTGTGTGCTGTGATGAAGACTGGGTTGGTTTGACTGTTATGAAAGCTGGTCCCCCTGCTGTTTTGATGCTAAAGAATTTTATTTTTTTGTGTTGAAATGTGTGTAATTTGTGGCAGTCCTTATTGATGCCTTCATGTAATATTTGGGCTCTTAATGAGTTCCATGGATTTCTCATTATCTCAGCTATCACAGCTGTGTATAATGATGGTTTGTATCTCCTAACAATTATGTTTTAACATTTTTAATGTTATAACATCTGCTGTGACATTCTCTGCTAGGCTAATTGACATTTATTTTGTCTAATTGGTTACCTTTGGTCAATTTTGAATAAAAAGGGGGAGAAGTGTTTATGTGGAGCATTGGAGCTGATGTTGGAGGAGATGTATGTGTTCGTGTAGCTGAACAGATGAACAGCTACTGTTGAAGAAGATGTGTTTGATGTAAAACAGAATGTTGTTCTGTGCAGCTGATGTTGGAGGAGATGTGATGTGATGCACAGGTGATGTTGAAGCAGATGTCAGAGGATATTCTGACTATTATTGGTGCTGTCAAAGTTGTCAAGGTGCAGAGCCATTGTCAAAGTTGTTGGTTCTAAGTGTTGGCAGCAATTTTGGTAAAACAAAGAGTGTTCATAAAATGTTGTTTGTGATGTCTTAACATAAGATATCTATGTACCTGCTGGAGTTTAAAAACATAATTATGCAGGATTATTTCAGGATGTCATACACAATGTCATGGCATCTGATATTTTGTACCTGCTGGAAATTATAAATGGAATTATGGAATTATGCAGGATTGTTTCAGGATGTCAGACCCGATGTCATGACATCCTGTACACAGAACATTCAGGGTGAATGTTATGTGTTTTGTGATTGCACATTTAATGCCAATCTATGTATGATTGAAGATCTGATTTGCAGGCGCATTCAATCATTGATTACAACCTGATTTATTTATTTTCCAAAGAGATCTAACCAGCTATTATGAGAAGATTTAATTGGAAAATAGTTTTAGGGTTTTCAAGATGTCCAAGCCCAGCTGAAAGCTTCTATAAAAAGGGACTTAGAAAACCTGTTTGGACACATAACTAATACTGAGCGAAATACTGAGAGAGAGCAAGGGTTTGTGTCTTGTTTAGTCGTGAGACTTGTAAGCCATTCAATTCATCCATAGATGATTGAATTGGTCTGATTTGTGGGTTGTAAATTGTCACTCTAAGATTTTAAGCAAGAGTGTGTGTCTACTTGATCAAAGCTATTAAGCAAGATCAAATGTGTGTCTACTTGATTGAAACTGTGAAGTAAAATCAAGTGTGCGTTATTGAAAAGTGTCTTCTTTTCACAAGGAATTGTTGTTTAAAATCACAGGTGTGATTGAAGGGAAGTGAGTGGGTTCTCATATCTAAGAGTGCTTAGGTAGAAATTGCATGGGTAGAGATTAGGTGAGAAATACTGTAACTTGTTGAAGTGTACAGAGAGTCTTTGAACTGATTCTGTTTTAGTGGATTTCCTTCCTGCCTTGGTAGCCCCCAGATGTATGTGAGTTGGACCAAACTGGGTTAAAAATTGCTTGTGTCTCTTGCATTACTATTCTTTATCTTTATCCTGTTTGTTTCACTCAGATATTAGTGTCGTGACATTACCTTCGACATCTCATATCTGATACCAGAATTTCAAAAGTTAAAGGTGTGAGTCAACTTTCCGTTAAATGTATTGTGTATGATGTCAAAACTAGGATACTTTAGCTTTAATGTATATTGGATGATGTACTTTGATTCTCTATGTTCATCTTAGCATTAGAAAGCATAAAAGTATTTAGAAACAAGTTTATAAAAGGTTTCATCCATCAAAAACAATTTTTGGAAAAAAATGAACTATAGGTAGACACATGCATATCATAGGTAGACACATAGAAGAATTTTTTTTCTATGTGTCAACACATCCGCTGTATAGGTCGACTCGTTTATTGCATTATTAAATCATGTATGCTCTGATAGATCTTCCGCCTCTATAAGTCGGCACATGACCTTCACAGGCCGGCCTATGCGTCGAACAGGTTGGCACATGACTTTCATAGGTTGGCCTATGCAACGAAAATTCCCAAAAATTCATAATTTTTTCAAAACTTTTGCATTCCTTTTGCCTTTAAACATGCATGCATATAAATACTTCATACATACATATCATTTACTAGCAAGGGATTTCAAAGCATTCTCATCATCTTCAACCTCTCTTTTATGCCTATACATAATCAAACTACACATAATCAATTTTTGATTGGGTGTCATCTAGATCAGGGTTGATAACATCCAATTTAGGTTGATTGCACTATAAAATTGGATTGAGAACTTTGAGGATTTCATATCAGAAACCAAGGTGGGGTTTTCCTATAAGATCTTTTAGGGTTTGAAGGTTTTGGACAAGAATACTCAATTCGGATCCGATCGAGTGAAGTCTTTGAAGAACATGATTTTCTTGTAAAAGAGTAGTGTGGGATGGTGGATCGCATTAGTAAATCTCGGGTTTCAATAAGTGTGTGTTTGGAATTCGATCGAGTGAAAACTTTGAAGAATAAGGGGTTTCTTGCAAAGAAGTAGCGTTAGACGGTGAATCGAAGCGACATTGTTGGTTACTTGATCAAGCTTTGATCAAGGGAAGAGAAACTGGTAGAATCAACATCAAGCCTAGGGTTTGTAGGGTTAGATTTCTACATCCCTCTTGTACATATACATTTGCAAAGTAAGATATATTACACTATCTTAATTCGCATTTGAATTGTGGGTAGACATACCCATATGAAGGTCAATTGGGGAACTGCCTAAACAAATCCTTGTGTACTCTCTCTCTCTCTCTCTCTCTTTTATTTTCGGTTTGCAAACTGTCCATTTCATTGATCGTTTGATCAAATTGTTTTGATAATAATTTTTTATTACGTTCTGAAATTGGTATTCTTGAGTTGATCACAAACCTTTAGGTTGTGATTGGATTTTGAGATCAACAATACCATATAAAACTCCAAACAATATTTGTTTCACACTAAGTATTCGACAAATTACTCCAATTTATTTATTATGTGGATTATCATTGGAAGGATGTATGCTTATGAGTTGTAGTTATAGTTGATTGATAGCGGGTTCGGTTATATGATTTTTGATCCAGGATATTTTAAACTTGCTTCCAAGTCATAAATTTTTAAACCTATTTTTTGTCAAAGTTTTTAACTCAGGACCTATTCTCCCCTATATATCTAAGCATGTCTTCTAGCAAGTGGTATCACGATCTCCGGTTAGTTTCGTGCTTAAGATTTTCTTATTAAAAAATTACTACCGAACTTAAAGGGGCGTACAATAGAGCACCAATTTTCACCTGCAAAAGTTATGGCTATTGGAAAGCTTGCATATGTATCCATATTAACTGAGTTGATAAGAGTGTATGAGATGTCATCATCTATGGTCCTAATGAAATTACAATGACCAATGGTGAAGGCGTCGTCGTACCTGTCATACCCTCAAATTTACCCTACCTCTATATCATCCTCCATAACCCTAATTCATAAGCATACATCCTTCACATGTCATCTCATATGCATCTACACCCACCATGATCCACAAAATCAAGGCATGGGGTTCATCTATGAAGCTCAAAGACCCTTTGATCATGTTGGGGTGTGCTCAGACCACCTTAACCCTAATCTTCATCCTCAAGCATCCCACAAACTTGGAGGATAATTCAAAATATCCCACTCATTCTCCAAACCCCTAATTGGATGGTGGGTCCACATTGATGACATGTGAAGATTCATATGGTCACCCAAGGATCTCAACTCTAGTTTTTTACCCTTAGTGGATTTTACAAGTCATGGTTCACCTAGTTCTTGACCCAAATTTTGTTCATGCCACAACCCCTTGAATCACCTCAATACATCCATTGCACCTCAAAACCCCAATTTGACTGGCCATGGTTCTTGATGAAGCTTATGGTCCAAGAAACCCTAGTTTATGCATCCTTTGATCCTATTACTTGCCTCACTTGATCATCCCATCATTCAACATTTCATTCAACCTAAATTCAAGTCACATTCAATCACATTTCATCAAGCAAACACCTATTTCGTTCATGGTACAAGTCTTTGGTCTCATCTTGAACTTATCACTTTCAATACATTGATTTCATCCATGGACTTGACCTAAAATCATCCCAAAAATCTCCAAGACTCATTTTCCATCAAGATATGATCATATGAGCTTCAAACATCCATCATGGTGCCTTAAAAATTAAGAAATCTCAAATTGGCATTTCTAGGTCATGTTGGCTGGTCACATTTTGGTAAGAATGGCTTACCATTTGGTCCAAAGCCCATAACTTTCTCACCTTTCAATATTTTAAATATTTTCAAGTTTTTATTTGAGCCAAATGTACTAATTGAATCCCTCTTCTACGTTTTTTTCAAGGTCTAAGACCTAATTCATTGAGCCAGATCTAGAATCATGCTCATGCCCAATACTTTACCTCATTGCCATTTTCAAACCACAACTCCTTTTGACCTGGTTCTTTTTGCAAATGATCAAGGACATGGCAAAGAGTATTTGGCATAAGTTTCATTCAAAATGAACGATCAATTTAATTTTTCCCAGGTTCAAAGTAGCTAACTTGTCATGGTGCACACCTCAAACCATACTTAACCATAATTTGCATAATCAAGGTTTAGGTCCCTAAACCACTTTCTTTGAATCCCTTATTATCCCAAATGCACATTGTATCCTTTTGTGACAAGTTTTCAAGTCAAAATGATAGGAACAAAGTCACAAGTGAAGCAATCCGGACCAAAGTAAAAAAAATGATTTTCCCTAAAATGGCAAAAAGAAAAAGGAACCATGGACTTGTTTGAACCACGATTGTCCCTCCATTTTGATTCTAAGAAGAAAACAAACTGAATTGGAAGGCAAACCAGGTCAAAACCACAACCACCCTTCCTCCACAAATTTTCCATTTTGTCTTCTTCGAGCCTCATCCCAATTCTGATCAAACTCACTTTTTTTCTCACCAAACACTTCCATCACCTTCCCTATAAGTTACCCTCTTGCTCGAAATCACTTGTTGATGCTTAACCCCATGGTCTGAACCTTGATTACTTTGTATCAACCATTTAATTTTATTTTTAGGTCAAATCATATTTCTGTAATCTTGAGAAATTCTCCACACTCCGAACCAATCAATGGCTCATGAGTGTGGAGATGAGAACGATGAAGTGTGGGGAGGTTGAATCCATGAGTGATTCCCTTTGAAAACACGAGTTCTAGGAGTTTGATTTTGGTGGTCTGAGGTTGAAAACGACTTCGTGTTCATTGTTTCGTGCATTTTTTAAATTCAAACAAATTTCGAGTCTTGTCTCCATTGGCTGCTTAGTGCGCGTGTTTCACTTTTTTATTAAGTTTTAAAATTAAATTCTATGAAGCGCTCCTTTGTCACCACAAGGCGCTTGGCCAAGTGGATTGGTATTGACCCCATTACACCAAGGTCAGGGGTTCAACCCCCAGCGCCCTCACTTTGTTTTTTTTAGTTCTTTTCTTTCTTTTGTTTTATTTTTCTATTTTTCAACCATTTATCTTCATTTTAATTTTATTTTTTCACCATCCATTTTGATTCTGATTAAAATATTTTCAACACCCACTTGATTTATCTATCCCTCTTCTATTGTATTTCACATTTGGTTTATTTTATTTGGAAATTATTTGTGTACTTTTTATGTCTTGATTGATGATGGTTAATGAACTCTATTAGGTCATGACTATAAATACTTAGGGTTGTTAAGAACTTCTCAAATCTATCAATGAATGATCAATGGATCATTCATGATGATACTTTGAGGCATTGATAGGTTGCCTCTATTTAACCAAACTTGAGTCATTTGAGGCACAGAGGAAGCCATGTTTGTGTTCTTAACTTGTTGTGATTCCATTTGATTTACTTTTATTCCATTGACTACTAACCCTCTTATAATTTTGTTTCATTACCTAACTTATACATAACTTAATCATTAATCAACTTGTTAACTTATAAATGTTGAGTGATCCAATCTTCCGTTTGTCAAATCATTGATAGATGAACTTGGAGTTGTATAGCTTTCATTATTTCAAATCTATTGTTAAAAGATCATTGATCATCTTCAATACTTTGCATCAGTGATAAGTTATCCCTTGATCACCATATTTTAAATATTTTGACCTATGGACAAATAATCCTAAATGTTTACCTTGTACATTTAACTGACCACTAACTATACATCACTAACTTTGTTCATTACTGACCATTGTTATTGTAATTTTGTTAGTATTGTCCTGTGGTTCATTTTATGTCATCCATACTGTTAACCATTGTTGTTATGATCTTGTTATTATCTTGTGATTTACTTTATGTCAACCATGTTGCATTGTCATCTACATTCAAGTACTCATATCATCATCATTGTATATACTTCTCATGCATGTTTATCATTATCATTTTTACTTATTGTCATCATACAATCAAAAACCACAAAAACATCATAAAACTATAAGACCAAAAAGATGCATCCCACTTGTAACCACTCATTGGACTTAGAGGCTTTCACCTAGGACCCTTGCTTTGAGACATTGCCTTTATCTTGTGATACTTTGTTTCAACTTTGGATTTCATATGTAACTTACGTACCTGTTGTAAGAATGACATCATGGCACTACCCTAGAGAGACATGATTGTAAGACCATTATCCTTGTTAGATTAGGTCACTCATGCACACACAAGGCTTTCTCTTGGGCTACCTTACAATGAGAACCTTTACTTTCTTGCTTGGTTACTCTGTATATCTTTGTACGTCACCATTTTCATAATCAAAAGCAATAAACCCTTGATCCAATGTCAAGCCATGTTTTTCTTAATCAAACTAAAAAAATAATAAAAATACGATTAGTATTGTGCGCCACGAGCCTTAAGTGGTGGGGAATAAGTAAGGGTGGAACTTTCATACCCTTACTCTGATTATTTTGGACACAAGACGCTTGGCTTGTTTGTCTAGAATATTCACCTCCGCTCATAGACTTTAGTGCAATCTAATCACAAATAATCTTTTCATAAACCCTTCTTCAGGTAAAATCAACACAACTCATCAAACTTCATTTTTGTGCCTTAGGGCTTCACACCAAAAACCATTTTATCAAAGGTAAAATCAACCAACCCATAAACATATTCTACTTTGAACTACAGAGCTCTGATTCTTCATCACCCGATGAATGATACGTAGGCATAAGGGCCCTAATCCTTGGCGAGCATAATAATAAAAACCCAAAGTCTCATCCTTTCACACTCTTTTTAAAACAAAGAAATAAACAAGATAAATACCCACACACGCAAACAATCTAAATGGTTCCTATGGAGTACCATGAATGTGAGGGGTGCTAATACCTTCTCCTTGTGTAATCAACTACTGAACCCAATCTTGGTCGCGAGACCAATCCATATCCTTAATTGCGCTTCCCTTGTGCATTTCATTTCCTCGAGGGTTTTATCGACTATTTCCCCTTTCCCTCTTTGGGAATAAATAAAATTTGATGGTGACTCTTCTGATTCTAACTCGGTCAGTCCTCAATTTCGTTATCAACCCCCAGTAGCGACAGTTGGAGACTCTCTTGGGGACCCGGTTTCCCTAAGCAAGTCAAACCTAGTTTAGGTTGTACTTTTACGTGCGTGGGGGTTTTATCCCGTTTATTTTATTTCCTGTTTTTATACTGTGTTTTTGCTTTCTTTTACTAACTGTATATATCATTCTTCATTTGTCTTTGGCCACTGCTCTATAACAATGGATACAAAAGGAATGGTTAATAATGATTGTAAAGAAAAGCCCTGTGTGAAAGACTCTCCACCCTAGTATGAGAGTTTGCTTGAGATAGGAGAGGTTGAGTAGTATAGATTCCTGAGGAGCTTTCCTTGCGAGGGTCAATATGATAACCTCACTTAGTGGTAGATTCTTTTAAAGGTATTGATGATCATCGAGGTTTTGGCGTAAGCATCCTTATCTTCGTTAGAGTCTGTGACCCTAAGATCCCTTTTGTAGAACATTTAACCTTGGCCAACCTAGATTGACGGTCGCCTAGTATAGGTCCCCTATGAGGTCTCCTCGTGAGGGTTGATACGAAGATCTCGCCAAAAACCATTTTAAAGGACAGTCAAGGAAGTCCATGACTCTAAGAGAAGTGTCTTATATCCAATTTCATAAAAGACCTAAATCTTGCAAAGTGAGAACCTTGGTTAAAAGGCAGTCATTATTAAACCATATTCCTCGTCACAATGATCTATTTTGAACCCCGTGCTTGAGTTCCATGGAAACTAATAATCCGTTCATCCATCCATGCATTTATAAACATACATACATCATTAATCACAATAAACAAAGCTCTTAGCATCTCGTTGTTTAACGCGGGAAATACAAGACATTTTGGCCAAAACGATCATGAACCCATCAAGAAAAAGCACTTTCTCCTTCATATATAAAGATCCATAAACTGATACCTTAAAGGTTCTAAGCTATAGGATTACGCCCCTCAAAGATAGCAAGTTCCGTATAGCTTATGGCAACATCTTGGACCTCCTATCTGAAAAGGTTGAATTTGGAGCGCTAACAACCCTAGCTCAATACTGCGACATCCCTCTAAGATATTTCACTTTCCCAAATTTCCAATTGTCCCCAACCTTGGAGGAAATTTATAGGCTTCTCAACTGATCAATCAAAGATTTCAATCCCTTCCCCAAGTTGGAAGAAGGATTTACCTTGTCCGAGTTAGCTTTAGTCTTGGGTATCAACGCAAATGAATTAGTGGACAACTGGGGACCCAAAGGTACCGTAAAAGGTATCACTAAGAAATTCCTATAAGACCATGCTTTGAAAATGATAAAAGAAGAAAGGGCAGATTTTTGTAGCATAACCTTAACATTATTGATCCATGAAGTTGTTACATTCCCTAACATAGAAACTTTTGTATATCATTTGGCAGTGGAAGTCTTCCTAACCAACAATCCAGAGTCGTTCTTGCTTGCGGATTTCTACCATACCTTTCAGACAAGGCATGAGAAAAGAGGAGTGACCTTTCTCTGTTGTGTTCCCCTCTTACATTTGTGGATGAGGACTCATATGCCTCAAATATGACCCTTTGCATATAGAAATTTTTCATGGCCCCAAAGTTTTATTTTTATCTCCGCCAGTTCAATCTTATGGTACAAGAGAGAGTGGGAAACCAAGGACGTCATTTTTAGATGTAGAGTTTTCCCAATTGCCCCCTTAATATGAACACGTGGTTGCATCAACTACATTCCCGTTCTACTTAAAAGACAATTGGGGTATGCTATGTTGAGTCCTCCCGAAGGCCGAGACCTCGTACCTTTCATCGTCAACAATGTGGACCCACTCAATTCAGTCGTGAAGAGAGGGAAGAAAGTTTGGACAAGCATAGTCAGAATTGACCAAGACTGGGGAAAGAAGAACATCTCAGCCAAGGATCCTTACTTTGTGTGGGTAAGAGAAAGAACTCTACTTGTCAAGATGCCTTTCTTATCTGATCCTTCATTATTCCCTTTGGTGCCATAACCTGAGCCCATCTTGCAAGAAGATATGGACAAGCTTACCGACAAAACATGAGAGCTTGAGTTGGAAAACACTCAATTACGAGTCCAACTCAGCCGTACCAAGCAACGAAACTTCGACTTGGAAGACAAGGGTAAGCTGGTCAGTGAGGAATTTGAGGTCAACAAAAAGATATTAAGGGAGGTGGAAGGCAAAAGAGTATGGGTAGGTGGTGCTCTATAAGGAGCTAATTATGAGCTATACTTCCGCAATAATAAGTTTGATCAAGCGTATTGCACTATCAATGACCTTGATAAAACTGTTGAGAGGTCTAATGTTATGAATAACGAGGCTTAGGAGGATTATGAAGCCCAAATCCTAGAGCTAAGGACCACTCTTAAAGAGTGCGAGGATCTCTTGGCCAAAGAGCAGTTAGAAAGGGATAAAGTCTATCGAAGCTTCTTGCGTGAGCAATTCTAACATGGAAAAGCTTGTGAGTAAATTAAGAACTTGAGGATGGGAATCTACGACCAAGCCTAATTGGAGTTGCAAAACAATTTCCAATATTGGGAAGAGAGATGTCGTGGGGAAGAAGCCTCAATGGCTCAAATGGATGGGATTATCCCAAACCTCAAAACTCTCTACGAATAATGGAAGAATAAATACACGAACATGGTTGTCTTGACTAATTACGCTCTCCAAGACTTTCCTGAAAAGTTAAAAAGACTGATTTGATCATGTGCCCCGAGAACACCCTTGAAGAAGTCTACAACTTTGTCCAATTATGCAAAAGGACAATGGCAAAACATATCACCGACATCGAAACTCTCCACAAGTCTCAAGGGGTTACCTTTAGGGTTGACATCTAGTTTACATGTTTTCTTTCCAGTTCAACAACTTGTATTTTGCAATTCCTATGTACTTGTAATTGTTTCCCTACCAAGGATGAATGAAACTTCTTTATGATTCACTTTGTGTGTACTTCTTTATTCTTGATTGCAATGTTTAAATGTTAAGTGTTACTCGCAATAAACAACACAAATAACTAAGAGCTTTGCATTAACAAATATAAAAAACGCATTCATGCATCATTTCGCATTTTCAAAAAAAAAACTCATCATCATCCTTTCTTTAAACAGAAACAGAAAACATCAAGCTGACTTCCCGGCATCCATATTACACATGCCACAATCAGCAAGCTATCATTGAATAACTTGAACATAACTAAGTTGTCCTACACGAGGAAGTGTCCCAAGTCCGAGCACAAATGGGAAATTGATGGAGACTATTCAAGCCTTTTCTCGTGGTCAAGAAATCATGGCAAAGATGCAATAATAGATGAACCAAAGGACTCATGATGCAACTCTTATTCCTACTGCCATTCCTACTATGGAGAATCTTGTACCTCCACAAGGCCACACTCCAATCCAAATTCCTGTAGGGGAACATGATAGTGTTCCTCCTCCTGTCCTCAACCCTCCAATTATTGAGATCGACGATCAGTAAGATGCCTTCTTTAGCCCAAGGGATGCCTCTGTCTATGACGCCTTTGGCCCACCTGCTGATGAGGTAGAGAAGAAAGTTAAAGCAATTGAGGAGATGTTAAAAGCCATGGAGGGATCCGATGCTTTAGGACTCAACGCTGCTGAAATGTGTCTTGTCCCTGGTGTAGTCATACTCTTTAAGTTCAAAGTCCTCGACTTTGAAAAATACAAGGGAGCCATTGACCCTAGGATACATATCCAAGCCTATTGTCGAAAGATGGCCGCTTACTTGGATGATGACAAATTACTTGTTCACTTCTTCCAAGACTCATTGAATGGAGCGTCTATAGACTAGTATATGCAATTGGAAGGAACCCACATATGGATGTGGAGGGAAATGGTCCAGGCCTTCCTAAAACATTATCAATACAACACCGACATGGTGCCTGATGCGTGCTTTTCTCAAGTATACGAACGAGTCAGAGTAATATAAAAGATTGTCGAATCCACAGAGACCAAGTGTCAATCAATCGTTATCTATTGTTACGGTGTTTATCTAAGGTAATCGAAATATGGGTTTTTAGAGTGTACAACGAAAAATAAAGTAATAAATAAAGTTCAATTAATAAAGACAGGTTCGAATATAATTCTCATAATCAATTAATAATCCAAGTACTTGCTAATAGAATTACTTAAGGGCAATGTTTCCTACTTTGAAAAGAACCAATTTAACGGGAATTGCCGCTTTCGCGTATTCAGAACCGAGTTGTACTCCCTAATCAACCCTCTTATTGTTACTTATAAAAAGGCGCGCATTGCGTTAGAGTAGTAAACCTATTTTTAAGAAATATAGTATCTTGACTAAGTTGAAAAGTATTTTAACCTGGATTTCTTAAGCAAAAGAGGTTCTCACGAACCAGACTCTAAACTTATAAACGCGTCCGAAAATAATTTTGAAATCACTTTTCTTCTTAAGTTAAAAACTCCTAATGAACTAAACAAAGCGCTTTTGCTGTTTTTGAAATAGTTAAAAACAATTAAGTTTAAAAGGACGTTAGACGACTTTCGATCTTACCCAACGGAAGTTAAGTGCGGGAAAACTTAAGTTGAAAGTCAAAATAGTCCTTAAGTGTTTCTATGAACAATTGTACAGATTATCGGTTTAATTACGATCCTTACATTCTAACCTTTATAGGTTTAGCTAGACATGGTAAAGTAAAGGTTCATTTTAATTTAAATAAAAGTAGTGCGAGTGCGGAAAGTAAATGAAAGTAGTGCGGGTGCTAGAAATAAATGAAAGTAGTGTGAGTGCAGGAAATAAATGAAAGTAGTACGAGTGCGAGAAATAAATAAAGTAGTGCGAGTGCGGGAAATAAATAAAAGTAGTGCGAGTGCGGGAAAACAAATAAAGTAAAGACAATGCGGGGAAATAAATAAAGTAAAGACAGTGCGGGGAAATAAATAAAGTAAAGACAGTGCGGAAAAGTAAAGTAGATAAAGGCAAAGCAATAAAACCTGCTCCAATCGGAGGGTTGAATAAAATGTGAAACGGAAATGAAAATGACGGCAGGATTAACTTCCTTCCAAAGTGCTCCAAACTCGATTACAGACTCGATTACACAGTTGTGGCAACACCCCGATGTGAAGCGATTACCACTTTTATAATACTGAATATATGCCTAGATATAACTAAGTTTGCTCTAAGTTTGGATGATGAAACAAATGAAATCGAGTCTCTATTTATAGGCAAGGAAAATAATGGAAATGACAAGGATGCCCTTCAGTTTGAAATTGGGAGGGAAAAACTTCCTTCTTGTGGCGCCCGCCACAACACCATGGCGCCCGCCACAAGGGTAAATTGTGGCGCCCAAGTGGAGATAGTGGGAGACATGGCAGTTGAGGGAAGTTGAGCTATGACACATCATGGTTGGACCTATGGCGCCAGCCATAGTGGGAGCCACAAGTGCAAAATGCTAATTTTTAGGTTTTTTAGCTCGTTTTCACTCCTTTTCTCGATCGGGGCTCCGATTAGACTGAAAACCTGAAAACAAAGAAAAACATAGTAATAACATAACAAGACAATAATAAAACAACTAAAATGCATGTGAAATCGGAGTCGAAAATACGGTGAATTTCAGTGTCATCAAATTCTCCCATACTTAAACTCTTACTTGTCCTCAAGCAAAACACTAAAAAGTTCATAGAAGAAAAATTGGTGTCAACGAGTGATTCGGGCTAGAAAGGCTTATAAGTTCAAGTCGGGATGCAGTGATAGGTACTAACTGAGTGAACTAAGGGTATCATGATGACACTTATCCGCAGATACGGACACAAACTCCACTCCTATATTAACCAACCCATATTATCCCACAATACTTAGGCCTGCCTCTTCATCTCTTTTTGTGTCCTTTTCATTCAGGCGCAATCACATTAAGCCCGTTATCCATACATGCTTCATAGCAGAGTGACCTGTTAGTGATTATGATTCAAACATGGGGTTCCTGGCACATAAATTTGCATAAACGCTTTTATTTGACCTAATTGCTGTTGTGGGGGATCGGATCGTAATCTGCCCTACCGAGTTCAGCACCAGATACCTCTGAACCAACTAACAGCGGGTGAGTTTTTCTTTTTCTTTTTCTTTTGTAGCAAATTTTCACAACCTTTTTGGTTTAAATGACTTTGTGAGGGTCACCTATACCGGAGTTGCCTTTTTTTTCTTTCTTTTATATATTTCACTGGATCATTCACTTATGTTCATCGGTCCCCTACGTAGAGGATGCGTAGGCCGGAGCTGACTGCTGGAATAAACTACTGAGGACTTATACTAAAATGATGATTAAGGCCATGGTATATGGGGTTTCGGGAGTGATTCATATATTCATGAAGTCTATGGTGGTAAAACAATACTGATGTTTCAAAAAGTTCTCCCAAGTCACCACATCCTTACTCAAACCCGTCTTAAAACCCAAAAACTTTCAGAATAACACCGTTTTCTTTTGCAAAATTTTTTTGGTAGGGCTAAAGGAATGGGGAGATTAGGCTATACTAAAGATACAATATGCTGGTGACTCGTCAGACTCATGCATTATCTAAAACACTCAAACTAAAAGCAAAATGTAATAAAGTAAACAAAAAGCAATAAAAATAAATAATCTAACTAAAAACAGCAAAGAAAAATAGAAAGCGATAAAATCTCCTCCCACACTTAAATCGAACATTATCCTCAATGTTTCGAAATAAGATAAGGAGAGAGAGTAACCTGACATCCTACTGCTGACCACTGGTACCTTCGCCATCCTGAGGTGGACGACAGGTTCGACTGCGACGACGGTCTCTCTGATCCAGCCTGGCCTGTAAGGCGTCCTGAGCAGTCCTCACCTCTCGAAGGTTGCTTAAAATGGAGCCCTGAGTGGCCTCTATCAGTGCAGAATGTTGACGGTGGTAGTGCTGCTGACGGGATTGCTCGTTTGTGATCGCAAGCAGGGACTGTACAACAGTCTCATAGGATCTATCTGTCCTCCGCTGCGATTCTTGTATGAAGCTCATGTTATCCTCCAGTTGTTGCTGAATGGTAAAGAGTAAGTCATCACGCCTCTGCTCTCTAGCCATGTGGCCGCGCCACATCTCCTCTGTAATATAAAATCCAGGAGCAGAACCTGCAAAAGAAGAAGATGGTGCGGTGTGTGGTGGTGAAGGGTGATGGGGGGACAGATGAGGTACGAGAGATTTCTCTCTCCGATCATATTCTTCATCAGTGTCGTGTCCCTCCTCATCAAGAACATTAGGAGGAAGTAAACCCAAAACAGGTGGATCATCTAAAAAATAGGTCCAATTCCTTTCATTACGTACATCAGTATGTCTAGTGCACGGTAAGACAACAGATGGGATAGCTACACCATGAATCATAAGCACATAACCTCCCTCTCTCCTCAATCGACATAATTTCATATCTCTCAGAAAATTTTGGTTAATTGTGCGAGGAGCTAAGGAGTCTAAAGTAGCTATCTCATTGTTCAGGTTAAGAGCCCGAGCAATAGACGTAATGAGTCCTCCAAAAACAATAGCTCCCGTTTTATTAAGAGTTAAAGCCATATGGGCAATCATAAACGGGACTGAATTAATTCTCCTATTTGTGAGGCTTCCTTGCAAAAATAGAAGCTCTCGAGCATTGACCTTGTTTGGATTCTCCCGGCCAAAAATAGTACATGCCAACAGATATCTAAAAACTCTGATGGTCGGGTTATGGATGGTCGAGGCAAGAATTCCTTCAAAAGAATTTATTGAAGTGTTGGACAATCTCTGCCAGAAGGAAAACACCTCGACCGACCAATCTGAATCCAAAGGGGCCTCACAAATAGCACCGTCCCCATGAGGAATTCCTAACAGGCCTGCTAGTTCGTCGGTACTGAATTCATACTCAACAGCAAACATTCTAAATTGGACAGTACCAACTGTGCTAGCAGTGTTAGGATTGACAATATAAATTAAAGAACTTAAAAACTCGATTGTCAATCGCTCAAAGGTAGGTTCTTTGTTTGAAAAGATAGTGTGCAAGCCTAAATTATCTAATAAATAAAAAATGCTATGGTAGATACCCAAAGTGTAAAGACAATTATCATCCACATACCTTGTTGAGAGAATTTCCCGATTTTGCAACCGTTCGATAATTTTTCTCTGTCGATCCCCCGGTTTCCCTTCTCGAAGAATAAATCCGTTGAACTCCATTATTTAGCTCTTGCAATGCGATGAAGAAGATGAAGAAGATGAAGATGGGTTTGTATAAAGGTGGGATTTTTATGATATTTGACGGATGAAAATGAAAATGGAAGTTGGGAAAATGACTTGTATGGTGTGAAGATGAGAAATGTGGGAGCTTTTGTGGGGTTCAAGGGCGTTTTTGCAAGGTGGAAAAATGGGTTTTTGAGGTTTTAAGGTATGAAAATTGTGAAAAATGTGAGTCTGCCCCGAGCTTATACAGACGCTGTGGCAGACGCCACAACATCCATGGCGGGCGCCACAAGGCTAAATTCGGATGGGGCGGATTTTGGTCATTTGGCATGGGCTTCTCATTCTCTTTTCGGTTGGGGGGTCCGGATAGCATTTGCATTGTATTTTTCTAGTGACATAAGGCTTGCACAATTTTATAAAAAATAAAATTTAAACATTAGACTAATAAATAAATAAATAATTAATATAATTAGACTATAATAAAAATATAAATATAATAAACACACATAAAATATAGATATATAGATGTGGAAATATTAATGTGCTGACATAGTTAAGAAAATATCCCAAATGCAATGATATAAAATAAGTTAGGTAAATGCGAAAAATATAAGCATAAATGAGACAAAATAAAATGAGATGGTAAAATCAAATAGTAGGGGGTTCGTCTGTCTGACTAGATCCACGAAGCATGGCTATCTCCTGGCGAAGCTCTGCGATCTCCTGGTATAAACAGTCAGCCTCAGTAGCATGTGTAAGGTCGGATACTGCCTTCTGTAAGGTAAGGTCGGCTACCTCCTGCCTAAGCCCGATAATCTCCCTGCGACACTCTGCAATCTGGGTGCGGATGTCTGGGGTCTGCAAAGATAAATTGTTAGATAGCATAGTAATCTTGGGTGAAGGCGGTGTAGGGGTATACTCAGCAATAGGTCGGGATCTAGGCTCCTCGATAGTCTCTCCCTAACCCTCCAAAGCATAACTCCAGTTAGCTGGGTCATGAACACTGGTCATCATCGGATCCGGCAGTGTGAAGTAGTGCATCGCTTCGCTATCAACCAACAATCTGAACTGTCTTGGATTGAACAAGGATCTCCTCATCAATCCTCTGGTCAAGCAAAAGTCGATATCCATAGTAGTGTACCCACAGAAGGTCCTGAGATGTGTCAGCTTATGGGATAGTCCTAAGGCGATGGCAATCTGTGTGATGATCCCTCCTACATGAATGATTCCTTCGGACGATCTGGAAACACTACTGAGGCCATACAACAGAAAGTTCCCACATGCCACAGGGCGAGACTGGGATGCACAAAATAATAGTAATATCTCCTCCTCGCTCAACAACGTCTCAGCATCTGGTCTTCCAAGGAAGGAGTGTTCCAGTATCATCTGGAAGTACCTCAAAGCAGGGTTGTGTATAGTCTGAGACAACTGAGTAGAAGGATCTTGACTCCCTCCACCTGAGATATCGCTCCAGAATTTTTCCACTTCCTTACCCAGAAAGTATCCCATTGGCGTCTCAGGGATAACGTTGGGGGTGGTCTGAAAGCCTAATAGGTCACCGAACTCCTTCTGGCTGAAAGAGTGCTCAATCCTAAATAGCCTGAAAGTAGCATACCCACCTGGTCCATAGTAAGGATCATAGTCAAACGAACCGAGGAACTCCAATGTCAAGTTCCTGTAGGTGTTGCTCATGTCGTCAACGAATTCGTCCCAATGGAGTTGGTGGCTCAGAAATCGGATGCTTGGCTCAATGCCCAAGGCTTCCATGCAGTGCTGGTCTGGGTAGCGTGTAAGGGCCATAGGGCGCTGGTGGAGAGCTATGTAACACTCTCTCTGGGCATCATCCCTGAAAGCTACGTGCATATCGTCGAAGTCCTGCATCCTGTAAAAGTTAGGAAAAGGGATCCTGAAAACAAAAACATTGCAAACATTTAGTCCTGGTGAAAAATATGATTAAAGATAAAATAAAATAAAGTAAATAAATGCAAAAAGTAAAACAAGGTAAGAAAACCATGGGTTGCCTCCCAAGCAGCGCTTGTTTAACGTCATTAGCTTGACGATCAGAATACACCTGTAGTAGGAATCGGTGGATCTATCAGAGTGTGGCTTGAGTAGTCTGTTGGAATCTCTCCTCCTTCGTAGAGCTTCAGTTTTTGTCCATTTACAATGAATGGACTACAAGTTTCGTTCTTGATTTCTACAGCTCCAGATCTCAGAATCTTAGATACTTTGAAAGGGCCAGTCCATCTTGAGCGCAACTTCCCAGGGAAAAGTCGTAACCTAGAGTTGAACAGGAGAACAGGGTCGCCTATATTGAAATCTTTCTTTACTATTCTTTTGTCGTGCCAAGCTTTTGTTCTCTCTTTGTATATTTTGGCATTCTCGTAGGCAGATTGCCTGAGTTCTTCTAGTTTGTGAATGTCAAGGATACGCTTTTCACCAGCGGTCAGGTAATCTAAATTCAAAGTTTTAATGGCCCAATAGGCCTTATGCTCTAATTCAAAAGGTAAATGACAGGATTTTCCATAGACTAGTTGGTAGGGAGTTGTTCCTATAGGGGTTTTGAAAGCGGTTCTGTAGGCCCATAATGCTTCTTGAAGCTTCTGAGACCAGTCTCTTCTAGATATTGAAACAGTTTTTTCTAGAATTTGTTTTATCTCCCTATTGGATACTTCTACTTGGCCACTATTCTGTGGGTGGTATGGTGTCGATACTCTATGCCTAACTCCATATTTGCTTAAAAGTTTATCAAATATTCTCGATATGAAGTGCGATCCTCCATCGCTTATGACTAAATGGGGTGTTCCAAATCTAGGGAATATATAGTTTTTAAATAACTTGATCACCACCCTAGTATCGTTTGTGGGTGCGGCTATAGCTTCAATCCACTTAGACATGTAGTCTACAACTACCAAGATATACTTGTTTCCTAAGGATGGTGGGAAAGGTCCCATCAAATCTATACCCCATACGTCGAAGAGTTCTACTTCCTGAATGTTTCTTAGAGGCATTTCGTCACGCCTTGAAATATTTCCCGTGCGTTGGCATCTATCACATTTGACAATGCAGGCATGGACATCACGCCACATGGTAGGCCAGAATAGGCCAACTTGAAGAATCTTGGCGTATGTCTTAGAGGTGCTCGCATGTCCACCATAGGGTGCAGAGTGGCAATGCTCAATTATACTTTTTACCTCCTCTTCCGGAACACAACGGCGAAAAAT
The DNA here is from genome assembly GCF_024323335.1 of Lathyrus oleraceus. NCBI lineage: Eukaryota > Viridiplantae > Streptophyta > Magnoliopsida > Fabales > Fabaceae > Lathyrus > Lathyrus oleraceus. The sequence goes on from NC_066582.1 coordinate 234,093,562, forward strand.
GCCATTTTTACCCCTTTTGAAAAGGAGCGGTTCGTCCCAATAAAAGTTTCTTACATCGTTAAAGAACTTCTTCTTGCGGTGGTAGTCAAGATCAGGGGGTACGATATTAGCAGCTAGGTAATTAACAAAGTCTGCATACCATGGTACGTTACTTACTGCTAAGGATTTTTGGAAGTGCTCATGAGGGCCTAGGCTATCATCTTCAATGGTATCTAGTCTAGCTATCAGTCTATCATAGGCAAAATCATCATTTGGTGTTCTAGCCTAGAAAGGTGATCAACTACTACATTTTCAGTGCCTTTTTTTATCTCTTATATCTAAATCAAACTCTTGTAGTAACAAAATCCATCGGAGTAGCTTGGGATTGGCATCTTTTTTACTTAATAGGTAACGAATGGCAGCATGATCGGTGTAAACTATAATTTTGGCTCCTACTAGATAAGATCTAAATTTGTCTATAGCGAAAACTACAGCGAGTAATTCCTTTTCAGTTGTTGCGTAGTTGAGTTGGGAAGCGTCTAGGGTTCTACTGGCATAATAAATTGCATGTAATTTTTTATCTTTCCTTTGTCCTAGAACGGCTCCAACAGCATAATCACTAGCGTCGGACATTATCTCAAAAGGTTCTGACCAATAAGGGGGTTTCATAATAGGTGCTGATATTAATGATTGTTTTAAAAGATTAAATGCTTCATTACATTTTTCATTGAAAATGAATTCAGCATCTTTCATTAAAAGGCCAGTTAAAGGCTTAGTTATTTTGGAGAAGTCCTTGATAAAACGCCGGTAGAATCCAGCATGTCCAAGGAAACTTCGGACTTCTCTGATAGTTTTGGGTGGTTTTAGGTTCTCTATTACTTCTATCTTAGCTCTATCTACCTCTATACCTTTTTCGGAAACTATATGTCCTAAAACAATCCCTTCGATCACCATGAAATGACACTTTTCCTAGTTCAGCACGAGGTTCACCTCCACGCATCTCTCCAGGATTTTCTCAAGGTTAGCAAGACAATTTTTGAAATCGAATCCGCAAACCGAGAAATCATCCATAAATACTTCCATGATACCATCTAGGTAATCTACAAAGATTGATATCATGCAGCATTGGAAAGTAGCTGGGGCGTTACAGAGGCCGAATGGCATTCGTCTGTAGGCAAAAGTTCCATAAGGGCATGTAAAGGTAGTTTTTTCTTGATCTTCAGGGTGGATAGGTATTTGGAAGAATCTAGAGTATCCATCTAGATAGCAGAAGTAAGAGTGTCTGGCTAGACGCTCCAACATCTGGTCTATAAATGGTAAAGGGAAATGATCCTTCCTGGTTGCTTTATTTAATTTTCTGTAGTCTATACACATCTGCCATCCTCCTTCCATCCATTTTGCTACATGTTCTCCTTTATCGTTCTGCATGACTGTGATGCCTCCCTTTTTAGGTACTACATGCACAGGGCTCACCCACTTACTATCCGAGATCTGATAAATTATACCTTCCTCAAGTAACTTAAGAACTTCTTTTTTTAACAACATCACACATTATATGGTTTATTCTTCTCTGATGTTCTCTGGAGGGCTTTGAATCTTCTTCGAGCGAAATCCGATGCATGAATACGGATGGGCTTATACCTTTCAGGTCAGAGATATTATATCCTAAGGCTGAGGGATATCTTCATAAAACATCTAAAAGTTGGTTTGTTTCCTCTTGGCTCAAGGTAGCATTGACTATAACTGGACGGTTCATCTCTTCATCAAGGAACTTATATCTCAGGTTCTTAGGTAGTTCCTTAAGTTCTAAGGTTGGTTTCTTAGGGCATGGCATAGGATCTGGGGTAAAGGATAAACATTCGTAAAGGTTATCATTGATGTAGGGTTTCCTAAAGTCATCATCTTCCAGTATGAGAGTTGATGGCAACTTAATTGTTTTTATGATTTCTTCTTGTTCTAATTCCCTAACGCATTCATAAATGATATCTATGGCATAACATGCGTCTCCCATCATAGGTGCCATAAGAAATTTCGAAAGTATAAATTATATCTTCTCGTCACCTATCTCAAAGGTCAACTTTCCTCTCTTGACATCTATTATGGCTCCTGCAGTTGATAAGAACGGTCTACCTAGAAGGATTGGTATATCATTGTTCTCTTTGATGTCCATGACAACAAAATCAGTAGGGATAAATAACTGACCTATCCTGACAGGGACATCTTCTAAAATGCCTATCGGATACTTAACAGATCTATCGGCTAACTGAAGTGACATCTTAGTAAGCTGTAATTCTCCTAAGTTTAACCTCTCGCAATCTGCTAAAGGCATTAAGCTCACACTAGCTCCTAAGTCTAGAAAAGCTTTTTAGATGACATGACTTCCCAAAAGACAAGGAATGGAGAAACTTCCAGGATCTTTATCCTTTTTGGCTAATTTGTTCTCAGAAATAGAATTGCATTCCAAGGGCTTTGGATCGTCGAGTCTACCTTTGTTGGTAAGGATGTCTTTGAGAAACTTTGCATAAGAAGGTATTTGGGTGATGGCTTATGTGAAAGGGATTTCTACGTGAAGTTTTTCTATAACCTTAATAAATTTTTGATACTGGTTATTGATCTGGGTTTGTTTGGGTCTTTGCGGATATGGTATCGGTGGTTTATATGGCGGGGGTGGTACATAAGTTTTGTCTCTAGGTTCTTCTCCTTTTTCTTGACCTTCCTGTTTTTCAGATTCCTCTAGTTCCTTTACTTTGTCCGTGGGTTCGGTACATTCCTTAGAAGTTTTGGGTTCACTCAATATTGGGTTTGGTGGCTCATCATAAGCGTTCCCACTTCGTATGGTAATGGCATTGGCTTGTCCTCTCGGATTCTGTTGAGGTTGTCTAGGGAACTGTCCTTTAGGCGTGGTTTGGGGGGCTTGGTTTAGAGCTACCTAAGAGATCTGGGTTTCAAGCATCTTGGTGTGAGTAACTATTTGGTCAACCTTGGTTCCTAACTGGGTAATCAGTTCATTAACGTGAATGTTTTGGTTCATGAACTCTTTGTTTTGTTGGGTTTGAGCAATGATAAAATTTTCCATAATTTTCTCAAGGCTCGGCTTTGGTGGCACTGGTTGTATAGGTTGATTTGGTCTTGGGGCTTGGTAACCTGTTTGTCTCGGAGGTGCATTATTTTGGATAGGGTTATTGTTCTTATAGGAGAAGTTCGGGTGATTCCTCCATCCAGGGTTATAGGTGTTTGAATATGGGTTCCCTTGGGTGTAGTTCACTTGCTCAGAGTGGGTTTCGTTTAATAGACTGCATTCTGCAGATTGGTGTCCTTTGGTTCCACATATCTCACAATCCGACGAAACTACGGCTGCAGTATTCGGGTTTGTGCACATATGCTCCACCTTAAGGGCTAATGCGTCCATTTTAGCTTGCATCATGTCTATAGAGCTTAACTCATGTACTCCTCCTTGGACTTCCTTCTTCTCAACCATCGCTCGTTCGACTCCCCATGATTGATGGTTTTGAGCCATATCATCGATGAGGGCACTAGCTTCAGGATAAGGTTTGTTCATCAGCGCACCTCCTGCGGCAGCGTCGATGATCATCTTAGTGTTATAATGAAGTCCATTATAGAAGGTCTGAATGATTAACCAATTTTCTAGACCATGATGTGAGCATGCTCTTAACAGCTCTTTATACCTCTCTCAAGCTTCAAACAGCGATTATCCTTGGTTCTGGGTAAATTTGGTTATGTGGTTTCGAAGAACGGCGGTCTTACTTGGGGGAAAGTATCTAGCAAGGAATACTTTTCTAAGGTTATCCCAAGTTGTAATGGAATTGGGTGGAAGGGAATCTAACCCTGATAGGGCTTTATCTCTGAGGGAAAAAGGGAATAATCTTAAACGGATTGCCTCAGGAGAAGCTCCATTAGTTTTAAAAGTGTCTGCTAATTGGAGAAAGATTTTTAAATGTTGGTTTGGGTTCTTAGTAGTGAGACCTGCGAATTGTCTCTGTTGCACTAGTTGTAACAGGGAGGGTTTAAGTTCGAAATTATTAGCTGGGATGGTTGGGTTTACTATACTGGAACTAGGTTCTTCGTTGGATGGTTGTGCGAAATCCTTAAGAGGTCTTTGGTTTTGATCTTCGGCCATAGCTCTCCTAATTCTATGGAAAAATAAATGTGCGCGAGCGTAACTTTCAGGTTCCGCCAGCGGGTAAACTAAGCTCCCGGTGCTGCGAGTTCTTCGCATTGATCGGCGGGTAATAACCTAAGTCTAAACGATATAACAACAGGGTACTAAATTTGACGAAATTGGTCCCCGGCAACGGCGCCAAAAACTTGATGCGTGCTTTTCGCAAGTATACGAACGTGTCAGAGTAATATAAAAGATTGTCGAATCCACAGAGACCAAGTGTCAATCTATCGTTATCTATTGTTACGGTGTTTATCTAAGGTAATCGAAATAGGGGTTTTTAGAGTGTACAATGAAAAATAAAGCAATAAATAAAGTTCAATTAATAAAGACAGGTTCGAATGTAATTCTCATAATCAATTAATAATCCAAGTACTTGCTAATAGAATTACTTATGGGCAGTGTTTCCTACTTTGAAAAGAACCAATTTAACGGGAAATGTCGCTTTCGCGTATTCAGAACCGAGTTGTACTCCCTAATCAAACCCTCTTATTGTCACTTATAAAAAGGCGTGCATTGCGTTAGAGTAGTAAACCTATTTTTAAGAAATATAGTATCTTGACTAAGTTGAAAAGTATTTTAACCTGGATTTCTTAACCAAAAGAGGTTCTCACGAACCAGACTCTAAACTTATAAACGCGTCCGAAAATAATTTTAAAATCACTTTTCTTCTTAAGTTAAAAACTTCTAATGATCTAAACAAAGCGCTTTCGCTGTTTTTGGAATAGTTAAAAACAATTAAGTTTAAAAGGACCTTGGACGACTTTCGATCTTACCCAACGGAAGTTAAATGCGGGAACACTTAAGTTGAAAGTCAAAATAGCCCTTAAGTGTTTCTATGAACAATTGTACGGATTATCGGTTCAATTACGATCTTTACATTCTAACCTTTATAGGTTTAGCTAGACATGCTAAAGTAAAGGTGCATTTTAATTTAAATAAAAGTAGTGCGAGTGCGGAAAGTAAATAAAAGTAGTGTGAGTGCGGAAAGTAAATGAGAGTAGTGCGAGTGCGAGAAATAAATGAAAATAGTGCGAGTGCGGAAAATAAATGAAAGTAGTGCGAGTGCAGGAAATAAATAAAGTAGTGCGAGTGAGGGAAATAAATAAAAGTAGTGCGAGTGCGGAAAAATAAATAAAGTAAAGACAGTGTGGAAAAATAAATAAAATAAAGACAGTGCGGGGAAATAAATAAAGTAAAGACAGTGCGGGAAAGTAAAGTAGATAAAGACAAAGCAATAAAACCTGCTCCAATCGGAGGGTTGAATAAAATGCGAAATGGAAATGAAAATGGCGGCAGGATTAACTTCCTTCTAAAGTGCTCCAAACTCGATTACAGACTCGATTACACAGTTGTGACAACACCCCGATGTGAAGCGATTACCACTTTTACAATACTGAATATATGCCTAGATATAACTAAGTTTGCTCTAAGTTTGGATGATGAAACAAATGAAATCAAGTCTCTATTTATAGGCAAGGAAAATAATGGAAATGACAAGGATGCCATTCAGTTTGAAATTGGGAGGGAAAAACTTCCTTCTTGTGGCGCCCGCCACAACACCATGGCGCCCGCCACAAGGGTAAATTGTGGCGCCCAAGTGGAGATAGTGGGAGACGTGGCAGTTGAGGGAAGTTGAGCTATGACACGTCATGGCTGGACCTATGGCGCCAGCCATAGTGGGAGCCACAAGTGCAAAATGCTGATTTTTAGGTTTTTTAGCTCGTTTTCACTCCTTTTCTCGATCGGAGCTCCGATTAGACTGAAAACCTGAAAACAAAGAAAAACATAGTAATAACATAACAAGACAATAATAAAACAACTAAAATGCATGCGAAATCGGAGTCGAAAATACGGTGAATTTCAGTGTCATAAGTGCCTAATCGCACCCAGCTGTAAAATCTGACTCAAAAGTTTGACGAGAATTTTAAAGAGTATGCACAATGATGGAGGGAACTAGCCGCAAGGGTATAACCTACTTTGTTGGAAAGGGAGTTGATTGATATGTTTATGGGAAACCTCTAAGTCCCATATTTGGACAGAATGGTAGGAAGCACGTCTTTGGGTTTCCCTGATCTAGTCCTAGCTGGTGAAAGGATAAAGAACATGATTAAGATGGGGAAAATCTAGAATGCGGATAGAATGTCTGGTGTGGTGAAGAAACCCTTTGTATCCTATGGGAAGAAGAGGGAAGTTGAAGCGTATGAAATCGTTATGGTAAGAGGAAGAGCCCCGACACATCGTGTTCCATACTAATAAGTTGTTGTTGTGGTGCCAATTCAAAATTAGCAACCATATGCTATCCTAGTTGATCAACAAGCCAACCAAGCCTGCTCCATATCAATAACAACAATGTCATTATCAATAAAAACAACAACGTTATCCACAACAACAACAACAACAATAACGTCAACGAAAACCTGAAAGAAGGTTCGACCCAATTCCTATGCCTTATAGTCGTATATTACCATATCTTTTACGTTGCTCATTGGTGCAGTTAAGAGAGCTAGGACCACCCCTAATGGTCCTTCCTCATAACTATGATGTAAATTCCCGGTACGAGTTCCACTTTGGTGCTCCTAGTCATTCAATTGAGAACTGTAACGCCTTGAAATACAAAGTCCAAGATTTGATAGACTCGAAGGAAATCATGTTTGCGCCTAACGGCCCGAATGTAAACAACAACCTAATGCCGCCACATAACAAGCCAGTTGTGAACATGGTATAAGTTTAAGAGAACAAGAAGTTGGTGTCCCAAGTGGACAAATTAAAGACTCCTTTCATTGATATTAAGAATGTTTTGATGAAGAATAACTCGTTTCCCATTTGTGGTGCTAACTGTGAGTACTATTTAATCAACCCTTAAGGATGTGAAGTTTTGAAGACTTCTATTCAAGGATTAATGGACCAAAGAATCTCGGTAGTAGAGCGTATATCCTCAAATGAAGATATGTCAACTTTGGAAATCCCATACGATGAAGCCCAGTCACTACAAATCCCATATGATCTATCTCCAATAACTATTTATGGTAATCCAATTACTCCTTTATTGATAATTGTGTCCATTATGTTCCCTTTTGAAAACACTAAAGCAGTGCCATGGATCTATGACTCAACTGTCTACATCCATGGACAGAAAGTACAAGAAGAGCCTGTAGCAACCAATGAGCCAATGGTGAGTATAACCGAAACCGGTGGAGTAACAAGAAGTGGAAGGATTTTTGCACCTATACCTCCCATAATTGACAATGGCAGTACCTTTAATCAAGATAAAGGAAAACAAGTTGAAAACGATCAACAAAAACAAGATTCCCTACCTACCAATGAGGTGGAGGAGTTCTTGTGCATCATTAAGAAAAGAGACTATAAGGTGGTTGATCAACTCAACCAGACCTCGTCGAAGATCTCAATGGTGTATTTGAAAATGTGATCTGAGGCATATATAAATGCCTTAGTAAAATTCTTAAGGGTCGCCCATGTACCACAAGAAATTTATGTTTGTCAATTCGAAGGTGTAGTCAACAACATTGCTGCCAGTACAATATTTGTCAATTCGAAGGTGTAGTCAACAACATTGCTGCTAGTACAAGCTTGGGGTTTAATGATAAAGAGATTCCATCCGAAGGGAGAAACCATAATAAGGCCATACACATTTCTATTGAATGTGTAAACACCATTTTGTCTTGGGTCTTGGTGGATACCGGCTCGTCTCTTAATGTGCTACCAAAGAGTTATTTATCCAAGTTTACCATTAAAGGGCTAGTAATGAAACCTAGTGAGTTTGTTATTAGAGAACTTGATGGCTCGATGAGGACTTTGATTGGTGAAGTTGACCTCCCCATAAATATTGGTCCCCACACATTCTTTATCACCTTTTTTGTAATGGATATATATGCTACTTATATTTGTTTACTCGGACGGTCTTGGATACACTCAGTCGGAGCTATCACATCGGCACTTCATCAAAGGTTGAAAATTTTGGTCAACAATGAGCTTGTGGTAATTGAAGGCGATGAGGATATCATGGTCAGCCACTTAGCATCCTTTCGCTATATTGAAGGAGGATGTGAGGTGCATGAAACCTCGTTCCAATCATTTGAAGTGGTGAATGTAGAGATGATGGCCCCCGTGAGGGAAGAGAAGAAAACTGAATTACTAATGGTCTCCTGGTAGGATGCTAAAACCGTGATTAAGGCTAGTTACCCCGAAGGTTAGGGAAGAGTTTTAGATTTTCCTATGAATAAGGACCGATCCGGTTTGGGTTTCAATTCCCAAAATTTGAAGAGATTAGAACCAAAAGTTGGGGGAGGACAAGTGCTCTCGTTATCAGAAACCTTTGCAAGCGTCGGGCACCTCATAGAAGGCCAAATATGTGTAGTAGAAGAGGAAGGAGTTAGCATTGCTATGGAAGAATAACTGGTGTACAAGAATATGGAAGGATAATAAATGACAAATTGGACCACAACTGATTTACCCGAAGTTAATATGCTTGAAAAGTAATTTCTTCTTTGTGTTTTTTTTCACTTTTAAGAAAAAGAACCCATGCTATGCCCAAGGCATGGGGGAACCATTTGTAGGCCCCCCGTTAATTTTCAATCAAATTAATCAATGAAATTATCACTTTTGCGTTCAAATTGTGCTCTTTATCTTTCATTTATTTTTACTTTTTCACTTAACAAAAAAAATGGCAATGTTTTCTTATATTTTCTTTTAATTTTTCATTCATTTTTTCTCTCCTCCATAAAACTAAATGCTTAAACCCTGAATCGTGTAGATTCCCCCTATTACCATAAACAATGATACAGCTACGGTCCCCTATGATTTCTACAATCCAATCAATCACGCCGACGAAGACTATGAGGAAGAATGTGAGCTCCCTGGGGAGTTGACTCGACTGCTAAGGAGAGAGTCAAAGATCATCCAACCGCATGAAGAATCGATAGAAGTAGTCAATCTTGGAATCAAAGAGGAAGTGATAGAGGTCTGAATAGGCGTATCCCTACAAGAAGATGTGAAAGAAAAGTTAGTCAAACTCTTACGAGAGTACATGGATGTGTTTGCACGGTCCTACCAAGACATGTCCGATCTTGACACCGACATCGTAGTCCACTGATTACCTCTCAAAGAATATTTCCCTCCGGTTAAGCAGAAACTGATGAGAATTAGGCTTGACATGGCAATGAAGATTAAAGAGGAAGTGTAAAAGCAGTTCAACACATGTTTTCTAGCAATTTCCAACTACCCTCAATGGATTGCCAATATCGTACTCGTACCTAAAAAGGATGGCAAAGTGCGTATGTGTGTAGACTACAAAGATTTAAATAGAGCAAGTCCAAAAGATGACTTTGCACTGCCTCACATTGATGTGCTAGTGGACAACATAACTCAATTCTCTATTTTCTCCTTCATGGATGGCTTCTCCGGTTACAACCAAATCAGAATGGCTCAGGACGACATGGAGAAAACAACCTTCATCAACTCATGGGGAACATTTTGCTACAAGGTTATGCCCTTTGGCTTAAAGAACGTTGGTGCAACATACCAACGTGCAATGGTGACACTCTTCATGACATGATTCATAAAGAGATTGAAGTGTATGTTGACAACATGATTGCTAAGTCCCAAACTGAAGAGGAATATTTGGTTAATCTAGATAAGCTATTTAAACACCTGAGGAAGTTTAGATTGAGACTCAATCCCAATAAATGTATATTTGGGGTAAGATCTGGCAAACAACTTGGTTTCATTGTCAGCCAATGAGGTATTGAAGTAGACCCTGAAAAGGTAAAGGCCATACAAGCTATGCCTGCACCTAAAACTGAAAAAGTGGTAAGAGGATTCCTTGGGAGATTGAATTACATAGTTAGATTCATATCTCACCTCACGGGAACTTGTGAGCTAATCTTTAAATTACTTCGAAAATATCAGGCCGTCATATGGAACAAAAATTGTCAAAGTGCCTTTGAGAAGATCAAGAAGTACTTACGATAACCTCCAATTCTGATGCCTCGTGTGCCTGACAGACCTTTAATCATGTATCTAACAGTCCTTAAGGGATCTATGGGATAGGTCTTAGGTCAGCATGATGAGACTGGAAAGAAATAGCATGAAATATACTACTTAAGCAAGAAGTTTACCGATTACAAAAGTAGGTATTCGATGCTTGAGAAAATATGTTATGCACTTGCTTGGGCTGCCAAACGCCTAAGGCAACACATGCTCACACACATGACACTCCTAATCTTCAAGATGGATCCAGTCAAGTACATCTTTGAGAAGCCTGCTTTAACCGATAGAGTAGCCCCTTGGCAAATCGCTTTAACTGAGAACGACATCTAACATGTCACTCAAAAAGCTATAAAAGGGAATGTACTGTTAGATAATCTTGCACACCAACTCTTGGAGGACTACCCGTCTATGTGTTTTGAATTCCCTGATGAGGGCATCATGTTGATAAGGGATTGTAACATCCCTGGCCCCGAAGAAGGACCAGAACGGGTCACGGTGGACACTTGTGTTCGATGGAGCTTCTAACGCTCATGGAAATGGCATTGGAGCATTCATCGTATCCCTAACTGGTTTTCACCTACCTTTCATTACAAGGTTGTGCTTTGAGTGTACTAACAATATGATAGAGTACGAAGCTTGTATCTTTGGTATAGAAGTTGTTAGGATCAAAATTCTTGAAGTTTATGGAGATTTAGCCTTGGTCATCAGTCAAGTCAAAGGAGATAAGGAAGCCCGAGATCACAAGTTGATCCCTTACAAGGAACATGTCCTAAAGTTGATCATGTACTTTGATGAGATCACCTTCCATCATATCCCTCGAGAGGAAAATCAGTTGGTCGACGCCTTAGCAACTCTTTCATCCATGTTTAAGGTCAAATGGAAAAATGAAGCACCATCTTTCCAGTTGACTACTTGGACGAACCAGCTTATTGTTTGGCAGTCAAAGACGAAGCTGATGGCCAACCTTGGTTCTACAACATCATAAGGTACTTGGAAAGCCAAGAATATTCTGAGAATGCATCCATCCTCGGTAAGAAGTACCTTCGGAAACTATCAGCCAAGTTCTTCTTGAGTGGATGGGTATTATATAAAAGGAATTATGATTCGGTTTTGCTCAAGTGTGTAAACAAAAGCGAAAAAAACCGGATAATAATGGAAATCCATGAAGGTTCCTTAGGGACACATGCCAGTAGACACACGATGGTGAAGAAAATCTTAAGGGCCAGCTACTACTAGATGACTATGGAGGTTCACTACTACCGCCATATCCAAACATGCTATAAATGCCAAATCTATGCTGAAAAGATCCATGCACCGCCAATACCACTCAATGTCCTAACATCACCTTGGCCTTTCGCCATGTGGGGCATTGACGTGATTGGACGCATTGAACCAACTTCCTCAAACAAACACCATTTTATCTTGGTAGCTATATACTATTTCACCAAATGGGTGGAAGCAGTCTCGTATGCCAATATCACAAGATAGGTGGTGGCTCATTTCTTGAAGAAAGAAACCATTTATCGTTATGGGGTCTCTAATAAGATCTGTCACGGATGGAAAAATGATAGAGACGCCACCATCTTTTATTCATTCCTAAGGAACATGTAAATAATGAGAAAACCTAATAACTAAGGGTGAGATGCTAAGTTCGAGAGTCGTTTAAGTAAAGGGAAGGTACTAGGAACCCCTTACCTCCCTTATACTCAATGAGATCCTCCTCTAATTCTAGTGTTAGTGTGTGCTTGAGATGTTTGCTTATCATCTATTCATTATTTTATTTTTTATTTATTTACAAAAAATATTTTATTATTAACAAAAAGAAAATCCATCTTGTCACCCAAGGACCTCAACCCTAGTTCTTGACCCTTAGTGGCTTGTCCAAATCATTGTTCACCTTGAGTCTTGACCATACCATTGAGGACCTCTAATATCCAAATTTTGTTCATGCCACAACTATATCGGTAAATTTTTTGAGAATAAGCTATTTATTAACTTAACTCATAAAGCAAGAGTCTCTACCGTGCTTTTATTGTTTCCAAAGGAAGAGGGAAAAAGCACGAACAAAACTCGAAGAAGTTTTAAAACAAAAAACTAATAAAAAGAGAACAAGGGTCCAGGGGTTAGTTATGCAAAGGGGAGGTGTTAGAACCCTAAACATCCATGGTACTCCATGGGAACCTTTTTGAAAATGTGTATATTTTGGTTTGAAAAGGGTATTATTTGCAAGAGATTTGAGAGATGGGAAAATAAATGTTCTTTATGATTTTTGGCGTTTGCCAAGACCTTTTGAAGTCTCATGCCTACCTACCAACAAAGTGCAATGGAGGATTAAAACCTCGTAGTTCGTGGTAAAAATAACAAAGATGTTTGTTTTGATTCATTTTAAGGGAAAAGAAATTTTGTCATTTAAAGGAGATTACTCAACTAGTCACCCACAAGTATGCGAACTTTGCATCACCATGAGAAGGGATCCAACTTGGATAAACATCAACAAGTATGCCACTAGCTCTCACAGATGGAAAAGAATTATCATCAATAATATGGGGATAGGAGAATTATATCTCAACTATGGAAATGACTCATGTCTAAACTTTGAGAAAAAAATTAAAAGAAAAAGTGCACAAAAGGCACAAAATAGTTTGAATGAGTTATTCATTTTTTAAAGTCTTTTGAAATTGGTCTAAATATGCTTAAGATGAATTAGAATTTTATTAGGAAAAGGGTTTTGAAAAATCACTTGGCAAAAGTCAAGGTTTATTGAAATGGTTCAAGTTTGAAATCAAGAAGATTTTTGAAAAGGGGGAGAAGATTTGAAAATTAAAGAAAGGGAGGAGAAAAAGAGACTATCCTAGAGTATAAAAAAGCTAGGGAAGAAAAATATAACTAAGAGATAGCAAGATTTATAACATAAGTCAAGCAACAATTCCCTTCTTTAGATTAATCCTCAAACAAGCCAACTAAGAAAATAATAATCCATGTATCAAATGAAACCAGAATGACCAAACCAAGTCTTCAAAGGAAGTCCCAATTCAAAGGTATCATATGAATTCTAAGGTCTCAAGTCACATGTTTTAAAACAAAGGTCAAGATCCTAATTCTAAGTTCATAACTCCGCAATGATGTCAAGGATAGTAACCACAAGTCCATGAGTCAAGAGAAACAAGTTTCATTTTTTAAAGTTTTTTCTTTACAAGGATATAAAAGAAAAGTCCAAGCGGACAAAGAATAAATGACATAATCATAAATAATATGATATGGGATGTTAAACATAAAGTATAAAGTAAATGACTTTGAAATAAAAGTTAATACAAGAAAAAATGTTAGTAAATGATGTTAGTAATAAAGATGAAAGATGATTTGATCATTTTTTGGAGAACACACAACTATTCACCTGCAAGCATGAAAAAATGAACCTATGCATCATTATGAGAAGGGATCCAACTTGTATAAAAATCAACAAGTATGCCACTAGCTCTTACAAATGAAAAAGGAGAAACATTTTCACACAATACCATGAAGAGTAGGAGACTTACAATATCACTTATAAAAATGTCTTTGTTTTTGTGACAAATTTAGCGCTATATTAAGCAATCGTAATTGGACTTATATAGAAGTCACAACTATCTGAGGCCGGTCAATAATAATGTTAGTGTTAATACATGCTAGATAAATGATATGTAAATCATTCTCCTAAAGTCACGCCGCACAAAAAAGAAAAAAAGGGAGTGATCAAGCACAAAGGCTAAGAGGATGGTCCATTACTTCCATCCACGCTTCATGACACTTAGGACGAACTTATGCATCAATCCAAAGTACCTTAAATGATCTATGATCAATTAGAAAGGTAGGTTTGAAATGATGAAAGTTCATGAAGTACAAATTGATACATCATGAACAAGATGGACACAAACCATCCAATTGATCAAAGGGAAAATAAGAAAATGGAGAAGAAGATGACAAAAGAGGTCACACCCAAATTGGACCAAAAATTTGATCAATTCATCATCAAAATCAATCATCCATTTTGGTGGATTAGGGTTTTCACCCCATTAACACCCAAGATGCATTGAGTTTGATGAGACTCATGATCCAAACCATCATGATCCAAGGCCAACAGGAGTTCACAAAGGTCGCTCAAATATAAAATATAATTAAATAAAATAAAAATGCACGAAAAGTATTTTTAAATGAATTTTAAAATAGAAATAAAATGGAAAATCTATAAAGTCCTTCAAAACACCAAATAAATGGTCAATAAACTTATGGAAGGTTGAAAATAAAATAAGAAGCATGCAATAAAATTTTCAGAATTTAAAAATGCAGAAAAGTATTTTTAAACCAATTAAAACAAAGGAGAAAAGAGAAAATTCATGAAAAATAGAAAATTAGTGAAATAAAATATGGAAAAATAAAAATCAGATGAAGAAATATAAAAGAGAATTTTAGAAATTATTTTGGGATTTTTTGGATGAAAAATGGAATTGCTATGAATTTTAAAAGAAAAAAGCAATTAAAAATAATAAAAGTGTTAACTCTCTGCATTTGTGATTGACAGTAATTTTGATAAAACTAACTTAGCAGCAACATGTCGAACAAGATGTCCTAACATGAGGATCCGACATCTTGTCTGTTACAGGTTTACATCTTGGTAACAGTTTGTTCGATTAACAAATTACTCAATATTTTGGGAATATTAAGTAATCCTATGTGGCGTCCAAGATTGAGGAATCATAGATTCTGTTTGAATTTAAAGTTATTCGATTTTCTAAATAATGATACGTTTTAGGAAACTCTTGATTGAAGACCTATTTTTATGCAGAATTTTCTGCAGATTTTTAGCAGTTGTCTTGCTGCATTTTTGAAGCCCAAATCCAGTCCAGACTATGGTTATAAATAGTATGCCACAAACTAATTGAAGAACAGATCAAATATTGTCTCACTGAGTTTTTTTAGGGTTTGTGTGTTCATGTTAATTGTGAGCATCTCTAATATCATTTTGATATAAGAGTAGGATTGTCTCTATTGAGTTGTAAGTTCTGTCAATCAACTCTTAAGCTTTTAAGCGTTGAGTGATTATGTGTCTTTGAAGTGTAACTTCTGAAACTTTCAAAATAGTATTGTTTCATCACTGGTGTGATTGAAAGAGAAGTGAAAGAGGTCTCATACCTATGTGAGTCTTAGGTAGAAGTTAAGCACGGGTAGTGATTAGGGAGTAGAGTGTAAAGTGGAGATAGTTTATTGAAGGTCTACAAACTATTACTATTTAGTAGATTTCCTCCCTGGCTTGGTAGCCCCCGGATGTAGGTGTTATTGTACACTAAATTGTGCTAACAACTCTGTGTGTTCTGTTATTTTCTGTACTCTTAACTGTATGTTATATTATCATTGTGTTTTGATCAAATATCAGTGTCTCGACATCTCTTAGGACATCTGATATCTGCATACCAGAATTTCAATTGGTATCAGAGCAGGCATCATGTTCTGTGTCTGGGTGAGACTCAAGGAAGATACTTTCTGGTACAATAGACAAGGAAGGAGGATTTGTGAATAGACCACCCATTCTTGATGGAACCAACTATGACTACTGGAAAGCTCGTATGGTGTCCTTTATTAAATCCATGGATAAAAAAGCTTGGAAATCTATCATCAAGGGATGGGATCCACCAATGTCTAGAGAAAGATGGTAAGATTACTGATGTGCTGAAGGCTGAAGAAGACTGGGATGATGAAGATGATAAAGTAGCTGCCTTGTTTAATGGAGTGGACAAGAACATCTTCAGACTGATAAATAATTGTATTGTTGCTAAAGATGCTTGAGAGGTCTTGAAGACTGCTCGTGAAGGAACCTCTAAGGTGAAGATGTCAAGACTTCAACTTCTTACCACAACGTTTGAGAACTTAAGAATGAAGAAGGATGGGAGCATTCATGACTTTCACATGAATACTATTGATATAGTCAATGCCTCAAGTGCCCTGGGGGAGAAGATGTCAGAAGCTAAGTTGGTCAGAAGAATTCTCAGATATCTTTCAAAGAGATTTAATATGAAGGTAACTGCCATTGAAGAAGCCCAAGATATAAATAACATGAAAGTTAATGAAATTATGGGATCTCTTCAGACCTTTGAATTATGGATCAGTGAAAAATTTGAAAAGAAGAAAAGCATAACCTTTGTTTCTAATGTTGAAGACTTAGAAGATGAATGTGACCTGGATACAGATGAAGGAATATCTAATGTTATTGTGTTACTTGGAAGACAATTTAATAAAGTGATGAAGAAGATGGACTGGAAGAAAAGATCAAATTTCAAGAACAAGTCATTCGACATCAATAAAAATTAGGATTTTGGGATAAGGCCCAAAACTGAAGAAAAGACTAACCAAGGAAAATGAATCCAATGTCATGGATGTGAAGGGTTTGGACACATAAGAGTTGAGTGTGCCACTTATCTAAATAAGTAGAAGAAGGGTATGTATGTGTCATGGTCAGAAGATGATTTTGAAAGTGATCCTGGAGTGGAACATGCCAAACAGGTTACTGGCTTGACTGGAATTTGTGATTCTGATGAAGAATCAAATTGTGAAGAACTCACTTTTGAGGAACTTGTTGATTCATACAAGGAGTTGTGCCTCAGAGGTGAAGAGGTGTGTCACTTGGGAGAAGATCAAAAGAAAGTCATTTCTCAACTACAGGTTGAAAAAGTGGAGCATCTATCTATCAACCCTGATCTGAAGGATGAAGTTATATTGCTCAATTAAAAACTTGACAATATGACTAAGTCTGTAAGAATGCTTAATAGTAGTTCTGATGTACTAGATGAGATTCTTCAAACTGGTAAGAATGCTAGAAATGTTGAAGGTCTTGGTTATCATAATCAAGTTGTGATGAACAAAGGAAAAGGGTCTGCAATAAATTTTGTTCATCCTAAAAAACAGGAACAAAAGATGCCAAATCAAATGTCCCAACATCAGCAAAGACATCAGTATGATTACTCAGGAAGCAAGACCCAAAGATGAAGATGTCATCTTTGTGGGAGGTTTGGTCACATAAAACCCTACTGTTACAAACTATATGGATATCCCAAACCTGTTTCACAACCCATAAGAAAATAGACTATCGTTAAAGAAGGGAAAAATGGATTCCCATAAACGGCACTTCTTGACTCATAACTCACACCTCCCTCAGAGCTTCTGCTAGAGAGGATTGGTATTTTGATAGTGGTTGTTCTAGACATATGAATGGTGTCAAGAAATTCTTGGTGGATATTAAATCATATTCCATTAGCTATGTCACTTTTGGAGATGGATCAAAAGGTGAAATAAACGGTGTTTGAAAGCTGAACTATCTTGGTCTGCCTAGTCTTAATGATGTACTGTTTGTTAAAAGGTTGACTGCTAATTTGATAAGTATCAATCAACTATGTGACCAAGGTCTCAAAGTTAACTTCACTAAATATGAATGCCTGGTTATAAATAAGAAGAATGAAGCTATCATGAAGGGAGCCATATCAAAAGATAATTTCTATCTATGGACTCCTCAAGAAACATATTGTTTATCCACATGCTTGATGTCAAAAGAAGATGAAGCTAAGCTATGGCATCAAAAGCTTGGTCACTCACATATGAAAGGTATGAAGAAAGTTTTATCAAAGGAAGCAGTCAGAGGTATTCCCAAGCTGAAAATTGATGAAGGAAGAAAATGTGGTGAATGTAAAATTAGGAAGCAAAAAAAGATGTCACATAAGAATCTCCAATATCTAACCACTTCAAAAGTTCTAGAGCTACTTCATATGGACTGGATGTGACCTATGTAGGTTGAAAGTCTTGGAGGAAAGATGTAAGTTGAGTATGGGCCTAAGAGAGGGGGGGGGGGTGAATTAGGTTCTTTGAAAACTTTTTCCGGTTTTATGAAAACTTGTTCTTTCTTTTCTGGTTTGGTTATGCAATGAAATGGTAAAGTGAGGAAAGTAAAGAACACCGAGACGTATACTGGTTCCCCTCATAATTCGAGAGTACTCTAGTCCCCTTACCACATGTAAGAGATTTTATTATTGTTAGATCTTATGGACAAGACAACCTAGTCTTTCTATACAGACTCTAGCAAGAACACCAAGAACAATCCTCTTGGTTTTTTCACAAAGTCCACTAAGAGAACAGTCCTCTCTTAATGACTTTCTTGTTTCCAACAGTCCGAGACAACAAGGATAACAAGAACAATATGAGTTTTTACAAGTTTTTGGAATATGGAACAATATATCAATCTATTGATTGATCTTCTCCTTTTAAGAAATCAATTCTCTTTATAAAATACAAGTTCTCTAAGAATGGTATGGATGAAACTATATGAATGTATAGTGAAAAATTTGTGTAGAAAGTTTCATCATAAAATTTAAACAAGAACACTTGAGAAAATTTGAAAAGATGAAAAGAAAAATTGTTTGAAATATTAGTGTGAAGGAGGTGAATTCAAATTCTGAAAATATGTGGTATATATAACACTTAGACACCTTTCTAAATGGTCATAATTCATGAATGGATGCCATGATTTAAGAACACAGTTCAGAAAAGTGTTTTCATGAAAAAATGCATTTATTTCTGCCACTTGTTTAGTGGTAATCGATTACCCAATATGGTGTAATCGGTTACACCTGAACCAAGGTTAAAAAAATTGAAAAAATTTCACGATGTAATTGATTACCTAAAACATGGTAATCGATTACCTGCTACAAAAATTGTCACAAGAGGCAGCACAGACAGTTGGTAATCCGTTACTTCAAACCTGGTAACCGATTACCATCAAGGCAGAATGACCAAATGCAGTTGAAAATGAATTGTAAGGCCAAATGAAAATATTTAAGAGGTCTAAATGAAGCATGACATGTATGAATGAAGCTCTTGAGCCCTTGAATGAACATAGAGATGTTGAGAACTTTATACCTTAATAATTTTATCAATTCAATAGAAATATTCAAGACTTGAAATTATTTTATAAGTGAAGCTTGACTTGTGCTTGAGTCTGAGCCATTCTTTTTGCAATATACACTTGCTTGTAAATCATATCTTCATCAAAACACTTTGAGAAGCTTGTCCTCACATTCTTCCCCTTTTTGATGATGATAACTCTTCATTGAAAGTTTTATCCAATCTTGCTTTCTCTAATAATTGAAACTCCTCATTGATCAAATCTTCCCCTTGATCCATGATTGAGAGAATTTTTAAAGTATTTGCTAGCTGCATTTTCAAAGAAACATACAATAACCAAATATATATTCTCCCATTTGTCATTAGCAAAAAGGATGGGAAAGACTAAACAATGAACAACCATATATTTTATGATAATATAGAATATAATATGAACACATAAACAAATAACACAACTTAATAAAAAGAAAAAAATCTGGAAAACGTTCAGGTGTAATCGATTAGCCTGAGAGGTGTAATCGTTTACATTATGCAAAAACGCTACAATGAGTCACGCAAGCAGGCATGTAATCGATTACTAAATAAGGGGTAACCAGTTACCTCGATAAAAAAACAGAATGTTCACCAGGATCAACATGCAATAAATTTTAAGAAACCGACAATTACATATGTTATTAAATATCCTTGGGCAACTTTATATGAAGCAAACATGTCATACAAACATTATAAAGGCACACAAAAAATTAATTTTCTCAAAACTCATGTAAGAAAACACATACATAAAATTTTAAATAAAAATTTGAGGTAATGAGAGAGTGTACCAATAGCCAAGAAAAATACCTTCATCAGACTTTTCATCAAACTACCGAGGTTGTCTTTGTTATTGTCTAAGACAAGGCATTTGCATCCAAAAATGTGAAAATAAGCAATGTTTAGTTTCCTTTCCTTGAAAAGTTCTTAAGGAGTCTTTTTTAAAATAGGTCTTATAATAACTCTATTACTTACATAGTATGTCGTGCTTACCACATCCGCCCAAAAATATTTTGGAAGATTCGAGTTGCTAAGCATTATTCTTGCAAGTTCCAGAGTGACCTATTCTTTCTCTCCATCACTCCATTTTGTTGAGGAGTCCTTGATTCCAAGAAATTGTGAAAGATTCCATGTTCTTCGCAAAATTCTTTGAAAGAGGTGTTTTGGAATTCTCCGCCGTGGTCGCTTCTTATGGAGGCAATTTTTAGTGATTTCTCATTTTGGATTTGCCTTGCATACTTCTTGAACGCCTTGAATGCATCATTTTTCTGCACTAAAAAGAATGTCCAAGCATATCTATAAAAATCATCAATAATAACTAAAGCGTATACATTACCTCTAAAGCTTCTTGTTCTTGATGGACCAAATAAGTTCATATACAACAATTGTAGTGTCCTTGTAGTGGACACCACATTCTTAGGTTTGAAAGCTGGTTTGATTTTCTTTCCCTTTTGACATGCATCACATAATCTATCTTTGACAAACTTCATCTAAGGCAATCTAATGACAAGATCATGATTGACTAGTTTATTCAAGTGTTCCATATGAATGTGAGCAATTCTCTTATGACATAGCCATGCGTCATTGTTGTTCACAATAGACATTTTACCTTCAAAGATAAAACATCAAGGTAAATCATTTATATATTATTGATTCTTTTATCTTTGAGTTTTACCTCATCGATGAATTCATCTTCAATCAAGCATTCATCTTTTGTGAACTTGATCTTGAAGTCTTTGTCACAAAGTTGGCTAATTCTTAGAAGATTATGATTTAGCCCTTCAACATAAAAAAACATCTTCAATGGATGTGAAAGGTGGTTCTCCAACTTTACCTATGCCAAGAATCTTTCCTTTGTTGTTATCTCCATAAGTAACATAACCCTTGGCCTTGAGCACTAGATTTGAAAATTTGTTCGGGTCTCCCGTCATATGCTCGGAACAACCACTATCTAAATATCATATATTTGATGTGGCTTTCAAGCATACCTACAAAACAAATTAAGTTTTGTTAGGTACCCAAATTGCTTTGGATCCTTCATAATTAGTACCTTTATTTACCCATATGTAATGCCCACTTGCCACACTAAAGTTTCTAACATAGAAAGCATTAGGTGTATGACCACTTATACCACAATAAAAACAAGTTGGAACAAAATTAATTTTATATCTAGGAAAATAGTATTTCTTTTTAGAAAATCTTTTCCTTTCAGGATAATGATGAACAACCTTTGCTTCGGTCACTTTCTCTTTGGTAGATTGTTCACTAGCCTTAACAAAAATGGTTTGGTTAGAACTTGTTTTAGAAAATTTTAAATAACCAAGACCACTTTTGTCATTTTAATATCTTTGATGGCTAAGAACACCTTCCAATCCAACTTGTCCTTTCTCATATCTTTCTAAAACTCTTTTTAGTTGGACAATTTAAAATTAAAGTGACTCACAATTTTTACATACGAAATTATGTTTTTGTTCACTTTTGACATTTTGTTTTTCCATTTCAAATTCTTTCTCCATAGTGTCAATTTTTTCTTCAAGAGATGTAATTTGTTTCTTTTTACTTGAAATGGTTTTATACAAAAAAATTCATTCATTAAGGAGTTCATTGATAGCACCTTGTGCATCATTATCATAAATGGAAAATTCATTACTAACCTCTTCTTCATCATCGGAGTGGTGTGAAGCCATCAATGCTATATTTGCACATTCGTCGCTATTTGAATTTGATGAAGAACTTATCTCATGATTGTCCCATGAAACATAAGTCTTTTTGTTCTTGGTCTCCTTTTTGCTTTTGAAGCCACCTTTCTTGGAAAGTTTCGGACAATCCGGCTTTATATGACCTTGCTTACCATATTCATAACATGTAACATCTTGTGTAGAAGTGGAAGCCTCCTTTTTCCTAAAAGATTTCTTTCTATTTGCATAGTTAAACAATTTATCATTTTTACCAAAGAACTTACCGAGTCTTTTAACAAGAAGCATAAAGTTCTCATCAGGATCAACATTTGTTCGTTCTTCTTTTGAGTCGACTTTTAGAGCGATACCTTTGAACTTTTTCTCTTGAGTTTCATGTTGTTCAAGTCTTCCAAGTTCCAATTCGTGTTCTTGAAGCTTTCCGAACAATGATGCGGATGTCATTGTCGAGAGACTATTCTTCTCGGCTATGGCCATTACTTTTGGTTTCCATTCTCTTGTCAATGATCTAAGTATTTTAAAGATCATCATTTGTGAAGGTTTTTCCGAGTGCAATCAAATGATTCGTTAAATGGACAAATCTCTTATGCATTGCAATGATGGATTCTCTGAGCTGCATTCTGAACATTTTGTATTCTTGCTTAATGTGTTCAATCTGGACCTTTTCACTCCAGTAGTTCCTTCATGAGTCTCCACCAAAGTGTCCCAAATTTCTGTTGCCAATTTACATTGAGAGATACGAAAAAACTCATCCATATTTAATTCACTTTGAAGAATATTGATAGCTTTCTTTTCATTTAGGATCTTTTTCTTGTCATCTTCATCATATGAGCCTTTAACCTTACGAGTGCCAACACTATTAACCATACTAATTGGAATATGTGGACCATTTTCGATGGTTTTCCACATGCCTTCTCCTTGTGCCTCTAGATGTGCCTTCATGCGGATTTTCCAGAAGTCAAAATATTCACCAGAGAATAGATGAGGCTTGCTGCTACTACCGCCATCTTTGAAAACAAGATTATTTGCGGAAGCCATGTTCTGGATCTATGGAGCAAATTACTAACAACCCACTCTGATGCCAAATATAAGTTGAGAATGTGCCTAAGAGGGGGGGGGGGGGTGAATTAGGTTCTTTGAAAACTTTTTTCGGTTTTATGAAAACTTGTTCTTCCTTTTCTGGTTTGGTTATGCAATGAAATAGTAAAGTGAGGAAAGTAAAGAACACTGAGACATATACTGGTTCCCCTCATAATCCGAGAGTGCTCCAATCCCCTTACCACATGTAAGAGATTTTATTATTGTTAGATCTTATGGACAAGACAACCTAGTCTTTCTATACAAACTCTAACAAGAACACCAAGAACAATCCTCTTGGATTTTTCACTAAGTCCACTAAGAGAACAATCCTCTCTTAATGACTTTCTTGTTTCCAACAGTCCTGGAAAACAAGGATAACAAGAACAATATGAGTTTTTACAAGTTTTTGAAAGATGGAACAATATATCAATCTATTGATTGATCTTCTCCTTTTAAGAAATAAATTCTCTTTATGACATATAAGTGCTCTAAGAATGGTATGGGTGAAACTATATGAATGTGTAATGAAAATTCTATGTAGAAAGTTTCTCCAGAAAATTTAATCAAGAACACTTGAGAAAATTTAAAAAGATGAAGAGAAAAATTGTTTGAAATATTAGTGTGAAGAAGGTGAATTCAAATTCTTAAAATATATGGTATATATAACCCTTATACACCTTTCTAAATGGCCATAATTCATGAATGAATGCCATGATTCAAGAACACAATTTAGAAAAATGTTTTCATGAAAAGATGCATTTATTTCTACCACTGGTTCAGTGGTAATCGGTTACCCAATATGGTGTAATCGGTTACACCTGAACCAACGTTTAAAAAATTGAATTTCTTTCACCATGCAATCGATTACCCAAAACATGGTAACTAATTACCTGCTACAAATATTGTTACAAGAGGCAGCACAGACAGTTGGTAATCGGTTACTTCAAACCTGGTAATCGATTACCGTCAAGGCAGAATGACCAAATGCAGTTGAAAATAAATTGTAAGGCCAAATGAAAATATTTAAGAGGCCTAAATGAAACATTACATGTATGAATGAAACTCTTGAGCATTTAAATGAACATAGAGAGGTTGAGAACTTTATGCCTTAATAATTTGATCAATTCAATAGAAATATTCAAGACTTGAAATTCTTTTATAAGTGAAGTTTGACTTGTGCTTGAGTTTGAACCATTCTTTTTGCGATGCACATTTGCTTGTAGAGCATGTCTTCACCAAAACACTTTGAGAAGCTTGTCATTACAAAAGAGGTATGCCTATGTTGTTGTTGATGACTTCTCAAGGTTCACCTGGGTGGATTTCATCAAAGAGAAGTCGTAAGTGTTTAAAGTATTTAAAGAACTTTGTCAAAAGATTCAAAGAGAGAAGGATTATGGTACTGTCAGAATTAGAAGTGACCATGGGAAGGAATTAGAAAATAGAAAGTTTGATGAATTCTACACTTCTGGAGGGATTAGTCATGATTTCTCTTCACCCATCACCCCTCAATATAATGGTGTGGTTAAGCGCAAGAATAGGACTATTCAAGAATGTTCCAAGGTCATTCTTCATGCTAAGAAACTACCATGTCATTTTTGGGATGAAGCCATGAACACTGCCTGTTATATCCTTAATAGAGTGACTATCAGATCACGTACGTTTGCTACACTCTATGAACTGTGGAAAGGAAGAAATCCAACTATGAAGTATTTCCATGTATTTTGATGTAAATGCTATATTTTGGCAGATCATGGGCAGAGGAGAAAATGGATCCTAAAAGTGATGCGGGAATTTTTCTGGGATACTCTACAAACAGTAGAGCATATAAATTATTCAACTCCAGAACTAAGGTGATAAAGGAATCTGAAATTTTGGTATCAAATATAAGATGTCGAAGGTAATGTCACGACACTAATATCTGGTAATAAACAATGGATAAACAAAACAGAATGGTAAAGCGAATAACACAAGCAATTGTTAACCCAGTTCGGTGCAACTCACCTACGTCTGGGGGCTACCAAGCCAGGAAGGAAATTCACTAAAATAAAATTAGTTCAAAGACTCTCCGTACACTTCAACAAGCTACAGTCTTTATCACCTAATCTCTACCCGTGCAACTTCTACCTAAGCACTCTTAGATATGAGAACCCACTCACTTCCTTTACAATCACACACCAGTGA
The DNA here is from genome assembly GCF_024323335.1 of Lathyrus oleraceus. Taxonomy (NCBI): domain Eukaryota; kingdom Viridiplantae; phylum Streptophyta; class Magnoliopsida; order Fabales; family Fabaceae; genus Lathyrus; species Lathyrus oleraceus. The sequence goes on from NC_066582.1 coordinate 234,118,639, forward strand.
TTTTAAACAACAATCCCTTGAGAAAAGAAAATACTTTTCAATTACACACTCTTGATTTTAGTTCACAGTTTCAATCAAGAAGACACACTTTTATTCTTGCTTCACAGCTTTGATCAAGAAGACACACACTCTTGCTTAACAGCTTTAGAGTGACAAATTACAACCACAAATCAGTCCAATTCAATCATCAATGGATGACTTGAATGACCTACAAGTCTTACGACTAAACAGACACAAACCCTAGCTCTCTCTATGTATTTGGCTCAGTCTTGGTTGTGTGTCCAAACAGGTTTTCTAAGTCCCTTTTTATAGAAGCTTTCAGCTGGGCTTGGACATCTTGAAAACCCTAAATCTATTTTCCAATCAAATCTTTTTATAACAGCTGTATAGATCTCCTTGGAAAATAAGTAAATCTGGTTGTAATTCATGATTAAATGCGCCAGCTAGCCATATCTTCAATCATCCAAAGATTGCCATTAATTGTGCAATCACAAAACACCAGACATTCATACTGAATGTTCTGTGTACAGGATGTCATGACATCGGGTTTGACATCTTGGAAAAATCCTGCATAATCCAATAATTCCTTTTATAACTTCCAGCAGGTACAGCCATATCAGATGTCATGACATTGTGTATGTCATCTGAAACAATCCTGCATGAACATGTCTTTCATTTAAGCTCCAACAGGTACATCCAATATCAGAAGCCATGGCATTGTATGTGGCATTCTGAAACAATCCTACTTGCACATGTTCTTGAACTCCAGCAGGTACATAGGATATCTCATGTTAAGACATCACATATGACATCTTGTGAACACTCTTTGTTTTACCAAAATTGCTGCCAACACTCAGAATTAACAAACTCCCCCTTTGGCAAATTTTGGCTAAAACATATATCTGTCCTTTTTGTTCACAAGGTAAACTATCAGCAGTTAAACCACATAACAGTAGTTTAATCAGCAGCAGAAGCAAAACAATTACTAGCTATGGCTACTAGTAATACACACATGCACAAGGGTACTTCTCCTTCCCCTAAATCTGTGCAACAAACAACAGAATTACTAGTTATGGACGCAACTAGTAAGACACACAAATGCACAATGCACAAGGGTACTTCTTCTCCCCCTAAATTTGTGCATATAACAAACATAACAGCTACTGTAACTCCAGCACCTGTACCAGCCAGAATGTCATTCTGACATCTGCTTCAACATCAACACCTATACACCATATCAGACATCCCCTTTGACATCTGTAAACAGAATACCATTCTATTTTAACACCTGTGCACTTCTTTCAATAATAGTTGTCCTTCTGTCCAACCACATACAACTTCCACATCAGCACTTCTCCCCCTTTTTAGTCAAAATTGACCAAAGGTGACCAATTAGACAAAATAAATGTCTATTAGCCTAGCAGAGAATGTTAAATCAGATGTTATAACATTAAGCATGTTAAAACAAAATATTCAGGAAGTACACACCATCATTATACACAACTGAAAGCTGAGATAATGAACAAATTCAAGGAACTTATTAAGAGCCCTAAATATTACATAACAGGCATCAATAAGGACTGCCACAAAATACAGAATAAAAAAAAATCAAGACAACAACCTTCCAAATAGTAGCCCAGCTTCCACCACACCTCCCAGTCTTCAATTCAGGCAGGAACCATTAATCAGAAGAAGAAGTATCACCTTCACCTTCATCTTCAGCTTCAGAACACTCAGAGCTTCCAGAGCTGCCACTAGATTGTGCTTTTTCATCCTTACCAGTCTTCTCTAACTCCTTTTTTCCAGCCTACAAATAAGAGCTTCCAAAGCTTCTTTTCTTGCCTTGGCCACCTTCATACCCTTCTCCAATTCCTTGCAGGTATCTTTCAATTGATCAATTAGGCTTCCTTGAGATGCAGGCTCTCTTCTGTCAGATGTCATAACAGCATCATTTATATGACTTCCCTCAAACAGCTTATAATGAATGTATAAAGGGGTTTTTCTTCTGCTTGGCATGTCATTTGTATTGAGTATGCCTGGTTGTTGGCTCAGGATAATGCCACACATAAGGGAAGGGAAAGCAATAGGTAACTTCACAGCATTTGTAGAAGCATGTCTGATGGTTTGATCAAATATAAATTTGCCAAAATCATAGTTTATCTTGGTTCCAATAGCATGAATGATTCTTCCAAGGACAATGGAGATGGTAGAGACAAGATTAGTAGGTACCCAATTTGCTGAACCAATCTTGTGCAGAATGGCATATTTAACTGTGAGCTTACTAGCTGATAGGTGTTTCCTACTAGGCCATTCCTTAACTTGGCCAGCTGTAATAATTCTACAGACCTCATTGTCTGTGGTCTCTAGATCTACTCCTTCATCAGTTCCTCTCCCTAGGAACTTGTTGATGATGGTAGGTGAAAGTTTCACACACTTACCCCTTACAAAAACTTTGCAGACCTCCCTGCTGTTTTTTTCATAAATCTCCTCAGGGATGTTCACAATGAATTCTTTGACCAAGCCCTCATAGCACTGGGGTAGAGCAGTCACAGTTTTCATAAGACCGACAACTTTAATTAACTCCATGACTTCCTTTACTTCACTTGCCTTTTTTCCCAATTCTCTTTCAACTGCTACCCTTCTTTGAGTCACAAACTTCCATTTGGCAGCACCATCTTGCTTAGCTCTGGCCATGGAAGGGGAGCCTGGAACGTCACCTGGTATCATACGCAGAGGAGTTACATCCATCAAATCTTCATCTAAAAATTCCATGGACGAAGTTCTAGTATGAAAGGGTTTTGAGCTAGATGTTGATGGATGTTGAGACATGTTGTTGAACTTTTAAGAAAACTTTCTTTGCCCTAGCAGAGGTTCTCTAAGTAGTTTGATGAAGATGGAAAGAATTGTGTTCAGGTAGAGCGTGCAAATGAAATAGATACTATTTCCAATACTAGGAGATGATTCATTATTAATGTGGCTTTTTCTTTTCATTGGGCAGACAATATTTTTGTTACCTTTTCCACTCCACATTAATTGCCATATTTTCTCAAGAAACCAAGCCCCTAATTTTCCCTTTTCATATTTCAGTTGGACATCATACAAATCCCTTGCAGTCCTGTTGGTTAGTTGCATTTCATGTTGTAGAACTATGAGTTTGTTTTCCACATATTTTTTACATGAGTGATGAAAGCAAATAATGTACTTGGTCCAGCTGTGCTGAATATGGTCTTTGGACATAGGTGTACCATACAGGTTGTCATAATACAATGTCATAGCATCGAGTGTGACATTGTATATAATTATCAGTAATTTCATCCAACCTGGTTGAGCATTGTTGCTTTCATCTGATATCTTTTCTATCTCAATTTTCTTTGCACACATAGTCCCGTGTGTCTCAGTTCCAACAAAGCTCTCACTACCTTCAGACTTCATACCACCAGTCACATGTTCAGGTGTTTGGGCCATCATGACCTTCTCTTCCTCGAGGTTAGGTCTTAGCTTTTGGTGTAACATCCTTGTCTGACATTTTTCCTTTCCCTTGTAGGTTCTTCTCGCAACTGTACTCATCTTAGAGGGGTCATCCATTTGAGAGCTCCACATGTAGCAGTTGTTTTTGGTCCTGATTCCTTTCATAGTCACTTCACTGTTTTTGTTAACAATCAGACATTCAGTTTTAGTGAAGATGATATTCAGACCTTGATCCCCTAGCTGACTGATGCTTATCAGATTTGAAGTCAAGCCCTTGACCAGTAGAATATTGTCAAGTTTAGGAGCTCCAGGACACTCAAGCTTGCCTATCCCCTTTATTTCACCTTTTGCTCCATCACCAAAGGTTACATAGCTTAGGTCATGAGGGTGAAGATCAGTTATCAAGTCTGAGTTTCTAGTCATGTTTCTAGAACATCCACTATCAAAATACCACTCTTCTTTGTGAGCTATTAGACTTGTAACATTAGTCTTAGGAACTCATTGCTTCTTATTGATATGCCTGTGCTGTTTGGGTCTGGGTTGATAGTGAGTCTGTTGATGAACAGGGGTAGGGTAACCATACAGCTTATAGCAGAAGGGCCTTGAGTGTCCAAATTTCCCATAGTAATGACATCTCCATCTTTGGTGTTTGCCTTTCTGCTGTTTTCTCTTCTGATGATGTGACATGTGATGTGACATCTTAGGACTGCTCTTACTATTGCTGTATTTAGGTTTAGCTTGAGGTTTGCAACCAGTGTAACTACTTTCAGCCTTAGATTTATGGTACCCTAATCCAGATTTGGCTCCTGTGATTAGTCCAGTTTGGAGAATCTTATCTAAGGAGTCAGATCCATTGTTTAGCATCCTTACATACTTGGTTGTTTCTTCTAGTTTTGAGTTTAAGAGCATGACTTCAGTTTTTAGGTTGACTATGGTTTCCACCTGTTCTGCCTTTTCATTCTCCAGTTGTACTATCTTCTGGCTCTCAACTTGTTGACTTTCATCTAGCTTGTCCTTCAGACCCACAACTTTTGTTTTCAATTTGGAGATGGTTTCCAAGTATTCTACCTTCTCATTTTCAAGTTGAGTTATTTCTTTCTTCTGGTTTAAAACCTGCTTGCTTAGCTTTACACTTTTATGACACAGCTCTCTGTAGGTAGAGGCCAATTCCTCAAAGGTAACTTCACTATCACTTGAGTCTTCATCAGATCCCCATCTTCCTGTCAAAGCAATCCCAAGATTTGCAGCCTCCTCTGTATCACTTTCATCTGACCAGGTGGCAGCCAGACTCATCTTCTGCTTCTTGAGGTAGGTTCCACATTCTGTTCTAATGTGTCCATACCCATCACATTCATAGCACTTTACTTCTTTTCCTTCTTTGGGCTTCTCCTCTGGCCTTACTCTTCTTCCATTGCTGATGTCAGATGAGATGTTCTTGACATTTGTCTTGGATCTTACATCCATTTTCTTTAACAATCTGTTAAACTGTCTCCCCAGCATTGCAGCTTCATTGGCCCATTCTTTATCCATATCTTGACTGTTTTCCTCTTCTGTGTTGGATATGAAGGCAATGCTCTTGGTTTTCTTTTCAGTTCCATCATTCAATCCCATCTCAAAGGTTTGGAGGGATCCAATTAGCTCATCTACCCTCATGTTGGAGATGTCTTGAGACTCTTCTATGGCAGTCACCTTCATTGCAAATCTCTTAGGGAGTGACCTAAGTATTTTTCTTACCAGTTTTTCATCTGTCATCTTCTCTCCCAGGGCTCCTAGAGCATTAGCAATCTCAAGGATACTCATGTGAAATTCATGAATGTTTTCATCTTCTTTCATCCTTAAGTTTTCAGACTTGGACCTGAGCAGCTGAAGTCTAGACATCTTTACCCTAGAGGTGCCTTCATGAGTGGTCTTGAGAATGTCCCAAGCATCTTTGGCCACTTCACAGTTATTTACCAGCCTGAAAATATTCTTGTCTACCCCATTGAATATTGCATTCAAGGCTTTAGAGTTTCCAAGAGCAAGATCATCCTCCTCCTTGGACCATTGTTCTTCAGGATTCTTCTCAGAGGTGGCTTCTCCTTCCTTAGTAATGACAGGATGCACCCATCCTGTTAGCACAGCTTTCCAAGCCTTGTTATCAAGGGATTTTAGAAACGCTACCATTCGAGGTTTCCAATAGTCATAGTTAGAACCATCCAAAATTGGTGGCCTATGAGCAGATCTTCCATCTCTCTCCATTGTACCAGAAAGTATTGCCCCTAGATCTCACCCAGAACCAGAGCAGGATACCTGCTCTGATACCAATTGAAATTCTGGTATCAGATATAAGATGTCGAAGGTAATGTCACGACACTAATATCTGGTAATAAACAATGGATAAACAAAACAGAATGGTAAAGCGAATAACACAAGCAATTGTTAACCCAGTTCGGTGCAACTCACCTACGTCTGGGGGCTACCAAGCCAGGAAGGAAATTCACTAAAATAAAATTAGTTCAAAGACTCTCCGTACACTTCAACAACCTACAGTCTTTATCACCTAATCTCTACCCGTGCAACTTCTACCTAAGCACTCTTAGATATGAGAACCCACTCACTTCCTTTACAATCACACACCAGTGATTTTAAACAACAATCCCTTGAGAAAAGAAAATACTTTTCAATTACACACTCTTGATTTTACTTCACAGTTTCAATCAAGAAGACACACTCTTGATCTTGCTTCACAACTTTGATCAAGAAGACACACACTCTTGCTTAACAGTTTTAGAGTGACAAATTATAACCACAAATTAGTCCAATTCAATCATCAATGGATGACTTGAATGACCTACAAGTCTTACGACTAAACAAACACAAACCCTAGCTCTCTTTATGTATTTCGCTCAGTCTTGGTTATGTGTCCAAACAGGTATTCTAAGTCCCTTTTTATAGAAGCTTTCAGCTGGGCTTGGACATCTTGAAAACCCTAAATCTATTTTCCAATCAAATCTTTTTATAACAGCTGTATAGATCTCCTTGGAAAATAAGTAAATCTGGTTGTAATCCATGATTGAATGCGCCAGCTAGCCATATCTTCAATCATCCAAAGATTGCCATTGATTATGCAATCACAAAGCACCAGACATTCATACTGAATGTTCTGTGTACAGGATGTCATGACATCAGGTCTGACATCCTGGAAAAATCCTGCATAATCCAATAATTCCTTTTATAACTTCCAGCAGGTACAGCCATATCAGATGTCATGACATTGTGTATGTCATCTGAAACAATCCTGCATGAACATGTCTTTCATTTAAGCTCCAGCAGGTACATCCAATATCAGAAGCCATGGCATTGTATGTGGCATTCTGAAACAATCCTGCTTGCACATGTTCTTGAACTCCAGCAGGTACATAGGATATCTCATGTTAAGACATCACATATGACATCTTGTGAACACTCTTTGTTTTACCAAAATTGTTGCCAACACTCAGAATCAACAGAATCCATAAATATTTTTGTTGATGACTCGACTAAAGAAGCTGATGTCACAGATGATGTTGAAACATCTATGAATGATGTTCCTGAAGATGTTGCAAACTCAAGTACTAATATTGAGCCTGTAGAGACTGAGTCAACTGACAAAGGACCTTCCATCAAAATTCAGAAAGATCATCCTAAAGAGCTTATAATAGGAAATCTAAATGAAGGGATGATTACTAGATCAAGGGAAGTTGTGTCAAATGCCTGTTTTGTTTCTAAAGTTGAACCTAAGAATATCAAGGAGGCCTTAACTGATGAGTTCTGGATTAATGTTATGCAAGATGAACTTGACCAATTCAAAAGAAATGAGGTTTGGATTTGGTACAAATTCCTGAAGGGAAAAATATTATTGGTACTAGATGGCTGTATAAGAACAAGTCTGATGAACAAGGTGTTGTTACCAGAAACTAAGCCAAACTTGTTGCTCAAGGATACACTCAAATGGAAGGAGTGGACTTTGATGAAACATTTTCTCCTGTGGATCGCTTGGGATCTATCATATTGTTACTTGGAATGGCATGTCTTTTAAAGTTAAAATTGTTCCAAATGGATGTTAAAAGTGCCTTTTTAAATGGCTATTTAAATGAAGAAATGTATGTTGAGCAACCAAAAGGATTTGTTGATCCTACTTTCCCAAGTCATGTGTTCAAACTAAAGAAGGCATTGTATAGTTTAAAAAAAGCTCTAGGAGCTTGGTATGAAAGTTTGGTTGAGTTTCTCATCAACCATGGATATAGAAAGGGTGGAATTGATAAGACTCTCTTTGTCAAAGAGAAGGATGGAAAACTTATGATAGATCAGATATATGTGGATGATATTGTATTTGGAGGGATGTCAAATGAGATGGTCCAACATTTTGTCAAGAAAATGCAATCTGAGTTTGAAATGAGTTTGATAGGTGAATTAACTTACTTTCTTGGACTCCAAGTCAAACAAATGGAAGACTCCATCTTTCTTTGTCAAAGCAAATATGCAAAGAATATTGTGAAGAAATTTGGGTTGGAGAATGCTAGTCACAAAATAACTCATGCTCCTACACACTTGAAGTTATCTAAAGATGAAAAGGGCGTTAGTGTTGATCAGAGTTTATATAGAAGCATGATTGGTAGTCTTATATACCTTACAACAAGCAGACCATATATAATGTTTGATATTGGAGTTTGTGCTAGATATCAAGCAGAACCCAAAGTGAGTCATATCAATCAAGTAAAAAGGATTCTGAAGTATGTGAATGGTACATGTGATTATGGAATGTTGTATTCTCATGATTCAAATTCCATGTTAGTGGGGTATTTTGATGTTGATTAGGCTGGTAGTGTTGATGACAGGAAGAATACCTCTAGAGGATGTTTCTTTTGGGGAAACAATTTGATTTCATGGTTCAGCAAGAAACAAAATTTTGCATCCCTATCTACTACTGAAGTTGAGTACATAGTAGCAGGTAGCAACTGCTCTCAACTAATGTGGATGAAACAAATGTTGAATGAATATAATGTCACACAAGATGTCATGATATTATTCTGTAACAACTTAAATTCTATTAATATCTCCAAAAATCCTATTCAACACAGTAGGACTAAACATATTGACATCAAGCATCATTTTATTAGAGAACTTGTTGAAGACAAAGTCATAACACTTGAGTATGTTAGCACTGAAACTCAACTTGCTGACATTTTTACCAAAGCCTTGGATGCAATTAAGTTTGAAAAACTAAGAGTAAAACTTGGTATTTGTGTTTATGATCACTTATAGAAATTACAGCTATTTATGTGTGTCATACAAGTTTTTAACTCTCATCATTACACACGACACGCTTGTCTAAGCCCATTACTCCATTGTGTATCTTTTTGGACGAAAACACGCTAACCATTTCGTTCAAACACTTCGTTCCTCTCCAAAAATTTGTGCTCGCCTTCTCTCACGTGTTCTTATGTAAGACCCCAATTTTGACCCTAAGATCCCTCATGTTATCTCATCATTTGCATTGGCTTTGGGATCACACTTTGGTATCCTCCTCACCCTCATTCATTGGGTTTGCATTAGGAGGGATCACCAAGCACATTTGATTGTATCATACTTTATTTTTATTTGTTTACTAACCAAAATACCAAAAATATGTCTATGTGTAGCTTTGTTTCTTTTGTAGGTATGTGTGTCCATCTGTGCCCCACCAAGTTCATAACTAGGGTTTGAGACCCTCAATGCAAGAGATCAATCAAGGAAAGGTTCACAATGGTTCTAAGTATCATATATGGATCCCCATTTTCTTTATTTATCATTATGATCAAGAATTCATCAAGAGTTTGAAGCTTGTTTATCTTGGAAGCCCTAATTCATCTGGGTATATTGTGTCACTTCCTCAAAAGGTTTATTCAACATTTGGTTAAAGATATCAAGGTATAATCCATTTTATATAATATCAAGCATATATGATTCTCCATAACCCCCAAAGAGCAAAATAACTTCAAGTTTACAAGTTGTTCCAAGGAGGTTGACCAGAGAAGTCAACTGGTTAAATCTACGGTTCCCTGGACCCTATATCGTACAATTTTGTTGTCATATGAAAATTATTCCAAGAGAAAATTTACTATTTATGACATTCCAAACAAATTTCATGTTGTCATCAAGAGATAAGTTTTCTTGGAAAGTCATTTTTTATGGTGAAAGATTATTGGTCATTTTGTCGGTGCCCTAGATAGAAGGTCAACTTTCAAGGACCACAACATTCTCATTTTTTATGATATGAAGGCCATTCAAGTTTCATGATCAATATCAAGAGGTATTATCCAACTCTTCTTCTTTGAGAAATGTCAAATTCTACTAGCAAGGGCATGTTACTTGAGAAAACATTATAGGTCATTTTGGGTCATCATCATTGAACAAGCAATTTTCCTCAACTTTTAAAATCTATAAATATCTCATGCAAGATTCAAATGGTGTCAAATTTGTGACAAAATTGAATAGGAATGAAAGATTTACAACTTTGAAGAAAGAACCAAAGTAATGTGAAGCTCATAGCAAAAGTTATTCTAGGTGGGAAAAGTGGTCATTTGACTTTTAGAAAATTTTCAACTATGTTTGATTTCTCCAACTTCCACCTAAAAATTCAGCATGATCCAAGCTCCAAATGAAAAACGTCTCAACAGAAACGTTTCTCCCCTTCATGTTACCTTTCCAAAGAGTCCAAGATCATGGAATTTGGAGCATTTTTTAGTGACTTATGCATGGGTGTAATGTATGGCCCCATTTGGAAGATTTCGTGACGAATTTTCAAATCAACATTGCACGGTTCCATGTTATTGCTTCAGCATCATTTGGATGTGAATTTGGACCTATTTACATCATTTCATGTGCCTTGTGCACGCCCATGAAAGCATACACTATGGAATGCTACTTTTGGCAAAAATTTAAAATGGTGTCGAAAGCAATTGATAGCCTATAAATACATGGTCCTTGAGCTCAGAATGGGGGATCCCCTTACCCAAGATTTGACCTACATCTTCCCTAACCTCCATTGAAAGTATAAACTTGAGGATTTATCTTGAAATCGAGTTTCAATTCTTATTCTATTTTGGAATTGAAACTCCAAATATCCAAGCCCTTTGATCATCCATTTCACTTCCTGCAAGTTGTTAGAGGCAAGCCAAGGCAAATTGGAAGCAAGATCAAGCTCAATTGAAGCAAACCTAAGGTGAATTTTTTGGATTTTCTCTTCTTCGATTCTCCCTCAATTATCCACTATTTTGCTTGTTTTTTGGTTGTCTGAAGACCTACCAATATAGGCAACAAGATTGACTTGCTTTAAAGTCAAATCGAAGCAACTTAGTTCATACTTCTCAATTTTCAATTCCATGTATCTTTAAATATAACGAGAACTGGAAAATTCTGAGGGTAGAATTGGATTCCTGACATTTTTCTCTTCAAATTAGTGTATGCATTTTTCATTTTCATGAAGTTGGTGGTGGACCAGCTCGGTGAGGTCCACCGGAAAAAATGACTGAAGCCCTAGCTCCAGTGGTGTGTTGGCACTCTCCCATCCCTTTGATCATGATCTCACGTTCTAATCAAGGCCCTTTCTTTCTTTGACTCATGTTGTTACGCGTTTGACTAAGGTGTTTTATGCACTCTTGCGCGTGGCCATCAGATATGCCACTGATGGCCCTTGTTTTTTCCATTTATTTTTATTTTGATGATTTTATTTTAAATCCCTTTATTTTGTTTAATTCATATTAAATTCATTTTTAATCCAAAAAAATATGGGACTTTCACAAAAAAAAACTTTAAATGTTTTCCTTTTCCATGTTTTGAATTAAAATCATTTTTTGGATTAATTTTGATATTTTTTTGAATTAATTGATTTTGGACTTGTTTTTGAATATTTTAAAATACTTCTGACTTTCCAAAAATTCTAAAGTTTTTTGTCTAAGGTCCTTTGACCTTTTTTGACCTAGGATAAATCCCTTGGCCACTTATTTGGTGATTTGAAGGGATTTGAGGTTTTTACTTTTGAAAAATGCATTTTAATTCATTTTTAATTTGATTTTTTATTGTTTAATTGATTAAAAATATTATTGAGCCATTTGGTTGACTTTGTGATATTTGACTTTATGTTTGGCCTTGATCATGGTTGATTTGAACTTCCATTTGATCAATACTATTGGATTTAAGGGGTTGATGAAATGTACATTTCATTCCTCAAAATGAATGGATAGTATTGATCAGATGGAATTACTTATGTGATCAATTTGGGTTTTTATTTCCCCTTCCCTCTTCATCTTCATCCCTATTCTTCCCCAATCCATCATTGACCAATGATTTATCTACAAGTCAAATGCTAGTTGATTCATCAATGACCTTGTGTCGATGAATCAACGTGAGCCTAACTGAGATAGGTCCTTCCCACTTTATTTTTGTGTGTGGTATGTTTGAGGAGCTTGGTTCTTTATACCATGTCTTTAACATACATTAACACCAATATTTTTATTTCCCGACCTCAGATAGTTGTGACTTCTACATAAGTCCAATTATGATTGCTTAACATAGAGCTAAATCTGTCTCAAAAGGCATAGCATTCTTGTAAGTGAGATTATAAGTCTCCCATTCTTCATGGAATTGTGTGGAGACTTGACCTTTTTTCCATTCATGAGATTTAATGGCATACTTGTTGATTTATCCAAGTTGGATCCCTTCTCATGGATGAGGTCTTGGTTTAGGTCTTCATACTTGTGAATGGATGATTGAGTGTTCTCTAACGAATGACTTAAACAATTAAAATTCTTTAACTAACACTCTACTAACCTCGTATTAACATTGCTTTTCTTTCAAGTAATTTACTTAATGCAATTTAAATTTCAGTACCTTTATCATACATTGCCATTTACATTTCATGCAACTTGTTTATGTTTCAGTCTTTTTCACTTCGCTCACTTGAGCCATATCTTGTGATTGTATATATTGTATTCTTTTGAATTTGTTTTGTTTGTGGTTTTAGGTTCTTAAAATACTTAATAAACAACAAAAACCCTAAAAGTGTCTTGGTGGACTGTTGGACTTTGATCTGAACTTTTGGACTTAGAATAGGCAACCTCCCTATGCTTTGAGGACTTGGCCAATGCCACTATTTGAGACTGAGCTATCCTTTCTTGCACTATTCATCTAAGACAAGCCTTGAGAGTTACCTTGGTTCATCTATTACTTTATCTTTGCGCTTAATTGTTGTGCTGTTATTCTAATTTGATGTCTGATGATCGTTTCTAAGAGTCTGCCAAGGAATATTTCATCTGATACATTTGAATACACTAAAGACTTCTAGCTATTGGAATGATTGCTTGGATGTTATGACTATCTTTATTTCATGTCTTGGTCTTCATATGATTTGCTTGGATGTTTGCTTATGTTTATTGCTTGCTCAAAAGTTCAAAGGAAATGGGTTTCTATTTGACATTCTTGTCTTGTGGATTGCATCCCATTGGTTAGATCTTTTCAACTCTTAACTTTTAATTTTTGTCTAGGGTAGTCCCTTAATCTCCTCCCACTTCTTTAATTTCAAAATCTCTTCCTCTTTTCAAAACCTTCTTTTCTTGTGTTTTCAACTTAGACATGTTTTAATGAGTAGAAACTATGGCCTTATGCCATTGAATTTTCAAACATTTTCTTAAATTAAACTTATAAATAAACTTAACCATATTCACTTTAATTTCAAAAGACAAAAATAACTAACAACTTCATTTAAGTTTTTGGCCCTTTTGTGCCATTTTCTTTTAAACCTTTGTTAAAATCAATCCACCAACTTCTTTGAAATTTTATCACGAACTACAGGGTTTTGATCCCTCATTTTTATGTTGGTACATAGTCATAAGACCGAAGGTCTTGTCTAACACAAAAATATAATTAATAAATTTTTTTCTCATCCCCTCACTCTATATTTTTTATCAAACATCTTTTTAACCAAAAACTTGCACACAAAAAAGGGCTCCCTAGGACACTTTGGGTGCTAATACCTTCCTTTTGTGTAACCAACTCCGTTACCTGTAATCTCTGACATTTTATTAGTTTTGATTTGAAAACTTATTATCTTTTGGTTTGTTCGTACTTTTTCCCTTTTCCTTTGGAAACAATAAAAGTGTGGTGGCGACTCTGGTTTTATTGACGTTGAGTTAACCAATAACTCGATGAACATGAATTTACCGCTAAAGAAATGAAGTGGTGACTCTGCTGGGGAGTAGTCCTCAGTGGGTTTAGCCTACTTTTTGTGTGTATATATTTGTATATTTGATGTTTGCTTGTATATATTGTTTGTGTGATATAATTTGTTTGTCGTGCTTGGTGATCTCTGTTTGGTGAGATAAGTTCTAACTCGAACTTGAGTTCAATTTAAGATAGGATGGTGGTAAATTCATGTTGGATTTGAAGGAGTGGTCCTGAAAGAGTTGACATGAGATCCCCTGCTCAGTGGAGACCTCTTTGGAGTTACTGATGTCACACGAATAAGTCGTGGATAGGCATTACTTTCTCTAATTTGGGGGTCTAAGAAGCTCAGGACCGTAGAACATTTAACCTAACTTGGCCTATTTTAGGATGTAGTGCGGAGAATGTTCAAGTGTAGACTTGATAATAGTTGTTACGCAATACTACACTCAGATGAGTTTCTCTTGAGAATACTATGGGTTGATGAGTCATACATGCTAACCTATAGTATCTAATAGATGGGATCACGACTTTGAGAACTTTTTAGAACATGATTTATAGGTATTTATTCTTAGTACACTCCTGTGGGATGGTTCTTAACCATACTCCATGCTCGTGACTCGCAACAAACCCTTTGATCTCGGTTGATCCGATCGGTCTCATCAAAACCAATGGAACTTGGGTGTTGATAAGGTGAAAAACCATAATCCACCAAAACGGATGATTGATCTTGATGACGACTTGATCCATCCCTTGACCTTTGCTTGTGTTTACCTTATTGTAATACCCCAATTTTGACCCTAAGACACCTCATGCAATTCCATCATAAGCATTAACATTGGGATCATATCTTGGCATCCTCCTTACCCCTTTTTATTGGGTTTGTTTTGGGAGAGATCACCAAGCACTTTGTGATTATATCATACTTGTATTTTATCATTTCCCTAACCAAAATATCAAAAATATGTCTTTGTATTTGTCTAACTCTTTTGTAGGAAGGGCATGATCTCATTGATTCATCAAGTTCACATCTAGGGTTTGAGACCCTCATGAACAAAGAGCACAACCAAGAATTGATTCAAGGATGGTTATGAGCATCATATATGAGTCCCAATGTTCTCTATATGTTATATTGGTCAAGTTTTCTTCAAGAGTTTGAGGGTGATTTGCCTTGGAAACCCTAGTTTGACTGGGTATCTTGAGTAACTTCTCCAACAAGCTATCTCACCAATTGATCAAATTTCTCAAGTGACACTTAAAAATTCATCATCTTATGCATATATGATCTACCATGAGCCAAGAAAGTCAAGAGAATTGAAAGTTAGCAAGTTGGTTGGTGGTGGTTGGCCAGATGAATTCATCTGATCAAAACTGGGTCTCCCTAGACCCTATCTCCTACAATTTTCACCATATGAAAATGATTCCAAGAGAAAACTTACTCTAAATTACATTCCAAACAACTTTCATGTTGAAACATTATATGTCATTTTGTTTAAACCCTAATTTGAAAGTCAACTTCCCAAGGCCATAACTTGCTCAATTTTTATAAGATGAGAGATTCCCAAGTTGCACAATCAAATTCAATGTGTCTACTTCAACTTTGATGTTTGGAATAGGAGCTAATTCAACTTTTTTGAGCATGTGATATGAGGTTACATTATAGGTCACTTTTGACCTATACCATTGATCAAGTGATTTTTTCAAACTTCAAAAATGCATAACTCTATCATTCCAAATCCAAATGACATGAAATTGGTTACCATTTTTAAGTTCTTTGAGAGATCTACAACTTTTATGAAGACACTTTTCTCATTTGAAGCTCATATAATAAGTTAAGCAAGGTGGAATATTAAGACATATGGCTTGACACTTAGAAAAATTTTGATATGTCAAAAATTTCCAAACATCCACCTCAAATTTCTCCAAGTGAAAAAGTGTTGAACGTGAAAGTTGTTCCTCTTGATCTCACCTTTCCAAAGAGCTCAAATTCATACATTTTGGACAATGAATGCATAGGCTGCGCATGGCATGAACATGGTGATATCACTTGGCAAGGATCAAACTTCAAACATCAATGCACACTTGCCTTGCAATCCATGCTTAATTCAGACTATCCAACATTCATTTATGGACCTCAAGCAATGATTTCATGGGCTTGTGCACGCCCATGCACCCTTGCATCACCATTTGCCAAAATTGGAAAGTGATTTGAAGTGTGCAATTATCAACTGTTTTGGCTATAAATAGAGCTTCAATTGCTCAGAAATGAACACACATTCACGCCAGCTTTGATCCCCCATCTCAAACCCTCACTTTGCAAAGGATAAGCTTGAGAAACTCTCTTGAATTTGAGGTTGAATTTCCACTGTTTTGAAATTCAAATCTCCAGGAATCCATAGCCTTTCAAGCATCTAATCCTTCTTCTACAAGCAAGTGGAGTGAGACCAAGCACAAGCAAGATCAAGATCAGTTGAATCCAGACCTCCATTGAAGGTATTTTCCAGAAATTTTAAACTCTTCGACTCTCTCAAATTCTTGCTCAATTCTATTGATTCTTTGGTTGTCTAAAGTCCTACTAATATAGGCAAGAAGATTGAGTTGCTTTGAGGCCAAATCGAAGCAACTCGGTTCATGTACCTCAAATTTCAACTCCATGTATCTCTCAATATACTTGGAGTTAGAGTGAATTGAGGCCAGATTCGAGCTCAGTGCCATTTTTTCTTTAAGATCATGTCTTTGTTTTTCATTTTGGTGATGGTCGATGGTGGACCAGTCTAGTGAGGTCCACCAGAGAAGATGACCGGAGCTTTGGCTCCGGCGATGCGTTGGCAAGTCTCTGAACCACATGATCCATTCATTTTGTTTTAATCCTAGGCATTGGTTTTGATTACCAAAGTTACCACGCGCTGACTAAGGACTATGGTGGATAGCGTGCTCCTGGCCACTTGATCTGCCACCTCAATTAATGAGGGAGATCAAGTGGTCCACGTTTTTTCTGATATTTTAATTTTCATCTTATTTGCTTTATTTTCAATAATTCATATTAAATTCAATATTGATCCAAAAAATATGGGACTTTCACCAAAAAAATTCAAATATTTTTCTCTTTCATATTCTGAATTAAAATTATTTTTTGGATCATTATTAATATTTTTCATGAATTAATTGATTTTGCATTTGTTTTTAATTGTTTAAAAATATTTTTAAATGTCCAAAAATTATGAAATTTTTTCTCCAAGGTCCTTTGACCTTGTTTGACCTATGATAAATCTCATGGCCATTTCTTTGGTGTTTTGATGAGATTTTAGGAATTGGACAAACCATATTTAATTTAAATGCACTATTTTAATATTTTTAATTTGAATAAATGCCAAATAAATTTGTTGACCAATTGTGATGACTTTATTTATGTTTGACTCTTATTGTTGGATCTTGGTCAAGGTTGATTTGACTCTGTCAAATTAATATCATTGGATTTAGGGGATTGATGGAATGTACATTCTATCTCCCAAAATGAATGAATGATATTAATTTGGTAAAAGTCCTCCTTTGACCAGTTTGTGATTTCATTCCTTCCCCCCCCCCCCCCCCCCCCCCCCCCCCCACTTCATCTCATTCCTCTTCTTCATTCATTCATTCCATTTTGGCCTATGATATCTCAAAGTCCTAATGCTAGTTGATTGAAAAATTGACATGAGTATGGATGAGATTAGGCCACACCTTTTGCATATTCTTTTTGTGTGTGGTATGTTTCATGAGCATAGTCCATTATATTATGTCTCTAACATGCATTAATACCAAAATTCTATTGCCCGACCTCAAATAGTTGTGACTTCTACATAAGTCCAATTATGATTGTTTAACATAGCGTTAAATTTGTGACATAAAAGGCATAAGAATTCTAGTTAGTGAGATTGTAAGTCTCCCCTCTTTCATGGTATTGTGTGGAAACCTGGCTTTCTTTCCTTCCTTTGGAATATGTTTTGGTTCAAGGATCCATGCTTGTGATAAGTGGGTTGAGTGTTCTCCAAAGAATGTCTTGAAATAAAAATGCAAAAGCAAAACAATACTAACTTCTAACCTATTAACTACTAACTTTTAATTTCAAGCTTTTACTTTAGTGCAATTTACTTTTAGCACTCTATTTCATTTTTCATTGTTCATATCATTCTAATTGTTTATGTTAATACAATTTTCACTTTGTCCTGTTGGACCATATTGTGTGATATATTTTGCTTGTGTATACATTGCTTGTTTGTGTGGTCTTTTGACCATTAATGTACATAATAATAACAAAAACCCTAAAAAACTTTTGAGTGGATTGTTGGCTAGATCTTGGACAAATGGACTTAGAATCTAGGCAACCTTCCTATGCTAATGGACTTGGCCAATGCCAACTTGTTGAAGAACCAAGTGCTTGCAATTTGAACTTCATCTGATACATCATTCAAGACATCTCTAAGTTCATCTGCAACATGATCATTGTGAAACTGTTATTTTGAACCTGTGACTTGTGGAATTCATCTATTACATGGGCTATTTTGAAGAAGATCATGGAATGGATAAGCTTGGATGGGGCCATCTTTATTTGATGCCTTGCTCTTCAAGATAATATAATTGTGCATTTGTGTTTTGCTTGATTCTAAAAGTCCAAGGGAATTCTGGGTTTCTATTGACATTCTTGTTTATTGGATTGCTACTCATTTGGTCAGATCTTTTCAACTCTAAACTTTTTAATTTTGTGCCTAGGATAGCCTCTTCATCTTCTCCCCATTTCTTTAATTTCAAAATCTCTCGCTCCATTTTTTAAAAATCTTCTTTGTGTGAACTACTTTTGTCCTAAACTTTGACCACTTTTGCAAAAAGATAGAAACTTTGGCCTTATGCCATTGTATTTTCAAACTTCTTTTCTAAATCAAACTTGTAAATAAACTTAACTATATTTGACTTAAACTTTAAAAAAGCCAAAAAGAACTAATTCATTCAAACCATCTTTTGGCCTTTGTGCCTTTCAAACTTAAATTTTGTTAAAATCAATGCATCCATTTTAAAATTTGTATCACGAACTACGAGGTTTTGATCCCTCATTTTTATGTTGGTACGTAGGCACAAGACCGAAGGTCTTGTCAAACACAAAAATATAATTAATGAATTATTTTCTCATCCCCCCATTCTATTTGTTTGTAAACATCACTTTGTACAAAATACATATGCACACAAAAAGGGCTCCCTAGGAATACCTAGGACACTTTGGGTGCTAACACCTTCCCTCTGTGTAAGCAACCCCCTTACCTGTGATCTCTGACTTTTATTAGTTTTTATTTGAAAAATTCTTACTTTTTGGGTTTTGTTCGTACTTTTTCCCCTTTTTCCTTGGAAATAATAAAAGCGCGGTGGCGACTCTTGTTATTTGATCCCTAGCTTGTCAATAACTTGATGACCATGAATTTCCCGCTACAGTTATGTGTGATCCTTTGTGTATGTGATTGTTACATTCATGCATTCATGTGCATCATAACATTCATCACAACAATAAAATTTCAAGGAAACTAAGGTCTTATTCGCAAATAATTTTTAGACCATGTATTATCGACGAAGGAATACCAAAAAATACATTTTCAGATGTGCTGATTTGAAAGAGTTAAAGAAGTTGTCATCCTTTGTATTAGATCCATTGGACTCCAAGCAACACCAAGGGAAGCTTTTGTATGTATTATCTACTGATGTGGTTGAAGGACTTCTGAATGTCTTGGTGCAGTTTTATGATCCTCTCTACCAGTGCTTCACTTTTCCTGATTATCAGCTTGTGCCCATGTTAGAAGAGTATGCCCATATCTTGGGTATGCCCGTGTCTAATAAGGTACCTTTCAGTAGATTAGAGGAGATTCCTAGATCTCAAGTTACAGCCAAAGCTCTTCATTTGAAGAAATCTGAGATTGATGCCCACATGGTGAAGAAAGAAGGGATTCTAGGGTTGACTTCTAAGTTTCACATTGGTAGGACCACTGCTTTTTCTCAAGCCTGTAGTGTGGACGCTTTTAAATCTATCTTTGTGTTGCTCATCTATGGTCTAGATTTGTTCCCTAACATTAACCGTTTTGTTGATGTTAACACCATTAGAATATTCTTGATTGGTGATCATGTTCCCACTTTGTTGGAGGACATGTATTTCTCTTTGCATTTAAGGAATTCTAAAGGTGGTGGAACCATTATGTGTTGTGTTCCTCTTCTATACAAGTGGTTTATTTCGCACATCCCTCAGACGCCTGCTTTCTTGGAGAACTGACAATGTCTACGGTGGTCTCAGAGACTTACGCCTCTCACTAATGATGATATTGTTTGGTATGATTCTGCATTGAGTAGCTTGGATATTAATGATAGTTGTGGTGAGTTCTCTAATGTGCCTCTCATTGGTATGCAAGGAGGAATCAACTAAACCCAGCATTGGCCTTGTAGCGGTAAATTCATGACCATCAAACTATGGATAAGTTTAACGTCAATAAAACCAGAGTCGCCACCGCGCTTTTATTGTTTCCAAAGGAAAAGGGAAAAGTACGAACAAAACCCAAAGATAAGAAGTTTTCAAATCAAAACTAATAAAATGCCAGAGATTACAGGTAAGGGGGTTGGTAACACATAGGGAATGTGTTAGCATCCAAAGTGTCCTAGGTACTCCTAGGGAGCCTTTTTTTTATGTGTCTATGTGTTTTTGGTATAAAAGATGTTTAAGAAAAAATAGAGTGTGGGGATGAGAAAAGAATTCATTGATTATATTTTTGTTTGACAAGACCTTCGGACTTGTGCCTACATACCAACATAAAAATGACGGATCAAAACCTCATAGTTCGTGGTAACAATTTCAAAGTTGGCGAATTGCTTTTAACAAAAGTTTAAATGAAAAGGCACCAAGGGGACAAAAAAATTGAATTGGTTTGTTAGTTCTTTTTGTCTTTTTTTTTGAAATTTTAATTCAATATGATTAAGTTTATTTAGAAATTTGATTTAAGAAAAGAGTTTGAAAATTCAATGGCATAAGGCCAAAGTTTCTAATCATTTAAATAAAGTCTAAGTTTGAAATCACAAGCAAAGAAAGTTTTTGAAAAGGGGGAGAGATTTTGAAATTTAAGAAGAGGGAGGAGATGAAGAGGCTACCCTAAGTATAAAATTAAAAGTTAAGAGTTAAAAAGATCTGACCAATGGAATGCAATCCAACAGACAAGAATGTCATATAGAAACACATTTTCGCTTGGACTTTAAATCAAGTAATAATCAACAAGCAATTAGCAATATCAGACATCATGAAGATCAAAGCATCAAATAAAGATAGCCATATCCAAGCATGCAACTCCATAGCTAGCAGTCTTCTTTGTCTTCTCATGTATCAGATGAAATATTCCTTGATCAACTCAGAAGAAAGTATCAGACACAAGATCCGAATAACAATTAGTACCAAGACAAAGCAACAAATAAATTCAAATAGAGTCCCAAGGCTTGCATCAGATGAAGGCTCGGTTCATAATAACTTGGTTTCAAAATGTTGGCATTGGCCAAGTCCTTTTTGCACAAGGAATGTTGCCTAATCCTAAGTCCAAAAGTTCAGATCAAGATCAACGGTCCACCAAATGTTTTTTTAGGGTTTTTGTCATTTATTAAGTGTTTTAAAATCCTAAGACCACAAACAAAATCAAAATGCACAAACAATATATGCAATCACAAGATATGAATCAAATGAGCAAAATGAAAATGACATAAACATAAACAAGTTAAATGAAATGTAAATGACAATGAATGATAAATGTCTGAAAGTTAAATTGCATAAAGTAAATCACTTGAAAGTAAAGCAATATTAATAAGAGTTAGTCAAATGTTAGTCAAGTGTTAGTGGTGTTTTTGTTTTTTAATGGATTAAGTCATTCTTTGGAGAACACTCAACCACCCATTCACAAGCATGGATCCTTAAACCAAGACATCTTCCATGGGAAGTAAAAAAGGTCAAGTTTCCACACAATAACATGAAGGGTGGGAGACTTACAATCTCACTTACTAGAATGTTATGCCTTTAGAGTCAAATTTAGCTCGATGTTAAGCAATCGTAATTGGACTTATATAGAAGTCACAACTATCTGAGGTCGGGCAATAAAAATTTAGGTGTTAATGCATGTTAGACATTTGGTATGATGAACCAAACTCCTAAAACATACCACACACTAAAAGAAAAGATCAAGAGGGATGAACATATCTCAGTCATACTTGTATTGGTTCATCTGACACAAGGTCATTGATGAACCAATTAGCCTTAAGACATTAGAGATTTCATTGATCAATGAAAGGAATGGGAAAGAATAGGGAACACTATGAAGAGGGGATGGGAGTGAGAGAGACACAAATTGGTCATGGGAGAAATTTTATCAAATTAAAATCATTCATTCATTTTGGAAGATGAAATCTACATTTCATCAATCCCCTAAATCCAATGATTTTAATCTAACAAAAGTCAAATCAACCTTGACCAATGCCCAAACAAATAGTCAAACATCACAAGACCATAAAAATGGCTCAACATAATTTGTATACATTTAATCAATTAACAATCAAATTAAAAATGCATTAAAATACAATTTATATTGGTCAAAATCTAAAACCTCTTCAAAACACCAAATAAATGGCCAAGAGATTTATTCTAGGTCAAACAAGGTCAAAGGACCTTAGAAAAAAATTCATGAGTTTTGAAAAGTCAAAAGTATTTTTAAACAATTAAAAAAAGCAAAAAAAACATTTAATTCATGAAAAATATCAAAATTAACCCAAAAATTAATTTTAATTCAGAATATGGAAGAGAAAAATATTTAAAGACTTTTGGTGAAAGTCCCATATTTTTTGAAGAAAAAATGAAATTATTATGAATTAAACAAAATTAAAGGATTAAACATAAAATCAGAAATTAAAATTAAAATAGAAAAAACAAGGGCCATAAGATCTCCCTCATTAATTGAGGTGGCAGATCTGATGGCCACGCGCGTGCTATCCACCATAGTCTTCAGTCAGCGTGTCACATGGTTGGTAATCAAAACAAATGGCTAAGATTAAAATATTTCAAACAGATCAAATGGCCAGGAGACATGACACCATATCACTGGAGCCCTAGCTCTGGTTGTCTTCTCCGGTGGACCTCACCGGACTGGTCCACCACCAACCACCATGGAAATGAAAAACAAGGACATGGATTTAAAGAAAAAATGCTCATGAGCTCGAATCTGACCTCAATTTTCTCCAATTCCAAGTATATCAAGAGATACAGGGATTTGAATTTTGAGGATCATGAACTGAGTTGCTTCGATTTGACCTCAAAGCAACTCAATCTTGTTGCCTACATTGGTAGGACTTCAGCCAACCAAAAATCACAAGGAATAGTGAAGAATTGAGTGAGAATCGAAGAGATGAAAATTCTGAAAAATCACCTTCGAATGAGCTTCAACCTTGCTTGATCTTGCTTTCAATTGTCCTTGGCTTGACTTTAGAAGCTTGTAGGAGGCGAATTCGACCAAAGAAAAGCTTTGACTCTTGGAGTTTCAATCTCAAAACAGAATGAGATTTGAAGCTCGATTTTCAAATGAGAACCTTCAAGATTATCCTTTAATGGTGAGAGTTTGGATTGCAGGTTCAAAGCTTGGGCATGAGGTCCTCAATTCTGAGCCATGAGGTTTGTATTTATAGCCAATGCAATTCATTTCCACACACTTCCAAAATTTGCCAAATTTAGCAATTTGTCTTGCATGCTTGCATGGGTGTGTGATAGGCCCATCAAGTGATGTATTTAGGTCCAAAATTACTTGAGTTCAATGCTGAAATCATGTCATGTGGTCATGCATTTGAAATTGGAAAGTGAAGGTGAAATTCATCTAAATGGACTTTTGAAAAGAACCCATGCACAAGTCCTTCATTTCTTGGCCAAATGAGATTATCTTGGACTTTTTGGAAATGTGAGATCAAGGGGAACAACTTTCATGTTGAACACTTTTCCATTTGAAGCTTTTATCATGATGAATTTTGAGGTGGAAGTTTGGAAAATCAAACATATTTGAAAATTTTCTAAGTACCAAGTCAAATGTTCACTTCTTCCACCTTGAATAACTTTTTGTATAGACTTCAAATGGAAATAGTTCCTTCATAAAAGTTGTATATATTTCAAATATATTCAGTTTTGTCATAAATTTGACCTTATTTGGATTTGGCATGAAGGAGTTATGCATTTTAAAAGTTGAGGAAAATCACTTGTTCAATGGTAATGGCCCAAAATGACCTATAATGTTTCCTCTTGGCACATGCATTTTTAAGTTGAATTTGAACTTCATACAAACATAAAAGTTTCAAAGGACATATTTAATTTGATCATGGAATTTTAATGGCTTTCATATCATAAAAATTGAGCAAGGTATGGTCCTTGTAAGTTGTCTTCCTAACTAGGGTTCAAACAAAATGACCTACAATCTTTCACCATAAAACAATGAATTTACAAGCAAAACTAGCTCTTGACTTAAACATTAAAGTTGTTTGTAGTGTCATAAAGAGTAACTTTTATCTTGGAATAATTTTCATATAACAAACATTGTAGGAGATAGGGTCTAGGGAACCCCAGTTTTGACCAATTGACTTTCTCTGGTCAACCACCATGAACCATCTTTCTAGATTGACATTATCTTCATTTTTGGGACTCATGGAGGATCCTACATGCATAATATGACGTAATATTAAGTATCCCTTTAAATATTTGATCAATTGATGAGGAAACTTGTTGAAGAAGTCACACAAGATACCTAGATGAATTAGGGCTTCCAAGGCAAACAAGCTTCAAACTCTTGATGAATTCTTGATCAAAATGATATGTGAAGATCATGGGGATCCATATGTGATGTCTAGAGTCAATGTGAACCATCTCTTGATTAGTCTCCTTTCATTGAGGGTCTTAAACCCCATATATGAGCTTGGTGGAGCATGGGTGAACACACACACTACCTACAAAAGCAACAAACTATACATTGACATATTTTTGGGTATTTTGGTTAGTAAATAATGAAAAACAAAGTATGATACAATCAAATGTGCTTGGTGGTCTCTCCCAATGCAAACCCAATGAATGAGGGGTAAGAAGGATGCCAAGGTGTGATCCTAAAACCAATGCATATGAGGAGATATCATGAGGGATCTTAGGGTCAAAATTGGGATCTTACAATAGGTATCTGAAAAAATCCTAAGTATCCGTCTAAATAGTATAAGTGAGAATGCTTAGCCAGTCGTTCAAGCATTTGATCAGTGAAAGGTAATGGAAAGTGATCTTTACCAGTGGCTTTATTTAATTTCCTATAGTCTATGCATATTCTCCATCCAGTTTGAGTTTTTTTAGTAACAAATTCTCCCTTCTCATTTATAACAACGGTAACACCTCCCTTCTTTGAACGACATGTATCGGGCTGACCCAGTTAGTGTCAGATATCGGGTATATGATTCCTGCTTCTAATAGATTTTGTACCTCCTTTTTACTACATCACTCAAGATGGGGTTTACTCTTCACTGATGCCCTCTAGAGGTTTTACAGTCCTCCTCAAGCGTGATGTGGTGCATACATATGGAGGGGCTTATTCCTTTTAAGTAGGATATGTTATAGCCTAGAGTTGTTGGATACTTTCTTAAGACATGGAGTAATTTTTCGATTTCTATTTGTCCTAAGTCGGCGTTGACTATAACTGGTTTTTCAAGCTCGGTGTCCAGGAATTCATACCTTAGATCTTTGGGTAGAGTTTTAAGTTCTAATGAAGGTTTCTCGGGGCATGGTATTGGATTTGGGGTTAGCGCTAGAGATTCTCTCAGACTATCATCTACATATGGCTCATGACAATTATCATCTTCGAATATAGGAGGTGTTGGAATTTTCAGTACTTCAGTATACCTAATTGGTTCCTTCTCTATTTCTTTCACACATTCTTCTATGACGTTTAAGAGACAACATGAGTCGTCTATAGCTGGTGCTTGTAGGAATTTAGCTAAGAGAAATTCAACTTTTTCTTCTCCGACTTCGAATGTTAACCTTCCTTTCTTCACATCTATGATGGCTCCGACTTTGGCTAAAAAGGGTCTTCCTAGAATAATAAGGATGTGGGAATCCTTCTTTATATCCATTATCACAATTCGGTTGGAATGTACAATTGTCCTATACGAGCGAGAATGTTCTCTAGCATACCTATTGGATATTTGACAGAGTAGTCAGCTAGTTATAGAGACATCTTTGTTGGTGTTAATTCTCCCAAATTTATTTTTACGCATGTGGATAAGGGAATTAAACTAACACTGGCTCCTAAATCACATAGAGCTTTGTCTATGATAAACTTTCTGATTACGCGTGGTATGGAAAAACTACCAGGGTCTTTTAGTTTAGGAGGCATGTTGTTTTGAATGATAGCGTTGTATTCTGCAGTAAGCATAACAGTTTCATCATCTTCAAGCTTTTTCTTGTTGGATAGAATCTCTTTAAGGAATTTAGCATATGAAGGCATTTGAGTAATGACTTATGTGAATGGTATGGTTATGTTCAGTTGCTTCAGAAGTTCCACGAATTTCTTGAATTGTCCTTCATTTTTGGATTTGGAAAGCCTTTGGGGATAAGGTACAGGTGGTTTGTATGGTGGTGAAGGAACATAAGGTGGTTCTTTATCTTTTGCCTCTCCACTTTCGTCTTTCTTTCCATCATTGGTTGGTTCATTTACTTTTTCGGATCCTTTACCAGAGTTTTGGTACATGGCCGGATTTTGAATTCTTGGGTCAGTTGGTTCATCTAGCTCTGTTCCACTCCTAAGTGTGATAACGTTAGCGTGGCCTTTTGGGTTTGCTTGAGGTTGATGATAACATGAAATAATATCACATTCTAGGACTCGATTTAATTAAATTATATTATTATTCACTTCAATTTATTTCATTTTATTCGATACTACTTGGTATTTTGCTTTCTATTTATCTCAGGTAGTTTATTTGAAGCACAAGTAAAAAAGGAAGAAAAGGAGGTGCAAAAAGAAATGAAAAGAAGCAAATGCCACCAAGCCAAAGCCCAGCCCAAAAGCACAGGCGCTGCGCCTGTGACGAGCGCCACACAAGGTGTGACGAGCGTCACGCCCTGCCTACTTGTGTTACGAGCGTAACACATGGTGTGACGGACGTCCCACCATTCTCCTATATTTTTGGCTTCAGAAGCGCAACAGAGGCACGTTGAAGCCTATTGTTACGCTTGACTATTGGAACGTGAGGATTTTTACACGGAAAGCTTTTGGAAACCGTTACAAAAAGTGAGTAATATAAATAGTGGCTTTTGGTAAACCCTGGAAGTCTCTCTCGCCCGTTTCTCTGCTTCGTTCAATTTTTCTCTTCCAACCGTGCAAGCATACCATTACCTTTTTACAGTTTTTGCTTTATTTGCAAAAAAAATTATTTTCTTTTCCAGTTAATCTTTCAGCACTTAATTAATTTTTCACACAATAGTTTCTACACCGGAAACTATTGTGTATCTTTTACTAGATCTAACCTTACGTTAGACCCTAGATTTTTATTCCTTCACTTTTATTTTCCTGCCCGATTGAAGAATTCAAGAACAAATCCAACCGGTCTGTGGTGGAGTGTTCAAAGATTGCTATAAATTATTCAGGTTCTTTAATTATTGTTTAAATTTATATATCCTGCATTATTGTTTATTTATATTGTTTGCCTGAGATGAATTTATTTAAGCATAATGATTGTTTAGATCTATTTAGCATGTCTGGCTAATTTACTTAGGTATCGGTATGTAAAGTAAGCGGAATGAAGGAATCAAAACTAAGTTGGTTAAATTACGCTTAAAAATAAAGTCACTCTTTTTATGGTCTCAATTTACAGGTTTAATAACAAAGTTTTTGTACGAGAGTAAAAGACATAAATAAGTTAAATTCAATAGAACGAGAGTTTGACTTTTTAACTAGACAGTGTAAATTAGACATTAATTCTAAATCAGGGCGAAAGCAATTTTTAGAGTTAATTAAATTCTAATCTTTTTCAAAAAGTATTTTTAAAAGTTAAATGTGAGGACGAGAGTTAAGCATTTGAATTTAATTATATAATCTAAGTCAACAGAGCGAGAGTTTGAGACGAGGGTGTTTAAACGATTAGTGTTTTCTTAAAAAGAGTTTCTATAGATTCTGTTGTTTTCAAAAAGTGATTTTGGACTTAACCAATAAGTGACAGTTGCGTTAATATAAAGTCATAGTCTATTCAATAGAGCGAGAGTTTGAGAAAAGACTTTTAATCAATAGTGTCTACTGAAAAGATTTATTTTAAAACCAAGAAACCAACAAAGAATTGATTCCCTAATTACGACGAACTACATACCGATATCCGCTTAATTGATATTTAATCTAGATCTTATTTTAGTTTTAACTTTTCCCCCAAACAACCAAAGTATTATCCGCCTTAGATTTACGAAGTAACCTTAGAAAACGGTATATCGATTCATAAGTCCCTGTGGGATCGATATCTTTTAAAACTACGCGATAGAACTGTGCACTTGCAGTTAGTACCCCAATCGACTCATAAAGTCGCGATCAAGTTTTTGGCGCCGTTGCCGGGGACTTTTATTTAGTCGATATCGTAACTCTTCTGTTACGCTGTAGAGACTAAGGCTTATTTTTATTTTTATTTCTTTCGTTGATTTGTATCCACACACTCGCTCACAAGGCGAGCCGTTCTACTTGCGAATCAACGACATCGAACTATATCTCCGAGTCTTACGACGAATTCGGGAATATCGTGCTGCAAACAATCTCCCTCCTATTGAAATTCCTGATCTCAAAAATCTTCTTCCTTCGCCGATATCCAAGATGGCAGAACCAGCTCGTGCTCTTCGAGATTACGCCGCTCCATCGCAAGATGAGCCGCATTCGAGTATTGCTCCGCCCGCAATCGAAGCAAACAACTTCGAACTTAAACCTTCACTGTTGCAAGCAGTGCAACAGAACCAATTCTCTGGAAATCCTACCGAGGATCCAAACCTTCATTTATCTGTATTTGTCCAATACGCTGATACTGTTAAAGCTAATGGTGTCACTTCAGAGGCAATTCGACTTCGTCTTTTTCCTTTCTCGTTACGAGATAGCGCTAGAAGATGGCTTCAATCTCTTCCTTCCAACTCAGTCACCACATGGAACGAGTTGAAGAAAGTATTCCTTGCCCGATATTTTCCTCCGAGCAAAACAGTTATGTTGAGAGCCCAGATAAATGGATTTAAACAGAAAGATAACGAGTCTCTTTTCGAAGCATGGGAAAGATACAAAGACATGATGAGACTTTGTCCACACCATGGTTTAGAGGACTGGTTAGTGATTCATACCTTCTATAATGGTCTCTTGTACAACACGAGGTTAACAATAGACGCCGCCGCAGGTGGTGCACTAATGAACAAACCTTACGCTGATGCTTATCAACTTATCGAGAGCATGGCCCAAAACCACTATCAGTGGGGAAGCGAACGAACAATGGTAGAAAAACCTCAAACGAAAACTGGCATATACGAGATAAGTAACCTTGATCATGTTAATGCAAAAGTGGATGCTCTGGTCCAGAAAATTGAAAGTTTAAATGTATCACCTCCGGCCACCGTGGTTGCCATAACTCAGAATTGCGAAGTCTGTGGGATCCAAGGTCACACTCCTGCAGATTGTCAGCTCCTAACAGGAATCCAAGCAGAGCAAGTAAACTATGCTCAAGGAAATCCCTACTCGCATACCTATAACTCCAACTGGAAGAATCATCCTAATTTTTCATATAAGAGTAATAATGCCTTATACGCGCCTGGACAAGCTCCAAATCAAGCCCCAGCTATACCTTCTGGATACCAAAAGCCGATCCCATTTACACCTAACAATAACGTTCCTAGGAAATCCAACTTGGAAATCATGATGGAGAACTTCATAGCTTCTCAACAGCAAACCAATAAAGATTTCTTAAACCAGAATGTACACACTGGCGAACAAATCAAACAACTAGCAAGTAAAGTAGATGCCCTGGCTACCCATAACAAAATGCTGGAAACACAAATATCACAAGTAGCTCAACAACAAGCGCCTACTGCTTCCCCAACTGGTACATTTCCTAGACAGCCCCAACCTAACCCGAAAAGCTACGCTCATGCAATCATACTAAGAAGTGGAAGGACCAGCAGATCCAAGAACTGAGAGCCAAAACTCTAAAAAGTCAACTGAGGAAGAGAGTAAACCTAAGGAAAAGGAAGAGAGTAATAAGGAAACCGTAGAAAAGAAAGAACCTTATGTACCTCCACCGCCTTATAAACCACCTATCCCTTACCCTCAAAGGCTTATTAAAACCAAAGATGCGGGCCAATTTAAAAAATTTGTTGACCTACTAAAACAATTAAACGTCACAATTCCGTTTACAGAAGCTATTACGCAGATGCCCTCATATGCTAAGTTCTTAAAAGAAATTCTTTCTAATAAAAGGAAACTTGAAGATAGCGAAACTGTTACACTCATTGCTGAATGTAGCGCTATAATCCAGAATATGCCTCCTAAACTTAAAGATCCGGGTAGTTTCTCTATACCCTGTCACATAGGAAAATTTGTCATAGACAAGGCCTTATGCGATTTAGGAGCCGATATTAGTGTTATGCCTTTATCCATATGCAAGAAACTGGAAATGGGAGAATTAAGACCAACTAAAATGTCTGTGCAACTAGCAGATCGTTCCGTTAGATATCCTGTAGGAATTCTTGAAAACGTTCCCGTGCGCATAGGTCAATTCTACATTCCAACCGATTTTATAATTATGGACATTAGAGAAGATGAAGTTACACCCATTATACTGGGAAGACCGTTCTTAGCAACTGCCGGTGCAATCATAGACGTAAAACGAGGACGACTCACTTTCGAAGTAGGAGAAGAGAAAATTGAGTTCATTCTTTCCAAATTCCTGAAAGCACCTGCAATAGAAGATACATGTTACTTCATGGATATCATCGATGAATGCATAAAAGAAACAGAGTTAGAGAATGACAAATTGTCTGACTATAGTATAGAAGACAAACTCAACCAATGTTTAGCAATAACATCGGACCCTACCCAATGCCTTGAGAAACCAACCCTAGACCTGAAAACACTTCCCAAAAATCTGAGATATGAATTCCTTGACTTAGAACTTGAACGACCAGTGATAGTTAATGCAGACCTAGGAAAACTCGAAACCGAAAAACTCCTGCATATCTTAAGAAAATATCCAACCGCACTAGGATACAACATCACTGACCTTAAAAGAATAAGTCCTTCTATTTGTATGCACCGCATCATGCTAGAAGAAGACTGTAAAACTTCTAGAGAACATCAGAGGAGACTAAACCCGATCCTGAGTGAGGTAGTGAAGAAGGAAGTAACCAAGTTATTAGAAGCAGGTATCATATATCCTATATCTGATAGCAAATGGGTTAGTCCGGTACACGTAGTACCGAAGAAAGGAGGTATAACAGTTATTGAAAATGAAAAAGGAGAAACTATAACTAAACGAATCGAATCGGGATGGAGAATGTGCATTGAATATAGGAAACTAAATAAAGCAACCCGAAAAGATCATTTCCCTTTACCATTCATTGACCAGATGTTAGAACGATTAGCAAAACATTCTCATTTCTGCTATCTAGACGGTTATTCAGGCTTCTCTCAAATACCAATTCATCCTGATGACCAAGAAAAGACAACATTCACATGTCCTTTTGGTACCTTCGCTTATCGACGAATGCCGTTTGGCTTGTGCAATGCTCCTGCAACCTTCCAAAAGTGCATGATGGCAATATTCGCCGATTTTCTCGAAAACATCATGGAAGTATTTATGGATGATTTCTCCGTATGCGGACAAAGCTTTGAAGAATGCCTTGAAAACCTAGAAAGAGTTCTAGAACGATGTGTAAAAGTAAACCTAGTACTTAATTGGGAAAAATGTCACTTTATGGCACAATAAGGAATTGTTTTAGGACACATCATCTCAAACAGAGGAATTGAAGTAGACAAAGCCAAAATAGAGGTAATCGAAAACCTTCAACCTCCGAAAACTGTGAGAGAAGTACGAAGCTTCTTAGGACATGCCGGTTTTTACCGACGATTCATTAAAGACTTCTCTAAAATAACTAAACCTTTAACCGGACTATTGATGAAAGATGCTGAATTCATCTTCGACAATAAATGTTTAGAAGCATTTCAAATGCTTAAACAAGCATTGATCTCCGCACCCATAATGCAGACACCAGATTGGAATGAACCATTCGAAATAATGTGTGATGCCAGTGATTACGCCGTGGGTGCTGTTTTAGGACAACGAAAGGATAAAAAGCTTCACGTCATATACTACGCAAGTAGAACTCTAGATGAAGCACAAATGAATTACGCCACAACCGAGAAAGAACTTTTAGCAGTGGTGTTCGCACTAGATAAATTTCGTTCTTACTTGGTCGGAGCCAAAATAGTCATTTACACTGACCACGCTGCTATCAAGTACCTCTTAACAAAAAAGGATGTTAAACCTAGACTCCTAAGGTGGATCCTGTAACACCCTCCTAAAATACCCCAAATTTAAATTAAAACATCAAAACATAAATCAGAGTAGATATGCAATTTAAGGGTGTCACACTTGACACTTCACACCATTTTCCAAATAACTGGTCATACTCATTTATTTATCAAAATAAAACATTGCACAATACGCAGCGGATAGAGGTCAAATCAATCATGCAAACCATGTAATCACATTACAGGTAAAACTGTTCAACAACCACAATAAAACAAGGTAAAACATCCCGTCCCGATGTTACATCTACCAGAGCATGACCCACTAAAGAACTACACTAGACTCCAAGCACTAGCTTCTACTCAATCACTGCTCGTTACCTGAAACATAACTGTAAGGGTGAGTTCCTCAATCGATATAATAAGCATTATAAAATATCATGTAATGCTAAGTAATTTAACACATTTCATCACCCAAATCAGATCACACATTCAGCAACGGCAACATCAACTCAAAATCATAATCATACTCAACCCAACACAAAACACACGTATAATATTGGAATACATCCATTCATATTATACGCCATACATACATTATGCAATGAGACTCCATGCATGCGGTACCGACTATTCGTGAACACATAGTTCAACCTCACCGATCAAATCCAGATACGGCTACCAAGCTCACTAGTCCCACTCATTTGAGACCTAGTGACTCACATCACTAATTCCTCACCATGGGAATTAGCTACCACCCCAAGGGCTATGCTATGCACGCTAAATCACCTAGCATGCAAACATCAACAACAATCCACAATAACTCATCACTAATTCCTCACCATGGGAATTAGCTACCACCATAAAGGCCATACTATGCACGCTAAATCACCTAGCATGCAACCATCAACAATCCACAATGGACATATGCTCACACTCTAAGCCATAAACAGTCCATTCACAATTGCATACATAATAGATACATTCACATCATTATGCATACAATCATACATCATCAGCATATTTATCACATAATCATATCATGTCATGCCACATAATCAATCACAGTATTAGCACACTCTACTAATACCTACACTGCTCAAAACAACGGGAAATTGATCCCTCCTATATCATACACCAATATAGGCCAATCATCAATTGTTCACAATATTTAAAATATCAGTTTTTCTACTTTTCAAACAGTGTTAACCGGTTAACGCCCTGGGTTAACCGGTTAACGCAACACAGAACACGCTTCCTGGCACATTTTAACAGTGTTAACCGGTTAACACCCTGGGTTAACCGGTTAACGCAAGACAGACAGCAATATTTCACAATTCATAACAGTGTTAACCGGTTAACACCCTGGGTTAACCGGTTAACGCAAGACAGAAAGCTGTTCCTGCGCTAACACGAAGCAGAATGCAGAATTCTCCGCATTTTCCGCCGTTGGAGGACTTCCGGACCTCCGATTCCAATTCCGTAAAAAGCTACACGTTCGGAAAATCACAACTCACCCAAATATAGATTCAATTACAGCTTTAACATAACTTATTCATCACAATTTTTCAGCACTCATCATCCCAATTAGGGTCAATTCAACGGCTTATTACTACCCATTACATGTTAACCCATAATACCCATTAAACGACGATAAACCCCCCTTACCTGAGTTAATCCGGCAATTGATTCTTCGACCTTCAACAATCGTGAATCCTCCTCTTGAGCCCTAGCCTCTTCTTCTCCCTTTCTCAGTTCTTCTCTTTTCTCCCAATATTACGTGTTCTCTGTTTTCACGTGAAAACCCTTTTTACCAAATGGAACTCTTTATATATATTCCAACTTATTATTCCAATAATAATAATTCCAAATAATATTCCAATAATAATCCAATTATTTAATTAAATTAATAAATATACTATTAACTTAATTTAAATAATTATCATATTTTATCGGGGTGTTACAACTCTCCCCCACTAAAAGAGTTTTCGTCCTCGAAAACATACCTCAAGCGAATAACTCAGGATAAGACTCCTTCATCTGACTCTCAAGTTCCCAAGTCACATTGCCACCTGCTGGTCCTCCCCAAGCTACCTTTACCAAAACAATCTCTTTACCCCGCAACTGCTTCAACTCTCGATCCTCTATCCTCATAGGTGATGTCTCAACAGTCAGGTTATCTCTCACCTGTACATCATCTACTTGGACCACATGCGACGGATCGGGAATGTACCTCCTCAACTGAGACACATGAAAAACCTCATGCAAATTCGCAAGTGACGGCGGTAAAGCGATACGATAGGCTACCTCCCCTATCCTCTCCAAAATCTGATAAGGACCAATAAATCGAGGTGTCAACTTCTTCGACTTCAAAGCTCGACCAACCCCAGTTATCGGAGTAACACGAAGAAACACATGATCTCCCTCTTGAAACTCAAGTGACTTCCTCCTCTTGTCGTGATAACTCTTCTGACGACTTTGAGCAATCCTCATCTTCTCCTGAATCATCTTAATCTTTTCCGTAGTTTGTTGAACAATCTCCGGTCCAACCACAGCACTCTCACCGGACTCATACCAACATAAAGGTGTCCGACATCTCCTACCATACAAAGCTTCAAACGGTGCCATACCAATGCTCGAATGAAAACTATTGTTGTAGGTAAACTCAATCAAAGGTAAATAACAATCCCAAGCACCTCCCTTTTCCAAAACACAAGCCCTCAAAAGATCCTCCAGTGACTGAATCGTCCTCTCAGTCTGACCATCAGTCTGCGGATGATATGCAGAACTCAATCTCAGCTTAGTTCCCAAAGCCCTCTGCAAACCTTCCCAGAACTTCGATGTAAATCTAGGATCTCTGTCCGAAACAATACTCGACGGAATACCATGCAAACTTACAATTTCTCAATATACAACTCAGCTAATCTCTCTAACGGATAATCCATTCTGATCGGAATGAAATGAGCCGATTTTGTCAATCTGTCAACAATCACCCAAATAGCTTCAAAATTCTTAATTGTCCTCGGTAAACCAGAAACAAAATCCATACTGATACTATCCCACTTCCACTCTGGAATAGCCAACGGTTGCATTAGCCCAGACGGCTTCTGATGCTCAATCTTTGACTTCTGACAAGTCAAACAAGAATAAACAAAACTCGCAATTTCTCTTTTCATTCCCGGCCACCAAAATAACTTTTTCAAATCATGATACATCTTCGTAGCCCCAGGATGAATACTCAGGCCACTACGATGTCCTTCCTCAAGAATACTCTTCTTAAGTTCGGTAACATCCGGAATACACACCCGATTACCAAATTTCAAAACACCATTCTCATCAACTCTGAATTCACCACCTTGACCTTGATTTACTAGAGTCAACTTATCAACCAAAAGCAAATCGGATTTCTGACCCTCTCTAATCTCATCCAGAATACCACTCGTTAACTTCAACATTCCCAATTTAACACTATTGCGAGTACTCTCACACACCAAACTCAAGTCTCTAAACTGCTCAATTAAATCCAATTCCTTAACCATTAACATAGACATATGCAATGATTTCCGACTCAATGCATCAGCCACTACGTTTGCTTTACCCGGATGGTAATTCAAACCAAAGTCATAATCTTTCAGAAACTCTAACCATCTCCTTTGTCTCATATTCAGCTCTTTCTGATCAAACAAATACTTTAAACTTTTATGGTCACTGAAAACCTCAAATCTTGACCCGTACAAGTAATGCCTCCATAACTTCAGAACAAATACCACAGCTGCCAACTCTAAATCGTGTGTCGGATAGTTCCTCTCATGAACCTTTAGTTGTCTCGAAGCATAAGCTACAACCTGCTTACTCTGCATCAAAACACCACCCAAACCCAACAATGAAGCATCACAGTAAACCTCAAATGGTTCCGATGGACTCGGTAATATCAGAATAGGAGCAGTAGTTAACCTTCTCTTTAACTCTTGGAAACCTTCTTCACATTTTGAGTCCCAAACAAACGCTTGCCCCTTTCTAGTCAACATCGTCAACGGTAACGCCAACTTAGAAAATCCCTCAATGAATTTCCTATAATAACCTGCAAGTCCAAGAAAACTCCTTATCTCAAAAACTGACTTCGGAGCTTCCCACTTAGATACCGCTTCTATCTTAGAAGGATCAACAGCAACACCACCTCTTGAAACCACATGACCAAGAAAACTAACCTCTTCTAACCAAAATTCACACTTGGAAAGTTTAGCAAATAACTTCTTTTCTCGTAGAATTCCTAAAACCACTCTCAAATGTTCAGCATGCTCTTCTTCAGATTTCGAATACACCAAAATATCGTCAATAAACACCACAACAAACTTGTCTAGGTACGGATGGAAAATCCTATTCATATACTCCATAAATACCCCAGGCGCATTAGTCACACCAAAAGGCATTACAGAATACTCATAATGTCCATACCTTGTTCTGAAAGCAGTCTTCTGAATATCCTCAGTTTTCACACGTATCTGATGATACCCTGATCTCAAATCTATTTTGCTGAACACACTCGCACCAACCAACTGATCCATCAAATCATCAATCCTCGGCAAAGGATACCGATTCTTGATCGTCACTTTATTCAGTTGCCTATAGTCCACACACAACCTCATAGTACCTTCTTTCTTCTTAACCAATAACACTGGTGCACCCCACGGTGACACACTCGGACGAATAAATTTCTTATCCAACAAATCTTCCAACTGATTCTTCAATTCAGTTAACTCAACAGCAGACATACGGTACGGCGCCATCGACACCGGCCTAGTACCAGGTACCAAATCAATCGAGAACTCAACTTCACGCTCTGGCGGTAATTCATTCACTTCTTCAGGAAACACATCAGGAAAATCACACACCACGGCTAGATCGCAAATCACCAGTTTATCTTTAGCCTCCAAAGTCGCTAACAGCATAAACAACTCTGCCCCATCTGCTACTGCCTCATTCACTTGCCTTGCTGATAGAAACAAACTCTTTCCTTCTTCAATCTCAGGAAAGATCACAGTCTTATCAAAACAGTTGATAGAAACTCGGTTAAACACCAACCAGTTCATACCCAGGATAACATCAATCTGCACTAGTGGAAGACACACGAGGTCCATCCCAAAGTCTCTACCAAAAATACTCAAAGGGCAGTTTAAACAAACTGAAGTAGTAGTCACTGAACCCTTCGCAGGAGTATTAATCACCATACTCCCATACATCTCAGATATCTCTAATTTAAGTTTCACAGCACAATCCAACGATATAAAGGAATGAGTCGCACCTGTGTCAATAATAGCTACAAGAGGAAAGCCATTAATATAACACGTACCTCGGATCAAACGATCATCTGCAGAAGTCTCAGAACCCGATAGAGCAAAGACCTTGCCTCCCGACTGGTTCTCTTTCTTCGGCTTAGGACACTGTGGGCTAATATGACCCATCTCCCCACAGTTGAAACAAGTCATAGTCTTCAACCGGCACTCTGCAACCAAGTGACCACCTTTACCACACTTGAAACACTTCTTCTCATTACTGGTACACTCATGGAAACGATGTCCAGCCTGACCACATCTGTAACACTTAGCAGGGGCACTGGAGTCTCCCCCACTAGGTCTCTTCATCCCACTCTATCTCTGGAAACCTTTGCCAGCTGCATACGGTTTCCCACAATCATTCTGATTCTTGCCTTTCCTATCAACCCTCTGCTGATAGCTCTCCGCTCTGGCCTTGGTATCCTGTTCAAAAATCCTGCAACAGTCGACCAAGTCAGAAAACACTCTAATCCGCTGATACCCAATAGCCTGCTTGATCTCGGGACGTAACCTGTTCTCAAACTTCACACATTTTGAAAATTCCCCAGTAGCCTCATCATAGGGAGTGTAATACTTCGACAGCTCTGTGAACTTAGCAGCATACTCAGTAACAGACCGGTTGCCCTGCTTCAATTCTAAGAACTCTATCTCTTTCTTTCCTCTGACATCCTCTGGAAAGTACTTCCTCAGGAATCTCTCTCTGAACACCGCCCAAGTGATCTCAGCACTCCCAGCAGCTTCCAACTCAGTGCGGGCAGCAACCCACCAATCATCTGCTTCCTTTGACAGCATATGCGTACCGAACCTGACCTTCTGGTTATCGGCACACTCAGTCACTCAGAAGATCCTCTCGATCTCCTTCAACCACTTCTGAGCACCATCTGGATCGTATGCTCCCTTGAACATTGGAGGATTATTCTTTTGGAACTCACTCAGTTGACGAGCAGCTCCCAATCCCGCAACATTCGGATTCCCTCCAAGTACTCCAGCTAGCATACCCAGAGCCTCAGCAATCGCAGCATCGTCTCTACCTCTTCCAGCCATCTCTATTCTGAAAACCCAACAAGCTAAAACAATAAGTACTGATAGGGTTACACAACACCTATCCCGTACAGGGGAAACAGAATAATTACGACTCGACTCGACCGACTATGCTCTGATACCACTAATGTAACACCCTCCTAAAATACCCCAAATTTAAATTAAAACATCAAAACATAAATCAGAGTAGATATGCAATTTAAGGGTGTCACACTTGACACTTCACACCATTTTCCAAATAACTGGTCATACTCATTTATTTATCAAAATAAAACATTGCACAATACGCAGCGGATAGAGGTCAAATCAATCATGCAAACCATGTAATCACATTACAGGTAAAACTGTTCAACAACCACAATAAAACAAGGTAAAACATCCCGTCCCGATGTTACATCTACCAGAGCATGACCCATTAAGGAACTACACTAGACTCCAAGCACTAGCTTCTACTCAATCACTGCTCGTTACCTGAAACATAACTGTAAGGGTGAGTTCCTCAATCGATATAATAAGCATTATAAAATATCATGTAATGCTAAGTAATTTAACACATTTCATCACCCAAATCAGATCACACATTCAGCAACGGCAACATCAACTCAAAATCATAATCATACTCAACCCAACACAAAACACACGTATAATATTGGAATACATCCATTCATATTATACGCCATACATACATTATGCAATGAGACTCCATGCATGCGGTACCGACTATTCGTGAACACATAGTTCAACCTCACCGATCAAATCCAGATACGGCTACCAAGCTCACTAGTCCCACTCATTTGAGACCTAGTGACTCACATCACTAATTCCTCACCATGGGAATTAGCTACCACCCCAAGGGCTATGCTATGCACGCTAAATCACCTAGCATGCAAACATCAACAACAATCCACAATAACTCATCACTAATTCCTCACCATGGGAATTAGCTACCACCATAAAGGCCATACTATGCACGCTAAATCACCTAGCATGCAACCATCAACAATCCACAATGGACATATGCTCACACTCTAAGCCATAAACAGTCCATTCACAATTGCATACATAATAGATACATTCACAGCATTATGCATACAATCATACATCATCAGCATATTTATCACATAATCATATCATGTCATGCCACATAGTCAATCACAGTATTAGCACACTCTACTAATACCTACACTGCTCAAAACAACGGGAAATTGATCCCTCCTATATCATACACCAATATAGGCCAATCACCAATTGTTCACAATATTTAAAATATCCGTTTTTCTACTTTTCAAACAGTGTTAACCGGTTAACGCCCTGGGTTAACCGGTTAACGCAACACAGAACACGCTTCCTGGCACATTTTAACAGTGTTAACCGGTTAACACCCTGGGTTAACCGGTTAACGCAAGACAGACAGCAATATTTCACAATTCATAACAGTGTTAACCGGTTAACACCCTGGGTTAACCGGTTAACGCAAGACAGAAAGTTGTTCCTGCGCTAACACGAAGCAGAATGCAGAATTCTCCGTATTTTCCGCCGTTGGAGGACTTCCGGACCTTCGATTCCAATTCCGTAAAAAGCTACACGTTCGGAAAATCACAACTCACCCAAATATAGATTCAATTACAGCTTTAACATAACTTATTCATCACAATTTTTCAGCACTCATCATCCCAATTAGGGTCAATTCAACGGTTTATTACTACCCATTACATGTTAACCCATAATACCCATTAAACGACGATAAACCCCCCTTACTTGAGTTAATCCGGCAATTGATTCTTCGACCTTCAACAATCGTGAATCCTCCTCTTGAGCCCTAGCCTCTTCTTCTCCCTTTCTCAGTTCTTCTCTTTTCTCCCAATATTACGTGTTCTCTGTTTTCACGTGAAAACCCTTTTTACCAAATGGAACTCTTTATATATATTCCAACTTATTATTCCAATAATAATAATTCCAAATAATATTCCAATAATAATCCAATTATTTAATTAAATTAATAAATATACTATTAACTTAATTTAAATAATTATCATATTTTATCGGGGTGTTACAGATCCTGCTTCTACAAGAGTTCGGTTTGGAAATCAAAGACAAGAAAGGAACAGAAAACGTAGTAGCAGATCACCTCTCTAGACTCGAGAACCTTGAACCGGAAAGAACATCGATCAACGATGATTTCTCGTACGATAAACTTATAGCTACTTTGGAAGAAAATAAAGCTGATACACAGGTAGAAACCACCTTAGCTATATGTGTTACACCATGGTACGCTGATCTCGTCAATTATTTAGCCGCCGGAATAGTTCCACCTACTTTATCCTACCAGCAAAAGAAACGATTCTTCTATGACATAAAACACTATTACTGGGATGACCCTTTACTTTTCAAAAGAGGCCCCGACGGTATTTTCCGTCGGTGTATACCCGAAGAAGAGGTAGAAAATATAATCCAACACTGTCACTCCGCTCCTTATGGTGGACATGCAAGTACATCCAAGACCTGCTCCAAAATCCTACAAGCCGGTTTTTATTGGCCAAATATATGGAAGGATGTACATGCGGCTATCAAGAAATGTGATAGGTGTCAACGCACAGGAAACATATCTAGACGTGACGAGATGCCACAAAAGGGCATTTTAGAAGTAGAGATTTTCGACGTGTGGGGAATAGATTTCATGGGACCTTTCCCACCTTCTTTCGGTAACAAGTACATACTCGTAGCGGTTGACTACGTATCAAAATGGATTGAAGCTATAGCTTCTCCAACAAATGACACACGAGTAGTAACTAGACTCTTTAAGAATATAATATTTCCAAGATTTGGTGTCCCAAGAATAGTAGTCAGTGATGGTGGATCGCATTTCATATCTAAGATACTCGAAAAACTACTGTTTAAGTATGGCATAAGGCATAGAGTAGCGACACCTTACCACCCTCAAACCAGTGGGCAAGTGGAAGCGTCTAACAGAGAAATCAAACAAATATTGGAAAAAATAATCGCCACCTCAAGGAAAGACTGGTCATTGAAATTACCAGAAGCTTTATGGGCATATCGAACCGCTTACAAAACTCCCATAGGGACAACCTCATTCAAGCTTATTTATGGAAAATCCTGCCACCTCCCGGTAGAATTAGAACATAAAGCCTACTGGGCTATTAAAAATCTAAATTTAAACTATAAGGCCGCCGGTGAAAAGCGAATCCTTGATATAAACGAACTAGAGGAACTCAGACGAGACGCTTACGAAAATGGCAGAATCTACAAAGAAAGAACAAAACAATGGCATGACAAGCGCATATCAAGGAAAATCTTCAAACAAGGCGATACAGTCCTGTTATTTAACTCTAGGCTAAAGTTATTCCCGGGAAAACTACGATCTAGATGGTCAGGTCCTTTCCAAATCACCAATGTCTTTCCCAGTGGAGCGGTGGAAATTAAAGGAAAATCTATAGAACCATTTACCGTAAACGGGCAACGTCTAAAACATTATCACTATGCAGAAAACAATGAAGATTCGCAAGTCTTGCACTTAGACGTAATGCCTCCAGACTTTATAGATTATATTTGATAGTTTTTATGTCGAGCTTGCGACATTAAACAAAGCGCTTAGTGGGAGACAACCCACAAATATTTTTATTCCTATTTTCTCTTTAATTATTATTTTAAATTTTATTTAGTATTCATTCTTAATTTATTTTAATTTATTAAAAAAAACTTTTCTCTTCTTCTTTCGGCATTTGGCCAAATCCTGACTAAAACTCTTGTTTTTCCTTTCTCTAGCTAACACTAACCTGATGGGACAAATTGATCGTATGGGTATCAAATTCAGAGGGAAAGCTCAGAAACAAAAGTTTGAGGAACTAGCAGAAAGAGAGATGCTACCTAGTTTGTATGCTGATGATTGGGCAATGACTGCCCTTGGACTAAGAGAGAGTGTCCTGTAT
This sequence comes from Lathyrus oleraceus, assembly GCF_024323335.1. Lineage (NCBI taxonomy): Eukaryota > Viridiplantae > Streptophyta > Magnoliopsida > Fabales > Fabaceae > Lathyrus > Lathyrus oleraceus. The sequence continues at coordinate 234,161,221 of NC_066582.1, forward strand.
TTGCTGAGTCAGATAGGGTGGGAAACCTCTCCTATCCGTAGACAATTCGTCACTTATCGGAGACTGACTCTAGAATTCCTTAGTTCTCTGATCTATCTACCCATCCATGGAAAAGGAATAAGCAGAGGTTTCATCCAGTTCAGAATGTTCAACATGGAGTATCAATTTAACATTCGAGACTTTACCAACCTTTTAGGTTTCCCTACCTCCCTTGATACATTCACAGTGAGCCAAGAAGAACTTTTTGAATATAGAGAACTTGAATACTTTTGGGGAAGCTTGATTGGAAATGACGATCCCGAGGAACATGAGTTTCTCTCTGGAAACATACATAACCCGGCCTTTCGTTACTTCCATAAGATCTTGACCCACACCTTATTTGGGAAGAAGTCAAACAGTACCTCGGTTTCACGTGATGAGCTCTTCATCATATTTTGTGCTTCCCAGAACCGTCCAGTAAACGGTGCCACTTTTATGTTGGCAAATTTTGACCACCTTATCCAAGATGAACGAGCACCAATTCGAATAGGCGGTTTGATAACCATGATTGGTAATGCTATCGGATTACGTTAGCCTATGCTTGACTTAAGCCCTTTTTGTGGCATTGCGATTATGAGTATACCCTTCCTCTTCAACACTATGTTTATAGCAAACCTCGGGTCTGAAGAGTTTGAGCTTATAATTAACAACCAAGTTCTTTGCCTTTTCACCTTGCCTAGTCCGAGGACTAGTGTTCATAACCGCAACAACTGGCTCTACAATCTGAACGAAACACCCTCTCCTACTAGATCCACTGAATCCATCCAGGACTATGAGATTTGTGATGACCAGGTCCCTTATGCTGAATCTGACCCTCAGACACCATCTGGTTATTATGATATTGACCCTCCTCCTCAGTCTGTCCCGACCGAAGAATCAGCAATACCTGATCTTAGACATCATATGCCCGGAGCTGATTATAACACCACCATTCAAGCCTTGATGTCAGAACAAGACGCCCTCAGAGAAGAGTTAGCTAACATGGGACGAGAATTTTTGGGATACATGAGCAGTATGACAAATCAGTTCCACGAATTGCTAAACCGTGTTAACTCCTTTGCTCCTCCGGCCAGAGATCGTGCGGATGGATAGAAGTTGTTTTTCTTAGTTATTTAGTTTTAGTTAGATTATTCATTAATGTTGTTTCAAATTATGTTCGTATTTGTTTTTCTTTCGCATGTTTGCTTTTGTCTTCCAATGTTACATTATGATTATTTTATGAAGCTATTGATTTATTTTACTTTATTATGGCTTATGCAATATCTAGCAATAATGCTCTCTACTGTATGCTACTTACATAACTTTTTAGAGAAAAATATATTTATGCAATATTATGATAGTAGAATAGCATGCAAGGCAATCTAAAAATATCACAATAGCAGAATAAAATAAACTGAAGCAAAACAAAATAATAAAAATAAATTACTATAAATTATTATGAAGAACGCAAGCAGTGACCGTTGCAGCTTACCGTGTGACGAGCGTCACACACGCCATCACGGTCGTCACATCAAGTGCTTGTGACGCCCGTAACGCCCCTGTCACGAGCGTGACACCTTCAGACTAGGTGAACGTTACCAACTGTTGGAGACACGACCGTTACACCACTTCACCTTTTTACCTTCCCCATTTATTCATATTTACCCACATTTATTTACTTTTCAACCACTCCCTTTCCAACTTCCAAATCTTTTCCTATAAATACCCACCATACCTTTCTTCATACACCACAAACCATTCTATAAAATCAATTACATTTCCCTTCTCCCCTCATTACCTCTTTCAAACCACTTATCGATATGGCGGGCAACCAAGCTTTCGGAAATATCATCTTCCGATCCGAAGATGATAATTATCAAAGGGAGCAGTTCGAGCGTTTCCAACAGCGAGGTGTCATCTCCACCAGGTATCCTGATCTAACTTGTTTACAACAATTAGGATTACTTCAAGGTATAGAATGGATTCTCCACCTTGCTGGTTTAACCTTTCTGTGCACTCACAATCAACCTACCTATCCATCCCTAACCTTAGAATTTTTAAGTTCCTATTCGTACAACACTCCCACCAGTGAAGACGAGTACTTAACCGGTACTGCAACCTTCTGTATGTTCAACACCGAGTACTCCCTATCCCAAAACCAATTGAGTACCATGCTACAGTTCCCCGTAGAAGGTCAAGTCCACCCGAGAATCCCTCCGAATTCCCAGTGGCACATACACGCCTTCGACCTCTTTAGGAAAATATCCGGTGTAGAAACCAACAACTGGGATGTGCTCCTTGCTTCCCATATACATAACCCAACCATCCGGTACTTTATCCGCATCCTGCAAAACACAGTTTTTGGAAGACCGAACAACAGCAAAGTAAACGCCAAGGAATTATTCTTCCTCCAATGCGTCTTTGAAAGCGATACTCAGGTAAACGCTGCCTCCTTCCTATTTCATCACATCCGCACCCTATGTGCTAGAGGCCGTCAACCTTTTGTAATAGGTGGATTAATAACCACAATAGCACTTGGCTTAAACCTAGGGGACCGACTCCAAAATTTAGAATCTTTACCTCCCCTATCTATGGATATAAGTTACTGTCGGTCCAGCCATCTAATCAAAAACAGAGTAGGCGGAGGGTATTACCTTATGGTGAACAACCAGGAAGTCCCAAGCGTTGTTCTACCCAACATTGCCCTAACAGATGTCACCAATCCCAACCGCCACATCTACGACTTGAATGCTCCTGAAGCTACCGTGCCTACACAAGCTAACCCGCCTCCAGACGAGTTTGCAAAAATGGAGCAAGGTGATCAGGACCCTGCACCACAATCAGTCCCGCTCAACCCTTCCGATAATGCAGCTGGTCCATCCTCACGACGTCGTCGACGAAGAAGGCCAGCAACCAACGACGACATCATGGATGCTATCGATGGTATGCAAGCGCAAAATCTCGAAGTGATGCAGATGATGCGCCAGATGCAACAACAACAGGACGCGAGGAATGCAATAACCGATCAGCGGTTCACTGAGTTGCTCAGCAGGTTTGACGACTTAGACGTCCGTCATCGATCACCCGGTCCAAGAACAAGAGGCGGCAGACAGCATTGATTTTAGTTCCCTTTTCTTTTTCTATTTCTTTTGTTTACTTTGAACCATTGAGGACAATGTATCATTTAAGTGTGGGGGGGAAAACCTTGTTCTTTAAACTTTCCCTTTTCAAGTACGTTATCTTTCCTTTCAATGTTATTTCCCTTTCTATTATTTATGAAAAAAAAAATATACTTATTATAATATATATTTATTCTAAATTAAGTCCCTAGTGTGAGAAATTTCTATTATCTATTTCCTCAAATTTTCATGAGCCATAACAAAAATTCAACACACTCAGTAAGTATAAAAGTTGCTTATTTTATCAAACTTGAGAAAAATTAAGACAAAAATTATTACCACCCCAACACTCTAAACAAACCTCAACATGTTAGATCAGAAAGGCACCTGTTATACAAGTCCCTGGACTTTTAACTTTATAGTAACCCCGAGTAGTTTATACAAGAAGTCAGCACCATCTTAATAGCAAACTACGTGGAGGGCCGATGAATATAAGTGAATGATTCCCAAAATAAAAATATATATATCAGGAAATGCACTAACTAAGTTAGGTGATCCTTACCAGATCATTTAATCTAAAGGTTGTAGATCATACAAAAACATAATACGAAAGATCCATTATGAGTTGGTTCAGCAGGTATCTGGTGCTGAACTTGGTAGGGCGGACTACGGTCTGATCCCCCGCAATTTGCAATGGACCAAATAACGAAGTTATCTGACTAATGTACCAGAGCTTCAAGCTAAAAAGGGGATCAGAATCACTAACCGGTCACTCCACTATGTGCGTGAAACGATAAAGGGCTTAATGTGATTTCGCTAGAATGAAAACGGGTGAAATAAGAGTAAAAGAACTAGGCTAGCTATAATGGCATGACTCGAACTGGTTTGCATAAGGTGAGGTTACCTGAGGTTGTAACGGTAGTTGTTGATGTCAAGATTAAACTCAAGTTACTCCTAAACAAAATCTACTTGCAACCTAGTACGAATTGATGTGTGTTTTGAAATTTCATCTGGCTAAATTTTTAAACAACTTCTATACTGTATTTTGCTTGAGGACAAGCAAAGGTCTAAATATGGGGGAGTTTGATAACATGAAATAATATCACATTCTAGGACTCGATTTAATTAAATTATATTATTATTCACTTCAATTTATTTCATTTTATTCGATACTACTTGGTATTTTGCTTTCTATTTATCTCAGATAGTTTATTTGAAGCACAAGTGAAAAAGGAAGAAAAGGAGGTGCAAAAAGAAATGAAAAGAAGCAAATTCCACCAAGCCAAAGCCCAGCCCAAAAGCACAGGCGCTGCGCCTGTGACGAGCGCCACACAAGGTGTGACGAGCGTCACGCCCTGCCTACTTGTGTTACGAGCGTAACACATGGTGTGACGGACGTCACACCATTCTCCTATATTTTTGACTTCAGAAGCGCAACAGAGGCACGTTGAAGCCTATTGTTACGCTTGACTATTGGAACGTGAGGATTTTTACACGGAAAGCTTTTGGAAACCGTTACAAAAAGTGAGTAATATAAATAGTGGCTTTTGGTAAACCCTGGAAGTCTCTCTCGCCCGTTTCTCTGCTTCGTTCAATTTTTCTCTTCCAGCCGTGCAAGCATACCATTACCTTTTTACAGTTTTTGCTTTATTTGCAAAAAAAATTATTTTCTTTTCCAGTTAATCTTTCAGCACTTAATTAATTTTTCACACAATAGTTTCTATACCGGAAACTATTGTGTATCTTTTACTAGATCTAACCTTACATTAGACCCTAGATTTTTATTCCTTCACTTTTATTTTCCTGCCCGATTGAAGAATTCAAGAACAAATCCAACCGGTCTGTGGTGGAGTGTTCAAAGATTGCTATAAATTATTCAGGTTCTTTAATTATTGTTTAAATTTATATATCCTGCATTATTGTTTATTTATATTGTTTGCCTGAGATGAATTTATTTAAGCATAATGATTGTTTAGATCTATTTAGCATGTCTGGCTAATTTACTTAGGTATCGGTATGTAAAGTAAGCGGAATGAAGGAATCAAAGCTAAGTTGGTTAAATTACGTTTAAAAATAAAGTCACTCTTTTTATGGTCTCAATTTACAGGTTTAATAACAAAGTTTTTGTACGAGAGTAAAAGACATAAAGAAGTTAAATTCAATAGAACGAGAGTTTGAGTTTTTAACTGGACAGTGTAAATTGGACATTAATTCTAAATCAGGGCGAAAGCAATTTTTAGAGTTAATTAAATTCTAATCTTTTTCAAAAAGTATTTTTAAAAGTTAAATGTGAGGACGAGAGTTAAGCATTTGAATTTAATTATATAATCTAAGTCAATAGAGCGAGAGTTTGAGACGAGGGTGTTTAAACGATTAGTGTTTTCTTAAAAAGAGTTTCTATAGATTCTGTTGTTTTCAAAAAGTGATTTTGGACTTAACCAATAAGTGACAGCTGCGTTAATATAAAGTCATAGTCTATTCAACAGAGTGAGAGTTTGAGAAAAGACTTTTAATCAATAGTGTCTACTGAAAAGATTTATTTTAAAACCAAGAAACCAACGAAGAATTGATTCCCTAATTACGACGAACTACATACCGATATCTGCTTAATTGATATTTAATCTAGATCTTATTTTAGTTTTAACTTTTCCCCCAAACAACCAAAGTATTATCCGCCTTAGATTTACGAAGTAACCTTAGAAAACGGTATATCGATTCATAAGTCCCTGTGGGATCGATATCTTTTAAAACTACGCGATAGAACTATGCACTTGCAGTTAGTACCCCAATCGACTCATAAAGTCGCGATCAGTTGACCAAGGAATGCTCTAGTTGGGGCTGCTATTGCGGCTTGTTGTTGGGTTACTTGGGAGATCTGGGTTTCTAACATCTTGTTATAGGTAGCCATAGCATCAAACTTATTTGACAATTATTTCATCAGTTCACTCGTATGAGCGTTTTGATTTGCAAATTCTTTATTTTGTTGAGCTTGGGTATTTATAAAGTTTTCCATCATGATCTTCAAATTTGACTTTCTAGGTGCTTGTGGAGCAACATGGGCTCCTTTCTGATAGCCAGGTGGAATAGCAAGTGTTGGGTTTGGTGGAAATAAGGCATTGTTACTTTTATAGGAAAAATTTGGATGGTTCCTCCAACCAGGATTGTAAGTGTTCGAATATGGGTTTCCTTGGGCATAGTTCACTTGATCGGTGGGTACGCCAACCAATAACTGACATTCAGCTTTATTGTACCCAGGGGTTCCACATAATTCACAGTTTGGTGTTATAGAAGCTACGGTAGCTGCTGGTGTTATGGCAAAGCTTTCAATCTTTTGAGTAAGCGCATCCACTTTAGCATTGACGCGGTCTATGCCATTGACTTCATACATTCCGCTTTTTGTAATTGGTTTCTCTACAACAACACGTTCTCCTCCCCATTGGAAATGATTTTGAGCCATGTTCTCAATGAGTTCATAGGCTTCGTCATACGGTTTGTCCATTTGAGCATCGCCAGCGGCAGCGCTTAAATTCATCTTGGTGTTATACAGCAAACCATTATAGAAAGTATGGATAATCAGACGCTCTTCAAGTTCATGGTGTCGATAGAGTCGCATCATGTCCTTGTATCTTTCCCAAGCATTCAAAAGAGATTCATTGTCTTTTTTCTTAAATTCGTTGATTTGAGCTCTTAACATAGTTGTTTTGCTTGGTGGGGAGTATCGGGCTAAGAAGACTTTCTTCAACTCGTTCCATGTGGTTACCGAGCTTGAAGGTGGAGACTAGAGCCAAGCTCTAGCTCTATCTTTAAAGGAAAAAGGGAAAAGACGTAGTCTAATCGCTTCTTGATTGACACCATTCGCTTTCACTGTGTTTGTATACTGCACAAACACTGACAAATGTAAGTTAGGATCGCCTGTAGGACTACCTGAAAATTGGTTTTGTTGAACGACTGATAATAGCGAAGGTTTCTACTCGAAATTGTTTCGATTGATGGTAGGGGCAGCAATGTTGTTATGTGGTTCTGCTTGCGATGGAACAACATAATACTTCAACGAACAGTTTTGTGGTCTTTCAGCCATAATTGGTTCTGGTTCTGAAATTGGGATGATAGGATCTAGAAGATCATATTTAATATGAAATATATTGATTTGGCATCTTAAATTAATATAACGCTTGATATCGTCAATTGGTTACCCTAACTCCTTACTCTGAGAGCGAGTGTCTGGCATACAATTGACAAAGAAAAAGAAAATTTGTTGCCTTAGTCTATACTGCACAACAAAGGAATCACAATATTGACTAAATAGTTCCCCGACAGCGGCGCCAAAAACTTATTGAACGACGGGCGTGTCCTGTCGGATTATGACTGCAAGCGCACAACCTATCGTGTAGTTTTAAAAGATTATCGAACCCACAGGGACTAGTGGTCAAACTAATGTTATATATTGTTGCAGTGCAAAGCTAAGGCTAAAGATTATAAGGGTAGGAACAGAAACAAAATTACTAATTTCTAACAGTTTAAAAGTTATGATAATAAACGAGTCCGGAATATGGAGTCTCCGTACCTAAGGGATTAGGTAGAATTGGGCATTAATTACGATTCTATTGTGCTATGTAGAAAATACCGACTTAAAGGTCTTGTCTCACACTCTCGCGCTATTGACAAAGATCATACCTCCTAACCACAGAATTTTGCTCTCGCTCGCCCGTTTTAATTAGAAAGTGTATTTGGAAAGTAAGTGAGATCTTAAACGATTCCTAAAGCGCTCTCGCTATTTTTAGGATCGATGCCTAGTTTCCACTATTTGGTTCCTTCCTCACACTCTCGCGCTATCGGATTGAACCTTAACTTGTCTCACACTCTCGTGCCAAAACAGTAAAACATACAATTGGGAACTAAATCCATAACATGGTTAAATCATAAATTTGCACCTATTATTTCTATCGAGTCTCGTCGGTAACGACGGTCCTCATACGCCAGACTCAAAATGAATTAGCAAGACATGATATTCTTAGGGAACAACATAATTAAAACATTCAAAGTTAAGAGTAACATGGCATACAGTTAATTAAAACAGTAAAACATGCAAATATCAAAAGCAATAAAAAGAACCTGAAATAACTTAAAATAAAACTGGAATTGACTTGAACTTGAACTTGAATTAACTTGTAAGTAAAATAACGACAGGCTTGTTCTTTGATCCAAGAGTATAATGAAGATGAAAAATAGAAATAAACTAAAACAGGTGTGACAATCCCTCGATGTGAGTTATTGTCACTTTTACAAGTGAATTTATACTTAATACTAAAATGCGATTTCGGCAGCACTTCCGCACAACTTGGATACCTTCCAAAGTCTCCCACAGTCCTATTTATAGAGGTTTTGAGACCTGGTAACTCCCTTGGATCGTGCATGGGAAGTGGAGGGAAAATAATAGATAAAAATGGTTCAGAACTGTCCACTAGCGCAGTTCTGTTACTGCACAATAATGGCAAATGCCATTAGGGGAATGGAGAATGCCATTCCTTCCATATTTTAATTGATGTGGCGGCGTAGTACATGGAGAATGCCATCTCCTAGATGGCGAAAGGCGTCTGTGCAAAATTCATAAAACTTGCTCTTTTTCTCCCTCTTTAGCTCCTATTTGCTCCTTTTTGCACGAGGCGCCCAAGACTTCATTGATAACGGATAATAACTGCAAAACACATAAAATGGAAGTAAAAGACGACAAAATGAAATAAAACAAAGACGGATAACATGTGAAATGAGCCTAAAAACACAATACGATTTCTCATTATCACTTGACAAAAGTCAAGGTTTATTGAGAAAAATGATTCAAGTTTAAAAAAACAAGAAGGTTTTGAAAAAGAGAGAAGGTTTTGAAAATTTAAGAAATGGGGAAGGAGAAGAAGAGACTATCCTAAAGCAGTAAAGTAAAAGCTATAGAAGAAAGATCTAACCAAGAGATAACAAGCGTTATGACATAAGTCAAGCAAGAATTCCCTCCTTTGGATTAAGCCTCAAGTAAGAAAAATAAGCAAATAGTAATCCATGTGTTTGATGAAACCAAAGTAACCAAGCCAAGTCTTCACGGAGAAGTCCAAAGTCAAAGGTATCAGATGGATTCCAAGGTCTTAGGTCTCAAATCCCAAAGCAAAGGTCAAGATCCTAATTCTAAGTCCATAACTCTATAATGATGCCAAGGATAGTAACCAAAAGTCCATGAGTTAAGAGTAACAAGTTTCTTTTTATTAGTATCTTCTTAGAAATGATATTAAGAAAGGTCCAAATGGACAAAGAACAAAATGACATAAACAAAAATAATATGATATGAAATGTTAAACATAAAGCATAAAGTAAACGACATAAAGAATAATGGCATAAAGGTAAATGACTTTGAAGTAAAAGTTAATACAAGTAAAATGTTAGTAAAAGATGTTAGTGACGATGAAAAGATGTTTTGGTCATTTTTTGGAGAACATTCAACTATCCACTCACAAGCATGAAAATATGAACCTATACATCATTTATAAGAAGGGCTCCAACTTGGATAAAATCAACAAGTATGCCCCTAGCTCTCACAAATGGAAAAGGAGCAACATTTTCACACAATACCATGAGGAATATGAGACATACAATCTCACTTATAAAATTCTCATTGCCTTTGGGACAAATTTAGCGTTATGTTAAGCAATGATAATTGGACTTATGTAGAAGTCACAACTATCTGAGGTCGGTCAATAATAATGTTTGTGTTAATACATGCTAGAGAAATGACATGTAAATCCTCCTCCTAAAGTTATGCCACACAAGAAAAGAAAGAGAAAGGGGATGATCAAGCAAAAAGGCTAGGAGGATGGTCTATTACTTCAATCCATATTTCATGACACTTAGGAGAAACTTATGCATCAATCCAAAGTACCTTAAATGATTCATGATCACTTAGAAGGTAGATTTGAAACGATGAAAGTTCATTAAGTACCAATCCACACATCATGAATAAGATGGACACAAATTCATCCAATTGATCGAAGGGAAAAGAAAGGGATGAAGAAGAAAGGGAACAAGAGAGGTCACACCCAAATTGAATCACAATTTTGATCAAGTTATCATCAAAATTAATCATCCATTTTGGTGGATTAGGGTTTTCACCCCATTAACACCCAAGATCGATTGAGTTTGATGAGACTTAAGGTCAAAATCATCATGATCCAAGGCCAACAGAATTCCACAAGGTCATACAAATTTAAAATGCAGTTAAATGAAATAAAAAGCATCAAATGTGTTTTTAAATGATTTTTAAAATGGAAATAAAATAGAAAATCCACAAAGTCCTTCAAAACACCAAATAAATGGCCAATAAAATTATGGATGGTTGGAAATAAAATGAGAAACATATAATAAAATTTTCAGAATTTTAAAATGCAGAAAAGTAATTTTAAACCAATTAAAATAAGGGAGAAAAGATAAAATTCATGAAAAATAGAAAATAAATGAAATAAAAATATTGAAAAATAAAAATCAGATGAAGAAAAATAAAAGAGAATTTTAGAAATTATTTTGGGATTTTTTGAAAAAAAATGAAATTACCACGAATTTTTAAAGAAAAAGCAATTTAAAATAATAAAAGAAAAAGAATTAAAATCAGAAAAAACCAAGAGGGTTGGATGACGCCTCATTAATTGATGTGGCAAATCCAATACTCCAAATGATGAGAAATACGATGGAAGCGTTGCAATCAGAATACATGATACAATTTGAATTTAACCAATCAAAACATTTCAAAATACCAACGTGTCTGGTCCAAACTCATATCACCCGAGGAATACTCCGGCCATCTTCTCCAATGAGCTCTCACCGGAGTTTCATCGTTTGGTAACTTCAAGACACGAGACCACCACCATTGTGATCCTCTTCTCTTTCTGAATTCAACCTTATGCCTCAAATTCATGTAAGTAAACTAAGCAAAGGGAATTTAAAAGAAGTTTCAAAAACAAGCAAGCCACGAAAAATAAAATTAAATGATGAATATAATCAATCAACACCAGATAAGTTAGGGGAAAGCATCAGAGAGTGAAGGATTACATTGTGGTAACTTGTTTGAGTTCAAATGATGCTCAGAACTACCTTGTCCAGATGGTGATCAGAAGTTGATGAAGCTCGATCTAGTTAGAGTACTTTAGAAGGTCTCCGAGTTAGGAATTGTTGCAAAAGTTTCAGAGGATCCCGATGGAGCTAATAGAATCAAAAAATGGATTGAAATAGGCTGAAACTCAAAACACGATAGTTGAATTTTCTGGAAAAATTTCAAGTTGCAGCAGGGGTTTCTTGACTCTCCAAAGCTTGCAAATGAAGGCAATAGCTTCCTCTATTTATAGGGAATGTGTTTGGATCCAAATACATGTGAAATAATGTTGAACTCGTTCAAAACGAATTTGATCCAAGTGTGTGAAAAGTGTGACTTGAAACTCCTCAAAACTCAGACAAATGATGTATTTTAAGTGTCAATTAACTTTTGGAGACTTGATTAAACATGTTTAGGACCAAAACACTTGCTAATTTGGCTTGGAATTGAGTTTAGTCCTGATCAAATTTTGGACAATGGTGATTTCTTCATTTTCAAGTCACCATGTTCAACTCAATGGGGCATCCTATTCGAGAGGCTTTTGATCCCATTCTTTTTGTAATGTGTTAACATCATGGGCAAGATTACAACGTGCCAAGAAAAGTTGCATTTGGATGTTTGAGCACAAAGTTATGGTGTGTTCAAGTTGCCATAAAATACTGGTTCCATAACTTAGAAAAATTTGAGTGCTTCATGGCTGAAAATGACCTATAATGTCCCAATGAACTCCATGGCCTTCCAAGCATATTTTGACCTTGGTCCTTGAATAAAACTTGTAGAGGATATCATAAATGGCATTATGAAAAAATAATCAGCTCCATATGTTGAAAATTGAAGAAGTTATGATCCTTGAAAGTTGGGAAAAATCACTTGAAAATAGGTCAAATTTCACTAAGTCCACAAATGACCTATAATGTCTCCAAACTTTTGATGATCCTCTAAGCATAATTGGCTCTTGTCATGTAAAGAGAAGTTGTATAGGATGTTGATAAGAGTCATATGCAAAAATGGGCATTCAAAAATATTGAGAATTGAAGGAGTTATGATCCTTGGAACTTTGACTTCAACTTGTTGACTTTTAGGTCAAACCACTTAGAACAAGCTTGTGTACTTGAACTTTTCTTGCATTTCAAAGCACATGGGTGATCTTATAAACTCAAGATAAGGTTTCCTTGATGGTATCTTGATTAAATTTCTCAAATCTTGAAGTTGCTTGTTGAAGAAGGCATGGAATAAACACATGAACCTTTGACTTTTCTTGAGAAGTAAGCCACCAAAATTTGAGATGCTCTTGATTTGAGAAGCCCTACATTTCATAATAAACTTAAGGGAAACAAGACATATTTTTGGTATTTTTATTAGTGGTTAAATAAGCAATGAATCAAATAAACACAAAGGTAAAACAAAGAGGTGCTAGGTGATCCCTGCAAGAAGCAAACCCAAAGATTGATAAAGGGAAGGACCAAGATGTGACCTTTTTTGTATGTAAAAGATGCAAATGAGATGTGGGATCTTAGGGTTAAAAATTAGGGTATGACAAGATTCACATATCTCTTCTAGTTTGAATCAAATCCTAAAGGTGTTTCTCACATATCCCCAACTTAAAACCAACTTAACAGCCTTAGAGGCACCCTAACTTTTGGAATCTTGATCGTAGACAACAGTTTGAACCCATACCTCTATAAGACATGTTATTATCTCTACCAAACTTTCCCCCATGATAAAAAACAACATTGATAATACTCATTTTCTATTTCAGATAGACATGCAACACTTGAGTTACCTACTACACGAAACTAAAAATGTGAAAATGCGAGGAATACAATATACCTTCGATCAATTTTATGGGATGAATGAAGCTATTCGACCAATGATCCATGCTTCTTTCAACATTTTTGCAATCCATAGTCTTATTCTTCTTTGATGGTTATGTCGTCAATGGAGGTCTCAAGAGTTTCTTTCTTAGGGCAAATTGGGAGGAAGACAATAGAAAAATAATTTATCATTAATAACTATGTTTTAATGTCAAAAAATAATACACTAAATAATAATAAAGAGTTTAATTGAAGTACACTGACAGTTTAAAAGGATTTTATACTGTCTGTTAATCATAGACGTCGGATGGTAAAAGAAGTTTGACTTTTATTTTAAAAATCTATAAAGTAATACAAACGGATGATGGTGATTAATCGACGATGTAAATTTTTTACACTGACAGTGTATAGTAATTAATCTCAATAATAAATAACATGACATTAGTTGGTCCAGGTGATATTTAAAAAAAAATAAAAATTTAAAAAAAATTATCACTCTACACACCAAATAAGTATATTAAGTGACTTAGTTCACTAAAATGTTTAATAGAACATAATCATCAGATAGCAAGGTTGAAATCTGAACTTTTTTTTCAAGGATAAAGCAGTTACCTATATGAAAGAGGACAAACATGTTATTAACTCTAAATTATTAAAATATTAAATATTATATTTTTTTTATTAATTAAGATCTTTTAATTTTCAATCTAAATTAAGAAGTCTCTTTTTTATTATGACTAAAGTTTTGTATTGTGAATAATTATATTGATTTTTTTAATTTAAAAATCATATATATTTTAAGAGGTATTTTTAATTTGGATAATTGTGACAAATAAAAAAAAAGACAATAATTTCTTTGGAAAAATATTTTACATACCATTTTCTTTTAAAATTTGTGAAAACAAATTTTGTATTTCTTCATTTTTTTTCAAATGTCAAAATGTTGTTTTTGTTCTCCGAAAAAATAAATTCTTTAAGACTTGTCTTCCATTTTTTATTACAATTGTTAAATATATAAAATTTTCATCTTATTAAATATTTTAAATGATACAATTTAAAAAAATGTTTTTAGACAGTAAACAAGCATAAATTGTTATTACTTTTAATAAAACATTTACACTTTCGTTAATATATATTTAAAATTTTAAAGAAAGAAATATAGATGAAATATATTGTCGAATAAAAAAAATTAGGAGAAAAAATATGTTAGCATTTCTACGGATGCAATATTCTTTATTTTATTATATACTGTTTTTGTAAAAAAAAATATATTAAAAAACATTCAAAGTTTAAGATGTATAAATATTAGATTTAAGTAGAGTTTTGACCTCTAAATTTTAAATTTAAATAATTTCAATCTATTTTTTAAATTTTTATACTTAAAAATAATGATATTTTAAATTTTAAGTAAATATTATTTGTGAAGCGTGACAAATTATAATATAATTTTTTTATTAAAAATTTATAAATAAAGTTAAATGGAAAATAGATACCTTATTAATTTTATTTTTGGAATCATAAAAAATGATATTAATAATCAAAATCAAGACTATACAACCGGCGATTCAAACGATCCAGCGCAACAACAACAAAACAAAAGAGGAATAAAAAAATATGTCATTCTACGTCAGCACATCATAAGTCTAGCTACATGCTCTCTTAACTTAGGAAAATCCAAATTCTGTATATCAAAAGTCCAAATCCTGTATATCAAAATATTTATAAGTGTTGTCCTACCTTGGGATCATTTACATTGCCCCAATAACAATTACCATTAGATACCTCCATCATTCATATAGAGTTTCAGTAAAAGCAATTTCTAGGAGTTTTGCTTGTGCTCCCTTACTGTTACATTCCTTGATCATCCAGTGCGACTCTCTAGTCCAGTCTTCCAGAGATCGATCAATTTGCAGCCAACACATCACCTCCTTCTAGATCTTGTTAAGGGCTATGCACTTAAAGAAAATATGTTTTAAGATTTCAACACTAGAACAAAAACAACATTTGTCGTTAGCAATTAACCTGAATCTATGTAGTCTCTCCCTAGTTGCGAGCTTTTCAGGACAAACAATCCACTAAGCAAATTCAGCTTGCGGTCTCGCCATATTACCATAACACAACTTTCTACAAAGGGGCTCTTGATGGTAATCCTTGATAGCATGATACATATTATTAGTGGGGAATTTTTTGTTGTTGTCAGCTTTCTGTAATACCTACGTTTGTTGAGCCTTAGCTCTCTGCTTGAGAATAACTTTGAGGATTCACGAGCACGTCGTCGTTATCGGCATTGTCATGTGATTGTCGGGTTTGATGTAGTAGTAGTGAATCCACCTAATCCATATATTGTCCGCCTTACCACTAAGGTTCCAAAGGAGCTTTACCATGTTTGCATTATTCCAAATTTGCAACGAAATTAGGTTCATGTCGCCTTACTTTTTCGATGCACAGAGTTTATTCCAGGCGATGTGATATTTTCTAGTGACTTCACTCTTACCGGTCTTGAAGAACGATCTACAAATAACCTCCACCTTTTAGATAATTCTTTTGGATAAAGGAAAGAATTAGAGCCAATAATTAAAAATTACAAACAACACATTTCTAATAAGTTGCACTCTGTCTACGTAGCTGAGAAGTCACTAGCTCCAATGGTTGATTGTCTTAGTAATTTTTTCCATCAACACCATGCAATTTTGGCTTGATAACTCCTTGTCAGCCAGAGGGAGGCCTAAAATGTTATTAATGAATAGTAAAATTTGATTTTGTAATCTTAAGAGATAGAATTTAGATCTTCTAAAAGACAATACATTTTTTTAACTAATAATTTTATTTTTTTATTTTTTTTTTCAATTTAAAATTTGACTATTAAATAGCTTCATTAAAATGCCACTTAATTTTAAGAAATTCATTATTAAATTTTTCTAAATGGTTTTTAATTTTTTATTTGTAATTCTTAAAGAATTAACACTCTAGTATGACCCAAATTTTATTAAGATAACACACTTTTAATTACTTTTGTATGTTTTATAAGTCAAACAATTGATTCTCTAAACATGAAGTAATATTGAACATATAAAAGTATTTTTCATTTTTTAATATTAAACTTCTTAGACCATTCTTCAAAACTTTTTTATAAAAAAATTATAGTATAGCTTTGATGATAAAAATCAAAGTAAAAAATTGTTTTAACTTTTCATTCAAAATCAAATTTAATAATATTCAACTCTTAAAAGATATTGAGTAAAAAATATTTTCAAAAATATTTAATTAATTTTCAAATTAAGACAAACCTTTATAATAACTTTACCTATTTATATAAATATTTTTTTTACTACTTATCAAGTGATGAATATATAGTCCAATAAACACTTATGCAAAAGAAAAAAATAACAATGTAAATTCAAATTTAAGAATCTACATAAAACATTTTACTAAATTATCTACAATGTCATTTCATTAAATAAAAAAGTAAAAACGCTAAAAAAATTGAATGGTGGAGAAAAATCATGAAAATCATAAAAATGATCGAATTTTAAATGAAGAATTAAAATCCATGACATTTTTTTCCGACATAAAATTTACACCAACTAAAAAAACACAACAACATGTCTCTAATATTGTACGGTAATTAATAAAACATATTTTTAAAGTCAAAAGAAAAAAAAAAAGAAAAAAAAACAAGGTTGGTTGTGTTGTAAAAGAAGAGTGGGTAATTCTAGTTTTTCTCTGGGATTCACGTGTTTACCGTTCTCAAACCATATTTTAACCATTTGAATTTTTCCTCTCATTTTCTTACAAGTTCGGTAGTTGGTTCATTTGGTGGTGTCTCAACACCATATATATGCTTCTTAATTCTCTTTAATTTTATCTTTTTATGTTGGATAAACTCAACACTTGGTTCAGTTGCAACGTGCTTAGTAGTTGGTTCTTTGCATCAATTGTTGCATTGTTTTTTGAAACATTTCTCTACAACAAGAACATAGTTAATATATTATAAAACCTATCAAATAAAAATAAAAATGACGACAACATTTTAAAATTAAATCTTACCTTTTCTTTTAAGGAATTTGGATTTTGAGTGGTGGATTTGCACCTTCGTGAGTTATGGACCAACTCATCACATTTAGTACATCTCTTTTCCACTCCATTTCTACTTATCTTTATCTACCCTCTCCAATTCCATAAATCTTAGTTTCTTAATTCTTCTAGGTTCTTTTTTATACATAGATGGATGTAGTTCATTTGCCTTAACTTCTAGCAACATATCCATTCCATTTATTGGACTCATAGGAAATAACATAATGCATGCATTTTCCTAGTGTAGAACACTTCCATAAAATCCTCTGGTTTTGTTATATATAGATCAATGATTTAGTAACATGCATACATGATATGCTAACCAAATCCCAAAATCCACGAGTACATGTCCTTTTTCTAACATCAATAATAAATTGTTGAGTATTAAATGAATGTTTAACATGTCATTCCTCATTTATAGACCAATATGGAGTCCGATGACCACTCATAATATCCTCATTTTCTAACCTCTTCCTAGAAATATGCATTATATTATGTTCATATCTATCTAACTTAGTTGCACATGTTATTCATCAAGACATCACATTTGGGGTATATGCTAAAAGCATGCTTACAATAAGTTTTTGTTGGAACACTCATCAACCACTCCCATGTTTAAGTTCACCTATTTTACATGCTATCAAGGTTGAATTATAACAAACATTTCTTCAAATACATTGACTAAGCCCCATACAATAGAACATAACTAAACACTTTAATAGCATAACACATAACATAACACATGTCAAGTTGACAAAGTGTGGGTGCCCAAAACTTTAATAGCATAACTAAAAACTTTAGTATAACTAATAGGATAATTAAATCTCACACTTTAATAGCATAACACATAGAATAATTAAACACTTTAATAGTATAACACATAAGCTCAACACTTCATTTGTTTTCTATAACCTTTTCAACCCACTTGGACTTTGCATATTTGTTATTAAAAACTCTAACACAAGTGTGGGTGTCCACCCACATTTTTATTTGATATGTGTAACCGCCCATACTTTAGAACACAGAGCCAAAAAACTACATTTCCCCCTACATTCTACCCTAACCACGTAACTTTCATTCTTGATAAAGATAATTTCCTTCATTTAAAAATTGACCACTCTATTATTGCATCCTTGAAATCAATTAAGGAAATAAATTTCATACCAAACTTAAACTAATGTTCCTTATTTAATTGCCCATTCCTAAAATTTTCTTAATTTGGACATTTCATCACTCAAATATTGGTTTTCTCCTTCATTCATTCTTTTTGGCTCCTTGGTTTTATGAACGTTGACAATCCTAGCAGCTGCCACCAATTTCAACTTCCTCTTTAAGGTTAATTTCTTCATGGGTGACTTTGTGGCATAAATCTTAATCTTATGTGTATTCCTTTGATTTAAACTCTATATGAACCATCTCTGAGCCTATCGGTTTCAATGACTTTAAATCCATAATTTAGTGTTGTGGTTCTCTCTTCTTCACAGTCATCTAACTAACGCTTCTTCCATCATCATCACTTTCTTTTGGTTATTCTTATCCATCACTTGATTCAATACCTTCATTTGAATTAACACATTGAGGCTCAACTACTTTTACATTGATGTCTTTACAATGAGCTCAACATATAAATGCCCTTCACTCTTATTGTCAATAGCTCGTGTCAGGACATATGCTACACGATCATCCATGTTAAATTCAATAAATGATTCATATATATCTTTTAGTTTTAATCAAATCATAAAGGTGTTTCTCACATATCCCCATCCTAAAACCAACTTAACAACCTCAGAGGCACCCCAATTTTTGGAATCTTGATCGTAGATAATAGTTTGAACCCATACCTCTATAAAACATGTTCTTGTATCTACCAAACTTTCCCCCATGATAAAAAACAACTTGATAAGACTCGTTCTCTATTTCATATAGACATGTAACACTTGGGTTACCTACTATATGAAACTAAAAATGTGAAAATGCGAGGAATACAATATACCTTCGATCAATTTTATGGGATGAATGAAGCTATTCGACCAATGATCCATGCTTCATTCAACATTTTTGCAACCCATAGTCTTATTCTTCTTTGATGGTTATGTCGTCAATGGAGGTCTCAAGAATTTCTTTCTTAGGGCAACTTGGGAGGAAGATAATAGAAAAATAATTTATCATTAATAACTATGTTTTATGGTCAAAAAATAATACACTAAACAATAATAAATAACATGACATTAGTTGGTCCAGGTGAAATTTAAAAAAATGAAAAACTAAAAAAAATGCCACTCTATACGCCACATAAGTATATTGAGTGACTTAATTCACTTAAATGTTCATCCGATAACAATGTTGAAATCTGAACTTCTTTTACAAAGATAAAGCAGCTACCTATATGACAGAGGACAAACATGTTATTAACTCTAAATTATAAATATATTAAATATTATAATTATTTTTACTAATTAAGAGGTCTTAATTTTCAATCTAAATTAAGAAGTCTCTCTTTTTTATTATGACTAAAGTTTTGTATTGTGAATAATTTTATTGAATTTGTTTTTTTTCAAATTTAAAATTCATATATACTTTAAGAGGTATTTTTAATTTGGATAACTGTGACAAATAAAAAAAAAGACAATAATTTCTTTGAAAAAATATTTTACATACCATTTTCTTTTAAAATTTGTGAAAACAAATTTTGTATTTCTTTCAAAAAAAAAATTCAAATGTCAAAGTGTTGTTTTCGTTCTAAAAAAAATAAATTCTTTAAGACTTGTCTTCCATTTTTTATCACAATTGTTAAATATATAAAAATTTCATCTTATTAAATATTTTAAATGATACAGTTAAAAAATGTTTTTAGACAGTAAACGAGCATAAATTGTTGTTTCTTTTAATAAAACATTACCACTTTCATTAATATATATTTAAAAATTTAAAGAAAAAATATAAAGGAAATATATTGTCGAATAAAAAAAATTAGGAGAAAAAAATGTTAGTGTTTCTACGTATAAAATTCATTTATTTTATATACTGTTTTTGTAAAAAAAACAAATTTATTAAAAAATATTCCAAGTTTAAGATGTATAAATATTAGGTTTAAGTAGAGTTTTGATCTCTATATTTTAAATTTAAACAATTTTAATCTATTTTTTATATTTTTATATTTAAAAATAATGATATTTTAATTTTTAAATAACATATTATTTGGAAAACATGACAAATTATAATATAAATTTTTTATAAAAAATTATAAATAAAGTTAAATGGAAAATAGATCCTTATCAATTTTATTTTTTGGAACTTATAAAAAAATGATATTAATAACCAAAATCAAGATTATACAACCGGCGATCCAAACGATCCAGCTTGACAATAACAAAACAAAAGAGGAACAAAAAAATATGTCATTCTAAGTCAGCACATCATAAGTCTAGCTACATGCTCTCTTAACTTAGGAAAGTCCAAATCCTATATATCAAAATATTTATAATATGTTGTCTACCTTAGGATTATTTACATTGCCCCAATAACAATTATCATTATGATACCTCCATCATTCATACAGAATTTTAGTAAAAGCAGTTTTGAGGAGTTTTACTTGTGCTCCCTTACCGTTACTTTTCTTGATCATCCAATACAACTCTCTAGTCCAGTCTTCCAGAGATCGATCAATTTGCAGCCAACACATCACCTCCTTCTAGATCTTGTTAAAGGCTATGGACTAAAAGAAAATATGCTTTAAGATTTCAACACTAGACCAAAAACAATATTTATAGTTAGCAATTAACCTGAATCTACGTAGTCTCTCTCTAGTTGCGAGCTTTTCATGACTAGCAATCCACAAAATAAATTGAGCTCGTGGTCTCGCCACATTACCATGACACAACTTTTTTCAAAGGGGCTCTTGATGGCAATTCTTGATAGCATGATACATATTATTAGTGGGGAATTTTTTGTTGCTATCAACTTGTCTGTCACACCTGCGTTTGTTGAGTCTTAGCTCTCTACTTGAGAATAACTTTGAGGATCCATAAGCATGTCGTCTTTATCGACACTGTCATGTGATTGTCAGTTTTAATGTAGTAGCAGTGAATCCACCTAATCCATATAATGTCTTCCTTACCACTAAGGTTCCAAGAAACTTTATCATGTTTGCATTATTCCAAATTTTCAAAGAAATTAGGTTCATGCCTCCTTGCTTTTTCGGTGCACACACTTTATTTTAGGCGATGTGATATTTTCTAGTGACTTCACTCTTACTGGACCACAATAACGGTCTACAAATAACCTCCATCTTTTGGATAGTTCTTTTAGATAAAGGGAAGCATTAGAGCCGATAATTAAAAATTACAAACAACACACTTCTAATAAGTTGCACTCCTGCGTAGCAAAGAAGTCGCGAGCTCCAATGGTTGAGTGTCTTAGTAATTTTTCCACCAACACCATGCAATTTTGGCTTGATAATTGGGACGCCTAAAATGTTACTAATGAATAGTAAAATTTAATTTTATAATCTTAAGAGATAGAATTTAGATCTTCTAAAAAACAATAAAAAAAATTAATTAATAATAATTTAATTATTTTCTATTTTTTTTAATTTAAAATTTGACTATTAAATAACTTCATACTTAATGCTACTTAATTTTAAGAAATTAATTATTAAATTTTTAAAAATATATATATTTTTATTTATTTATAATTCTTAAAGAATTAACACTTGTTAGTATGACCTAAATTTTATTAAGATAACAAACTTTTAATTATTGTTTTATGTTTTATAAGTCAAACAATTGATTCTCTTAATAAGCATGAAGTAATATTGAACATATAAAAGTATTTTTTATTTTTTAATATTAAAAGTCTTAGACTATTCTTCAAAACCTTTTTTTTTGAAATTATAGTATAACTCTGATGATAAAAATCAAAATAAAAAATTCTTTTAACTTTTCATTTAAAATCAAATTTAATAATATTCAACTCTTAAAAGATATTGAGTAAAAAATCTTTTCAAAAATCTTTAATTAATTTTCAAATTAAGACAAACCTTTATAATAACTTTACCTATTTATATAAAGATTATTAGTTTTTAACTATTTATCAGGTGATGAACACATAGTCAAATAAACACTTATGCAAAAGAAAAAAAAAATAATGATGTAAATTCAAATTTAAGAATCTACATAAAACATTTTACTAAATTATACTAATAACAAAGATATTTCACTATAAATTTTCTTGATTAATCACCATTTCACATTATCTACAATGTCACTTCATTAAATAAAAAAGTAAAAACACTAAAAAAAATTGAATGGTGGAGAAAAATCATGAAAATCATAAAAACGACTGAATTTTAAATGAAGAATTAAAATCCATGATTTTTTTCTGACATAAAATTTACACCAACTAATAAAACACAACAACATATCTCTAATATTGTAGGGTAATTAAAAAAACATAGTTTTAAAGTCAAAACAAAAAAAAACAAGGTTGGTTGTGTTGAAAAAGAAGAGTGGGTAATTCTAGTTTTTCGGTGGGATTCACATGTTTACCGTTCTCAAACCATATTTTAACCATTTGAATTTTTACAGATAGAAAGTAACACTAATTTAAAACTTATTTTCTCTTCCCATCTTATTCTCTCATCTCATTTCACAGAAAGAAAGTAACATTCAGATAAACAACATCCATACGCATTGATACAAGCTAGTGGTTCCCATCGAGTTCAATGGATGTGAGGGGTGTTAATACCTTCCCCTTTCATAACCGACTTTCGAATCCGCTCTTGGTTACTAAGACCATTCTCTTTAGGGTTTTATCTCTATTTTCCATTTCCTTTGGAATAAATAAAATCTGATGGCGACTCTGTATTTTTCGCGGCGCGATAGTATGCATAATTGAAACGGGCATGAGACTTTGTTTTAGCCTTAGGTTTAGAAATAGTTATACCTTTAGGCATAACATCATTTTGTTTCCCAGAAGGAACAAAATGTGACTGAAGAGTATTTGGCTTGTCATCTTTTTCAGAATCAGATTCGTCATCAGAATCATAGCCAATACCCCTTGTCCCGTTTCTGCTAACGCCATAAATCATGGAAGCCATCAGAATTCTATTCAGGCTTATAGCAAGAAACTTTTAGAAAGATTTATCATATTTATTTATGAAATCTCCATAACCTGTATAGGCTTTAGAAATAATTTTCTTTTCAAGTTTGAGACTCTTGCATTGAGACACAAAGTTGTTATTTTTCAAGATGAGACTTTCTTCACTCGAACTTGAAAAGTCTTTATGAAGTTTACAGTAAGCTTTTGATTCAGATACATGAATCTTTTTCAGATCTTTTATTTGTCCAGAAGATTCTAACACTTTTCTGAAACTTCTGATAAACTAAATTAAAGCTTAGAACGAGATTGTTTAGAAAATACCTCTTCATAATCTGACTCATATTCTGACTCAGATTGAATCATTTATGCAGGAGCTTTTGTGCAAGCCATCAGTGCCATGTTAGCCTGTTCTTCTTCATAACCATGTTCTGAGGACTCTGAATCGTCCCTAAAGTTACACAGAATATACCAGAGCGCATCACACACTCGAAGATACAACAAAGCCGCCATCAAACTTTATTTATTTCCAAAGCAAAGGGAAAACATCGATAAAAACCAGGGAAAGAGAAAAATGGTAAGGAAGTCGATTATGTCAGGGGAAGGTACTAGCATCCCTCACATCCTTTGTACTCAATAAGAACCGTTTTGATTGTTCTTTGCTTGGATGGATGTTACTATCTAAAGATACTCACAAAAGAATAGTGTAGTGGGGTATTCGTTACCATTAGAGATATTGACTAAATCCAAGGTAAATCATACAAGTCGAGTCGCCACCGCACTTCTATTTATCCAATGGAATGGTTAGAAAGCAAACAAAAACCTAATAGTTTTAACAAAAACTAGTAAAAGAAACAGAGATCTGGGTAAGGGGGTTGGTTATGCAATGGGAAGGTGTTAGGCACCCAAAACATCCTAGGTACTCCTAGGGAGCCCTTTTCATACTTGTTGTAAGGTTGTTGTCTTTTTGTGAAAATGGGTTTGTGCAAACATGATTGGAGAGATGAGAGGAGAATATACAAGTTAATTAGAATTGTGTTTGGATGGATGAACCCATTGCCTACGTACCATCTTATAAAAAGATTAGGATCAAAACCTCGTAGTTCGGGGTAAAAATCTCAAAATGAGTTGGTGAATTGATGGATCCAAAAGCCTTAAGGTCTTTTGTTATCCAAGGGAGAAAACTCAACCAAACCATAAATCCACCATGTGAGGATAGCTTCAACATGCTAGTGAGGGGTTAACCCTATAATAAGCATGGAAGACTCATTGTCCATCACTAAGGATATAGGTGAGTATCATATCTACCACAAGGATAACTCAAACCTAATAGCTAAAGGTTATAAAAAAAAATTGATTAAGAAAGTGGCCATTGGAACCACAAAAGCACATTTGAATGGGTTATATTTACCAATTAGAAGTATATATAAAATGGTCAAAATTGACTTAAAGATTCAATTCAAAATAAGTGTTATGAAAAGAAAGTTTGAAAATCAAAAGCATAAGGCTTAGGTTTCTAATGTTTGAAAACAATAGTTAAATGTTTGCACAAAAGGTTTTGGCTTGGGTTAGAGTGGAGAGAAGAAGAAGAATGGCTAAGTCCTAAGCAAAACAAAAAGGTGGGGGATAAGAAATGAAACCACACTAGGAGTTCCTCTCTTGAGATCATATTGATGATCCAAGTAGCTCCCATCCTTTGGAACAAAGCAATCACAAGCAAATATTTCAAGCAATCAAACACAAGGTCATGCTTCTAAGAATCCTCCAATGGCTTTTGTATCTCTTACTTTGGATGAACATGGCAATGGTCCTCCAATTAAGCTCAAATGGAAACTCCTAGCACAAAAGCACACACATCAAAAGTTCCATGAAGTAAAACAAGAATGGACAAGAGTGAGTTTAGAGATTTTTGTCCTTCTAATCCATCTTCATCATTAAGATCCTTTTACTCCAATTTTGCATAAGGAAGGTCCTAGTATCTAAGTCCAATTCTCCATTTCTTTGCATAGGGAAAGTCCTAGAAACTAAGTCCATTTCTTTGCATAGGGAAAGTCCTAGAAACTAAGTCCATTTCTTTGCATTTGGTCCATGACAATCAAAACAAAAACACAAGCATAATAATATATACACAATTATGTGCTCAAGTGAGCAAAAGGCAAATGGCATTAACATAAACATATGCTCAAGTGAGCAAAGGGAAAATCAAATGGGTAATATGTGCAAGAATAGTAAACTGCATAAAAGTAAATTGCATAAAGTAAATGTTAATTGTCAATAGTTAGTGTTAGTAGTTAGTGTGCCATAAGGCAAATTTAGCGCTATGTTAAGCAATCGTAATTGGACTTATGTAGAAGTCACGACTATCTGAGGCCGACCAATAATAATGTAGGAAACAAACACAAGTTAGGAGTCTTGATTAGTGAACCAAGTCCCAACAACTTGTCATGCCAAAAAGAAAATGAGAATTGATCTTGTATTGGTTTAAGCCCTTTACATGATTTAGAAGACAACCTATCCTTAATGCAAAGCCATTCACTTAATCAATTGATCAAGATGAATTAGATTTGAATCAAGGAAGATTAAATCTCCCTAATCAATGCTAACTTATCAACCTTCAACTCATTGATCAAGAAGAAAAGAAGTAGAAGAAGAAGAAGGAGAAGATGGATAAGAGAAATGGAAATGGCAAAATTAAAGTGCATTAAATGAAATACAATGTACCAATCCTCATATGTTGACCAATAACATTGAAAGTCAAGGTCAAACAATCAAAAACAGAAGTGAGATGAAGATTGGAAGTCAAGAAATGAATAAAATATTTTTGGCATTTTTTTAATATTTAAAATAAACTTGAATTAAACATAAATGGAAAGGTCAAACTACAAAATTACTTCAAATCAACCTTGGAAGGTCCAAGTAATTTATCCCAAGCTCAACAAGATCAAACAAAGTTTGACAAAAAATTTCAGCATTTTTAAAAGTCAGAAACTATTTTTAATCAATTAAAAAAAGAATAAAAATAACCTAATTGAACTAAAATCTCAAATAAATCTCAAATCAATTTAAAAATTGATGAGAATATTTTTCGTAGATCCATCATCATTCAAAGAGGTTGAGAAAATATTTTTTGCATTTTTTGAATATCAAAAACTATTTAAAATGAATTAAAAATAACCAGAAAAGAGAAAATTCACAAAAAAATATCAAATGACAAAATAAAAAATATTAAAAATCAGAAATAGAAACTAGAATTTATTTGGGAAATAATGCAATTGGTCCCATAATTTTTGGATAAAAATGAGAGATATATGATTTTTTGAAATAAAAGGAATTAAAGAAAATAAAAACAGAAATTAAAAAATTAGAAAAATCCGCAGTGCTTGGATCTGAGCTCATTAATTGAGTTGGCAGATCACAAGGCTGGGAGATGCGCGCGCATGGAAGTCCACAGTCAATGCAAGCACATGGGAAACAAATAAAAGTCATAACAATGGATGATCAGGATTCGATCTGGGAACAAGATCACACGGCCAGGATTTAAACTGGAAACAGGCGGCCACCGGAGCCACCTTCTTCTCCGGTGAGCCTGCAGATTCCGGCCAGTTTTGCAGGTTTTCAAACCTCCATGGAAATGCACGATCCTTATACCAAAATGAAGCTGGGGTGATGTACATCACCCCTGTAACCTTGAATCACACTCAAGATTCCTATAAATGGAGAAATCTGAGGTGGAAGATTCAGGTATGCAAAATGCAGATCAAGGAAAAGCAAAATTGAAGCTACCACTAGCTTGCCTCTCAAGTGAGGACTTCAGAAAACATTAGATCCAAGCAAAAAGGTCCATGGATGATGAGAATCGAAGAAAATACCAGTTGGAGTGTGTGCTTGAATTCTGGTATCTTGAGCTTGATGCCTTGCTTGCTTTGGCAAAACAGAAGTTCAGTGAGATGAATGGTGAAGGTTTAGAAGCATTAGATCTAAGAATTCAACCAGATGAAGTTGAATTTTAGATCTAAAAATTTTGAAGAGAAATGGAACTTGCTTCTTTAGTGATGGTTATGGAGAGAATTCTGCAGCATTTCAGGTTGAATTGGGCGTCTGAAATGAGTGGAATGAAGTCTCTATTTATAGAGGAAGTGGCAAGGAGAGTGTGAAATGATCCGTGTGCATGGCATGTGAAGCTTCATTGCATGGGCTTGCATGATCATGCACAAGGCCCAAAAACAATTCCAAATGAATTCTGAGCATCAGCCAAATGGAATTGGACGTGTGACTTGCAAGGCAATTGCTCATGCACCAAGATTTCAAGTGAATTCTTCATTTGTACCTAAACATTCATCTCTTCGAAAGTACCATTTAGAAAATCCAAACATAGGCATGTGGGTAATGGTTGGAAAGGTATTTGTATAAGGAACAAATGTTATGTTGGACAAAAACTCATTTGAAGTGTGGAAATTTATGAAATTTGAGTTTAAAGTGCAAGGTGCAAGATATGTCAAGGCAAGGTTTCTAAAACTGGCCAACTTTCAAGCCCTTCTGTTTTGATGATGCAAGCTTCAAATGGAAAATATTCCAACATCAAAGTTGTATATATCATCAAGACAATCAAAATGGACTTAAATTTTGCATCATTTGGATTTTTGATGAAAGAGTTATGGGCACTTGAAGTTGGACTTTTTTGCCTTTTAACGCCTTTGGTCAAAAAGGACCTATAATGTCTTGCATTATCACATGTATTTCCTTTAAGATTTTGAAATTTTGTTCAACATAACATTTGAAGTAGACATCTTAAGATTTCCCATTCATTTGATCCCACCTCAAAATCATAAAAAATGAATGAGTTATGTCCTTGGGAAGTTGACCCACAATTAGGGTTTTAGTCAAAATGACCTATAATGTATTGGAATGGCAAATGACCTTCCAAGCTTCAAATAAATTTTGATGAACATGAAAGTTGTTCATATTTTACTTAAGAACATTTTTGCTTTTGGAACCATCTCCATTTGACTAACACATAAAAAGTTAGGTCTCAGTGCATTTCAAAATAGTCAGATGAATTGACTGATCAACTTCTCAAGTCCATGCCTCATATCTTGATGAATTGATGATTGAGGACACTCAAATAAGTTTAAATATGCATGAAATTATGAATTAAAGAACTTCCCTTGATTGTATTTGATCATGGGCTGAGGTTGCTTTAGGAGCAAGGCATTGTGGTGCACAAATGAATTAGGGCTTCCTTGAAGAACAAGACCTCAAACCCTTTGACTTGCTTTGATCAAAATGATGAATTGAGATACTAGGGGGCACATTTGACGGATGAGAGCTTTGGGAACCATTACCATGCTTGCTTTCATCTCCTCTTGACCATGTCTTTGTACCAATGACCTCCTTGAAGCTTTTGACCTTGTGATTGCTCAAGCTACAAACAAAAGATGTTAGTGACATATTTTTGTGCTTTTGGTTAGTAATCAAAATGAGAAAAGCAATTATATACAATTAAAGCATGCTTGGTGATCTCAAACCACTCACAAGAGATCCCACCCAAAGGCAAAGGGAACCAAGATGCTGAAGATCCTTGAGGCTATGCAAATGCAATGTTATGATGCCATTGTAAGAACAAAAATTGTTCTACAACAGATTCCTTGATTTTGATGATAACAAAGGATGAAACCAAAAATGGCACCCTAACGAAAAGTTTCTAAGTGTGCAGGGTTCTAAAGAAAGAAGGAAGAAATCTGATGATGTCATCAGATACAGAACCAAATCAGATACAAATTATCAGAAGATAAGAAGCATCTGAAGTAGAAACATGTTCAAGAAAGTCTAACTCTGAGCAAAACAGCAAAGTATCAGAAGCATCTGAACAAGAAGTAAGCTCTAGAAGTTCTGACTCTGATCAACGCTATCTCTAAACTCCAGAACTTATCAGCGATATCTGAAGAATCCATCAGAATCCAAAAGAGATCAACATCAGAAGCAAGACTCCAAGATTCTCAGATACACAAAGACTCTGATCATGGAATTGCTAATTATGAAAGAGTAACGTTAAAGTCAAGTAAAGTTTTGCAAATGGATTTCCTAAAACAGAAAGAGACGTTAATCTCCAATTTCAATAAAGAAGGTACTATATGTGGTAAGTAGTCATTTCAAGGAGAGAAAGTTATCCTGACAGAAGCTATTTATGTTATGGCGTAAATTCATCTTATTACTCATCAGTTTCAACTACTACCTCACTGATCTATATAAAGGACTGCAAATCAACATTCAATATACAACATATACAAGAAAAAATTATACTGAAACATCAACGCTCAAGAAAACACTCTTGCTCTCTAAATCTTCACGAAGCTTTTGCATATAACGTGAATCACCTTGTTCTTACTATTGTAATATTTGCTTTCTTAGAAGCACTCTAGATTACATAAATCTTTTATCTATTCTTTGTTGTATTTCCTCAAGTGACTCTGTGTAGTCTGTATACTTGAGAGGACTAAGAGATTTTTCTCTTAGACGCTGTTTGTAATCAATCTTTCAAGATTAGTGGATTAAGTCCTTGTTGAAGGCGAAATCACCTTGGCCGGGTGGACTGGAGTAGCTTTGTGTTATAAGCGAACCAGTATAAAAATCCTTGTGTGATTTTCATTTTGAAAAAGCGCTTATTTTCAAAACAATTCAAACCCCCCCTTTCTTGTTTTTCTCACCTTCAATTGGTATCAGAGCTCCGGCTCTGTTATTGATTTTCTAATCAAACACTTAACAGTGTAGAGAGATCCAGAAAGAGAAAAACTATGGCCCACACAAATGAAAAGGATAGTTACAATGCTAAGCCTCCTGTCTTTGATGGAGAGAAATTCGATTACTGGAAAGATAGAATTGGAAGTTTCTTTCTAGGCTATGATGCTGAACTCTGGGACATTGTCACAGATGGATACAAACCTCCTATCACAGAGGATGGAGCTGAAGTTCCCAGAAGTAAGATGTCAGATGATCAGAAACGAGTTTTCAAGAATCATCACAAGGCCAGAACCATACTCCTAAATGCTATATCTTACAACGAGTATGAAAAGATCACCAACAGAGAAACAGCCAAAGACATACTTGACTCTCTAAGGATGACTCATGAAAGAAACTCTCAAGTCAAAGAGACAAAGGCTCTGGCGCTTATCCAAAAATATGAAGCCTTCAAAATGGAGGATGATGAAGCCATAGAGGCAATGTTCTCTAGATTCCAAACTCTGATTGCAGGTCTCAAGGTTCTAGACAAAGGATACACAACTGCAGACCATGTCAAAAAGATAGTCAGAAGTCTGCCAAAGAAATGGAGACCTATGGTTACTGCTCTGAAGCTGTCAAAGGATCTGAACAATATTAGCCTTGAAGAACTTGTCAGTTCTCTCAGAAGCCATGAGATAGAACTAGAGGAAGATGAGCCTCAGAAAAGGAACAAGTCTGTAGCATTAAAGTCCAGACCTGAAAGACGCAAACTTGACAGAACCAAAGCTCTCCAGGCAGAAACTGAAGATGCTGACAACTCTGAACCAGAAGACTCTGATGATGAAGAAGAATTGTCCCTACTAACCAGAAGAGTTAAGCAACTCTGGAAAAAGAGGAACAACAACTTCAGAAGACCAAGACCCAGAGGGGATCGATCAGAATCAACTTCAAAAGGTAAATCTAACAAAGATATTACCTGTTATGAATGTAAAGAAACAGGTCATTACAGGAATGAATGCCCCAAGCTAAAGAAAGACAACCCTAGAAAAGAAAGCTTCAAGAAAAATACCTTCAGGACAAAGAAAGGACTGATGGCTACCTGGGATGATAGTGAATTTGGATCATCAGAATCTGACTCTGATGAACAGGCCAATGTGGCACTTATGGCTACCACATCCAGGAGTAGCTCAGATGAAGAATCTGAAGAGGTATTTTCTGAACTTTCTCGATCTGATCTAGAATCTTGTTTGTTAGAAACTCTTAGCTCATATCAGAAATTAAAACAAAAGTTTAAAAACATTAAAGGCTGTCTTAAAGCAAAATTTGAAGAATGTGGCAAGCTTGAGATGACAATTCTAGCACAAGAAGATAAAATCAGATTGTTAACATTAGAAAGAGATGGAGCAAAAAGAAAAAGCTTAGAATTGGAAGAAGCGTTATCTCAAACTCCACAAACTTCAAATGCAATAATTTATAAATACGAAGAAGCCTTTCAAGAATTTCTGAAAAATGGAATAGGTAGGAGTATTATGGCATCCATGATTTATGGAGTCAGTCAGAACAATAAAAAGGGAATTGGGTATGATCCTAAGGAAGTTAAAACTTCTTCTAGTGACCAACTTAAATCTCCATTTTCATATCACTATACACACACACAAGAACAAAAATTTGAAAATGCTAGAAAACCCAAAGTTATGAGAAACTCTGGGAAGACTAATCAAAGAGGACCCAAGAGATTCTGGGTACCAAAAGATAAGATTGTGTATGTTGCAGATATCCTATGCAGCAAAGTTCAGACACCAGTCATGGTACCTGGACTCTGGATGCTCGCGACACATGACGGGAAGAAAGTCTATGTTCCAAAGTCTGGAACTTAAAGACGCTGGATTTGTAGGCTTCGAAGGAGATCAGAAAGGAAGGATCAGAGGCTCCGGAACTATTGGTAATGGTACTCTTCCCTCTATATCTGATGTTCTTTATGTAGAAGGATTAATGCATAACTTGTTATCCATAAGTCAATTAAGTGATAACGTTTATGATGTAATCTTTAATCAAAAAACATGTAAAGCCATTAATCAGAACAATGGCTCTGTCCTTTTCACAGGCAAGAGGAAAAACAACATTTATAAAATTAATCTTTCTGATTTAAAAGAACAAAATGTTAAATGTCTGATGTCTGTTCACAAAGAGCAATGGATATGGCATAGACGCTTGGGCCACATTAGCATGAGGAAACTTTCTCAGCTAACTAAACTCGAGTTAGTCAGAGGCCTACCTAAACTGAAGTTTTCTTCAGATGCTCTGTGTGAAGCATGTCAGAAAGGAAAATTTTCAAAAACATCCTTTAAAAAGAAAAATGTTGTTTCCACCTCTAAGCCTCTGGAACTTCTCCACATTGACTTATTTGGTCCTGTGAAGACAACATCAGTCAATGGAAAGAAGTATGGACTAGTCATTGTTGATGATTACAGTCGTTGGACATGGGTGAAATTCCTAAAGCACAAGAGTGAGTCTCACTCTGTATTCACTAGTTTCTGCTCCAAAGTGCAAAAAGAATTTGATGCTAAAATTGTTACAGTCAGAAGTGATCATGGTGGAGAATTTGAAAACAAAGATTTTGAAGAATTATTTGACTCTAATGGAATATCCCATGATTTCTCCTGCCCTAGAACTCCACAACAAAATGGAGTTGTAGAGAGGAAGAATAGGACACTCCAAGAGATGGCCAGAACCATGATCAATGAAACTAATGTGGCAAAGCATTTTTGGGTAGAAGCTGTAAATACAGCATGTTACATTCAGAATAGAATCTCTATTAGACCTATTCTGGAAAAGACTCCCTATGAACTGTGTAAAGGAAGAAAACCAAACATTTCATATTTTCATCCTTTTGGATGTTCTTGCTTTATTTTAAACACTAAAGAACATCTGAACAAGTTTGATTCCAAAGCACAGAAAGGTATTATGTTAGGATACTCAGAACGCTCTAAAGGCTACAGAGTATACAACACAGAAACCAAAATTGTGGAAGAATCAATTCATGTCAGATTTGATGATAAGCTTGACCCTGAAAAGTCAAAGCTAGTTGAAGATTTTGCAGATTTAGAAATCACCCTTGCAGGTTCTGATAAAGCTCCAGAAGCAACTGTCACTCAGAACTCTGAAGAAATTAAAACCCCAGAAATCCCAAAGAAAGTTAAAAGTCGTATCAACGTTTCTGAAGATTTGATTCTGGGAAACAAGGACGAACCTGTTAGAACCAGATCTACCTTCAGGACTTCTGAAGATACTCCTATGGGACTAGTGTCTCTGGTTGAGCCTACGTCCTGTGATGAAGCACTTCAAGATAACGACTGGGTTTCAGCCATGCAAGAAGAATTAGATCAATTCACAAAGAATGATGTCTGGGATCTTGTTCCAAAGCCCAGAGGCACTCACGTTATTGGAACCAGATGGGTATTCAGAAACAAGCTGAATGAGAAAGGAGAAGTCGTCAGAAACAAAGCTCGACTGGTAGCTCAAGGGTATAGTCAACAAGAAGGTATTGATTATAATGAAACTTTTGCTCCAGTCGCAAGGTTAGAATCTATTCGTCTTCTTGTATCTTTTGCTATTAACCATTCTATTAAATTATATCAAATGGATGTCAAGAGTGCATTCCTTAATGATTATATATCAGAAGAAGTGTATGTCAACCAACCTCCAGGTTTTGAAAATCCAAACTTTCCAGAACATGTTTTTAAACTTAAAAAATCTTTATATGGACTTAAACAAGCTCCCAGAGCTTGGTACGAACGTTTAAGCAATTTTCTTCTGGAACACAATTTTATCAGAGGGAAAGTTGACTCCACACTTTTCTGTAAGAACCTTAACAATGATCTCATGATATGCCAGATATACGTTGATGACATTATTTTTGGTTCAGTTAACGCCTCTGTTTGTCAAGAATTCTCTAAGTTAATGCAGGCAGAATTTGAAATGAGTCTAATGCAAGAGCTAAAGTTCTTTCTGGGAATTCAAATTAACCAAACTTCAGAAGTTACATATGTTCATCAAAGCAAATATATTAAAGATGTTCTGAAGAAATTTGACATGGCTAACTGCAACTCTGCAAAAACTCCAATACATCCAACATGCATTCTTGAAAAAGAAGAAGTAAGCGCAAAGGTTTGTCAGAAGCTCTATCGAGGTATGATAGGCTCTCTTCTCTATCTGACTGCTACTCGTCCTGATATTCTCTTTAGTGTCTGTCTCTGTGCCAGATTCCAATCAGATCCTAGAGAATCTCATTTAACAGCAGTTAAGAGAATTCTTAAGTATCTGAAAGGAACTCCTAACCTGGGCCTGATGTATAAGAAAACATCAGAGTATAGACTTTCTGGTTACTGTGATGCAGATTATGCAGGAGATAGACTAGAACGAAAAAGCACATCTGGAAATTGCCAGCTTCTGGGAAACAATCTAATCTCCTGGGCTAGCAAAAGACAGTCAACTATCGCTCTATCAACTGCAGAAGCAGAATATATCTCAGCATCACTGTGCACAACTCAGATGCTCTGGATGAAGCATCAGTTAGAAGATCTGCAAATTTTTTAGAGTAACATTCCTATCTTCTGTGATAATACTGTTGCCATTTGTCTAAGTAAGAATCCCATTCTACATTCCAGAGCTAAACACATTGAAATAAAACATCATTTTATCAGAGACTATGTTCAGAAAGGGATAGTAACATTGAAGTTCATTGATACAGATCATCAATGGGCAGATATCTTTACTAAGCCTCTAGCTGAAGATAGATTTCTTTTTATCTTAGAAAATCTGAACATTCAAAATTGTCCAGAATGAAGTGTGGCTCTGAAAATGTAAAATGAGACTCTGACATAAACAAATGTGTTTCTGCCTCTGACTCTGATACTTCTACCAAGTTAAGAAGATATCTGAGTTAGAAATCTTCAGAAACCAATCCTTTGGTATTCCTGAAGATCAGATACATCAACACGTGGAGCACTTAGCGTCTAACCCTAGAACTTCTAGACAGCTGTCCAGAAGAAGATCAAAGGTGAAACGTTTGAAGATCTCCTCGAGCAGTGTGCATACTGTTGGGATTAGACATTCATTAATTAGCCTTAATCATTTCTCCCCCAAGCGTGCTTACTTGAGCTTTATGCTAACGCAATATTGTGTGTCGTTTTGCATGTGTTTTAACTTAGGGTATTTAAACACTTTTCTCACATTTCACACACTTATCACTCTCACTCACTCTAAAACCCTAAACCCTCTCTGAAGCGTCTCTCAACTACTCATCTTCATCTCCTTCTTCTTCAACCATGGACGCTCAACAACAAGAAGTTTTCAACTTCTCTCAACAAATGGAATCCACCACCACTGCCCAAACTTCAAGCATTCCAACTCCAACTGTTACAGGAGTCTCCATCACCCCAGTTTACAAAGAACCCCATATCCTTGATCGTTTACCTCACATCAACCTAGCAACTCCCTTTGAGGGATTGGATGTGTTATGTGAAACACTGGTGGACTTTGACAACTTGAGAAGAAATGGAGTTAATCTTACTGAAGAACTTCGTCAACAAGGTTGGGGAAACTACTTCCAAAGGCTCTATGGCCCTGTTTACCCACTTCTCATCAAGGAGTTCTGGAGATTTGCAGATGCTGATGACCATTTCATCATCTCCTATGTTTTGGGGGTAAAGATAGTAATTACTGAAGAGTCAATTGCTTCTTTGTTGAACATGGAGAAAAATGGAGGAAAAAGGATTTACAACATCAACCCTAGATCAAGGCGCGTTGCTGAAGTAATCAATCCAACCATCTTCAAACCCAACACTGAAGGAAATCCTTCAAAGAACAAAGAGCTGCATCAGAACCTCAGAGTGTGGCTCAAGATCATTCTGGGAACTATTCACCACCGCCCAGCCTCAAACTCCTCTGATTACATCAATGCAGATCAGAAGTGCATTCTGTATTGCATTCACAAGGGTGTGAAGATCTGCCTTCCTGCACTACTCTTCAGATACCTAAGAGACTCTGTCAGGGAGACCAGAAACAACATGAAGCCCAGATCCTACATCCCTCTGGGAAGATTGTTATCTGATGTTTTCATCGAGAATGGGCTGGTAGATCATCTGGAGAAGGCCAAGCTGATGCAAGATCTGGCAATAGATACTGGGAAGCCTCTGAACGCCAGAAATCTCAAGAGTATGGGAATAATAAAGAAGATTCAAGTCAGACCCACGCTGGACACATCCTGGGATTCCTTGAAAGATCAGAGGAAGCTGCCTCATGGTCTTGCTAGGTTCTACAAGAATAAACCCAGAGATGCGGTTGCTATCTATCTTAATCGTCTGCTGGATGAAGGTGTTGACATCTCTGACTTCAGCCTCGACGATTGTCTAGATTCAGAAGAAGACTTCGTCAGATACAAGAGAGGTCTCTCTGAGAAGAAGATAACATCACAGGCAAAGAAGCCAAGACTTGGAGAATCTTCTGGAAGCAGATCTCCAGCTCCTCTGCAAATTTCTACTGGTACGTCTGTTCCTCCTATTTCCTCTGAACCTCTGATGGTTTCTTCTACCCCTTCCTCTAATCCTCTCCTAACACCACCTATTTTTACAACCTCTGAAATCCCACCTTCTACAACCAGAACCTCACAATCTTCACCAATTTTAAATATCGCCCGTACATTCATACCTCCTTCTGAACCTGAACAAATGAACCAAAGCACTTCCTCTTCATCATCTTCAGAACCAGAATCACCCCCATATCTTCAAATCTCCTCTGACCAAGAATACTCTGACCCTGACTCTCCAACCTTAGCCCAAATTCAGGCTCAAAACCTTGCTTCACAACAACAAACACAAACACAATCTGAAGCAACTTCACCTCCATCAGAACAAACAACCAACATTACTTCTGAAGACCAACCCTCTGAAACTCAACCCTCTGACCTCCACACCTCTGATATCATCCCTCCTGAACCTGAAGCTGAAACTGAACCATTAGACTTAAACCCTCTTTACGCTTCACCCCAAAGATCTGAACCTCCACCTGAAGCAGGATTTGAACCTCTCACATTAAATCTCAGCCCTCCAACATCTCCACCTCATACCTCTGAACCTGACCTTTCTATACCTACCCTTGAGGAAGCCATCATGCTGGCCGCAGGGGCTTCAATACAAAAGGTCAAGTCTCTGACCACTAACTCTGAAGTCAGTGATGATCCTGACTCTGTAAGGACACACTGGAACAGAGTCATTGGCTGGATGACCTCTGAGGCTTTTAGACTGAAGAACATCTCTGAACAAGTCAGAAATTGCTACATCAGAGATGCTGAGGCAAGACTTCAGGAAAGACTTGCACGAGAAGCTGAAGCCAGAAGGCTGGAAGAAGAGAGATTAGCAAGAGAAGCTGAAGAAGAGGCTAGAAGACTAGAAGAAGAAAGAGCAAAGGAAGCTGAAATCCTAAGGATAAAGGAAGTTGAAGCTAAGGCTCTGGCGGATGCAGAAGCACAAGCTGCTGCTGAAGCTGAAGCGCAGGCTGCTGCTGAAGCACAGCAGGCTCTGACTCTGGGGGAGTCTTCTTCTGTTATCCCTATGGTTCTCCAGACTCTGAAAGAACTTAAGCAAGATCAGAATGAACTCCGTGCCAGAATGGATAAGCAAGACACTGTCAACGACAACATTCAGAACATGCTGACTATGTTGCTTCAGAGAATGCCTCCGCCTCCGAACCCCTAGGCACTTAGGATATTATTTTTTTTTGCTTGCCTGTTGTTTTGTTTGCTTTCTCTGATTCTGATGTTTTCCTGTTCTTGTTGCCTTTGTGCTTTTATCTAAATACAATGTTTTTCTCTTCAATTATTTATTTTGCTATGTCTTTTTGATTCTGACAAAAAGGGGGAGAAGTCATTAATAGCTCTGATGAAAATATTGTCTAAATACCTTAAGCATTCTGCAACATATTTTTCTTAAAAATAAATTTATCTAACATGGACTTAAGAAATTGCAGAAGGTATCAAGAAACCTCTTTACTTAGAAGCTCTGGTAAGAACTTCTGAACTCCCTAGCACTATCTCAGGGGGAGCTCTTATCTATCTGATCTGATATTATTCATGTTTCATCTGCTAATTAAGATTGTTTTGTCATCATCAAAAAGGGGGAGATTGTAAGAACAAAAATTGTTCTACAACAGATTCCTTGATTTTGATGATAACAAAGGATGAAACCAAAAATGGCACCCTAACGAAAAGTTTCTAAGTGTGCAGGGTTCTAAAGAAAGAAGGAAGAAATCTGATGATGTCATCAGATACAGAACCAAATCAGATACAAATTATCAGAAGATAAGAAGCATCTGAAGTAGAAACATGTTCAAGAAAGTTTAACTCTGAGCAAAACAGCAAAGTATCAGAAGCATCTGAACAAGAAGTAAGCTCTAGAAGTTCTGACTCTGATCAACGCTATCTCTAAACTCCAGAACTTATCAGCGCTATCTGAAGAATCCATCAGAATCCAAAAGAGATCAACATCAGAAGCAAGACTCCAAGATTCTCAGATACACAAAGACTCTGATCATGGAATTGCTAATTATGAAAGAGTAACGTTAAAGTCAAGTAAAGTTTTGCAAATGGATTTCCTAAAACAGAAAGAGACGTTAATCTCCAATTTCAATAAAGAAGGTACTATATGTGGTAAGTAGTCATTTCAAGGAGAGAAAGTTATCCTGACAGAAGCTATTTATGTTATGGCGTAAATTCATCTTATTACTCATCAGTTTCAACTACTACCTCACTGATCTATATAAAGGACTGCAAATCAACATTCAATATACAACATATACAAGAAAAAATTATACTGAAACATCAACGCTCAAGAAAACACTCTTGCTCTCTAAATCTTCACGAAGCTTTTGCTTATAACGTGAATCACCTTGTTCTTACTATTGTAATATTTGCTTTCTTAGAAGCACTCTAGATTACATAAATCTTTTATCTATTCTTTGTTGTATTTCCTCAAGTGACTCTGTGTAGTCTGTATACTTGAGAGGACTAAGAGATTTTTCTCTTAGACGCTGTTTGTAATCAATCTTTCAAGATTAGTGGATTAAGTCCTTGTTGAAGGCGAAATCACCTTGGCCGGGTGGACTGGAGTAGCTTTGTGTTATAAGCGAACCAGTATAAAAATCCTTGTGTGATTTTCATTTTGAAAAAGCGCTTATTTTCAAAACAATTCAAACCCCCCCTTTCTTGTTTTTCTCACCTTCAGCCATGAGGGATCTTAGGGCCAAAATTGGGGTCTTACAAATATAGGGAAAAGAAATGAAATAAACAAAGTGCTCGGTGAGGATTAGGGCCCTCAGGCCTACGTATCCTTATAGTGCAATAAGGAATTCAGAGTTCTTTAGTTCATAGAACTAATGGTAGAAGATGAAAGAAGAGTGATAAAGGTATGATTTGAACCAACGGATAATGTTGTTTGAACCCATAGGATAAGTATATCTGAACCAATGAAAAAACTGGCATCAAGCTAAAATAAAGGGTAAACTAGCATAAAGCCAAAGATAAAAGTTAAACTGGCATAAAGCCAAAAATAAAAGGTATTCGTTCAGAGGACGGACACTGATTATTTGCCCAAAAGGTACATATGGAGCTCAAAGAAAGTATAATATTTGGTTTCAGTGAAAATTAATATGTCATTGAGATGAATGGTTATGATTGAAGATAGATGGTAATGGATTATGAAAGATATGAATGGATCCCTAAGGAAGAATAGATAAATAATATGCTCACCAAGGATTCAAACCCTTGTGCCTACGTATTCTCATCGTGCAATGAGAAAGTCAGAGCTCCGTAGTTCTTGGAACTAAGACGGAACAAGGAAAGAAATATTTGATAGAAGTGACAAAGAGTATACCTTGACACCAAAAGACAATGGTATTGTAGGAACCCATGAAGGAAATCAACTATGAGCCAAAGAGTAAAGCAGGCGTCAAGCCAAAATGAAATGAATGAAATTATTTGGCATCAAGATAAATAGCTATTGGTTCACAAGGTGGGCACTGACTATTTTCCCTAAAAGGATATGTGTGGGACCCAAAGAAAATAAGTATTTGCTCCAAGGAAATAATATATCAATGTTGGGGAACAAACAATCTTAAACCAAAAGATAAAGGTATTATGAATCCATGAAGGAATAAACTCTGAACCAAAGAGTAAACATGCATCAAGCCAGAAAAACAAGGGGATTAAATGTTTGGAATTAAGACAAACATCTCTTGGTTCAAAGGATGGACAATGGTTATTTTCCCAAGAAAGAATACGTATGGGACCTAAGGAAATATGATATGTGGTCCAAGAAAACAGTATATCACTGCTAGGGAACAGGAAATTTGAAGCCAAAAGATAATGGTATTATTGAATCTATGAAGGAATAAACTTTGAACGAAAGATTAAAATAGACATATTCGCCAAAAAGAAAGGAAGTAAATGTTTGGCATCAAGACAAACAACTCTTGGTTCAAAGGAGGGGCACTGGTTATTTTCCCAAGAAAGTATATGTGGGATCTAAAAGGACTGTGGTATTTGGTTCCAAAGAGAAGACAATACAACACTATTGAGGAATAGGAATGATATTGAAGATATGAGAGACATATAAGGTTCCCTAAGGCAGAAGAATCTCTTTGATTTGATTATAATTATGAAATTTGTTTTACGAGTTTAATCATTGGTACTTAGAGGGAGACGAGCGTCTAACCATCGGCTAAGCACGATCGACAATCAGAATACTCGTGAGTTGAGAGGACAACTTCATCCTAACCACCCTTTCACTTGGAGTAATGATTTAGACTCGCGTTTATTTATTATATGTTTTGAATGGAAGTCAAATATCGGGCCACAAGCTAGGTACGACCAACAACCCAAGTACCTGAGTGTTATGCACAAGTACATACACCCCACTTTTCGTCCAAGTTTTTATTATCAAAATGGCTTGATGAATAAGAATGGATCAAGAATAGACTGAGATAGGAGTAGAATGGATTGACTTAGATAATGATAGAATGGATATGGAATGAAGGGTGAGATACTTGAAATTTGATCAAGCACCCACATTGCAATTGATTTGACTTGATTTGGAAAACACTTGACGTTAGATCAAGTATGTTTTTTTTGTCTTTTGAAAAAGTTTTACTTATCGTTTGATTTTATCTTTTTTACTTAGCATGCAATGAAGCAATAAAAGAAAGATAAATCTAAACTATTACACTTTCATGGAAGAGGGGGATATATAACTCACAATGGGGGGATGATACCAACTAATACAAAGAATATAAGTGGGATCATACAAACTGTAAAACCAAGTATCATGCCTAAAACAATAAAGTGGCATGGTACCCCTAAGTATTAACAAATAATACGAAGGAAAATTAAAGGTAAAACACCATGATGATAAAAAAAAGACATAAGGGATCAAATTTTAAGCCATATGATCTAAGTAACCACACAAGGTAATGAAGTTAAAATGATATCAAAGAGATTAAAACAAACAATCCAAGTTCAACTCAATAAACTCCACATGGAAAATCAATAAAGAAAGAATATTAATCACATGATCATGGTAGGAAATGGTATCTAAAACAAAGCAAACACCATGATAAATTGAAATGGCATTTTCAATTTACAAGATCATCAACCTAATGAACAAATCAAAATGGACATTAAATCCAGTGGTCAAAAATCAATCTAAACATGGATTATGGATCAAATTAACCAAAGGGAAATCAACATGGATTAACAACTCAAATCATATTTTTTCCTAATGAACACATGAACATGGAAATTGGATCAATCATGTAAAAATACCACAATCAACAATTAGAATAATCATGCAAAGTAATAACATGTTCAAACACCACATCAAAATGAATTAAAATCTTACCAAAATTCCTAATGAAAATTAACAAAACCAATATCAAATATATCAAGCTTTTCACGGTGAATAATATATCAAGAAAATAGTGAAACATGGTGAAAAATAGTACAAAAATAATCAACAAAAAATCATATAAAAATCGTGAACAATGTCAAATTAAAATTGCATAAAATCCAGGGGCCAGAAATCCAAAGTAGGGTGCAAATAATGGTGGTGCGCTTGGGTCCAAAGTGTAGCCCAAATCAAATTATCACATGCAACCAAGGATGCACAAGTAGAAACAATGCAATGTTCAGTAGAATTGCATAAAGCCCAAACACAAAGCCTAAAACGGACCAACATGTAAAATGGATAAGGCTGAAGTTGACATGGCAATGAGTCAGCAATAATGGATATTAATGAGTCAACGACTAAAATGCACGTGCAATTAGAAACGTGAAACATATGCTTGAAAGAAATCAGGTCAGTTGTGAATGTGTTCTCATATCTTTCAGCTCAGTTTACCCTCCGTCGTGCCAGAGGCCCTCTCCGGCAGCGAAGCCACCTCAAACCTCAAATCAAGAACAACATCTAACCTAATTCTACAAATTTAAATTAAAAACGCTAATGAAAATCCCTAATTCTTCTTGAGCTATGCAAATCGAAGGGAAAACGTGAAGAACCCTAACATAGAGATGTGAAATTAAATCAAGTTCGCTTGGAATCAAAGCCCTCAAGGTTAGGGCTTTGATTCCCGTAACCTCATACTACATCGTTGTAATAAGAATTGAAGCAGTCAGTGAAAGAATTCGAGAACTCGCTGGTGGAGCAAGTGCAAAAGTCACCGAAATTCCAGGTAAGTCTTCTGAATCCTTTTGCTTCAAAACTCGAATCTCTTCTTCTTCTCATCTTACACGTGCGTTGATTGTTAAGAATTTGTGGATTGTTGAAAATGTGTGAGTGAAGAAGATTGTTATGAGTTTCTGAGATTGAAAGGTGATGAACTGAGAGCTTTGAGGTTGAAAGGTGATTGGTGAAAAGTGAAGGATGGTATTGGTGATGAGTGAGGGAGTTTCTGAGATTGAAAAAGGTAAGTCTTGATGATGCACTTCAATGCTTCTTATATGATTCGAATTCTGTTAGCATATCCCCTCAATTCCGTTAGAGCTTCTATTTGTGATAGGTTAAGGTGGTTAGGGTTTGGTGAATCTGTTAGAAGGTTTAGGTTAGTTAGGAAACAATTAGAATTTGGTTAGAAGGTTAGTTAGTTGGAATGAAGGTTTTGTTAGGAGGTTGTTGTTTTAGTGGTGAGTTGAAGTTAGAAGTTGTGTTGTAGTTTACTGTTAGTGAAGAGGTGGATATTAGTTAAAAATATGTTGAAGTTAATTGTAGTAAGGTTGGTTCAAGTTGATATACGGTCTGAGTGAAAAATGAAGAAAGGATTTGGTTTGATCTCCATTGGTTTGCTAAAAGTCTAGTGTGATATGTTATGACACTTACATTCCTTTGCTTGTGATCTTGTGCAGGGATGAATTCGTGCTTGGACATGTTAGTCAGGTAGAATGTTATGCATTGAATGGGTTTGATTGCTAGGGATGCCAATCACATGGAATTTTGTAACTGCTAGGACATGGGTGTGGATTATATGAGCTTTGGTCATGTCATGTTGATTATGCTAGCTAGGTGGAATTGGAAAATGAACTTGGGTTGTGTATTGAAATGGTGTACTTGGGATTGAAATGTGATATAATGTATGAGTGCATTTTTGGAAATTTTGAATGAATGAAATTTGTTCATGTATGGCATAGTTTACAAAGTATATGTAATTAATGAATGGTTAAAAATGTTTAAATGGATAAAAAATGAGAAAAGTTCATGTAGGTCCTATTGTTGGTCTGTTTGGAGGTCTGACCAGGTCATGGATCTGGTATGTGACTTGGTTTCTTGGTAAAAAGGTGGTATGACCTAGAAATGGACCAAGTCTCATAGTCAAGAAGAAAACCAATGAAACAAGGATTTTAGTGATGAAACATGGTAGA
Organism: Lathyrus oleraceus; assembly: GCF_024323335.1. Classification (NCBI taxonomy): domain Eukaryota; kingdom Viridiplantae; phylum Streptophyta; class Magnoliopsida; order Fabales; family Fabaceae; genus Lathyrus; species Lathyrus oleraceus. The sequence continues at coordinate 234,205,144 of NC_066582.1, forward strand.
ATGAATGGAAATAGGTTTTAGGAGGTTAAGGGAGGGTCAGTTGATTTTGGTCAACTGTTGACCAAAGTCAACTACAAATTTGACCAAAAATGCAATTTTTTATGGACATGAACGCTTTTGTAATGAAATGAACATAATATGAATGGAAATTAAATTTGAATGGTTGACTAAAAAAAGACTGTGAACTGGTTATCAAATGAACCAAGCACAAGAACCAAGACTTTAACCAACTTGAATGAATGCATACCATGATTGAAACAAATTTGGATGGACCAAGGATCAATAGGAAAAACAACCAAGACAATGAAAGCAATTAAGTACTTGCATAACCAAAAACCAAAGACTAATGACCCAAGAATCAAAGACTAATGACTAATGATCTTGACATACCCATATGGATGGAAACACTGACCATGAATCAAACTTAAGAGCTTGAAAACAACATAAGAATGGATGCAAATAAATAACTTGATCTAGATGAAATCCCAAACAAGTGGCAATGTAGGTTAAATGAATGAATCTCATGCACAAAGGAAAGTTTAATGGCCGATGATGCATGACAAGAGGGTCAATAGCCTCTTCCCAACGAGCTAGGGTTTCAGTAAATTCTATGATCAAATGTCAACCCCAAATGGCACACAAGTACCGAGCACCCTTAATTAGGGTTTCATGATACACACCCCTTAATCAAGGTCTTCAAACCAATCATGAATCTCCATAGTCAATCTCCTAACACATGGGCCCATAATTAGGGTTTAGATGATCAAGTCAATGCTCAAAAGTCAATCACAAGGTCCCTTAGTAGCATAGTCAAGAACTAGGATTTTGATGCCCATATGAATTCCAAGAAGTAATCTCCTTGAAACCATGTCCCAAAGACCAAGAAATTATGGTTTTGTCCTAATGATTCCATATGAAGAGCCACAACCACAACTCTAGCGCTTGAATCACAAGCAAACCCTAGCTTTGCAAGCCATAAGCTTTGAATCTATGATGATTATTAGCAAGTGTTAACATAAATGAATGATGCACATGAATGAGGCATGAATGTGTACAAATGAATCTCAAGGCAAAGGTTGGATGAAAAATGAAAAAGGGAGGGCAAACTTTGGGATATGACAGTCACATGTAGTCATTAGACCTTTCTTTTTTCCTCTGAAGTTCTTTCCGGGCCTTTCTTTCTTTAACTTGGGTCATTCATTCACTGCTACACCTGCGTTTGTTGAGCCTTAACTCTTTGCTTGAGAATAAATCTGAGGATCCACAAGCACGTCGTCTTTATCGGGACTATCATGCGATTGTCGGGCTTGATGTAGTAGCAATGAATCCACCTAATCCATAGAATGTCCTCCTTACCACTAAGGTTCCAGAGGAGCTTTATCATGTTTGCATTATTCCAATCTTGCAAAGAAATTAGGTTTATGCCACATTGCTTTTTCAGTGCACACACTTTATTCTAGACGATGTGATATTTTCTAGTGACTTCACTCTTACCGGTCTACAAGAACGATCTACAAATAACCTCCACCTTTTGAATAATTCTTTTGGATAAAGGAAAGCATTAGAGACAATAATTAGAAATTGCAAACAACACACTTCTAACGAACTGCACTCTACCTACCTGCGTAGTTGAGAAGTCGCGAGCTCCAATGATTGATTCTCTTAGTGATTTTTTCTACCAACACCATGCAATCCTAACTTCTTACCGGTCAAAGGGATAATGAATAGTAAAATTTGATTTTGTAATCTTAAAAGATAGAATTTAAATCTTCTAAAAAACAATGAAAAAACTTTAATTAATAATAATTTCACTATTTTTCATTTTTTTCAATTTAAAATTTGACTATTCAATCCCTTCATACTTAATACTACTTAATTTTATGAAATTTATTATTAAATTTCTCTAAATGTAAGAATATTTCTTTATCTTTAATTTGTAATTCTTAAAACTCCTTAGTATGATTCAAATTTTATTAAGATAACACACTTTTAATTATTTTTGTATGTTTTATAAGTGAAACAATTGATTCTCTTAATAAGCATGAAATAATATTCAACATATAAAAGTATTTTTCTTTTTTAATTATTAAAAGTCTTAGACCATTCTTCAAAACTCGTTTTTTGAAATTATACTATAACTTTGATGATAAAAATCAAAGTAAAAAAATTGTTTTAACTTTTCATTCAAAATCAAATTTAATAATACTCAACTCTTAAAAGATATTGAGTAAACTTTTTTTTCAAAAATATTTAATTAATTTTCAAATTAAGACAAATCTTTATAATAACTTTATCTATTTATATAATGATTATTATTATTATTTTGACTATTTATCAAGTGATGAACACATAGTCAAACAAACGTCTATGCAAAAGAAGAAAAAAAATAATGCTGTAAATTCAAATTTAAGAATCTGCATAAAATATTTTACTAAATTATACTAATAACAAAGATATTTTACTATTAATTTCCTTGATTAATCACCATGTCACATTATCTAAGATGTCACTTCATTAAATAAAAAAAATAAAAACACTACTTCACCAAAAAAATTGAATGGTGGAAAAAAATCATGAAAATCATAAAAACAATCGAATTTTAAATGAAGAATTAAAATCTTTTTTGGGACATACAATTTACACAAACTAAAAAAACACAACATATCTCTTATATTATATGGTAATTAATAAAACATGCTTTTAAAGTCAAAAGAAAAAGAAAAACTAAAAAAACACACCATATCTCTTATATTATATGGTAATTAATAAAACATGCTTTTAAAGTCAAAAGAAAAAGAAAAAATAAGATAAGATAAAGATTACAAGGTTGGTTGTGTTGAAAAAGAAGAGTGGGTAATTCTAGTTTTTCTATGGGATTCGCGTGTTTACCGTTCTCAAAGCATATTTTAACCATTTGAATTTTTTTTCTCATTTTCTTACCAAATTCATAAATATATAAATGCAAATAAATATATATAATAACATGTGATATATATAACAAAGGTGTTGGGTTTTTACATACCTTAGATTTTCTTCTTCACCATCACAACCTCTTGTTTTCTCTCTCTCGAAACCCTAATTCTGGATCTTCCTTTACTCCTCTATCTCTACCTTCCTTCACCATCATCAACAGGATCAGGTGCATATCAACCTCTTTGATTATGAATTGTTGTGACTCTATTTTGATCTTTATTTGTTTGGCTGTTTTTGAATTTTGACTAATGGAAGAATACTGTTATTGATTTTTGCATGATTCTGCTGAATCTAGATTTGAGATGTGTTTGTTTGTTTGATGCTGCTGATTTGTTGGTTTGTGGATTGGTTCAATTTGTTTTGGAAATTGAGGCTGTGTTTTCTGCTGCATGGTTGGAGTTGTTGGATTGAATTCAAACTCATGTTTTGTGGTTGATCTTTTGGTTATGTTGCTGAATTAGGTATTCTTGTTGGTTTTTGGTTTTGTTTGGATTGATTGGGATGTTATATACTAGGGTTGGGTTGGATGAAGTTTGAGAATTGAATTGATCTTTTATGATGTTGTGTTTTTGGTATTTGATTGATGAAGTAACTCTGATGGATGGAATGTTTTGTTTGTTAGATTTGATTTGAGTTTGATTTATTGTTTTTCGTTCGTAAAATTCAGGAATTAAAGTTGTGGAATCGGAAATGGAAGGTATTGATGTTGGGTATGAGTTATGTTTTTTCTTCTTATAGAGGTTTTTTGATGATAGAAAATGGTACCACCTTGGATAGTGTTTGAATTGGTATAAGTTTTATGTAGGGTTTGTTTGTTAAGGATCTTGTAGGTTTGTTTAAATTTTGATTTCGTCGAAGATGCGGAGTTGGGAAAAGTTGGATCGTTGTGCTGTTGATATGATTGTTAATGGAATCGCAATTTAATTCATGTGAATGATATAAATTTTGTTTGTGAGTATTGAATTGAATTTATTGGGGGAGGATGGAGAACGCGTGCGATGTGAATCAGTTGGATGCTGATGTTCTTTTGCCACCTCGGAAACGGCTTCTTGCTGGACTTAAAAAACAGAGTTCAGAAAGTGATGCTACTGCGTCACCGTCACCGGTTGCTGCTTCTTGTGTTACAGATGTTGCTTCCCCTTCATCTGCGTCCTTTTCAAGTGAATTTGAAGCTCGGCTTAAGCATTTGCTGAATTGTCATTCAAATAACCCTAACCTTACGCCTGAGGAGGTCGCGGAGGCTTCGAGAAAAGCAGCGGTTACTGCAACTAAGGCTGCCGAGGCAGCAAGAACTGCAGCTGAAGAAAAAGCTGCGATAGCAGCGAAGGCGGTTACTAAGGCCAAGAGTGCTTTAGATTTGGTTGCTTCGTTTTCCGAGGATGCAATCGTCAACAAGGAAAGGAATCTGAAAAAGAACAAGTCAAAGAAGCATGTGCCAGTTCAGCTGTTGTACAAAAAAAACAAACCGATTGAAAATTGTAGGAAAGATGAAGAGTTAGCTCGAAAGTTACACCGAGCCATGAATAGTTCTCCGAGAATCTCTAAGAACTCTCCGAAATCTGACTCAAAAGGTAGTCGATCGAAGAGGCCTAGAAGCTCTTCGAGTTTTGAAATAACCGAAGGCTCCGAATGTGGCATGGCGGTTGGACAAGATTGTTTATCTTTAAACAACAACGGCCAAGCAGTTGTCGGAAAGATTGACTCCGAAGGATCCAACCAAGAGGTATGCTCTAGTAAGAAAGATAAGAAGAATGTAATCAAATTCGATAGGTCTAGCCAAATGGAGATAGATAACGGGGAAGCAGAGTCGAGCCACTCAAAACCGAAAAACTGTGAAGACTCACATTCACCTTCCATCATAGGTAAGAAGAGGGGAAGAACAAAGCTAAAAAAGTTACCCTTAAGCATCTGCACCTCGAAAGATAAAGCACAGCCGAGGGAAGAAATAAAAGTCAGAAGAAGTTCTTCATTGACCGAACTGAACAAAGACAATCAGCATGTTCATACTATACCCGTGTTTCCGGTGGAGTCATCGACTGACCGAATGACGCCGATCGAAGCTACATCAACATGGAAATGCCAGGACTTCAAGGTACCGGCTTGTATCAAACAAAATAAAGCCGTGCAGTCGTAATAATATTCATATACAACAACACTACATTGGGGTGATGACTGTGTGCAACTGTGATAGAAGATATTGATAGCTGAGGTAGGAACCACGATGCTTCTTTTTTGTTTTACAATATGTCATTTATCATCTTTTTTTTTTTGTAAAATCTTATGTTTTGTAATGAATTTGCACTGATTACATGTAAATTTAGATATAAGGGCTTGCATCTTTATTTGACAGGAAAGGTTGAGTTTTAGGTAGGAGTATGTATGAGTTGAATTGAACAGCCTTTTCATTGTGCTGCTGCATATTTCTATTCCTCATTTGTTATCAGAATAAAAGGTGAAAGTGTGTTGGTCTTATATTTAAACCTTTAATTATGCTCTTTGTTTTTTTTATCATTACAAATATAAATGTTTATCAATGCTGATTATGTGTTCCACATTTTCTGCTTTAAATATTGAAAAATTAATGAAGAACTCCTTGAAATGGGGATTTGGGCATTCAAAGTTTTTTGAACCATTCACACTTTTTTGAAGAAACCCAAAACTTTGTATTTCTTATTACTATCCATCAATGCATGTCATATTTATGCATATTTATTACTAGTACTTTACAACATTGGATTGTCCTTATTATTTGCAACTTTCAAAATAAATTTATTAGACTTTTTGGTAATATTAATAAATTTCAATACATTGGTATCTTTTAAAACTCTTAATTTAACTTAGACTAATGCTAACATGGGCACTGGGCACAAATTAACTTGATTTATTAATTTGATTTATTCACTTTTGAAATGTGTACTTAATTTTAAAACTTAAAACATTATTTTATTCCAACACAAATTTCAATTTTAGTATCTTTAACTTATGTTTTAGCTTGTGTGATAAGGACACAAAGCAAGACCCTTTAACTAAACATTTATTTTAATGACTAAATTTAATATTTTATCTGATCTTATTTATAATTTTTTTAATTAGTTAAATATATAGTATATTTGGATAGAATATAGATCAAATACATTAGTTATTGAATGAATTTAATTTCTTCATTTATAAATAAAACACATTGAATGAATCTAGATTTTCTTTTATAAATAAAACCAGTCAATTTTTATAAAATTTATACTATATAGATTTGACTTTTTTTATGTAGATTGCATGCATTAAATATAATCAACTATATTTATTGAGATGCGCAATTTGATCAATTTTAATACCCATTAATTTTGTTCAGACATAGGATATTTTGTTAAAATTGATTTAGAATTTTCATTTATTTTAAAATAAAATAAAATGTTTATCTAGTTTATATTCTCCATTCATTCTTTCTTAGTTGGATTATCATTTTATAGTTCTACTGAACATACAAGATGAGTTTTTTTTCCTCAAGTCCCATTTAGCTAGAAAATCTATTGAAATTCATATCATTTTCTTAAAACAAACTTGGGTTGTCCTAAAAAGACAACAACTTAGTTTGTCACGTTAAGAGCACAATTTATTTTTTTATAAACAATTAAGGGTATAATTTACTTTAATTTTGATCTTAGAGTTTGTGTGCTGTTGATAGTTGTCTTCCACGTGGATAATGATATACTAGTACATATAGATTTGATTCAATAATTGATTTTTAGACGTTTTCTTGGAACATGAATGGCAGTTGATAATGCATAGAAAGTGTCAACGTGACTCTTACACAGTTAGAGAATCAAATAGCGTGAGAAACAAGTGCGACAGCGTAAAACCAATCAACAAAAAATGTTGAAATATTTAATTTCTAATAACTTATCAAAATTAGAAGAATTGACTTCATTTGAACAGTCAAATAAAATTACTAAAAAACATATATATAAAATGTTTTCAAAAAGAGAAAATAAATAGATAGACAATTAACTATACATCTATTTTTTCAAATCATATTTTTAATTTTAAAATTGTTTTGATGATGTATCTTTTGGAAATTGTGACTTTTATGCTTAAAATTAGTTTTCTTTGATAAAAAATAAATAAAACAACTAATAGTTTTAAAATCAATTCTTCAAACAAACAAATGTATTTTTGATTTTGAAAAATAAATAATTTTCTTTTATCTAGCAGACTTAAAATGTTTTGCAATAAAAATTGACCATCAAATTAATTATGTTAGGCTTGGTTGAAAATCTAATTGTTTTTTTAAGCATTTTATACTTCCTTGATCAAAAACAACTTTCTCTTTCTTATTACTATTCATCGGTGCATGTCTTATTTATGACCTTTGGATTGTCCTTATTATTTGCAACTTAAAATAAATTTATTAAACATTATTGTTACTGTATCTTCTTTTTTACTCTATGTGTTTCAGAATATGACCTCAGTCACTCAGCTAGATTTTTTTAAAGAAATCTGAGTGTAATTGTGTTTATTTCTAAGAAAATTTATTCGGTCCAAATTTCTACACATGTTAAGTGACATCTTAGTATAAAGATTGAATTCTGATTATCTTTTGGTTTCTTTTAGATTTATGTTGGTGTTAATTTTTTCAGAAGATGAAGACATTGACTTTTGTAAGAAGTTTGATAATACAAATCAATTTAAAAAAGATTTTATTAAATCATGAATATATATGACATGATTTAATTAAAAGATTTGGTTTTGATTTAATCAAAGAAGATTTGATTGTATTTACTTTGAAGGAAGGTTGAATCCAAGATTTACTCTACAAAGAAGATTTATTTGAAGAAAGTTATTTTGTATGTTTTAGTGTAACATGTGAAATACGATGTTCCAGCATGTATGCTGCAACATCTGGTCTTTATCAACAGACAAATGTTGTTGTAGTTTTGGTGAAGAAGTGACATATGTGAAACACGATGTTCCAACATGTGTGCAACACCTGACCGTGGTTTAGCAAGCCAATGTTTTTTCGTTTTTGGAGTAAAATTCTGGTTGTGATTCAATTAGATTTGTTGCTATATTTTAGCAATGTGCTTGTATGATTTGTTTCACAGTCGTTGAAGATCAAATCAATTTAAATGGAGATTTAAATTTGAATTTGAATTAATAACAAATCATATCTTTTATTAGAGACTTTTATGGAGCAAATCAAATCCAACAATGTCTGCTATTATTCTGGACAAAATTAAATCTGAAATCTAAAGGAGAAAGACCTAGAATTGCATTTCTATTTAAGGAGACTCAAACTTAGAGTTTGAGGTGTGAACTTTTTGAAGACTCTTAGTGTAACACCCCAAACCGCTTTCAGGATTACCGACTGACCCCACAAACCAACACGAGTCTTTTCGGCATGTTTTGTCCTCACTCACACACTTTCCGGGAAACTTCCCAGAAGGTCACCCATCCCAATACTACTCCAAGTCAAGCACGATTAACTATGGAGTTCTTATCTATTGGGCTACCGAAAAGAAGATGCATCTTGTTGGTATAGGTAGTACCAATTAATCCTTATAAGCCTTCACTCAACCATGCAGTCCCATACCTGCATAGCCTCAGGATCCCTCTCATTCCGATGTGAATTCGGTTTTTCCCCTAGAAGCTGCTAGGAGTGTCTCATTGTCATGCCTCATGCATAAACAACCACTCCCTCGCCCTCGGGTGTCACATGTAACCACTCTTCGGCCTCTCCGACCTCGGGTGTTACATGCCCACCAACTTCCGCTTGGTTCGTCCCCGAACCACATCGTACTGGGAGAGGTTTGGCTCTGATACCATTTGTAACAGCCCAAACCGCTTTCAGGATTACCGACTGACCCCACAAACCAACACGGGTCTTTTCAGCATGTTTTATCCTCACTCACACACTTTCCGGGAAACTTCCCAGAAGGTCACCCATCCCAATACTACTCCAAGTCAAGCACGATTAACTATGGAGTTCTTATCTATTGGGCTACCGAAAACAAGATGCATCTTCTTTTCGGTAGCCTGACCAATAAGAACTCCATAGTTAAGCGTGCTTGACTTGGAGTAGTATTGGGATGGGTGACCTTCTGGGAAGTTTCCCGGGAAGCATGTGACACCGGGGTTATGGGATTCGATAGATAATTACATTTTATTTACGTTGTTTATGAGGATTAAAATGTTGAGGTGTTTTGTTGAGACGATGTTGATACATTTTTATGAATTATTATATGATGAAAAACAATAATTATGTTGTTGTCCGCTGCGAAGTTTTAATAAATTAAATAAAAATTTTTATGTTGTGATGCGATAATTGTTATGTTGTAAGAAATGTAAACTCTTCTACATGTTGTACTCTGATAATCTATTTAATTATGTCGTTTGGGTAGAAGGGTGTTACATTAGTGGTATCAGAGCATCATCAGTCCAGTCGAGTCATAATGTGATGTTTTCCCTGTTGGTCGATTAGTGTAAATGACACTGCCGATATTTAACGGTTGTGGTGGTGTTGTGCAGAGTATGGCTGGAGAAAATGACCGTGCGATTGCTGAGGCTTTGGCTGCTATGGCGCAGGCTATGCAGGCGCAGCAGAATCCGCCGGTCGACGAGTTTAAGAATTTGGGAAGGTTCCTGAAGAATAACCCTCCTACATTCAAAGGGCGCTATGATCCAGATGGTGCTCAGATTTGGCTGAAGGAAATTGAGAAGATTTTCCGGGTGATGACGTGTACTGAAGCACAGAAGGTGCAGTTTGGTACGCATATGTTATCTGAAGAGGCTGAAAACTGGTGGGATAACACTCGACAGAGAATTGAAATACCAGGTACTGAGATGACTTGGGAAAGGTTCAAGACGGTCTTTCTGGAGAAATATTTTCCTGCTGATGTGCGATGTAAGAAGGAGATGGAATTTCTAGAACTGAAGCAGGGTAACATGTCCGTTGCTGACTACGCTTCGAAGTTTGAAGAGCTGGTGCAGTATTGTCCTCACTATAATAATGCTGATGCTGAGGGATCCAAGTGTGTCAAGTTTGAGAACGGGTTGCGTCCCGAGATCAAACAAGGCATTGGTTACCAGGAGATTCGTAGGTTTCCTACATTGGTTAACAAGTGCAGGATATTTGATGAAGATAGCAAGGCTAGGACTGCGCATTACAAGAGTCTTAGTGAGAAGAAGAATAAGGATCGTGGTAGTCCTTATGTATCTCCGAATGGTAAAGGTAAGCAGAAAATGGTAGATGAGAAGAAGCCAAGTGGGGGAGGATCTTCCATAGCTGGTAAATGTTTCAAGTGTGGCGAGCCAGGCCACCGTGCTGATAGCTGTACCAAGAAAGTGCTGAGATGTTTCCGATGCGGTCAGACTGGTCATAGAGTTACTGAATGTAAGGATGCTGGTCCGACATGTTTTAATTGTGGCGAGAAAGGCCATATCAGTTCGCAGTGCTCGAAACCGAAGAAGGCGGCTACTGCAGCTCATACTACTGGTAGGGTGTTTGCTCTGAGCGGGGCTGAAACTCCTAAAGAAGATAATCTGATTAAAGGTACTTGCTTGATTAATAATGTTGAATTGCTTGCCATTGTTGACACTGGTGCTACTCATTCGTTTATTTCATATGAGTGTGCAACCAGGATTGGTGTGATTATGTCGTCCCTAGGCGGAAGTATGGTGATAGATACTCCTGCTAATGGTTCTGTGAAAACTTCTGTTGTCTGTCGAGGTTGTCATTTGACGATCTTTGAGAGAGAGTTCGTGGTTGATTTGGTGTGCTTACCCTTGCACCAAATTGATATTATTCTGGGAATGAATTGGCTAGAATTCTATGGCGTGTTTATCAACTGCTATAGTAAGACGGTGCGGTTTTCTGAAGTTGGTGAGAATGATGAGGCAAGATTTCTATCTGCTAGGCAGGTGGGGGATTTTGTGAAAGAGGAAGCTCAGATATTCGCTTTATTTGCGTCTCTGCAAGCGGATAAGAAAGTGGTGAGTGTAGATTTGCCTGTTGTCTGTGAATTTCAGGATGTGTTTCCGGAGGATGTAAGCGATTTACCTCCAGAACGTGAAGTCGAATTTGCCATTGACTTAGTACCAGGTACGAGTCCAGTGTCGATGTCTCCTTATAGAATGTCGGCAACTGAATTAGTTGAATTGAAGAAGCAACTTGAAGAATTGCTTGAGAAGAAGTTTGTGCGTCCAAGTGTTTCTCCTTGGGGTGCGCCAGTATTGTTAGTGAAGAAGAAGGAAGGTACGATGAGGTTGTGTGTCGATTATCGGCAGTTGAATAAGGTGACTATCAAGAATCGGTATCCATTGCCGAGGATTGATGATTTGATGGACCAGTTGGTTGGAGCTCATGTTTTCAGTAAGATTGATTTGCGGTCGGGTTATCATCAAATCCGAGTGAAGTCAGATGATATTGCGAAGACTGCTTTCCGTACGAGGTATGGTCATTATGAATACACTGTGATGCCGTTCGGTGTGTCTAATGCTCCAGGTGTGTTTATGGAATATATGAATCGTATATTTCATCCGTACCTTGATAATTTTGTTGTGGTGTTCATAGATGATATATTGATATATTCTCAGACGGAAGAAGAGCATGCAGGACATCTGAGAATTGTTTTACAGGTGTTAAGAGAAAGGAAATTATATGCAAAGTTATCTAAATGTGAGTTCTGGTTGAAGGAAGTGAGTTTCCTTGGCCATGTGATTTCGAGTGGTGGGATTTCTGTTGATCCTGCTAAAGTGGATGCTGTATTACAGTGGGAGACTCCGAAGTCTGCTACTGAGATACGCAGTTTTCTGGGGTTAGCTGGTTATTATCGCAGATTTATTGAAGGCTTCTCTAAGTTGGCATTGCCGTTGACGCAGTTGACTAAGAAGGGTCAAGTGTATGTGTGGGATGCAGCTTGTGAAGCGAGTTTTGTGGAGCTGAAGAGGCGGTTGACCAGTGCTCCAGTGTTGATTCTGCCTAATCCTGGTGAATCCTTCGTTGTTTATTGTGATGCTTCTTTGATGGGTCTTGGTGGTGTTTTGATGCAGAATGGTAAAGTTGTAGCTTATGCTTCTAGACAGTTGAGAGTTCATGAGAGGAATTATCCTACGCATGATCTAGAACTTGCAGCTGTTGTATTTGTGTTGAAAATGTGGAGGCATTATCTGTATGGTTCCAGATTCGAAGTGTTCAGTGATCACAAGAGTCTGAAGTATCTGTTTGATCAGAAAGAGTTAAATATGAGGCAGAGGAGATGGTTAGAGTTACTGAAGGATTTTGACTTTGAACTGAGTTATCATCCCGGTAAGGCTAATGTAGTTGCAGATGCACTGAGTAGAAAGTCTCTACATATGTCTATGATGATGGTTCGGGAGCTTGAGTTAATTGAACAGTTCCGTGATATGAGTTTGGGTTGTGAAGTTTCCGCTGATAGTGTAAAGTTGGGTATGCTGAAGTTGACTAGTGGAATTCTGGAAGATATTCGGAATGGTCAGCATGATGATGTCGCTCTAGTTGATCATATTACTATGGTTAACCAGGGTAATGGTGGTAATTTTGAGATTGATGAGAATGGCATCCTGCGATTTAAAGGTAGAGTTTGCGTTCCTGAGGTGTCTGAATTGAGAAAGAGTATTCTTGAAGAGGGCCATAGGAGTGGATTGAGTATCCATCCAGGTGCAACTAAAATGTATCAAGATTTGAAGAAGTTGTTTTGGTGGGCTGGTATGAAAAGAGATGTTGCTAAGTTTGTGTATGCCTGTTTGACTTGTCAGAAGTCAAAGATTGAACATCAGAAACCGGCAGGTATGATGCAACCTTTGAAGATTCCTGAATGGAAGTGGGATAGCATTTCCATGGATTTTGTGACGGGATTGCCGAGGACGGTGAAAGGTAATGATTCTATTTGGGTGATTGTGGATCGATTGACTAAGTCGGCGCATTTCTTGCCGATGAAGATTAATCACTCTTTAGAGAAGTTGGCAGAGTTGTATATTGAGGAGATAGTGAGGCTGCATGGTATTCCATCCAGTATTGTGTCTGATAGAGATCCCAGATTTACTTCTAGATTTTGGGAAAGTTTGCAGAAAGCGTTGGGGACTAAGTTGAGGTTGAGTTCAGCTTATCATCCTCAGACTGATGGTCAGACTGAAAGAACTATCCAATCCTTAGAGGATTTGTTGAGAGCTTGTGTGTTGGAGCAGAGTGGTTCTTGGGATAGTTATTTGCCGTTGGTGGAGTTTACTTATAATAATAGCTTTCATGCTAGTATCGGTATGGCTCCATATGAAGCATTGTATGGTAGGAGGTGTAGAACTCCATTGTGTTGGTATGAATCAGGTGAGAGTGTTGTACTCGGACCTGAGATTGTGCAGCAGACGACTGAAAGGGTTAAGATGATTCAGGAGAAAATGAAGATTTCTCAGAGTCGTCAGAAGAGTTATCATGATAATAGGAGAAAGGCACTTGAGTTCCAAGAGGGAGATCATGTGTTCTTGAGAGTTACTCCGACGACAGGTGTGGGTAGAGCTTTAAAGTCTAAAAAGCTTACTCCGAGGTTTGTGGGTCCGTATCAGATTTTGAAGAGAGTTGGGGAAGTGGCGTATCGGATAGCTTTACCTCCGTCGCTTTCTAATCTGCATGATGTGTTTCATGTATCTCAATTGAGAAAATATATTGCGGATCCTTCGCATGTTGTTCAGGTGGATGATATCCAGGTGAGGGATAATTTGACCGTTGAGGTGTTGCCAATTCGGATAGATGACCGAGAAGAGAAGACCCTGAGAGGTAAGAAGATTGCTCTGGTGAAAGTTGTTTGGGGAGGTCCAGCTGGTGAGAGCTTGACTTGGGAGCGTGAAGATCAGATGAAGGAGTCGTATCCGGCTCTATTTGCTTGAGGTATGTTTTCGAGGACGAAAACTTCTAAAGTGGGGAGAGTTGTAACACCCCAAATAAAGTAAAAGAATTATTTAATTAAGTTGATAATATTATTTTATTAATTTAATTAAATAAATTGGATTATTATTAGTATTATTATTATTATTATTATTATTTGGAATAATAATAATTGGAAAATATATAAGTTGGGATAAGAGAAAAAGTTTCTCATTTTGGGAACAGAAGGGTTTTACGTGGAAGTTGAGAAGCTGCAGAGAAGGGAGAAGCTGTAGAGCAGAGGTTGAAGAACGGAAAGGATTGAAGCTCAAAGATTTGCCGGATTATCTCAGGTAAGGGGTCTGAACCTTATTAAATGATAATATGCGAGCATTTCATGATTTATGTAGGATTGTTGATGGATTTTGGGGGTTTAGGAAGATTGGGGAAGTTGGGGTTTACCGTCGTTTAGTACTATGATGAATAAGTCGAATTAAGCTGAAATGGAATCCGTAGTTGTGTGAGTCGCGTTTTCCCGAACGCGTAGCTTTTTACGGAAGTTGAATCGGAGGTCCGGAAGTCCTCCAACGGCGGAAAATGCGGAGAACTCTGCATTCTGCCTTGTGTTAGCGCAGGGACTGCTGTTTTGTCTGCGTTAACCGGTTAACCCAGGGCGTTAACCGGTTAACACTGTTATGTATTGTGAATATGTTGAGTTTTGCCTGCGTTAACCGGTTAACCTATAGCGTTAACCGGTTAACACTGTTGCGGTTTGCCAAGAAGTGAGTTTTGCCTGCGTTAACCGGTTAACGCATGGTGTTAACCGGTTAACACTGTTCCAGTATTGAAAAATGACTAATTTTTATGTTGAAATGGTGATTTGGCCTATTGTGGTTGATTGTGATGAATCTATGTGTTAAGATGTAATGTTGTTGTTGTTTTGTTGAGTTGTATGTCATGCTATCAATGATGAAGATAACATGATCATATGATGTTGTTGTTGCTATGTTGATTATGATGCATGTTTGATGTGCATGCATTCATGAAAGGCCGATGCCTAGTGATGAACGAACATGAGTTCCAATGATGTTGTTGACTCCGGGCTTGTTGAGAGGCTTGGTTCCTTACGGGGGACTCGGATTCTATGGTGATGAATCTGGGAGTGGTGATCCTGTAGTTGGTCACAAAATGGGTATACCGAGTCGTGTTGAGTCATGCATGGGTGTGTGCATTGAAATTGATGTGTTGCCTTGTTGATGTTCATGAGTTTGTTGATTATGATGATGATGATGAGCTGTGTTGGCATATGTGAATTATATAATTATGTTTATATTTCTGTCGTTATATTATTATTTAATAATGTAATTCTCACCCCTTCTGCATGTGTTTATGTTCATCTATGATGAGCAATGTGCAGATAAAGCGGAGTAGCTATTGTTGAGGTTTGAAGAATAAGTGTAGAGTTATTCTACAGAGTCGAGTCAGATGCTCTGGTCATGTGACACCGGGGTTATGGGATTCGATAGATAATTACATTTTATTTACGTTGTTTATGAGGATTAAAATGTTGAGGTGTTTTGTTGAGACGATGTTGATACATTTTTATGAATTATTATATGATGAAAAACAATAATTATGTTGTTGTCCGCTGCGAAGTTTTAATAAATTAAATAATAATTTTTATGTTGTGATGCGATAATTGTTATGTTGTAAGAAATGTAAACTCTTCTACATGTTGTACTCTGATAATCTATTTAATTATGTCGTTTGGGTAGAAGGGTGTTACACTTAGTGCCATGGTTTCTATTTTTGAGTCGTTGTTTGAGTTATTGTTGTGCACCACTCTAGTGCCTCCATTCTTATCTTAAGGCATATAGGTTGGTTTCCTTGTTGAATTGTAAAACTTTGTTCCAAGATATTAATTCTATAAACTTGAGGAGAAATTGTTTTTGTTTATTTTATTCCAAGCTAATGCTTTCATAAGGATTAATGTTGGATCTATTTGTGTACACCACTATATTTTTAAGTAACTTGACATGGTTGTTGGTTTGCCTTAGTTGATATGTAAATTCAACAATCAATAGAGGTGCTATTGAAGTTGATCACTAGGGGTTAGTGATTAAGAGAAAGTGAGATGGGTTCTCATATTTAGGGGGAGTCCTAAATAAAAAGTCACTATGATTAGGAAGAGACATTGAATATCATGGGGTTGATGTTCCTATAAGACTAATTGTACTAATTCGAAGTAGTGAATTATCTTTCTTAGTTAGAGTGCCTCCATACATAGGTGTCGTTTCATCAAACTGAATTATCAATCTCTTGTGTTCTTTATTACTTTTATGCTTCATCATCTTGTATATGTTAATCTGTCATTACTTGGTTGTGTAATTGGCTTTTACCTTCTGGTAAACAATGTCCCAGACATCGGTCATACATTTGTTCGCAGAATCTGTTATTTATCATAAACCAGTTGTGCCATTGTTTTAGGCACTGGGTCCAACATTTTTCCTCCTAAGAAAAAAATTTCATTTGGCATTTGAGCAAACACTTTGTTCTGTTTGGGTGAGTTCCATGGTTCTTATTCTGTTTAAGATGGAGAATTTCAATAAAGGAGGAGCAATTCGTAGATCAAAGATTATTTATCCTCAAAAGAGTAGAGCCAAAGGAAGTTATGAAGATTGTGAAGACCAACTAAAATGTAATTCTGGAAAAAATATCAGGCTTGATAAAATCTTTAGTAAAGTCATGAGAAAACTTGACAGGAGATATGAGATTATTGTCCCTACCAATGTAAAGAACATTCAGCATAAAGAAAAGGATGGTGAAAGACAAAATCTCAACTACTTCTTCAGGTACAAAGGGATCAAATGTCTTAATTGCAAAGATTTTGGACATATTCAAGTTGAATGCTCAAGTGTTTCAAGGAAACAAAGAAGATCTCCAATGTCCCTAAATGACTAGAATGATTATGTTAACAAATTGATGGATTTATGTGTGTTTGAGCATCCCAATTAAGTTATTTATGAGCTCAAGTTAATATATTAGTTGTAGATGCCTAGATACGTATATAAAAACATGATATTAGATCTTCGCCTTGTATTATTGATGGGGTTGCAATTCACTACAGTCAAATATCACACAATCACTCTGTTAAACAAACTACATCCATTTGATTAAATTAATGGCTCAGATTAATCTTGTGTACTATTTCTATTTTTTTTAACCATAACATAAAATAGTAAAAAATAAAACTTCATTTTTACATAAAGAAGTTGTTAGCACCATATTTCATTTATGTAAGATCTCTGCCTTGTAATATTTATGGGATTGCAATTCACTGGAGTTAAAATATCACCCAGTCATATTGTCAAACTATGGATCAAACATTGTTCATTATGATGTACAAATTCTAGAAAGTAATGTATCCAATAAGGATGCCTTAACATGTTCAAGACCTAGAAGAAGTGAAAGAATCCGAAAAGTGAAAAACTATGGATCATAATTCTTCATGTTCCTTGTTGAAGGAAACAATGATACCATAAATCATTATGGACCAATTTGTTATAACCTATAAAATGATCATGAAACATTTGAAGAGGCTATAAAGTCTCAAGATTTTTCCTTTTGGAAAAAAGATATTCAAGAGAAAATGGACTCAATTTTGGATAATAAAATCTGGAAACTAGTAGATCTTCCACCAAGATCAAAACAAATAGGTTGTAAATGGATCTTTAAAATAAAAATGAAAGTTGATGATACCATTGAAAAATTTTAAGCTAGACTTGTCGCTAAAGGATATACGCAAAAGGAATGTATTGTTTACTTTGATAGGTATGCACCTATTACTAGAATTGCATCAATTAGAATGATTTTGGCACTTGCTTCCATCTATAAGCTTGCAATCCATCAAATGGATGTTAAAACTAATTTTCTAAATGGATAGTTAGATGAAGAGGTGTATATGAAACAACCTGAAGGATTTGTCATCAAAGGTCAAGAACATAATGTATGTAAATTAACCAAGTCTTTGTATGGGTTAAAACAAGCACCCAAACAATGGCGCCAAAAATTTGACCATGTTGTTTTAACCAATGAATACAAAATAAATGAATCTGACAAATGTATTTATAGTAAATTTAAAAATGAAAAAGGTGTCATGATTTGTTTATATGTGGATGATATGTTAATCTTTGGTACTAATTTAAATGAGGTAGAAAAGATTAAAACTTTCTTATCCAAAATATTTGATATGAAAGACTTAGGTGAAGCAGATGTGATTTTAGGTATTAAAATCATAAGAGATGGTGAAAATATTGGTTTATCCCAATCTCACTACATCAAAAAGGCGCTTAAGAAATTTGATCATTTCAATTACAAACCAGTTTCTACCCCATTTGATCAAAATGTTAATCTACAATCACATAAAGAGTGTCTAGTGGCACAACTTGAATATTCAAAGGTAATCAGATGCTTGATGTACACTATGACTTATACCAGACCTGATATAACATATGTTGTTGGTAGGTTAAGTCGGTATACAAGTAATCCAAGTAAAGACCATTGGCGTGCTGTTAATAGAGTATTAAAATACTTGAAAGGGACAATTAACTATAGTTTAACCTATAATGGATATCCTTCAATTTTTAGAGGGGTATACAGATGCCAGTTGGGTAACATATGTAGAAGATCATGTCTATACTAGTGTGTGGATCTTCAATCTTGGTGGAGGTGCAATTTCTTGGGGTTCAAAGAAACAAACTTGCATTGCCGACTCCACCATGGCTGTAGAATTTATTGCTCTAGCTGCAGGCAGTAAAGAGGCTGAATGGCTAAGAAATTTATTGTATGAGATATTTATTTGGCCAAAGCCAATGACTTCTGTATCCATTCATTGTGATAGTCAGTCCACACTATCAAAAACATATAGCCAAGTATATAATGAAAAATCTAGACATATTGATATAAGACATAGCTATGTGAATGATTTAATTATAAATGGACTAATTTCCATCGTGTTCATAAGAATAGAAAATAATATTGCAGATCCTTTAACGAAAGGTATGACGAAAGATATGGTGTTGAAGACATCATTAGGGATGGGTCTCAAGTCCATATCGAATTGATCACTAATAGTGGAAACTCAATCACACTTAGTTAAAAATTAAGTCTTGAGTTCAATGGTGAAAGTACACTATTAGAGTAATTATAAGTACTTTATTATAAATATATGCCAAAGAGAAAAAGTGCTTGGGGACCATAAGTAAAAGAATGAAAGGTTGAGTTTTACTCTTAATAGACATATAGCAAGAATTTGCTGAGATGCATATTATGGTTGCATTTTTGATATAGTCTACCTATACGAGAATGAAGTGGGCCGCTTCATAGAGTTAAAGGATCTACCTATAGTTCCCAATATACCGTACATAAATAATTTATCTCTTCTCCTCATCTGAAGGGTATTCAAGGCATTAGGAGTACTGGTTGAGGAAGAACATACAAGCCACATGTGTTCGTTGTTTGTCTTCTACATGTTATCAGAGCAGGTCTACATGTTAAGTTTATTGAGATTTGTCCACTAAACTTCAATTTTTTGTGTGGATATGCGATAATGAAATATATATTTGAAATTTATGAAACATATATTTTAAATTCATGATTGCGTGAATTTTGTTTTTCAAGACATGAATTTTTTATGATAATATTTGGGGATGTTTTCTTTTATTTGTTAAATCATCGTGATAATACGAAGTTTATGATTATATGTATATTTGTTTTGAAATAATTTGTATGATTTAAGTTCTTCCTTATAAATTAATATGTACGCATATTCTTTTATGTTCTTTCAAATAAAAGATTATATATCTTTTATATATAAGTATTTTCATGGATGATTGCAATTGTTTGGTCCTTAATTGCATTATAACTTAAATATTTGTTTTGATCATGATTTTGTATAAAATAAAAAACAAAGAAATATATTAGAATTTTTTTTTGTAATTATTTGAAATTAAATAAAGAAATGTGATATATATCACAAAATTTAGATTTGTTTCAAATATAGTTTGTTACCTTCAAATAAAGTTTTGAATTTGACTTGCAAATTATATGATAAAGTTTTGATTCAAAATAATATCTTTATGTTTTTTATTTGAAAGAAAATATTTGTGAAAAGTTTGATTTTCTTCGAGAAATATGTTATTTAATATATATTATACTAAATATATTTGGAATCACATATATGGTTATGATTGATGATTGAGAATCATAAAAAATATTTTTTCATTAAAGATTTTGATTTTCAACACTTTACTTATGGCTAGAGAGTACATATTTAGAAATATATATTTATATCAATTATTTGGGAAAGATAAATATTGAATTAAAATCTTATTTTGTTGATTTGATTCTTGGTTTTGAATTAAAAAAAAGTTTTATTATTAAATTATTTTATTTTATTTTTAATTATTGTTTAACTTTCAATTTTATTCACATAAAATTTACACATGAATTTAGATTTTGAGAGATAGACAAATACAAATTTGTTTAATATATATTTAATTATTATATATTATTTATGGGAATTTTTTGAGTATTTTGAATGTCAAAAACTAAATATTTGATTCTTTAAATTTTGGATACTTTGGATTTTAGAATTGATTTTGTTGATTTTAAAATGATTTATTTAAAGAATTATATGGTGTATATGTGAATTTGTTTGACACTTATTTTATATATATATATATATATATATATATATATATATATATATATATATATATATATATATATATATATATAAAAGTTATACATTTAGCATTACTATGTTATTTGAGTTTATTGTTATTAAGTTTTATACAATAATATTTTTTAAATCATGCAATTTATATAAATTCATAAAATTTATATTTTATTGTGAATTTGTTCTCACACTAAGGATTTTCAATAAATATTATTATTATTAAACGATATCCTAAATGAATAGGACTTATATTTGTGGTAGTGCCTTATAAATTTAAGACTCTTCCCATTGAATTTATCAAAATTATCTAGTAATTTTGATTGAGTTGATTGAAACAACATGTTGCAAAAGTAATCTCTGTTGTGTAAATTTGATTCAATCAAAAATACAAAAGATGTAGTGTATAATTGTTCATGCTAATTATTATGATCGGCCAAAAGAAAACACAATTTGGTCAAACAATTGCATACCTGTGATGATAAATATTTAGTAATTATTAATTTTATCCATGTGGATAATGATCGATGTCAAAGACGTCCTTTATTTGACCGAACTTATTACTAATATTTGATCATTGCGTGAGACTACCGTTTACAGTTAATTTTTGTAATTAAAGATTAAGAATTAATGGTGTGTTTGATATCTTGTTTTAGTCTTTTAATTTATAAGTAAAGATGAATGTATATATAATAATTTATTCATATATCAGTAATGATGTTGTATGAGTGTAAATCTTTCAAGTGTTTATTTGATTGTACTCACACATATAATACAAACATGTGACAATTGTATGAATTTATTGTTTATAAATATTAATTGTCAGTGTTTGATCATTGAAAATAAATACTACTAACAATTGATTTTATTGCCTAAAGACTTAATATCAATGGTGAGTTTGGTATTTTGGTGAGTAAATTTTGCTCCATTTTATTATTCTCTTTTAAGATAAATCTAACTTATGATCCTAAAGAATGATATTTCATAATTTTTGGTATCATTTAAGATGACATGAATTTTTCCATATTTATTTTGTTATTAAGCAAAGAAAATATAAGAAGTGTATTATGAAACTATTTAATCTTGCTAATGCGCTATAGTTTCGTCAATTAAATGACTTTGTCAAAAATTTAGCATATGGTATTCTCTTTGCACAATTAAGTTTATAATATTGAAGTTAAAAATTATTCTTTAATAGAATAATTTCATAAAGTGTGCAATAAAGAAAAAATTGAAGCAAGATAAAATAAAATAGTGTTCATTCGATAAACACCTCAAAGGATAAGGACAAATAAAGAATAATAAGAAAATATGATCTGAACTGACAAAAGTTAATTGGTGTTGAAAGATACATTAATTTAAAGGTAAAATTTTTGGTGAAGATTGATATATATTTTTATTTATTTTTAACTATTTTAGATTATCATTATTGTTAAAACATAAAACTCAAATTGAAGGTTTGACAATGGTAGAAGATGAGAAATTGGGGAAGATGAAGTTGAGAGAGAATTAGAGAGAAAAGAGTAATATTGGATGAATAGTAATTTTGACATTAATTTGAATTGGGAATATTACAAGAGTATTTATACATTGAGAGAATAAAATGATACAACTCTAAAATACAACTAAAGTGACTCAACAAATAAATTATGTTAGTTTTTGGAAAGGTAATAACATAATTTAATTGCATTTAACACACCACCTCACTTTAGTTGCTCCAAGTCCACCATGCTCAAGCACTTCCTCAACTTCTTGAACATATCATTTGTCACACCCTTTATCAACAAATCTGCGACTTGGTCTTCGCTTCGGTAATAGCTTAATCTAAGCTTTCCATCACCGACCAATTCTCTCAAATAATGAAACCACGTCTCAATATGCATGCTCCTTCCGTGTGCAATCAAATTCTTCGCAAGATTTATTGCGGAAACATTGTCTACAAACAATGTGGTGGCAGCATCATCACCACATCTCAATTCCTTCAATAGATTCATAAGCCACATAGCTTGGCACGCACCTAACGACGCCGCAATGTACTCGGCCTCACAAGAAGGGAGTGCTACAACCGGTTCCTTTTTCGAACACCAAGAGATTGGTGTACTACCAAACATAAAGATGTACCCCACCGTCGATTTTCGGTCATCTTTATCTCCGCACCAATTAGAATCGGTGTAGCCAAGTAAATTGCACTTACGCCCCGTGTCCGATGCGGGAAAGAGAATTCCGCAGCCAAGAGTACCTTTCACATATCTAAGGATCCTCTTGACCGCCGCCAAGTGAGACATCTTAGGTATCTCCATGAATCTACTCGCAATACCGACACTAAAAGCCAAATCCGTTCGCGTATTGCACAATTACCGTAACGATCCAATCAAGCTCCGGTAAAGCGTTGGATCGACATCATCCTCCTCATCACTTTTGGACAGCTGCACTCTAGCCTCACAAGGTGTAATAGAAGCATTACAATGCTCCATATCACACTTTTTCAAAATATCTAGAGCATACCTCCTTTGGTGCATAAGCAACCCCACTTTTGACTTGTGAAACTCTATGCCAAGGAAGTAATTCATGATACCAAGGTCCGTCATCTCAAACTCTCTCATGAGCTCACTTTTGAACCTTGAAACACTCTTGTCATGGCTTTCCGTAATCAAGAGATCATCAACATACAAGCAAAGTATAATAACACCATCCTTCGTATCCGATCTCACATAAACTCCATGTTCGGATACACATCGTTTGAAACCAATGTCAATAAGAAAGTCGTCAATACGTTTGTTCCAAGCTCTTGGAGCTTGTTTCAAACCATACAACGCCTTGTGTAGCTTGTAATACTTCATCTCTTGATTTTTTATCACGAAACCGGGTGGCTGCCCCACATAGACTTCCTCAACAAGAGGACCATTCAAAAACGCAGATTTGACATCCATTTGGTAAACCATCCAATTGTTGCTATGTGCAATACCAACAACCAAACAAATAGTCTCTAATCTAGCCACCGGTGCGAATACCTCCTCATAATCTATACCTTCTCGTTGCAAGAACCCCATCGCTACTAATCGAGCTTTGTGCTTGATTACTTCACCTTTGGGATTTGCTTTAACCTTATAGACCCATCGCACACCTATCGGTTTCTTTCTAAGTGGTAAATCGACCAACTTCCAAGTACCGTTTTTCTCAATAGATTCCAGCTCCTCTTTCATTACACATATCCACTTAGGATCACTTAAGGCTTCTTCCTCATTTACCGATTCAGATTCGGCCATAAGCGCGAAATAAACAAAATCACCATCGTTATTCACTTCATTATCTTGGAATCTTTCGTGATCTCGGAGTCTATGAGGCAAGGCTCTTTGCCTCACTGGTCTACCATTATTAACAACATCATTTTGCGCTACTGTAGGTGCTGGTACAACGGTGTCGGAAGCCTCCAGATCAGTGATTTCAAAAAACTACTGCTGCTGTTTTTCTGTGAGTAATCGATTACTGCTATTAGGGTAATCGGTTACTACTGCATTTTCTACACTTTTAACTTCATCAAAAGTCACATCCCGGGTTATGACGATCTTCCTATTTTTTCCATCAAACAACTTGTACCCTCCAGTAGAGTGATATCCTATAAATATCATCTTCTCACCCTTATCATCCAATTTCTTCCGAAGTTGGTCTGGTACATGACGATATGCAATCGATCCAAAACACGCAAATGATTCAAATTCGGTTTGAAGCCACTCCAAGCCTCTTCTGGTGTGAGTTTCTCCAGCTTCTTAGTGGGACACCTATTCGATAAGTAGGTGGCTGTAAGCACAACCTCACCCCACAATTCCTTAGGAAATTTTTTCCCACAAAGCATACTACGCACCATGTTCATTATTGTACGATTTTTCCTCTTGGCAGCCCCGTTTTGTTGAGGCTTATACGGAGACACCACCTCACGTACAATTCCCTCAAGATCACAAAACTTCCCAAACTCACTAGAGGTATACTCACCTCCACCATCCGTTTTGAGAATTTTGAGCTTCCGACCACTTTGGCGCTCCACCAGGGATTTGAAATTCTTGAAAACTCCAAATACCTCATCTTTTCTCTTTATAAGATATGTCCAAAGCTTCCTACTAAAATCGTCAATGAACATAACAAAATATTGATTGCCACCATAAGTCTCTACTTGCATCGGTCCATAAACGTCGGAACATACCACCTCAAGTAAGCCTTTGGTTCTTCGACCCGCATCTTTTCTAAACATATTCTTGTGTTGTTTAGCCTTCACACATTCCTCACACAATTCAGTTTGAATACTAATGTGTGGCAGCCCCGTTACCATTTCACTTTGTTGCAATTTTCTTAGACCCCTAAAATTAAGGTGACCAAGACGGTAATGCCATAACCACTCATCTCTACTTGCCGCGGTAGCTAGACAACGATGCTCCATAACCTTTAACTCAACCTTAAAGGTTCTATTGGCAGCCATCGACGCTTTTAGAATCAACACACCATTTGAATTCAAAACGCGTAAAATCTTGTCCTCCAAACGAATTTTGTATCCTCTTTCAAGTAATTGGTCAATGCTTAAAAGATTACACTTAATTCCCGGTATATACAAGACATCTTTGATCCTTGAATGTCCACCATTCCTTTTTCCGACCAAAACATCTCCTACCCCTTCGGCGCTTAAAATGGTGTCGTCGACAAATTTGACTTTACTTTTTGCCGCTTGATTGATTTGCACAAACCAATATTTTCGACCCGTCATATGTGTTGAACAACCGGAATCCAAGTACCACTCATCTCTCCCTTGGACTCCATCATGAACGGTAACCAATGCACTTCGATCCGAATGCGTTTTCTCGCTATTTTCCGGAATGGTACAGCTGCTGTCCCGCAAACTGTCACTACTGTAGTTGCTGCCTGGAACATCCGTAATGCCATAACTCTCCTCCGTGATCATTACTAGAAGTGTGTCCTCATCATCTACCTCTTCCCTAGAAACCTTGGCTTCATTATTGTGATTCTCATTCGATTTACCACGACACGAATTTGCAAAGTGTCCAAACATTCCGCACTTGTAGCATTGCACCTTACTCACATCACGCTTATTAAAACCATTGCTATGACCACTATCCTTGGAGTTACTTTCACCCTTTTCACTCTTCGAATGCTTTGAATTTTGTGAATCGTTTGAATCAAAATTCTGAAAATTTGATTTACCTCTCGCTGCAAATTTTCCTTTCGACCTCTTATTCTTTTCATTGAAACGTGCTTGCAAAGCAATCTCCGCTTTGGCTTTGTCGGCGCCTCTCTCATCCATCCTTTGTTCATGTGTCTCTAACGAACTTTGCAATTCATCCTTGCTCAAAGTTGTTAGATACTTTGATTCTTCAATAGCCACAACTATGTTGTCGAAATGCGACGTTATCAAACATAATACTTTCGATACAACATTCTGCTCAAGAATCATTTCCCCACAAGATTTGATTTGATTAACTAACCGGGTAATGCGCGTAATATAGTCGTTGATCGTTTCTTTGTCTTCCATTTGTGTTAACTCGAATTGTCGCTTGTAAGTTTGTAACCTTATAACCTTCGCTTTGACGACACCGGCATATGCTTTCTCCAAGATTTCCCATGCTTGCTTCGCCGACTCACAATCGCTGACTTTCTCAAAATTCTCATTATCAACACACGAATGAATCATGAATAGGGCTTTGTAATCCTTCTTCTTCTCTTCTTTGTGTGTAGCTCTTTGAATGTCGGTAGCCTCTGCCCTTAATTGTGTAACTCCATTGACTACGATCTCAAGCACCTATTGATAACCAAACAAGACTGTCATTCGTTTCGCCCATTTATCATAGTTCTTCAATCAAGAATCGGGAGATTGGTGGGAATTCGATCATTGGAAACGGTTGCCATTGTTGCAGCGGATTAGGATCAATAACCAAGGCTCTTGATGCCAAATGTTAGAACATAAAACTCAAATTGAAGGTTTGACAATGGTGGAAGATGAGACATTGGGGAAGATGAAGTTGAGAGAGAATTAGAGAGAAAAGAGTAATATTGGATGAATAGTAATTTTGGTATTAATTGGAATTGGGAATATTACAAGAGTATTTATACATTGAGAGAATAAAATGATACAACTCAAAAATACAACTAAAGTGACTCAACAAATAAATCCTGTTAGTTCTTGGAAAGGTAATAACATAATTTAATTGCATTTAACAATTATAAGCCTAAATTTGTATTTAAAAGATAATTTGGTGAATGGATAAAGTTTTATTTTAATATGATAATTTTTTTAAAAATGATGGATTCAATTTGTATGACTTGTGACAATCTAGAATTATTAAGAAGTTTGAGAATATTGAGTTTGAGAAAAAGATATGGCCAAAGAACAAAATTAAGTGGAAAATAATTGGTTCTAACTTAATTTATATAGTTGCTATTTATATAGCAAATTTGGACCCTCATACGAATATTATTGTTCTTTCTCTAAATTAAATTAATAAATTAATTATTGAAGATCAAACTCAACATCCTCAAGAACTAAAGCATCAAGTGTCATAAAGAATCGACTGAAAATAGAGATTCTATTTGGTATGATGGAAAGACTCTATTATGATAGTTGTGACACTTGTTATTTGTTATAGTTTTGAAGTTTTATAAGATGGATATCAAGTTAATATTTCTTAATGAAGACATTAAGAAATACAATATGGTGCAACGGGAGAAAATTTTGTGTCAATAAATACAAAATTTATGGTTTTCGAATAGATAAAAACTATTTGAGTTAATGAAATTGTCTCATCAGTGATACCATAATATTTTATAAGGTAATTGCCTCATTTGATTTTGAGATGAATATTATGATAATAGTTGTCTTATTTGATTTTAAGATGAGTATTCTAAATGTAGTTTTCTCATTCGATTTTGAGATGAATAAGAGAAAAAAATTATGGATATTATAAAGTCGGTGGGAATAAGTTTATGTTTCTTATATAACATGTCAATTTTATTGTATTAAGTGAAAAATAGTATAGTTTATTATGTGAAACCAAGAAATCTCTAATGAAAATTTAGCGGTGAAAGATCTTGAGAAAACCTCTTTTGTATGAAGTTATTTTGCTAATTAGAGATTATTCTCAAGGTACCCTTCGAATATCACAGAAGAGTTTCATCAATAAGGTTGAAAGCAAATTCAATATGAAATACAATAATATTTGGAATATTTCAATTACAAATTTAGACTGTTGGGTCTCAATTATAACTACCTTAAAGTAAACATGGAAAATTGAAAATTTGAGTATTTTCTTATGTTTTGGTTGCAATTCAATATAAGGATTTGAAATACTGCTCAAGTTATATTGTGTTGTAAGACAGTCATATAGTGTTTCAACAGTAGATTTTAAAAGGTCCGTTGACTTATAAGTTATTATTTTTGAAACTATAATATATACATATAGAGTTTAAGCTAAAGGCTCACTAATCAAAGACTTGATATATAAGATCTTTCATATGATTGTTATCACTAAGGATATCCTAGATTAGCGAGAGTCACTCTTTCTTTATGTTTTATAATATTGTTTTGATATCGATACAGACTTTATGTTAAGATTATCTACATAAATAAAATTTATGAGGTTATTATTATTATAAACATTCCATTTCTGTATCATTTGTGCAAATATTGAATTTACAAACTTTAGTTTGATCTCAATAAAGAAGTGAGTTAGACCAGTTGGAAATATACATGATTCAGAGATCACATTACATGAAATTTCTATGTCACTCATCCATATCGATTTATATCATCAAATACATTGATGTGGTGGTCGTCGGAGTTCTGTCACGTTATACGTTAGTGACAACAACTACGGTGGTCCCATTTGATGTATGGGGTGGACCAGATTGTAAACTTGAAATCTAAAGATAAATAACATTCAGATGCGCGCCTAAAGAATTCTGATATAATTATTAAAAATATATTGCTCAAGTGAGAGATTGTTGGGATATTTTATAATTTAAATATTATTTAATTATTATGTGGGCATATATATATTTTAATTATATTAGTTATTTATCAAATTAAGATCCTTAATTCATTAAGTAATCACATAAATTTAAAAGGCTATTTAAATTTCTATTTAGTAATTAATTAATTAATTGGATATGAGCTCAAATATGAGTGGATGTCAGGATGACCCATTTCGGAATAATGGGAACCCTAATTGGTCATCACCTCATATATAGTTTATGGTCTCCAATATACCGTACATAAACAATTTATCTCTTCTTCCCATCTGAAGATTATTTAAGGCATTAGGAGTACCAGTTGAGGAAGAACCATACAAGCCACATGTGTTCGTTGTTTGTCTTTTAGCGTTCAGGATTACTGTCAACGAAAAACTTTCTCAATAGATCTAGGTATTTATGCAATCTCTTCTCTCATATACTAACATGTCGTAGATCCTGTAATTATATACACGTTCGTATTATCTATTTTATTCTGCACTAAAATATATGACATAATATGTAGAACATGTATATGTGATTAATTGTTATTGATTTAATTCTAACACTACCAACCCATTTAGGTGGGGGATTGTAGATGATTTCCAAAATATTATGCAAGCTGTAATTTTATAATATGTATATGAATTGTTATTGCATATAATGGTAGTTTAGATATATAGTTCAGTGGTAATCCGTGATAAGATGCACTCCCTAGACAGGGGTTGGAACCTTTGTTATGTCATTATTAAGTTAAAACGGTTTTACAAGTTTATAAATCCGTATGTCAAACAATATACAAGTTTATTATACAGGTGCACTAATCTGATAGGCGAATTGATCCTAAAGGTTAGTGTGGTGTGAAATTCACAGGCTTTGAAGTTTTAAGGAAAATATTCATTAACACCTTCTTTGTTTTAGTGCTGCTACATATTCTCAACAACCACAAAATACAACATCTTCATCATTCATAAAACAACAACAACAACAATAAACCATTATCCACAATAAATCAACATCAACATAAAACTTAAAAAAAAACAGTTTCAAAAAAAACCAAAAGAGAGACATAGGCAATATAACGAACGTGAATCACCTCGAGAAAAAAAAAACTCCATCATTTCTGACTGTCGTCCCCCTTGCGTACAACTCGTCATCGGCTTCCAAACTCATGACTTAAAGGTCATCACACATTGCTTCAACGACGCATCACCGCGCTCCGCACCTCATCCCCTTACTAGAGACGAGTCCACCGTTGACGGTATCAATCTCTTCCATTTCATTAGATTTATCCCCGAGTTTGTTGTTTTCATGTTGAATCAATGTTTGATTTTTGTTTGTCTAATGGTATCATTTCATGAGAGAGGATAGGGGTTTATATTTTTTTTCAATTTTTGTGTCTACTGTAATAAAGGATGAGAAGAAGAACCAAGAAAGAGAAACATGATTGTGAGAGAGAAGAAAGGGAAGCGGGTTCTAAAATCTGAAATTTCTTTTTATTTTAAGTAGGACACATGTTGACATGCTATTGGCCTAGCATTCACGATAGGGGTGGCGGCCCCTCTCCGCTACATGTGATTTTTTTCCTGATTTTTTGTTTTATTTTTTCTTCTTTTATTTAAATATTAGGGTTTTTAGGAGATGTGGGTCTTAGGTCCTCTTTTCATTCACACTTCCTTTTATTATCTGCACCCCTAGTCCATTTGTTATTTATTTTATTTATTTAGTTATTTTCTTTAATTAATTTAATCTTTTTGTTTATCTTTAGTTAACTTATTTAATTAAGTTAATTGTGTTTAATTAATTAAGCTACTAATATAAAAAACACAAAATATTAAAACACAAAAATATATCCCTTTTTAGCTTTATTAGGTTTATTCAATTTTCTATGACAATTTAATTAGTTTTTTATAATTAGGTTATTTCATTTAGTTGTACTTAATTTTAATAGAAAAAATACAAAACACAAAAATATGTTATTTTAATTAAATAAAAAAACAAAAAAATAGGTATTTATTTCATTTAATTAAAAAATTCAAAACTAACGAATCTCTTTTTTTTAATATATAAATCAGATGAAAAGACCTCTTGGATGTATCTCTTTCTAGGTCTCCGAGCGTTCAAATATAAGTTGTATTGTTTGGCCAGTCGAATGTTCGTCTTCCACCTTAAAATCAATCTCAAACGAACTAAACTAATCTTTTTAACCCCCCCCCCCCCCCCCCCACAACACACACACACGTTGAAATATTTTTTAAAAAATCTTTTCTGCCACCGCGTCGAAACTAAAATAAACCAACACACAATCGTTTTTTACACGAACTACGAGACTCTAAATCTCTCATTGCACCTGAGGGTACGTAGGAGCGGGATTTTGAAATCTCATCGAGCACACTAACAAAAAACTAACCTTTTTCAGTCACCGAATTCATTTTCCCTTTAAATAAAAGCAAGCATAAGAAAAAAATAAAGACTTTAGGCATACATTCAAACCTAGTCAACTAAACGGCTCCAATTCAAGACAACAAATATGAGTGATGTTAATACCTTTTCCTTGCATAACCAAACCCACAAACTCTTATTTGGTGGCGATGACCATCTTATCCTTATTTCTAGGGTTCTATCATTATTTATCCTTTCCTTAGAAATAAATAAAGTACAGTGACAACTCTATGTCATTTCGAGCATTTAGACGCTCGAGTATTTTTCACGTAGCGACAATAACTGGGATCATGAATCGAAGTTTATTAAATATCATAGAAAAATTTAGAATTGGCCAAAATGAAAAGATATATTGAATTATAATTAAATTCACTTTACAAGCAGAAGGTTTTTGGACCCGTTGTCCAAACACCTCAAGGTGTGAATTCAATTTGGACATAAATGCGTTCTTGTGGGAAAAAAAAGCGACAAGTTTTTGGACCTGTAGTCCAAACACCTCAAGGTGTGAAACCAATTGGATATAAATGTGTTTTTTTGTGTGAAAAAAGCAACGTAAGAATGGTAAAATTGGGAGATAAAAAGCTTGAATTGTTGCTCAAGGATTTTCACAAATACCTAAGAATGATTTTGATGAAACATATTAACCTATAGTGGTTGCAAGTAATTTTCAATATTTAATTAGTTTTTGTAGTGCATGAAAGAATTAGTTTGCACATGATGGATGTTGTAGAAACTATGTATGACTCATTTGGTAGTGAAATTTATATGAAACTCCTTAAAATAGTTAATTGACCTAAGACACATAATTTTGGATCTTGAAAAGACTAGTTAAACAATTGTGGTTGCCTTAGTGAATATTTGCTAAGGGAGTGATATATAAATGAATCAATTTGTCCTTATATTTTTATGAAAATATCTATATAATAATTTTATAAATTTTTTATCTACGTTGATGACGTAAATATTTTTGGAACTCTTGAAGAGCTTCCAAAAACTATCAATTGGTTAAAGAAATAGTTTGAATTGAATAATTTTCAAAATACAAAGATTTGTCTAAGAATACTAATTGAACATTTGGAC
Organism: Lathyrus oleraceus; assembly: GCF_024323335.1. NCBI lineage: Eukaryota > Viridiplantae > Streptophyta > Magnoliopsida > Fabales > Fabaceae > Lathyrus > Lathyrus oleraceus. Next base: position 234,237,252 of record NC_066582.1, read on the forward strand.
AATGATATTTTTGTACACCAAAAAGAATATAGAAAATGTGATAAAATATTTCTATATGGATAAATGTGATGTCGTGTCTACGCTAGTGATTGTTTGATCATTGGATGTAAGATCATTTCAAATCTCAAGAAGTGAATGAAAAACTACTTAATCTTGAAGTATCATATCTCAATGTCTTTCGAGCATGAGTGTATCTTATTAATTATACACTTCATGTCATATCAATTTATGTCAATCTATTAGCAAGATATAGTTATTCACCCACACAAATATATTGGATATGTTTCATACATATACATTGTTACATTAGATATACATATTACTTCTCAGATCATTGGAATGGTAGATCATGATCGTGTTACTTGTTTTATTTTGATGATACAACTATTTCATGGAGATATGTGAATCCATAACAACAACTTTGTCAAATTGTGCACAACATTTAGTACTACAAGTCACTTTAAAGTGGAACTCTTAACCAACTAGTATAAAAAACTAGTATTCATTGTCGAAGAGATGATCATTTAGGTGAGGTAGAAAAATTGATGTATCTTAAATAAATTCTTACAAATGTATATTATATTATTTTTCTTCCTTAAATTCTTTTTATTGAATTTTTTCTAGTAAGATTTTAACGAATCCAAGGAAGACTATTATGAATAATACATTATAGATATACAATATGCCGTATACCAATAAACTTCCACTATTAAATATTCATTAATCCCTTTAATTTATATTGATCATGTTGCTATTTTGTTTATATCATATAAACAAGAATCATATTACAATGTAAACGAAGGCTTGCAATAATAATACAACATGTTTTCTTTTATTTTTTTCTCTCCATCATCTCTACTTTCCTACTATATTTACTATATTTCTTTATGACTAATTTCATAACACATAGTATAATTGATACATTTCAACTATGTTAATTCCTTGTATTTTTGATTGGAAGTAATGTTGGTAAAACTAACTTAGCTGCAACATGTTGAACAAGATGTCCTAACATGTAGATAAGACATCTTGTCTGAATTAGATTCTACTCTTGTTAACAGTTAATTGTTTAACTGATTTCAGAATATCCTAAGCATATTAAGTAATCCCTTGTGACATTCGTGATTGAGGAATCTTAGATTCTGATTAATTTCAATGGATTCAGTTTTCTAAATGTTGAGACATTTTAGGAAACTTTTGATTGATAACCTAATGTTGTGCAGTTGGTTCATTTCGTGTACAAGGCCCAAAGCCAGTTCTTTCTATGACTATATATAGAATGTCTCAAAATATAATTGAAGCACGAAGAAAAAAAGATAGTTGATTGTATTAGGGTTTGAGTGTACAAGCTGTTTGTGAGCCTCTCAAATATCATCTTGATATATGAGTAGGACCGTGTTAAATGGTTGTAAGGATTGTCAAGCACTCATAAACTTTTAAGCATTAAGTGATTGTGTGTCTATGAAGTGTGACTTCATAATTTCTTGTAATAGTTGAAAGTGTCACTGTTGTGATTGAAAGGGAGGTGCGAAGGGTCTCACACCTATAAGTGTCTTAGGTAGAAGTTAAGCACGGGTAGTGATTTGGGTGTAAACTGTAAATTGGAGATAGTTTTGCTGAAGGTCTACAAACTAATACTATTTAGTGAACTTCCTCCCTGGCTTGGTAGCCCCCACAAGTAGGTATTGTTGTACACCGAACTGGGTTAACAACTTTGTGTGTTATGTTATTTTATTTCTTCTATATGTAAGTTATCTTGTTCTTGATCAGATATCAATGTCTCAACATCTCTTAGGATATCTGATATCTGCATACCAGAATTTCAATTGGTATCAGAGCAGGCATCCTACTTTGTTTCTGGGTGAGATTCAGAGAATATACTTTTTGGTACAGTGGATAAGGAAGGAGGATTTGTGAACAGGCCACCCATTCTTGATGGAACCAACTATGACTACTGGAAAACACGTATGGTGGATTTTATAAAATCCATGGACAATAAGGCTTGGAAATTTATGGTCAAGGGATGGGATCCACCAATGATTAAAGATAAAGATGACAAGATTACTAATGTGCTGAAGGCTGAGGAAGACTGGGATGATGAAGATGACAAATTAACTTAGGGAAACTCCAAAGCATTGAATGCTCTATTCAATGGAGTGGACAATAAAATCTTCAGACTAATAAACAACTGCATTGTTACTAAAGATGCTTGGGAGATCTTGAAGACTTCTCATGAAGGAACCTCTAAGGTAAAGATGTCAAGACTTCAACTTTTAACCACCAAGTTTGAGAACTTAAGAATGAAGGAGGATGAGAGCGTTCATGACTTTCATATGAATATCATTGAGATAGCCAATGCCTTAAGTGCTACAGGGGAGAAGATGTCAAAAGCCAAGCTGGTCAGAAAAATCCTCAGGCCTCTTCCAAAGAGATTTGACATGAAGGTGACTGCTGTAAGACCCCAATTTTGACCCTAAGATCCCTCATGGCATCATAACATTGCATTTGCATTGCCTCAAGGATCTTTAGCATCTTGGTTGCCATTGCCTTTGGGTGGGACTCCTTGTGATTGGTTTGAGATCACCAAGCATGCTTGAATTATACATCATTGTTTCTCTTACTTTTGTTTACTAACCAAAAGCACAAAAATGTGTCACTAACATCTTTTGTTTGAAGCTTGAGTATCACCCAAGACACTTTGTGGGTTCTATTTAGATGATCAGTCAACACAAGGGAATGGTTTGAGATACTTCCAACAGGTTCAAATGGGGTCTATTCGTCAGTCAAAACGTTAATCTTGAAGGAGCAAAAGTTTGTTCATGAGCTGTCATGCTCGCTAGGCGAGCAGAATGGATCGCCTAGCGAGTCCCAAGAAAAGCCACCAGAATCACCTATGCTCAGAGGAATTTCTTGAACTGTCATGCTCCCTAGGCGAAGCCCACGTGTTAAAAAAAAGAAGAAGAACGAAAAACCAAAATAAAAAAAAACAACAACCTTTGCAACAAATGTGAAAAGGGCTCCCTAGGAGTACCTAGGATGTTTTAGGTGCCTAACACCTTCCCATTGCATAACCAACCCCCTTACCCAGATCTCTGACATTTTTACTAGTTTTTAATTCGATAAAACTTTTAGGTTTTTGTTCGCTTTCTAACCATTCCTTTGGATAAATAGAAGTGCGGTGACGACTTGACTTGTATGATTTACCTTGGATTTAGTCAATATCTCTAATGGTAACGAATACCTCGCTACAGAAAAGTGGCGACTCTACTGGGGATGTGTATTTGCCTAGTGGGTTTTGCCGACTTTTCATGCTTGTTGTATTGTATTTGTTTTGTGACATATTTTTGTGCAATTTGGGATTACTGTATTGTATGTAATGATTGAATTGCTTGATATTAATTCCTTGTATGCTTGGTGATCTTTGTGAGATGAGTTCTATACCCGGACTCGAGTGCGCTTAGGATAGGAGAATGGCGTAGTCTTGTTGACTTGTGTGGAGTTATTCCTTAGCAAGTTGACTTGCAAGTCCATTCACTTGGTGGAGGTTATGTTGGGATCAATAATGTCACACAAGTAAGTTGTGGTTAGGCATTACTCTTCCAATATAGACCTTAGAAGCCAAGGACCTTAGTTTACCAAGCCCATCTTGGCCTATTCTTAGGATGTAGTGCGAAAGTCGTTCAAGTGTAAGATTTGATACGATTGTTAGGCGATACTACACTCATAAGAGTCTCTCTTGAGAATATTTTCGGAATACGAGTAGTCGTTTCTCCAATAATATCCGAAAGATGGAATGATGACTATGGGAACCTCTTGTAGAACATGTTCGGCATGTTTAAACCCTAGTACACTCCCTTTTGGGTGGTTCTTAACCTAACTCCATGCTCGTGACTTACAACAAACCCTTGATTCATGGTTGATTCGTTCATGAATCCTTAATATCAATGGAACTTGGGTGTTGATAAGGTGTAAACCATAATCCACCAAAATGGATGGTTGATATTAAGGATAACATGATCCATCCCATGACCTTTGTTTGGTGTGCTTTGCTTGATCCTTGAGTGTGATTGTTGCATTCATGCATTCATGCACCCATTTGCATTCATATCATCAAAATAATAAGAAAATTTTCAAGGAACTTAAGAGGTCTATTTGCAAAATTTTCAGACATGGAAAGACAAAGAAGGAATACAAAGAAGTACAGCTTCAGGCAACCAGATTTGAAAGAGTTAAGGAATCTGACATCTTATGTATTAGATCCCTTGGGTTTCAAGGCTCGTTTTGGGAAGCTTCTTCCTCTTCTGACTACTCAGGTGGATGAAGGATTGATGAGTGTATTGATGCAGTTTTACGATCCTTTGTACCATTGCTTCACGTTTCCGGATTTTCAGATTTTTCCTACCCTTGAGGAGTATGCTTACCTTGTGGGTATACCTATTCTAGACCAGTTGCCGTTCAGTGGCTTGGAGAGTATTCCTACTTCTCAAGAGATAGCTGACATGTTACACATAGATGAATCTCTGGTTGGTGCTCATATGACTACCAAAGGTGGAATTCAAGGTCTCCCTTCTGAGTTCCTCATTGCTCAAGCTACTATGTATGGGAAGGCCATGAGTGAGGACGCCTTTGAGGCCATATTTGTACTTCTCATCTATGGGATAGTGTTATTCCCCAACATCGATAAGTTTATGGATGTGAACGCTATTAGGATCTTCTCTACTCTTAATCCCGTTCCGACTCTGTTGGGCGATACCTACTTCTCTTTGCATATGAGGAATGCAAAGGGTGGTGGCGCCATTGTGTATTGTTTGCCTCTGTTGTATAAGTGGTTTATTTCTCACTTACCTCAGACGGTCGCTTTCAAGGAGAACAAGGAATGTCTATGGTGGTCCACGAGACTTATGTCTCTCACTAATGATGATATCTCTTGGTATAACCATGTGTATGGTGGTGTGCGGATTATTGACTCTTGTGGCGAATTCTCCAATGTACCTCTTCTTGGTACATGTGGTGGGATTAACTACAATCCTGTTTTGGCACGTCGGCAACTTGGGTTCCCCTTAAAGGATAAACCCAATAACATTTTGTTAGAGGGTGTATTCTTTCAGGATGGTAAAGATCCCCAAGGCTTGAAAGCTAGGATGGTCCGCGCTTGGCGCAAGATTCATAGGAAAGGAAGGAAAGAGTTGGGTACTAAGAGTTGCATCGCTTTGGAGCCTTACACTGTTTGGGTTAGGAAGAGGGCGTCTGAGTATCTCATGCCTTACGAGTATCCGAGACCTACACCTATGATTATGGCTGGGCCTTCAACCCTCCCTAATCAAGGAGTAGAGGAGTTGAGAGACGAAGACCGTTCACATGCCTGGATCCGTGAACGTGAAGAGTTGCTTCAGCAGATTAAGGAGAAGGATGCGTTGATTGAGTTTCTTGAGCATCAGGTTATTGATGACCCTGATGATGTATGGACTTCTCTACTTCCTCAGTATTCTAAGTTCTGGAAGAGGAGGTATGATCGACTCGCCAAAGAGAAGGCCGATATGGAGGCAGCCTACGAGAGGGAGGTGAAGAGGCTTCGCGCATCTTATCTTCCTGTGTCCCGAGCTTTAGATGATTGTTTCTAGGGATCCATAGGACGATTATTTTCCTTTTCTCTTGTATATGATTGACGATGCTGCACTTCTTTTCCCTGATATTATTTGATGAGATATTTCCATATGTGATAAAATGCTTAATATTTCCAAAATTTGCAAATAAAACTCTAAAGTTCCTTTGAAATAAAAAAACAAATCATATGCACAAGCATTGCATGCATCATATGCATAAGCAGGTTTTGTTCCCGGTCCCTTGCCCTGTGGTCTAACTCTATATCCTTCATTTATTTTGAAGACAAGCTGACTCACCGGTACTACACTAGAGCCAACATTTCAAGACTGATGGATCACCTAGAACAAGAGAACTGTGAGCTGAAAGAGGAAGTGGCCAGATTGACTGCCCTAGTGGAGTCATTCATGGCTGCCCAGAGCCAGTCTTCTCCAACACCTTCAACTCCTCCCTAGAGGACAGTTATCTCTGAGATTGTCTCCTCTACTCTGCCCGCTGCTAGTGCACACTTTGTTCCAACAGCCATGCCAACCGGGTTCCCGTGGGGGATGCCTCCCAATTTCATGCCTGAGGGTCCTATTCCTACCTTTGCTTCTCTGCTGGCATCTAGCCAGGTCCTTGCCGTTCCTCCTCCTGTCGTGCATACTTTGCCCAGGGTAGACGACACCATCTATCATCCTGAGCCGTATGAGGGTCCAGATGTTTATGAGAAGATGGATGCTATGAACGATCAATTTCTTGAGCTTCGCAAGGAATTGAAAACTCTCAGAGGGCAGGATCTTTTCGGCAAGTCTGCTGCCAAACTCTACTTGGTTCCAAATGTGAAGATCCCTGTGAAATTCAAGGTCCCTGATTTTGAAAAGTACAAAGGAAATACTTGTCCTCTCCGCCAGCTGGTCATGTATGCCAGGAAGATGTCGACTCAAACCGATAATGACCAACTACTCATCCACTACTTTCAGGACAGTCTGTCCGGTGCCGCTTTGCGTTGGTACATGGGTTTAGACAGCGCGAACATCCGATCCTTAAATGATCTCGGCGAAGCCTTCGTCAAGCAGTACAAGTACAACGTGGATATGGCTCCCGATAGAGATCAACTGAGAACCATGTCCCAGAAGGATAAAGAAACATTTAAGGAGTACGCCCAGAGGTGGCGAGAGGTGGCAGCACAGATCGTGCCTCCGCTAGAGGAGAAAGAGGTGACTAAGATCTTTTTGAAGAATTTAAGTTCTTTTTATTATGAGCGGATGATTGCTAGCGCTCCTTCTGACTTCACCGAGATGGTGAATATGAGGATGCATCTAGAAGAAGGGGTCCGTGAAGGACGGTTAACCAGAGAAGAAGGCTCTTCTGCCAAACGTTATGGGGCGTTTGCAAAGAAGAAAGATGGAGAGGCACATGCTGTGATCTCCCATGAGAAACCAAGAAGACCCTCTGTGAGGAGGAAGACTGTGCGTCCCGCCAGTAACCAGCACCAGGTGGCTCATATAGCACATGTTTTCAGAGACAATAAACAATATCAGCAACATAGTAACAATCAGCAACCACATCCGCAATATCAGCAACAACAGCACCGACCGCAGCAGCAGGCCTACCAGCCTCGAAACAGTAATCAAACCAGCACGAGTTACGAGAGGAAAAGGGTCACCTTCGATCCTATTCCTATGACGTACGCAGAGTTATATCCCTCTTTGATAGAAAGGAAGCTGATTACTCCGAGAGACCCACCGGCTATACCTGCTAACCCCCAGTGGTGGTATAAGCCTGAGTTACATTGTGTTTACCATTCTGGTGCTCCCGGCCACGGCGTGGAGAATTGTTACCCTTTGAAGACCAAGGTTCAAGACCTTGTGAGGTGTGGTATTTTATGTTTTGAGGACGTAGGCCCTAATGTGAAGAAGAACCCATTGCCCGAACATGGGAAATCTGTCAACATGGTCCAGGGTTGCCCTGGAAAATACAAGGTCAAATATGTCAGTCATATTCAACAGTCTCTGGTCCAGATGCATCGTTTGTTGTGTGACTACAATCATTATGAGCATGACCATGATAGATGCCGAGTCTGCTCTGTTAATCGATTGGGTTGTTGCCAGGTGCGCAAGGATGTTCAGGAAATGCTGGACGAAGGAGTCATTGAGATCCTTCAAAACAGGAATGTTGATGAAAATGAGCCTGAGGTCAACGTGATTTCCCCAGTGTTCCGGATACCCGAGCCTGTTATCATTAAGTACAATGGTAGCAAGCAGATGGCTTCTCCCGCTCTGATCATTAAGCCTGCTGGTCCTGTGCCTTACTCTTCTGAAAAGGCAGTTCCCTATCGCTACAACGCCATAGCAGTAGAGAATGGGAAATAGGTGTCCTTGCCCTCTTCTTCTATTGTGAATATTGCCGATGTTAGCGGTTTGACCCGTAGTGGCCGTGTATTTTCAGCACCGCCGAAGCCTCAAATTAATGCTGATTTTGTTGAACGCCCGATCGGGAACGCTGTGAATTCTCCGAATCTGGCACTTGCTGTTAAGCCCTCCTCCGTACTGAAAACTCCTACTTCTGTTGGCCCGAGTGGCAATGTGAAAGAAGACTGTGATGAGATGCTGAGACTCATCAAAAGGAGCGAGTACAATATTGTAGACCAACTTCTACAAATGCCATCCAAAATATCTGTGTTATCCTTACTCTTAAATTCAGAACCACACCGAGAGGCTCTGCAGAAGGTGTTGGATGTGGCATATGTAGATCACGATGTCACTTTGGAGCAATTCGATAGCATTGTTGCAAACATTACTGCTTGCAACAACCTGAGCTTTTGTGACTCTGATCTCCCTGAGGAGGGAAGAGACCACAACTTGGATTTACACATATCTATGAATTGCAAAGACGACGCCATGTCCAATGTGCTGGTGGACACTGGGTCATCATTGAACGTATTGCCAAAGTCCACTCTCTCAAAGCTATCATATCAAGGGCCTCCTATGAGGCAGAATGGAGTAGTTGTGAAGGCTTTCGATGAGTCTCGCAAAACTGTGATTGGGGAAGTTGATCTCCCAATCAAGATCGGACCAAGTGATTTTCATATTACCTTCTAGGTTATGGACATTCACCCATTGTATAGTTGTCTCTTAGGCAGACCATGGATTCACGAAGCAGGCGCCGTGACATCCACCCTACACCAGAAATTAAAATTCGTGAAAAACAAGAAACTGGTAGTGGTAGGGGGAGAAAGGGCTCTCCTGGTTAGCCATTTGTCTTCCTTCTCTTATATAGATGCTGAGGATGAAATTGGAACTCCTTTCCAAGCGTTATCTATTGCTGAGCCTATTGAGAAAAGAGCTCCTTCATTTGCTTCCTACAAAGATGCAAAGCTGGCCATTGAGCGTGGTGCAACCACTGGCTTAGGAAAAATGATTGAGTTAGAAGACAACGAGTCCCGGGCTGGCATAGGTTTTTCTTCTGGTACTTTAAACAAGCAAGGGTTATTCAAGAGTGGAGGTTTCATCCACACTGGTCTAGATGAGGAGGCTGCTGCCGTTTTAGAAGAAGATACAAAGGATTCTGGCAACTTCATCATCCCTGGTGGGGTCTGCAACAATTGGGTCGCTGTGGATATTCCAACAGTTGTCCATAAGTCAACGTAATGCTCACTTTGTTTAAAAACCCTTCTCCCATGCCAAAAGGAGGAGTGATAACATTGTTGGCACATAAGTACAATGATATTTTCATTCAATAAATTCATGTTAAATGTTTGTTTTTCCAATTATTTTCCCTTTTTGTTTTTGCATGAAATTGGTGATCACATAAAACCCTAAAAAATAAAATAAAATCAATCTTCTCATCTGCATAATGATTTGCCTTGTTTGATTTCTAAAAGCTTTTCATATCCAAAAATCATTATGCAGGTTAATTTCTAAACCCATTGAACATAATGACCCAACACCATCTCCCAATTTTGAATTCCCTGTATTTGAGGCAGAGGAAGATGATGTTGAAGAGATTTCTGACGAGATTACCCGTCTACTTAAGCATGAAGAAAGGATCATTCAACCGCATCTTGAGAATCTGGAGACAGTCAACTTGGGGTCTGAAGATTGTGTGCGAGAAGTGAAGATTGGGGCACTCTTGGAAGAGTCTGTTAAGAAGGGGTTGATTAAGTTGCTACGAGAATATGTTGACGTCTTTTCCTGGTCATATGAAGACATGCCTGGTCTAGATACTGATATTGTGCAACATTTCCTACCTCTAAAGCCTGAGTGCATGCCTGTAAAGCAGAAGCTCAGAAGAACTCATCCTGATATGGCAGTGAAGATCAAAGAGGAAGTTCAGAAGCAAATTGATGCGGGGTTCCTGGTGACTTCTATATATCCTCAATGGGTGGCCAATATTGTGCCCGTGCCTAAGAAAGATGGAAAAGTTCGGATGTGTGTGGACTATAGAGACTTGAATAAAGCTAGTCCAAAAGATGATTTCCCTCTATCACACATTGATATGTTGGTAGACAATACATCTAAATTCAATGTCTTCTCCTTTATGGATGGATTTTCCGGATATAACCAGATCAAAATGGCACCCGAGGATATGGTGAAGACAACATTCATCACACCTTGGGGAACATTCTATTATCGAGTGATGCCCTTCGGTTTGAAGAACGCCGGAGCCACGTATCAACGAGCTATGACCACCTTGTTTCATGATATGATGCACAAGGAGATTGAGGTATATGTTGACGATATGATTGCTAAGTCAAGAACGAAAGTTGAACATGTAGAGCATTTGTTGAAGCTTTTCCAACGTTTGAGGAAATATAAGCTTCGTCTGAATCCCAACAAGTGTACATTTGGAGTCCGTTCTGGCAAGTTATTGGGCTTTATTGTCAGTGAGAAAGGTATTGAGGTTGATCCTGCAAAGGTCAAAGCAATACGAGAGATGCCTACGCCCAAAACTGAGAAGCAAGTCTGAGGCTTTCTTGGCCGCTTGAATTACATTTCCAGATTCATATGCCACATGACTGCCACATGTGCCCCAATATTCAAGCTCCTCCGGAAAGATCAGTCTCATGATTGGACCGAGGATTGCCAGAAAGCTTTTGATAGTATTAAAGAGTATCTGTCTAAGCCTCCGATTCTGTCTCCGCCCGTGGAAGGGAGACCATTGATCATGTATCCGACTGTTCTTGAAGATTCTATGGGTTGTGTCCTTGGTCAGCAAGACGAATCAGGGAAGAAGGAGTATGCTATTTACTACCTGAGTAAGAAGTTCATTGATTGTGAGTCTCGATACTCAATGCTTGAAAAGACATGCTGTGCTTTGGCTTGTGCTGCTAAGCACTTACGCCAGTATATGATAAATCATACGACTTGGTTGATATCCAGAATGGATCCAATCAAGTACATCTTCGAGAAGCCTGCTTTAACAGGGAGAATTGCCCGTTGGCAGGTGTTGTTATCTGAGTATGATATTGAGTATCGAGCTCAGAAGGCTATTAAAGGTAGTATCTTGGCTGACCATTTGGCACATCAGCCTATTGAAGATTATCAGTCAGTTCAGTATGACTTCCCAGATGAGGAGATTCTGTATTTGAAGATGAAAGATTGTGATGAGCCTACACTCGACGAAGGGCCAGAGCCTGGTTCCAGATGGAGTATGGTATTTGATGGCGTTGTAAATCAGTATGGAAATGGTATTGGGGCAGTAATTATTACTCCTCAGGGCACACATATTCCTTTTACAGCAAGGCTAACTTTCAAATGCATGGATAATATGGCTGAGTACGAGGCCTGTATTATGGGATTGGAAGAATGCATTGATCTAAGGATCAAGCATCTTGATGTTTATGGTGATTCGGCCCTCGCTGTCAATCAGATCAAGGGTGAATGGGAGACGAATCAGCCTGGTCTTATTCCATATAGGGATTATGCGAGGAGGATTTCAACGTTCTTTACTGAGGTTGACTTCCATCATATTCCTCGAGATGAGAATCGGATGGCAGATGCTCTTGCTACACTTGCTTCAATGATTGTGGTTAAACTTTGGAATGAAGTCCCCAATATCACTGTAATGCGCTTGGACAGACCAGCTCATGTGTTCACAGTAGAAGAAGTGAAAGATGATAAGCCATGGTATTATGACATCAAGTGTTTCCTTCAGAACCAGGTTTACCCGCCTGGGGCATCTGTGAAAGATAGGAAGACTTTGAGGAGATTGTCAGGCAATTTCTACCTCAATGGCGAAGTGCTTTACAAAAGAAATTTTGACATGGTTCTGCTCAGATGCGTGGATAGACACGAAGCAGACCTGTTGATGACTGAGGTCCATGAGGGTTCATTTGGTACTCATTCCAATGGACATGCCATGGCTAGAAAGATGTTGAGAGCAGGCTACTATTGGCTGACAATGGAGTCTGACTGTTGCAAATTTGTGAAGAAATGCCACAAGTGTCAGATTTACGCGGATAAGATTCATATTCCTCCGACACTTCTGAACGTGATTTCATCACCATGGCCTTTCTCCATGTGGGGAATTGACATGATTGGCATGATAGAGCCGAAAGTGTCCAATGGACACAGATTTATTCTCGTAGCAATTGATTACTTCACCAAGTGGGTTGAAGCGGTGTCGTATGCAAATGTGACCAGGCAGGTGGTCGTGAAGTTTATCAAGAATCAACTCATATGCCGATATGGTGTGCCAGACAAGATCATTACTGACAATGGATCTAATTTGAACAACAAGATGGTGAAAGAACTGTGTAGTGAATTCAAGATTGCACATCATAATTCTTCTCCGTACAGACCCAAGATGAATGGGGCTGTTGAAGCTGCTAACAAGAATATCAAGAAAATTATCCAGAAGATGGTTGTTACGTACAAATATTGGCACGAGATGTTTCCATTCGCTTTGTATGGCTATCGTACATCTGTCCGCACTTCAACAGGGGCAACCCCTTTCTCTCTTATTTATGGCATGGAGGCGGTACTCCCAGTAGAGGTGGAGATCCCATCAATGAGAGTCTTGATGGAGGCCAAGTTGACTGATGCTGAATGGGTTCAGAGTCGTTATGACCAGCTGAATTTGATTGAAGAGAAGAGATTGACTGCCATGTGCCACGGTCAGTTATATCAGCAAAGGATGAAGAAAGCTTTTGATAAGAAGGTCAAGCCTCGTGTGTTCCGAGAAGGTGACCTTGTGCTCAAGAAAGTCTTGTCTTTCGCGCCCGATTCCAGGGGCAAGTGGACTCCAAATTATGAAGGTCCATATGTTGTTAAGAGAGCCTTTTCAGGCGGTGCTTTGATACTTACAACTATGGATGGGGAGGATTTCACTCGTCCTGTGAATTCAGAGGCAGTCAAGAAATACTTCGCCTAAAAAAATAAAAACTGAATAGCTCGCTAAGTTGAAAACCCGAAAGGGCGGCTTAGGAAAAAATGAGCGTCTCGGTGGATCGAAAACCCGAAAGGGCGATCGAGGCAAAAGTTAGAGACACAAAAAATATATAATAATGATATAGGTATCCCGCTAGATTGAGTACCTCATCCTGGGGCAATCTAGGCAAAAATTAGGGATTTGGCAAGTAACTGCATCCTAACAAGACTTTGTTCTACAACTGTCGTCCGTCAGAAATCCTTGCTCATTATCAGCCAAAGCTTCAAATACATCGGATTCAGAATTGGTGGAGAAATGGTCATTATGTTCAATGTAGCCCTTTTCCAATATATATCACCAATTTCAAATTTGTAAAGATATATGGAGTCTTGCCATTCGCAGACTACCATTCTATCAAATAAATTTGAGCCTTTTGTCCAATTATTGGCACTCTTATCTGTTTCTATTCAACAAATGTTTTGCATGTTTTGATTAAGAAAATATCATTGTTTTAAACGATCAAATTTTTTATAATTTGTTTTTAAACAAAGTGAACATTCACAATGACGAAAGGATACTTAGGAGATCCTCAGTGCTCTCCCAAGGGTGGTACGATCCCCAACAGGGTAAGATTTTTGTCCATATTCCTGGCATGACTGTATCTCCTCCCTCCGAAACCCCTTGTGGTTTATCCTACCAAGTGGATTGCTTGTTGAGAGTCACCTCTCTTCCCTTCAGCAGAGTAGCAATCTTTCTTCCTCAGCAACTTGGATCTCTTTGGGCAAGAGCGGTATTTGGTGGTTGATCCCGATAAATCCTTTATCTCCTCGGATAGATTCCCCAGTAGAGTTGTTGGTGTGGTGGACCTTGTCTGTGATAACTCTCGTCCCCAGCTGGAATGATTGATGATTCATCCCTTGCAGAGTTCTTTGCTTCCTGGTATCTCTGATCCCCAGCAGATTGGATACTCCCCGGTGAACTTGGCTTTCTCTCTTGAGATGTAGTACCGGGTGGTTGATTCCTGGACCTGGTTGTGTTAGATATGTCTGTCTGTCAGCATACATCATACATAAACCACGCATATTCATGCATAATTATAACATTCAGATATTTATGTTGCATTCTTTGCCATATATCATTGTTTGTTGTCTCCTGCTATTTGGTGATATACTTCCCCAAGCAGATGTGTGTGTCTGATCTCTCCATATAGAGTCAGCTCCATAGGCAGAAAGCGTCTATCCTTTCTTCCATATTCCCGACCGGGTTATATCCTCGTGGATGTTGATTGTTTTTGTTCCTTCCCAACACATATACTGGGATGGTTTTCCCCATTGAGTTATATCCTCACCGGGACAAGTCTTGATTTGGTGTGCCTATCTAGTTTGATCCTAGATCGGTCTCTTGAGACTCTTTTCCTGTTTCCCTGTGGTAAATGAATAATTGCTCAATAATTAGTAATTATTATCCCCGGCGAAGTCTGTGTTTCTCTACCCTCATACTGGTAGTTGTAAACCCTATTTCTTCCCTTTTTGCAGAGTAACTATTTTTGCTCATCTTTAATTGGTGACAGTTATCTTCATCCAATATTCGGTGACGATATCCCCTCATCTGCTTGGATAATTGCCCTGATTACGCAATTTATCCCCAGCGGGTCATCTCTCGTCTACCTTGTTGTTGTTGTTGGTAACGATTGTTTCTCCCCTGAATTGGTCATCATTATATACCTAGTTTCGGTATCCCGATGCCTTTTCTTTTCGGTCGATTTATCCTTTATTAACCCAGTAACCGGTTGTGGATAATCGTCCATGCGAGTATATTATCTACGTTCTGACGGTAATAGATAATATATCTCATGCACTCTCGGGAATGAAGCCTTTTGTTCTTCCCCAGTTGAGTAAGATTCGTATCCCCTTTGTGGAGTCGAATATCCATCCTGTAATCGAGTTTGCTTTTAGGCCTCTTTTGGATGATGAGTGTTTTGGGAATATTCCCCAATTCACGCCTTGGTTGGTCACCTATTATATGCCCAGTAACCGGTATCCCTGGTGTTCCTTTCTCTCTGCTCCCTATTATGACTTTTTGTCCCCTGTGGAGTCAGAATCCCTGAGTTGAAGTATACCTTTTAGGTTTTCCTCAGACGTTTTGAAGTTTTGATATCTCTCACCCTTATACCGGTCTTGGATATTCATCTCTTCTTGAGCATGTTGTATCTCTCACCCTCATACCTGGCGTTCAGATCACATGTCTCCTTGAGCTTATTACCCAGTAACCGGTAATACCTCGTCCCGCTGGTTCCCCAGGAGTGTCCTTGTGGACATCCCTAGCGAAGTCCCTTAGTGGATTGTTTTCATCCGGATTTTATCCGAAGTATCCGCTGTGGATAGTTTTTTGCTGTATTGGCATATTCCCCAATACATACATCTTCGAGTCAGCTCGAGTCTTTCCATTGGATCTTTTTCCTTTGGAATTCCGTTCCCCACGCTTTGAGTCGTGACCTGCTCGCGCATTTTTATCCCTTTTCTATCCCCAGGAGAGTCCCCAGGGTCTTGGTCCCATGGAGTGAATTGCTCATATGGATTATCAGTGGCTTCTGATTTCTTTGCTTTTGTGGACACATATCTCCACAGAGTGCTACCATTTTTCATACCTACATTTGCATCATGAGGTCTCTTAGGGACCAAAATTCGTCTCTTTGTTATTATTTAAGCCCATTCTACCCCGTTGAGACGAAGATTTTAACCTTCACTTCTCCGGCTAGAATGACCTTAAATAGGGGCATCTGTAAGACCCCAATTTTGACCCTAAGATCCCTCATGGCATCATAACATTGCATTTGCATTGCCTCAAGGATCTTTAGCATCTTGGTTCCCTTTGCCTTTGGGTGGGACTCCTTGTGATTGGTTTGAGATCACCAAGCATGCTTGAATTATACATCATTGTTTCTCTTACTTTTGTTTACTAACCAAAAGCACAAAAATGTGTCACTAACATCTTTTGTTTGAAGCTTGAGTATCATCCAAGACACTTTGTGGTTTCTATTTAGATGATCAGTCAACACAAGGGAATGGCTTGAGATACTTCCAACAGGTTCAAATGGGGTCTATTCGTCAGTCAAAACGTTAATCTTGAAGGAGCAAAAGTTTGTTCATGAGCTGTCATGTTCGCTAGCCGAGCAGAATGGGTCGCCTAGTGAGTCCCAAGAAAATCCACCAGAATCACCTACGCTCAGAGGAATTTCTAGTACTGTCATGCTCGCTAGGCGAAGCCCACGTGTTAAAAAAAAAAGAAAAAAAAAGAACGAAAAACGAAAAAAAAAAACAACAACCTTTGCAACAAATGTGAAAAGGGCTCCCTAGGAGTACCTAGGATGTTTTGGGTGCCTAACACCTTCCCATTGCATAACCAACCCCCTTACCCAAATCTCTGACATTTTTACTAGTTTTTGATTCGATAAAACTTTTAGGTTTTTGTTCGCTTTCTAACCATTCCTTTGGATAAATAGAAATGCGGTGGCGACTCGACTTGTATGATTTACCTTGGATTTAATCAATATTTCTAATGGTATCGAATACCCCGCTACAACTGCCATTGAAGAAGCTCAAGATATCATTAACATGAAAGTTAATAAACTGATGGGATATCTTTAAACCTTTGAGTTAGGGATCAATGAAAAGTCAGAAAAGAAAGAAAGCATAGCCTTTGTTTCTAATATTGAAGACCTCGAAGATGAACGTGAACTGGATATAGATGAAGGGATATTTAACGCTATTGTTTTACTTGGGAGACAATTCAACAAAGCGATGAAGAAGATGGACTGAAAGACAAGAGCTAATGTCAAGCACAAGCCATTCGACATCACCAAAAATCAAGATTTGGGCAGAAGGTCCAAAACTGAAGAAAAGACTAACCATGGAAAAAGAATACAATGCCATGGATGTGAAGGGTTTGGTAACATAAGGGCTAAGTTCCCGCATTTCTCAAGAAATAGAAGAAGGGTTTGTGCGTCTCTTGGTCAGAAGATGATTTTGAAAGTAATCATGAAGTGGAACCTACCAAACAGGTTACTGCCCTGACTGGAATTTGTGTCTCTCATGAAGACTCTGATTATGAGGAACTAACCTTTGAGGAACTTGCTAAATCTTACAAGGAATTGTGCCTCAGAAGTGAAGAAGCTTGTAAATTGGGAGAAGATCAAAAGAAAACTATTTCTCAATTACAGGAAGAGAAAGTGGAGCATCTTTCCATCATATCTGTTTTGAAGGAGGAAGTTGTACTACTCAATTCAAAAATTAACAATATGACTAAATGTGTAAGAATACTTAACAACAGTTCTGATGTACTGGATGGAATTCTTCAAACTGGTAAGAATGCTGGAAATGTTCAAGGTCTGAGCCATGACAATTAAGGAGTAATGAACAAAGGAAAATGGTTTGTAATGAACCATGTTCTACCTAAAAGACAACAGGAACGGTATATGTCAAATCAAATGTCCCAACATTAACAAGGGTATCAAGATATTTACTCAGGAAGCAAGAACCAAAGATGGAAGTGTCATCATTGTGGGAACTTTGGTCATATAAAACCTTATTGCTACAAATTGTATGGCTATCCTAAACCTGCTTCAAAACTCATAAGAAAGCAAACCATGGCGAAGCCAAAGAAAATATGGATTCCCATAAATGGTATGTCAGGACTCATAGATCACACCTCCCTTAGAGCATCTTCTAGAGAGGACTGGTATTTTGATAGTGACTGCTCTAGACACATGAATGGTGTCAAGAAATTTCTGGTGAATATTAAGGCATATGCCACTAGCTATGTCACATTTGGATATGGATCAAAAGGAGAAATAAAAGGGATTGGAAAGCTGGACTATCCAGGACTGCCTAGTCTAGATGATGTTCTATTTGTTAAAGGACTGACTGCTAATCTTATAAGTATTAGCCAACTCTGTGACCAAGGCCTCAAAGGTTAACTTCAATAAATCTGAATGTATGGTAACAAATGAGAAGGATGAAGCTATCATGAAGGGAGACATATCAACAAATAACTATTATTTATGGACTCCTCAAGAAACATATTGTCTCTCCACTTGCCTAATGTCAAAAGAGGATGAGACTAAGCTATGGCATCAAAAGCTTGGTCACTTACATCTGAAAGGTATGAAGAAGGTTATGTTAAAGGAAGCAGTCATAGGAATTTTTCTAGGGTACTCTACACATAGCAGAGCATATAGAGTCTTCAACTCCAAAACCAAGGTAATAATAGAATCCATAAATATTATAGTGGAGGACTCAACTAACAAAGTTGATGTTGCAGATGATGTTGAAACATCAATGAATGATGCTCCAGAAGATGTTGCAGACACAAATTCTAATACTGAACCTACAGAGAATGGTTCAACTAACGAATGACCTTCCATCAGAATTCAGAAAGATCGTCCTAAGGAGATTATTATAGGAAATATAAATGAAGGAATAATCACCAGATCAAGGAAAGTTATGTCAAATTCCTGTTTTATTTCTAAATTTGAACCAAAGAATATCAAGGAAGCCTTGACTGATGAGTTTTTGATCAATGTTATGAAAGATGAACTTGGTCAATTCAAAAGAAATGAGGTGTAGGATTTGGTTCCAAGACCTGTAGGAACAAATGTTATTGGCACTAGATGGTTGTACAGGAACAAATCTGATGAACAAGAGGTTGTCACCAGAAACAAAACCAGACTTGTTGCTCAAGGATACACCCAAATAGAAGGAATAGAATTTGATGAAACCTTTGTTCCAGTTTCTCGCTTGGACTCTATCAGATTGTTACTTGGAATGACATGTCTTTTAAAGTTCAAATTGTTCTAAATGGATTTTTAAAGTACTTTCCTAAATGGCTATTTAAATGAAGATGTGTATGTTGAACAACCAAAAGGGTTTATTGATCCTGCATTCCTAAATCATGTGTACAAATTAAAGAAGGCACTGTATGGTTTACAACAAGCCCCAAAAGCTTGGTATGAAAGGTTGACTGAGTTTCTCATCAATCATGGATATATAAAGGGTGGAATTGACAAAACTCTCTTTGTCTAAGAAAAGGATGGAAAACTTATGATAGCTCAGATCCATGTGGATGACATTGTGTTTGGAGGGATGTCAGATGAGATGGTCCAACATCTAAGTTTGAAATGAGTTTGGTAGGAGAACTGACGTACTTTCTTGGGCTCCAAGTCAAACAGATGGAAGACTTCATATTTCTGTGTGAAAGAAAATATGCTAAGAGTATTATGAAGAAATTTTGATTGGAGAATGCTAATCACAAAAGAACTCATGCGCCAACTCACTTAAAGTTATCTAAATATGAAAAGGATTAAGTGTTGACCAGAGTTTATATAGAAGCATGATTGGCAGCCTTCTATACCATACATCAAGCAGACCAGATATAACTTTTCTTGTTGGTGTGTGTGCTAGGTATAAAGCATAAACCAAAGTGAGTCACATCAATCAAGTAAAAAGGATTCTAAAGTATGTGAATGGCACAAGTGAGTATGGAATGTTATACTCCCATGATTCAAACTCTATGTTGGTAGAATATTGTGATGCTGATTGGGCTGGTAGTGTTGATGATTGAAAGAGTACCTATGGAGGATGTTTCTTCTTGGGAAATAATTTTATTTCATGGTTCATCAAGAAACAAAATTGTGTATCCCTATCCACTCTGCTGAAGCTGAGTACATAGCAGCAGGCAACAACTGCTCTCAACTAATATGGATGAAATAAATGTTGAAAGAGTACAATGTCACACAAGATGTCATGACATTATTCTGTGACAACTTGAGTGTTATCAATATCTCAAAAAATCCTATTCAGCATATTAAAACTAAACACATTGACATCAAGCATCATTTTAATAGATAACTTGTTGAAGACAAAGTTATAACACTTGAGCATGTTATCACGGAGAATCAGTTTGCAGATATTTTTACCAAAGCCTTGGATGCAAGTCAATTTGACAAACTAAGAGGAAAAATTGGGATTTGAGTTAATGAGCATTTATATCAATTATAACTAATTAAGTGTGTCAGACAAGAGTATAAATCTCATCATTACACTAGACACGCTTACCTAAACCCCTTACCTCATTGTTGTCGCTGTCGGGATTTCACGATAACGAAACCGGGACTAAAGAGATTCTAAAGGGAGGAAAAATTAGAAGAGTCACCACCGAATTATATTTGTGTGCCTCTGTCGGATAGACGAGGGAAAATAGTCGATAAAACCCTTGGAAAAGAGACGTGTACAGGAAGCACTAAAAGAGAATAAGGAATCGGTCTCACGACCGAGATTTGGATTTGGAAGTCGGTTATACGAGGGGAAGGTATTAACACCCCTCACGTCCATGATACTCCATGGGAACCATTTGGGTTGTTTTACATACATGGGGATTTATCTATTATTGCTTTAATTTCAAATGAATGTGTGTGAAAAAAGGGGGTATTTTTGTTATTATAGTGCTCGCCAAGGATTGGGGCCCTTGTGCCTACGTATCACTCATTCAGGGATGAGGAATTAGAGCTCCATATTTCGGAGTAGAAAATATTTGTGGGTTGGTTGATTTTACCTTTGAAAAAAGGGTTTTCGGGATGATTCCCTAAGGCAAAAAAATGAGTTTGATGAGTTGTATTATTTTTACCTTGAATACGGGTTTAATGAAAAGAATGTTTATGATTATATTGCATTAAAATCTATGGACTAAGGTGATTATTCTAGACAACAAGCTAAGCCTCTTGTATCCAAAATAATCAGAGTAAGGGTAGGAATGCTCTATTCTTACTCGCTCTCCACCACTTAATGCTTATGGCACACAATAATAATCGTGATTATTAAGTATTTTGAATTGGATTATGAAAATGTCATTTGACGTTGAATCAAGGGTTTGTTTATTTAATTATGAAATTTGGCTCATTGTAAGGTAGCTCAAGAGAAAGTCTCGTGTGTGCAAAAGTAACTTATACTAAACAAAGGATAATGGTCTTACAAACATGTCCCCCTAAGGTGGTGCCATGATGCCATTCTTACAACATGAATGTAAGTCACGGATGAAGATCCAAGTGTTTATAAAGTATCACAAAGAGTAATGAAAAGGCCTCAAAGCAGAGGTCCTAAGATGAAATCCTCTAAGTCCAAGTTGATTGAGAGTGGAGTTAATATTTTTGGTCTTATCATTTTAATATGTTTTTGTTGTTTTTAATGTTTGATGATAATAAAATAAATGACAAATAAATAAACATGCATGATGAGTTTGTACAATGATGATGGTAATGAGTACTTGAATATAAATTACAAGGTAGTGACATTAAAGTAAATTACAAGATAAAAAATAAAAATATCACAATAATAATAGTTAGTGGATATAAATGATATAAAACAAATAACAAATTAATAGTATCAATATCACAATAGCAAAAGTTAATGATAAACAAAGTTAGTGAAATATAATTAGTCGTTAGTAATATGTGCAAAATGACCATTTTGAGGATTAATATTTCATAGGTCAAAAAGACTCAAAATATGACACATTAAGAGATAATTTATCATTGATGCAAAATATTAAAGATAATTAAAAAATCAACTAACAATAGATTTGCACCAAAGAAAGTTATACAATCCTAAGTCCATCTATCAATATTTAAACAAATTATGTCACTCAAATAATTATGATTTGTTTTTTTTCTTTTATTTTTACTTCCTTTTTTATTTATCAAGGTAGTAAGAGAACCAACAAGTTAGTATAATGTAAATGATATATGGTTAGATAATAATGAACATAAACATAAAGTACATGATATAAAAATAAACAATAAAATAAATTGCAAGGAAATAAAGTGCAATAATATAAATGTTAGAAGTTAGTAGTTAGTGATTAGTGGTTAGTGGTTAGTAGAATAACAATAAGCAAATGGATTAATAAGTTAATGTAGAGAA
Source organism: Lathyrus oleraceus (assembly GCF_024323335.1). Taxonomy (NCBI): domain Eukaryota; kingdom Viridiplantae; phylum Streptophyta; class Magnoliopsida; order Fabales; family Fabaceae; genus Lathyrus; species Lathyrus oleraceus. Next base: position 234,259,178 of record NC_066582.1, read on the forward strand.
CATAGTTTCATCTATGCGTCAAATGACTTAAATATGGTTCAAATATAGGCAATCTATCAATGCCTCAAAGTATCATGAATAATCTATTGATCAATCATTAATAGGTTTGAAACATTGAAGATTTAATCAACCATAAACAACCATGGCCATTGTAGCGGTGTATTCGTTACTTTATGATTTATTGATTAAATCAAAAGCAAAGCATACAAAGAAATCGAGTCGCCACCGCACTTTTATTTATCCAAAGGATTGGCTAAAAATCGAACAAAAGCCTAAGAAGTTTTACACAGAAAACTAATGAAAAGATCAGAGAATCTGGGTAAGGGGTTAATTACACAATGGGAAGGTGTTAGGCACCAAAAACGTCCTAGGTACTCCTAGGGAGCCCTTTTCACACTTGTTGTATAAAAAGTTTATTTGTTTATGACATATTGTGCAAACATGATTGGGAATATGAGAAAAGAATATACAATTTATTATTTTTGTGTTTGAACGGATGAACCCGTTGCCTACGTACCTTCCATGAAAGGTAAGGATCAAAACGCCGTAGTTCGGCTAAAAGATTTCCAAAATGTAGGTGAATTGATTTTAAAACAAGAGCACTAAGGCTTTTCATTATCAACAGGAGAAAACTCAACCAAGACCAACAATCTACCATGTGAGGATAGCTTCAACATACTAGTGAGGGGTTAACCCTATAATAAGTATGGAAGACTTACAATCAACTCACTAAGGATGTGGTGAGATTTATATCAACCACTATGATAATTGAAACCTATGGCTAATGTATGAAAACATATCAACAATGGACCAAGCCACAAAACAATTGAATGGGTGTTATTAACCAATTATGAGTATTTACAAAATATGGTCAAAGTATGATTAGAATTCAATTCAAAGAAGTGTTATGAAATGGAGTTTGAAAAATCAAAGGCCTAAAGCCTAGGTTTCTAATTTGAAAAGAGATGAAAATGTTTGCACAATAGTTCAAAGTTTTTGAATTAACAATGTGAAAAGGGAGTTTTGGAAACACACACACGAATGAAAGGGTGAGGAAGTAAAACTTCTTAGATGTTCACCTCTTGAAATCATATGGAAGATGATTCAAGTGTGTCCTTTGGAGTGAGGCAACAATGCAAATAAGCAAATGATCACAGCAAGGTGATACCGGATGCCAATCAATGGACTTATACCAATCTCACAAACGAACATGGATACTGGATACCAATCAATGGATTTACACCAATCTCCTAAAACAAAACAAAGATACCGGATGCCAATCAATGGACTTATACCAATCTCCTAAAACAAAACAATGATACCGGATGCCAATCAATGGACTTATACCAATCTCACAAACAAACACGGATACCGGATACCAATCAATGGATTTACACCAATCTCCTAAAACAAAACAATGATACCGGATGCCAATCAATGGACTTACACTAGTCTCACAAGGCAAAACAAAACATGGATATCAGATGCCAATCTAATCTGGGCTTATACCAACCTCCAAAGGATGATCATAGGAGTACAAATGCCAACAACACGGACTTACAATTGCATCCTCACATACAACAAACAAACAAGAGCAATAAGCAAAGGGGATACTAGTTTCCAACAAATGGTCTTACACTCAATCCCTTCCAAATCATAGGATCAATGGCCAACAACTGGACTTACAACTGATTCCTCAATGGACAAACAAAGATGTCACAAAGATATGAAATGGTGATCATGCAATAATGAACAATTAATGATGATAAACGCACATAGGCAAACAAGCAAACATGCACAAATGAATCAAGCAATCAATCAAGCAAGTTAGATAGCACACACTATATACAAGCAATTAGGCTCAAGCAAGAGTTAGACTTTAAAGTCAACTGGAATGGGGTAAGTTGTGCTCTTAACCTTAACATTGAGAGTTAAGGTGAAGCAGATGAAATGGAAATGAGGGGTGTGCCTCATAGCTCTTATCCCTGGCCTGGGAGATCTTTGAATATTAGAAGGTGTGGGAGTTCAGAAAGTTGGAACTCTCTCCACAAGAGAATGACTCTATAGATATTGGGTTAAGATCCACAATGCATCAACATGTAATGTGAGCAAAGGGACGACACACTGAATAGTAGGAGATGGACTACACATCTCTTTTATCTACCAATTGCCTCATATGAGGACTTTTCCTGCTTAGGACAAAGATAAACAATCACAAGCATTGCCTCTTAAGGAGGACTTCAGACAGGTGCCTGGCCACATAACAAGCCAGGTCTTCCAGAATACATGAAGAAGAGATATTATACCTAATTGGTTAAGCAACCAAGCAAAAGCAAGTTCAAAATGAACTTAAGCAACTAATGTACCTGTGGAAACATCAAACAAATCAGTACAACTATACAGACAAACCAGCAGTTAATGCAACAGACAACCAACATAGGCAAAGGCATAAGCCACAAGTCAATCTCAATTGAATCAACATCAACCTACAAAAACACACATTAGTGATCAAAAGCAAATATAAAATGCTCTCAAGATGAGGCATCATCAATTGTGTAACCTGCATGTGCAACCTGAAACAAAGCTTCAAACATGAGAGGCAAACCACTAGGACAAGGCCTAGGGTCAAAGAGGGAGAAATAATTCAAAACAGAACATGAAAATTGACATGAACCAACTTCAATCAAATAAGAAACTATTCCAAAAGATCTCATGTCAATATCAATTACCAAAAGAATTTCATAATCAAAACATGTCAAGATAGGCAAGTTGATACCACATTGAAGCAACAGAATGATCAAATGCATATTAATTCCAGAATGGCTCAATAAATCTCAAGCAAAATCATGGCTAAACAGGACACATCAAATGATCAACACACCAAAAATCATGGCATTTGGAAAAGTATAAGCATGGCAATCAAATTCATCAAGTTATGGTAAGCATAAACAAGCTCAATGGAGGCACAAATTGATACATCAACTTAAGGCAATCCTAAAACAGAGATGACAAGTTATAAATGACTCAAACCAAAGCCACAATAAACTTCAATGTGTCTATAAACAATGTACAAAATTTCAAGTTCATATGATAAAGAATAAGCATTTCCCAAATCATTGAAGTTCAACACTCATCAAAAGTCCACAAATGGTCAATCAGCAAATAAAATCTCAAACAAATCAGAAATGGATCCAAAAATTCCACAAAAGTTCATGATCAATCCTAACATCCAGAAGGAGCAACATGAAAAAAATCACATCATTTGGCATTTATTTGGCATGGGAAAGAAAATCAACAAATTGGACAAGCAATGGTGTGACACACATTGTCACACCCACATTAATCAGATCATATCTCAATAACCAAAAATGCTAAAAATGCAAACTCAATGCCAAGATGTCAATATGATGTCTAGTTTAAGCATGTCAATTTTCACATTCATTGGATCAACCATCATTATTTCACAAAGAAAATGGCAAGCAAGGTACATGATAGCATATGCATACACAAACCCTAGGCAAAATTAAAATCCAACCGAGCACAAATTCTGGAAAAATAACCATAAAATAGTAGACATCATGAGGAACAAAGTGCAAAAAACCACACATGAATTGGATCATTATTCATGGAGTTATGAATTTTTAAGTTAAGAGAAAAATCAAAAATCACATGAAAGCATGGTAAGAACATGGATGAGTAAAGGAAATAATTCAGCAAGGCAAGTTTGGAAATATCCATCATTAGGAATCGAACCGTGCGCCAATTTGAATTAGGCGCCAGTTAAGTGAAACGCACCGTTTCACTTAACTGAGGTGGCACGGCAAAACAAAAGCGACCAATCAAAAGGCCATGTGGATGCCTCGCTGGACCAGTACATGGCCTCTAACACCAAATCACATGCAATACGCGGGGAAATGGATCAAACAAGCATCTGGAAAAGAAACCCTAACAAGTTCATCCGTGTTCATCGTGTTCATCATCATCAAGAACAAACATGCAGAGAAATTCACCATACGCATACCAATGGACTCATCTCACATCATACAACACGGATCCATAACTAATTTAACCTAATTCAGCACATGTTCAAAGAATCGAGCAAGGAAAGTTTCACCTATCAAACTTATAATCATCATAACTAACTCATTACTGCATAAAATTCAAAGATCTAAAGCTCAGCATGATCAACATTAAAGGATCTAAAGCATGCATACATGAATTTCATGAATCGTGAGCATCGAAATCTAACCTTGCTGGAGAAACAGAAGTGGAATCGTGCAATTCAAGTCCTGAAATGCAGAAACAGATGTTCTTCCAAGCTTAGATGAATGAATGGATCAGGAAGAATAGCTCAATTGTGCTTGCTTTGTCCAGAAACTTCAACTGCCATGAAAGGATGCAAGGTTCAACAGTCTCGATTCTTTGAAGAATTCTTCTGGATCTTGCTTCAATCTACTTCAATTATGCTTGTAGATGATGAACAAACCACGAACCAGACAATGTTTATGAAGAATTTGGATGAAAAAGTTGAGAGAAATTTGAGAGAAAATTTTCAGATCTGAAATTTGTGAGTTGTGGTTAGGGTTTTTCTGTTATGATTTCACTTATATACTCCTAATTAACCAAACTCTAAACATGTTTAACCAATGCTAATGCAAATTAAGGGAATTGGAGGTGTTTTGACAAATTGGCATTTTTCACCCTTGCATGAAAGTGGTGCATGAACAGTGCACGTGGCTGCATGATTTTCACTCAAAAACACATTTTAAAACCATTGGCAATTGTAAAATATTCAAATGAATTACCAATTTTAAATTGTGAAAATTCCCTCCAAAAATCCAAAATTTTGCAAATGTTCATGAAATGAGAATTGATGCAATGTTATGCAAGAATATGAAATTATAGGTCATGACATGAAATTAGCAAAAAGAGCCATGTGATTTGGAGCAATGGTTGAGAAGTTATGCCCTTTTGAAGTTCAATCCATTCTTGGCCATCTTTTGATCATATCTCTCCAACCACAAATGAGAAATTGAAGTTCTTGGACTTTTTGGAAAGGTGAGAGAAAGATCTTCAACTTTCATGTTAGACAAAATTTCATTTGAAGCTTTCTTGATGATGTAATCTTGAGGAGAAGACCTTTCCATTTTTGGCAATTTCAAATTACATGTCACTTTCTATTTTTGGAAAGTTTTCATATGACCTCAAATTCTCCATTGTTGATGTTTGAAATGTCAAATGAGACTTGTATGGACATGAATGAGGCCTCTCTAACCATCTCCCACCTTCAAATCCATGATTGAATGCACAGTTGACTTGTGTTGACTTTTCTAGGGTTTCAGTTGACCTGGCTATGCTCAGATGAAATTCAAGCCTCTACCGCTTGAGATCTTGATTCAAAATTATATCACAACTCATATGAACTCTTGTAAATGATCATGGTGCTTAAATTCTTCAGAATGGTCACCATCTATTGCTCAATGGCTGCCTTTGACTGTCTTGACCTAAGATTGCTTCATCTGCAAGTAACAAGGTTAGATGACATATTTTTGTACTGTTGGTTAGTAATCAAATGAAAAGCAATGATATACAAATGCAAAACATGCTTGGTGATCAAGACTCATTCTCAAAAGATGACCCACCCACAAGAAAGGAGGCAAGGTGCACAATGATCCTTGAGGCAATGATATGATATGATATGATGCCATGAGGGATCTTAGGGACAAAATTGGGGTCTTACAGATGCCCCTATTTAAGGTCATTCTAGCCGGAGAAGTGAAGTTTCGAAATCTTCATCTCGACGCGGTAGAATGGGCTTAAATAACAGTAATGAGACGAATTTTGGTCCCTAAGAGACCTCATGATGCAGATGTATGCATGTAAAAGACACAGACTCTGTGGGGATATGGTTCACATAGAAGAAAAAACGATCCATCGGAGTAATACACTCACCAGGAACAGAGACTCTAACAAGACTCTCACGGGGACTCTTATTGGGGATAGAAAGAAAAAGGATGCGTGATTAGGACACGACTCTAAATTAGGGGACAAACTTACACTGCGTGAATGAGACACGACTGGACTGGAGACCTCACTGGGGAGTGAAGGACTCAAATTGGGGAAAAGAAGATTTCCAAAGGAAGACACATCCATTGGAAAGACACAAGTTGACTCAAACTATCCACAAGGGATACCTCGGATAAAAATCCGGACTCGGACTGGGGAAAAGATTCACAAAGAACCTCCCTGCCGGGAAAATTGCATATATTGGGGAAAATGCCAATACAGCAAAAGGGTAAAATCACAACAAGAAACATTCCACCGAGGAAGGTCTAACAAAGAGATTCCTGGGGAAGCAACGAAGAAATGAGGTGTTACCGGTATAAGGGTAACATACTCAGGAAGAAAGAATATCTAAGACCGGTATAAGGGTGAGAGATATCAATCAACCAAACATCTGAGAAAGCCCTGAAAAAGGTACATCAACTTAGGAAAATCTGACTCCACAAGGGACCAAGGTCATAATAGGGAGCAGAAAGGAAGGAACACCAGGGATACCGGGGTATATAATAGGTGACCGACCGAAGCGTGAATTGGTATATATGCCAAGACACTCATCATCCGAAAGGAGGGCTTGAAAAAGCAAATCGACTTACAGGATGGACATTCGAATCCACAACGGGAAAACGAATCTTACTCAACTGGGGACACAAACCCAAAGAGTGCATGAGATATAATATCCATTACCGTCAGAACGTGGATAGAATACTCGCATGAGATATATTATCTATTACCGTCAGAACGTAGATAATATACTCGCATGGAAGGAAACACCAGGGATACCGAGGTATATAATAGGTGACCTACCGAAAACGTGAATTGGTATATATGCCAAAACACTCATCATCCAAAACACAAATTTGTTAAAGGATGGAATATTCGATTCTACAAAGAATACGAATCTTACTCTACTGGGGAAGATCAACAAAGGATTCCAACCAAAGAGTGAAAGAGATATATTATTCATTACCGTCAGAACGTGAATAATATACTCGAAAGAAAGAGACACCAGAGATACCGGTTAGGGCATATAATAGGTGATCAACCAAAAAAGAGAGACAATCGATACCAAGAGGATAAATTGCAAGCATCCGACAATTATCCGAGAAACAACAAAGACTATTCGATTCCACAAAGGAATAACGAATCTTACTCGACTGGGGAAACACAACAGGTTTCGACTGAAGAGTGCATCAAATATATTATCCATTACCGTCAGAACGTGGATAACACACTCGCATGGAAGATTATCCACAACCAGTTACTGGGTTAACAAAGGATAAATCAACCGAAAAGAAAGGCATCGGGATACCAACTAGGTATATAAAGATGACCAATCAAAGGGAGCAACGATCATTACCAAGCAAACGGGTAAATGAAAGACAATCCGCTGGGGATATATTGATACAAAATCAATGATCCGGGGATGAATTGCATAAACAACAATTATCCACAAGGAACTTGCTGGCGACTTCAAAGGGATAACATTGCAAGCATACGGCAATGATCCAGAAGACTGCTAGGGATACAATTGCTAGCAAAAGGCAATTGTCCAGAAGCAAGAGAGGAATATCAACATCAAATATTGGATGAAGATAACCACAAAGAGTAACCATCATCGGTTAGGATGAACAACAAGGTTAACTCTGCAAAGGGGAGAAATTAGGGTTTACAACTACCGAATACGGGGTAGAATACCAAAACTCTGGCTGGGGATAAAATTGCTAGCAACCGGCAATTATCCGCAAAAAGCACAGACTCCGTTGGGAATAAAATCACAACGGCACAAAATCCACCATCAACCAGAACGAACCACAAAGGTTACATCTGCTAGGGGAAAAGAGATAGGACTTACGACTACCGAATACGAGGTAGTAGCCAAAACTCTGATGAGGATAAAAAGATAGGGTTTACATCTACCGAATACTGGGTAGAAAACCACAACTCCGCGTGGGGATGAAAGAATCACAATTCCGCACGGGAAACAAAATAGGGTTTATAACAAACCACAAACTGCTGAAGAGCAGAAAAACTAGGATTTACAACTACCGAATATTGGGTAGAAAACCAAACAACTCTTGCTGAGGAATAAAAGGTACATAACCACAAATTCTGCCAAGAAGAGGGAACATAGGACTTACAACTACCGGTATGAGGGTAGAGGCCCAAAAAGATTCTGCTGGGGATAAAAGAATTAATGCCGGTTACTGGGCACTTCATTCATCTATTCCACCGGGAAGCACGAGAAACAGTTGACAAATAGCCAATTCGGGACCAAACTGAAAAGACAGACTGAATCAAGACACGTCCTAATGAGGATATAACTCAATAGGAAGATCCATCCCAATATATGTGTTGGGAGGAAACGGAAGAAACCGTCATCCACGAGGGTATATCTCAGTGGGGAACTGCAGAAGGAAAGACAGACACTTTCTGCTTATGGGGCTGACTCTATATGGAGAGATTTAAACGCCTGACATCTGCTTGGGAGAGATCTATTGAAGAGATCTATGAAAGCCATAGCAGGAGACAATCAAACAAGAGATATATGGCAAAAATGCAACATGAATATCTGATGTTTATGAATATGCGTGATTTATGTTTGATGAATGCTGACAAAACAGACATTTCTAACACAAACAGGGTCCAGGAATCAAACACCCGGTACTATACTTCCAGAGGAAAAAACCAACTGGAAAGCCAATCTGCCGGAGATCCACATGCTGAAAAGCAAAGATCTGCGGGGAGGCAAACGATCAGAGATATCACAAAATCTCTGAGTAATGGATCAACAATCAACCCAACTGGCACAGAAAGTCACAACCGGCATGAACAGCCACAACGACCAATCTGTTGGGGAGAAGGAGAAATCCCGAGATATCTGCAGGGGAATCCTCAGTATCAACTGGGATACAAAAGTTCATTGCACAAGCGAGAACTGCTATGAAAGAAAATTCACGCAACTCCGCTGGGGAACAACCCACAAGAGGAGAACAGATCATCCACGTAGAATCTTCTGCACAAGCAACTCTACCTGGGGGAGAACACAAATAGCCACTCCATCGGGAATACACCCACTGAAGGAAAAACGGATCACACAAATAGATTCTGCAACAAGCCACTCTACTGAGGATCAAAAGCAATCAGGGAATCAACCCAATCTCTGGATGCTAGGCCACCAACCAACCCTACTGGGGAAACAGAGATTTCAACAAGCAGAAACTGCCACACAAGCAACTCTGTCGAGGATACCAGCTCTGGCGGAGACTCTGAGGGGAATATCACAGATGCAATCCTGACTCTGTTGGGAACACCAACTCTTTTGGGGATTTTGCATAAATACAATCCACCAAACCACAAATCTACTGACGGCTAGGGAATCCACTGAGGGGCCCATTGGGGATACGGAGGAGAGTTGGGGCATCAACCACTGAATGCTACACCTTCCAAACACAAATCCACAACTGTTGAGGAGGAAAATAATCACTTCTCTGCTGAAGGCTAAATGCTCTGATGGGGAGCTAGCAACAAATCTGCAGGCGACTGCGCTGAGGAAAAGTGGTAAAGTACCGGGATATCAACCCACCCATCACTGAATCTTCAAAAGAAAGCAACCATGCTGAGGAGAGAAACAACAACTCTGCTAGCGACTGCACTGGAGAGAGACTACTGCTGGAGAAGAAAACGAAGTCTTCAACAAGCACTCTGCTTGGGGAACAACCCACAACAACAACTCTGCTTGGGGAACAACCCCAACATCAAAGCAGGAGAAAGAGGATACAACCATGCCAGGCATATGAACAAATGTCTTACCTGTTGGGAATCATGCCACCCTTGGGAGAGCACTGAGAAATTCTTAAGTATCCTTTCATCATTGTGAATGTTCACTTTGTTTAAAACAACAATTTGAAAAAAATTATTTGTTTAAAACAATGATATTTTATTAATTAAAACATGCAAAACATTTGTTGAATTGAAACAAATAAGAGTGCAAATAATTGGATAAAGCTCAAATTGATTTGATGGAATGGTAGCCTGCAAATGGCAAGACTCCATAGATCTGTACAAGTTTGAAATCAGTGATATATATTGGAAGAGGGCTACATTGAACATAATGATCCTTTCTATACCAATTTGAATCTTGATGTATTCGAAGCTTCAGTCGACGACGAATCGAGAACCTCTGACGAAAAGACGGCTGCGGAACAGAAGGTCTTGTCAGGATGCAGTTACTTGCAAAATCCCTAATTTTGCCTAGATTGCCCCAGGGTGAGGTACTCAATCTAGCGGGATGCAAATATTCTTCTTTTTTCATGTCTCTAACTTTTGCCTGGATAACCCTTTCGGGTTTTCCACCGAGACACTCATTTTTGCCTAAGCCGCCCTTTCGGGTTTTCAACTTAGCGAGCTATTCTGTTTTTCATTTGCATATACTGTTTTTTAGGCAAAGTATTTCTTGACTGCATCTGAATTCACAGGACGAGTGAAATCCTCCCCATCCATTGTTGTAAGCATCAAAGCACCGCCTGAAAAGGCTCTCTTAACAACATATGGACCCTCATAGTTTGGAGTCCACTTGCCCCTGGAATCGGGCGCGAAAGACAAGACTTTCTTGAGCACGAGGTCACCTTCTCGGAACACACGAGGCTTGACCTTCTTATCGAATGCTTTCTTTATCCTCTGCTGATATAACTGACCATGGCACATGGCAGTCAATCGCTTCTCTTCAATCAAATTCAGTTGGTCATAACGACTCTGAATCCATTCAGCATCAGTCAACTTGGCTTCCATCAAGACTCTCATTGATGGGATCTCCACCTCTAATGGGAGAACAACCTCCATGCCATAAACAAGAGAGAAAGGGGTTGCCCCTGTTGAAGTGCGGACAGATGTACGATAACCATGCAAAGTAAAGGGCAGCATCTCATGCCAATCTTTATATGTAACTGTCATCTTCTGGATAATCTTCTTGATATTCTTATTAGCAGCTTCAACAGCCCCATTCATCTTAGGTCTGTAAGGAGAGGAGTTATGGTGTGCAATCTTGAACTCAGCGCACAACTCATCCATCATCTTATTATTCAGATTAGATCCATTATCAGTAATGATCTTATCTGGCACACCATAACGGCAAATCAGCTGGTTCTTGATAAACTTCACAACCACCTGCCTGGTCACGTTCGCATACGAAGCGGCTTCAACCCATTTGGTGAAGTAATCAATTGCTACGAGAATAAACCTGTGCCCATTGGACGCTTTCGGCTCAATCATGCTGATCATGTCGATTCCCCACATAGAGAAAGGCCATGGTGATGAAATCACATTCAGAAGTGTCGGAGGAATATGAATCTTATCCGCATAAATCTGAGACTTGTGGCATTTCTTCATATATTTGCAGCAGTCAGACTCCATTGTCAGCCAATAGTAGCCTGCTCTTAACATCTTTCTAGCCATGGCATGTCCATTGGAGTGAGTACCAAATGAACCCTCATGGACCTCAGTCATCAACAGGTTTGCTTCGTGTCTATCCACGCATCTGAGCAAAAGCATGTCAAAGTTTCTCTTATACAGCACTTCACCACTGAGGTAGAAACTGCCTGACAACCTTCTCAAAGTTTTCCTATCTTTCACAGATGCCCCAGGCGGGTAGACCTGGTTCTGGAGGAAATTCTTGATATCAAAATACCAAGGCTTGTCATCATTCACTCCTTCCACTGCAAATACATGAGCTGGTCTATCCAAGCGCATCACGGCAATGTTGGGAACTTCATTCCAATACTTGACCACAATCATGGAAGCAAGCGTAGCAAGGGCATCTGCCATCCGATTATCCTCTCGAGGAATATGATGAAAGTCAACTTCTATAAAGAATGTTGAAATCCTCCTTGCATAATCTCTATATGGAATGAGACCAGGCTGATTCGTCTCCCATTCACCCTTGATCTGATTGACAACTAGGGCCGAATCACCATACACATCGAGATGCTTGATTCTCAAATCAATACATTCTTCCAATCCCATAATTCAGACCTCATACTCAGCCATATTATTCGTGCATTTGAAAGTTAGCCTTGCTGTAAGCGGAATATTTGTGCCATGAGGAGTAATGATTACTGCCCCAATTCCATTTCCGTACTGATTCACAGCGCCATCAAACACCATCGTCCATCTGGAACCAGATTCTGGACCTTCATCAAGTGTAGGCTCATCACAATCTTTCATTTTCAAATACATAATCTCCTCATCTGGGAAGTCGTACTGAACAGACTGATGATCTTCAATCGGCTGGTGCGCTAAATGGTCAGCCAAGATACTACCTTTGATAGCTTTCTGAGCTCGATACTCAATATCATACTCAGACAACAACATCTGCCAACGGGCAATCCTCCCAGTTAAAGCAGGCTTCTCGAAAATATACTTGATTGGATCCAATCGGGATATCAACCAGTAGTATGATTTATCATGTACTGGCGCAAACGCTTAGCAGCCCAAGCCAAAGCATAGCACGTCTTCTCAAGCATAGAGTATCGAGACTCACAATCAGTAAACTTCTTACTGAGGTAGTAGATAGCAGATTCTTTCTTCCCTGATTCATCTTGTTGACCAAGTACACAACCCATCGAGTCCTCAAGAACAGTCAAATACATGATCAGAGGTCTTCCTTCTACAAGAGGAGACAAGATCGGAGGTTCAGACAGATATTCCTTGATACTCTCGAAAGCTTTCTGGCAATCTTCGGTCCAATCATGAGACTGATCTTTCCGAAGGAGCTTGAATATCGGCGCACATGTGGCAGTCATGTGAGATATAAATCTGGAAATATAGTTCAAGCGGCCAAGAAAACCTCGGACTTGCTTCTCAGTTTTGGGTGCAGGCATCTCTTGTATTGCTTTGACCTTTGCAGGATCAACCTCAATACCTCTCTCGCTAACAACGAAACCCAACAACTTGCCGGAACGGACTCCAAATGTACATTTGTTCGGATTCAGACGAAGTCTAAACTTCCTCAGACGTTGAAAAAGCTTCAACAAATGCTCAACATGTTCAACATCCGTTCGGGACTTAGCAATCATATCATCAACATAGACCTCTATCTCCTTGTGCATCATATCATGAAACAAAGTAGTCATTGCACGTTGATACGTGGCTCCGGCGTTCTTCAAACCGAAGGGCATCACTCGATAACAGAATGTTCCCCAAGGTGTGATGAATGTTGTCTTCTCCATATCCTCGGGTGCCATCTTGATTTGATTATATCCGGAAAATCCGTCCATAAAGGAAAAGACTTTGAATTTAGCTGTATTGTCTACCAACATGTCAATGTGTGGTAGAGGGAAATCATCTTTTGGACTAGCTTTGTTCAAATCTCTGTAATCAACACACATACGGACTTTTCCGTCTTTCTTAGGCACAGGCACAATATTGGCCACCCATTGAGGATATGTAGAAGTCACCAGAAACTCCGCATCAATTTGCTTCTGAACTTCCTCTTTGATCTTCACTGCCATATCTGAATGAGTTCTTCTGAGCTTCTGCTTCACAGGCACGCACTCAGGCTTCAAAGGCAGGAAATGTTGCACAATATCCGTATCTAGACCCGGCATGTCTTCATATGACCAAGCAAAGATATCGGAATATTCTCGTAGTAACTCAATCAATCTCTTCTTGACAGACTCTTCAAGAAGTGCCCCAATCTTCACCATACGAACACAATCTTCAGACCCCAAGTTGACTGTTTCTAGATCTTCGAGATGCGGCTGAATGATCTTCTTCTCGTGCTCAAGGAGACGGGTAATCTCATCAGGAAACTCTTCAACATCATCTTCCTCTGCCTCGAATACAGGGAATTCAAAATTGGGAGATGGCGTTGGATCATTATGTTCAATTGGTTTTAGAATCAACCTGCATAATGATTTTGGTTAATAAAAACTTCAGAATTTAAACAAGCAAATCATTATGCAGATGAAAAGATTGTTTTTATTCTTGTTTTTTATGGGTTTTTTGTGATCACTGATTTCATGCAAAAGCAAAAAGTGAAAACAAATGGAAAAACAAATGTTTAACAATGCATTAATTGAATGAAATATCATTGTATAAATGCTGCCAACAATGTCATCACTTCTCCTTTTGGCATGGGAGAAGGGTTTTGAACAAAGTGAACCATTACTCTGATCTATGAATGACTGTAGGAACATCTACAGCGACCCAATTGTGGCAGACACTACCAGGTATGATGAAGTTGCTCAGATCCTCTGCATCCTCTTCCAAGATAGCAGCAGCCTCTTCAGGTTGATCAGCATGGATGAATCCCCCACTCTTGAACAAACCTTGCTCGTTGAATGCCCCAGAGGAATAGCCAATGCCAGCCCGTGATCTATTGCCTTCAAGCTCAATCATCTTCCCTAAACCAGCAACTGCGCCACATTCAACGGCCAGCTTCGTATCACGGTAGGAAGCAAATGAAGGAGACTTCTTCTCAATTGGCTCAGCAATAGACAAAGCTTGGAACGGAGTTCCAACTTCATCCTCATCATCAATATACGAGAAAGAAGACAGGTGGCTAACCAGGAGAGCCTTTTCTCCCCCTACCACAACCAGTTTCTTGTTCTTAACGAATTTCAGCTTCTGGTGTAGGGTGGATGTCACGGCGCCAGCCTCGTGAATCCATGGTCTACCAAGGAGACAGCTATATGATGGGTGGATATCCATAACCTGGAAGGTAACTTGGAAATCACTAGGTCCAATCTTGATTGGGAGATCGACTTCCCCAATCACATTCTTACGCGACCCATCAAAAGCCTTCACAACAACCCCACTCTGCCTCATAGGAGGACCTTGATATGACAATCGAGAGAGTGTGGTCTTTGGAAATACATTAAGAGATGATCCAGTGTCCACCAGCACGTTGGACATGGCATCAGTCTTGCAGTTCATAGAAATGTGTA
The DNA here is from genome assembly GCF_024323335.1 of Lathyrus oleraceus. Classification (NCBI taxonomy): domain Eukaryota; kingdom Viridiplantae; phylum Streptophyta; class Magnoliopsida; order Fabales; family Fabaceae; genus Lathyrus; species Lathyrus oleraceus. The sequence continues at coordinate 234,274,183 of NC_066582.1, forward strand.
AAGCCATGTTGTGGTCTCTTCCCTCCTCAGGGAGATCAGCGTCATAGAAACTCAAAGTGTTGCAAGCAGTGATGTTTGCAACTATACTATCAAACTGTTCAATGGTGACATCATGATCAACATATGCCAAATCCAAAACTTTCTGCAGAGCCTCCCTATGGGGTTCTGAATTCAAAAGCAGAGATAATACGGAGATTTTGGATGGCGTTTGTAGAAGCTGGTCTACAACATTGTACTCACTCTTTTTGATGAGCCTCAGCATCTCATCACATTCTTCATTCATAGCGCCACTCGGGCCACCAGAAGAAGTAGGAGTCTTTTGTACAGAGGAGGGTTTGGCAACAGCAAGTGCCAGGTTCTGAACATTCACAGCGGTCCCAACCGGACGCTCGGCAGAATCAGAAGCAACAGCTCTAGCCTGAGGCTTAGGAGCAGAAAACACACGACCGCTGTGGGTCAACCCGCTCACATCAGCAATATTGGTAACAGAAGTTGAAGGCAACGACACTTCTTTCCCATCTTCCACAGCAACGGGATTGTACCGGAAAGGAATAGCTCTATCAGAAGCATAAGGCACAGGGCCTGCGGGCTTGATTATCAGAGAAGGAGAGACCTTCGGCTTGCTGCCATCATAACGAATGACAACAGGCTCAGGCAGCTTGAACACAGGGGAAATAACATTCACTTTTGGTTCGTCTTCATCAACATTACGGTTCTGAAGAATCTCTATGGTTCCTTCGTCCAATAGCTCTTGAAGCTCTCTTCGCACTTGGCGACAACCCAGTCTATTGACGGAGCAAATGCGGCATCTGTCATGGTCATGCTCCATATGGCTGTACTGACACAGCAAACGATGTAATTCGACCAATGACTGTCGAATATGACTCACATATTTGACTTTATACTTGCCAGGGCACCCCTGGACCATGTTCACTGATTTCCCATGCTCGGGCAATGGGTTCTTCGTAACATTGGGGCCTGAGTCCTTGAAGCTCAGGATACCGCACCGCATAAGGTCTTGCACCTTAGTCTTCAACGGATAGCAGTTCTCTATGTTATGTCCCGGAGCACCGGAATGGTAAACACAATGTTGATCTGGCTTATACCATCATTGCGAATTCGCAGGCATAGCTGAAGGATCCTTGGGAGTAACCAGTTTCCTTTCCAACAAGGAAGGATGCAATTCAGCGTATGACATAGGAATCGGATCGAAATTGATCTTCTTCCTATCATAATTCAGATTAGCCTGGTTACTAGTGCTGCCACGAGGCTGGTAAGCCTGTTGCTGTGGACGGTGCTGTTGCTGATACTGAGGTTGTTGCTGATGCTGATGCTGATTGGGCTGCTGATACTGAGCACTATCTCTGAAAACAGGTGCTATATGAGCCACCTGGTGCTGATTACCGGTACGACGTACTGGCTTCCTCTGAACAGAGGGTCTTCTTGGCTTAGCATGGGACTGCACAACATATGCCTCCCAATCTTTCTTCTTAAACGCCTCATACCGTTTAGAAGAGCTCTCATCCTTCGACAGACGTCCTTCACGGACTCCTTCCTCCAGATGCATCCCCATGTTCACCATCTCGGTGAAATCGGAGGGAGCGCTTGCAACCATCCGCTCATAATAGAATGAGCTAAGAGTCTTCAAAAAGATCTTAGTCATTTCTTTCTCTTCCAGCGGAGGAGTAATCTGAGCTGCTACCTCTCACCATCTCTGGGCGTACTCCTTAAATGTCTCCTTATCCTTATGAGACATGGCCCTGAGTTGATCACGGTCAGGTGCCATATCAACATTATATTTGTACTGCTTGACGAAGGCTTCGCCAAGATCGTTGAAGGACCGGATGTTTGCACTATCCAGGCTCATATACCAGCGAAGAGCCGCACCGGACAAACTATCCTGAAAATAATGGATCAGAAGCTGATCATTATCTGTTTGCGTAGACATTTTCCTGGCATACATAACCAGGTGAGCGAGAGGGCAGGTGTTCCCCTTATATTTTTCAAAGTCAGACACTTTGAACTTGATTGGAATTTTAACACCGGGAACAAGGCAAAGTTCAGCAGCAGACTTGCCAAACAAATCTTTCCCTCGGAGGGTCTTCAATTCCTTTCGCAGCTCGAGGAATTGATCATTCATTGCTTCCATCTTCTCATTGACATCTGGGTCCTCAGACGGCTCAGAATGATAGATGGTGTCGTCTACCCTGGGGATGGTATGCACGACAGGAGGAGCAGCAGCAAGGACCGGGCTAGATGCCGGCATAGAAGCAAAAGTTGGAGCTGGAATATCTGGCATGAAACCCGGAGGCATACCCCATGGAAACCCGGCTGGCATGGCATTTGGCACGAAATGAGCACTGGCAGCTGGCACAGTCGGAGCAACGACTTCTGAAATAACCGTCCTCTGGGGAGGAGTTGCAGGAGGTGGAGAAGGTTGATTCTGAGCAGCCAGAAACTGCTCCATCAAAGCACTCAGACGAGCGACCTCTTCCTTCAGTTCTCTGTTCTCTTGCTCAAGTTGATCCATTACTCTTGCAGAATTGGCTCTGGTATAGTACCGGTGAGTCAGCTTGTCTTCAAAATAAATGAAGAGCACAGAGTTAGGCCACAGACAAGAAGACCAAGAACGACACCTGCTTATGCAGAATGATGCATGCAATGCTCGTGCGTATGCTTTGTTTTTATTTTCAAGGAACCCTTAGGGTATTATTTGCAAATTTTTGAATATTTAAGCATTTAATATCATATGGAAAATATCTCATCAAATATATTTTTGAACAAAGAAGTACAACATTTTTGATTATTATAAGGGAAAAGGAAAATAGACATCCTATGGATCCCTAGAAGCTCGGGATGCCGGAAGACGAGATGCACAAAGCTTCTTGATCTCTCTCTCATAGGCTGCTTCCATATCCGCTTTCTCCTTTGCAAGTCGATCATACTTCCTCTTCCAGAATTTGGAAGACTGAGGAAGCAGAGAAGTCCAAGTATCATTCGGGTCGTCGATCACCTGATGCTCGAGAAACTCGATCAGAGCGTCCTTCTCCTTCAGCTGTTGAAGCAATTCTTCTCTTTCACGGATCCAAGCACGTGAAAGGTCTTCTTCTCTCAACTCCTCTACATCTTGGGTGGGGAGGGTTGAAGGCCCAACCACAACCAACGGTGTAGGTCTCGGATGATCGTACGGCATCAGATATTCAGAAGCTCTCTGTCTGACCCAAGAGGTATAAGGCTCCAAAGCAATGCAGTTCTTCAGACCCAACTCATTCCTGGTCTTCTTGCAGATCTTACGCCAAGCGCGGACAAATCTGGCTTTCAGGCCTTGGGGATCTTTACCCTCCTGAAAGAATACACCTTCTAACAGAATGTTATGAGGTTTATCCTTTAGGGGGAACCCAAGCTGAGGACGTGCTAGAATAGGATTGTAGTTGATCCCACCACATGTACCAAGAAGAGGCACATTATGGAATTCACCACAATAATCAATGATCTGCACAGTATCATACACGCGATCATACCAAGAGATATCATCATTAGTGAGAGACATAAGTCTCTGAGACCACCGTAGACATCCCTTGTTCTCCTTGAAAGCAACTGTCTGCGGCAAGTGAGAAATAAACCACTTATACAGTAGAGGCAGACAACACACAATAACTCCTCCACCCTTTGCATTCCTCAGATGCAAAGAGAAATAGGCATCACCCAACAGAGTCGGAACGCGATTAAGAACTGAGAAGATCCTAATGGCGTTCACATCCACAAATTTGTCGATGTTGGGGAATAATACCAAACCATAGATGAGCAGCACAAATAAAGCCTCAAAGGCATCCTCACTCATGGCCTTCCCATAAACGGTAGCTTGAGCGATGAGGAAATCGGAAGGAAGACCCTGAATTCCACCTTTGGTAGTCAGATTATCTTTAATCAAGGCTTCATCTATGTGCAACAAGTCTGCAATCTCTCGAGAAGTAGGAATACTCTCTAAGCCACTGAACGGCACCTGATCCAGAATCGGGATCCCAATAAGATGAGCATACTCCTCAAGCGTAGGCAACAGCTGGAAGTCCGGAAAAGAGAAGCAGTGATACAGAGGATCATAAAACTGTGCCAAGGTACTCATCAAACCCTCATCAACCTGAGTAGTCAACAGAGGCAGAAGCTTCCCATAGCGAGCTTTGAAACCCAAAGGATCTAATACATAAGATGTCAGATCCCTTAACTCTTTCACATCGGGCTGTCTAAAGTTGTACTTCTTTGTATGCCTTTTTGGTGTTTCCATGTCTGAAAATTTTGCAAAGAAACCCTTTAAGTTCCTTGAAAACTTTCTGATTTTCTGATGACATGAATGCAGATGAATGCATGAATGCAACAATCACACTCAAGGATCAAGCAAGTCACACCAAACAAAGGTCATGGGAAAGCTCATTGTATCCCTAATATCAATCATCCATTTTGGTGGATTATGGTTTTCACCTTATCAACACCCAAGTTCCATTGATATTAACAATACCTGAACCGGCTCAATCATCCTTAATATCAACCATCCATTTTGGTGGATTATGGTTTTCACCTTATCAACACCCAAGTTCCATTGATATTAAGGATACATGAACGACTCAACCATGAATCACGGGTTTGTTGAGAGTCACGAGCATGGAGTCTCGGTTAAGAACCACCCAAAGGGAGTGTACTAGGGTTTAAACCTGCCAAACATGTTCTACCAGAGGTTCCCATAATCATCGTCCCATCTTTCGGATATTATCGGAGGAACGAATACTCGTATTCCAAAAATATTCTCAAGAGAGACTCTTATGAGTGTAGTATCGCGTAACAATCGCATCAGATCTGACATCTGAACGACCTCCGCACTACGTCCTAAAAATAGGCCAAGATGGGCTTGGTAAACTACGGTTCTTGGCTTCTAAGGCACATGATTGAAAGAATAATGCCTAACCACAAATAACTTGTGTGACATTATTAATCCAACATGACCTCCACCAAGTGAATGGACTCGCAAGTCAACTTGTTAAGGAATACTCCACACAAGTCAACAAGACTACGCCATTCTCCTATCCTAGAGTGCACTCGAGTTCGGGTATAGAACTCATCTCACAGAGATCACCAAAGCAAACAACAATTGTATATCAAGCAATTCAAACATTACAATCAATACAGTTATCCCAAATTGTACAAAAATATGTCATATAGCAAATAAACAAATATCATACAACAAGGGTGAAAAGTAGGCAATACCACCAAGGATGAGATTCCCCAGCAGAGTCGCCACTTTTCTGTAGCGGTGTATTCGTTACTTTATGATTTATTGATTAAATCAAAAGCAAAGCATACAAAGAAATCGAGTCGCCACCGCACTTTTATTTATCCAAAGGATTGGCTAAAAAGCGAACAAAAGCCTAAGAAGTTTTACACATAGAAAACTAATGAAAAGATCAGAGAATCTGGGTAAGGGGTTAATTACGCAATGGGAAGGTGTTAGGCACCCAAAACGTCCTAGGTACTCCTAGGGAGCCCTTTTCACACTTGTTGTATAAAAAGTTTATTTGTTTATGACATATTGTGCAAACATGATTGGGAATATGAGAGAAGAATATACAATTTAATATTTTTGTGTTTGAACGGATGAACCCGTTGCCTACGTACCTTCCATGAAAGGTAAGGATCAAAACGCCGTAGTTCGGCTAAAAGATTTCCAAAATGTAGGTGAATTGATTTTAAAACAAGAGCACTAAGGCTTTTCATTATCAACAGGAGAAAACTCAACCAAGACCAATAGCTTCAACATACTAGTGAGGGGTTAACCCTATAATAAGTATGGAAGACTTACAATCAACTCACTAAGGATGTGGTGAGATTTATATCAACCACTATGATAATTGAAACCTATGGCTAATGTATGAAAACATATCAACAATGGACCAAGCCACAAAACAATTGAATGGGTGTTATTAACCAATTATGAGTATTTACAAAATATGGTCAAAGTATGATTAGAATTCAATTCAAAGAAGTGTTATGAAATGGAGTTTGAAAAATCAAAGGCCTAAAGCCTAGGTTTCTAATTTGAAAAGAGATGAAAATGTTTGCATAATAGTTCAAAGTTTTTGAATTAACAATGTGAAAAGGGAGTTTTGGAAACACACACATGAATGAAAGGGTGAGGAAGTAAAACTTCTTAGATGTTCACCTCTTGAAATCATATGGAAGATGATTCAAGTGTGTCCTTTGGAGTGAGGCAACAATGCAAATAAGCAAATGATCACAGCAAGGTGATACCGGATGCCAATCAATGGACTTATACCAATCTCACAAACGAACATGGATACCGGATACCAATCAATGGATTTACACCAATCTCCTAAAACAAAACAAAGATACCGGATGCCAATCAATGGACTTATACCAATCTCCTAAAACAAAATAATGATACCGGATGCCAATCAATGGACTTATACCAATCTCACAAACAAACACGGATACCGGATACCAATCAATGGATTTACACCAATCTCCTAAAACAAAACAATGATACCGGATGCCAATCAATGGACTTACACTAGTCTCACAAGGCAAAACAAAACATGGATATCAGATGCCAATCTAATCTGGGCTTATACCAATCTCCAAAGGATGATCATAGGAGTACAAATGCCAACAACACGGACTTACAATTGCATCCTCACATACAATAAACAAACAAGAGCAATAAGCAAAGGGGATACTAGTTGCCAACAAATGGTCTTACACTCAATCCCTTCCAAATCATAGGATCAATGACCAACAACTGGACTTACAACTGATTCCTCAATGGACAAACAAAGATGTCACAAAGATATGAAATGATGATCATGCAATAATGAACAATTAATGATGATAAATGCACAAAGGCAAACAAGCAAACATGCATAAATGAATCAAGCAATCAATCAAGCAAGTTAGATAGCACACACTATATACAAGCAATTAGGCTCAAGCAAGGGTTAGACTATAAAGTCAACTGGAATGGGGTAAGTTGTGCTCTTAACCTTAACATTGAGAGTTAAGGTGAAGAAGATGAAATGGAAATGAGGGGTGTGCCTCATAGCTCTTATCCCTGGCCTGGGAGAGCTTTGAATATTAGAAGGTGTGGGAGTTCAGAAAGTTGGAACTCTCTCCACAAGAGAATGACTCTATAGATATTGGGTTAAGATCCACAATGCATCAACATGTAATGTGAGCAAAGGGATGACACACTGAATAGTAGGAGATGGACTACACATCTCTTTTATCTACCAATTGCCTCATATGAGGACTTTTCCTGCTTAGGACAAAGATAAACAATCACAAGCATTGCCTCTTAAGGAGGACTTCAGACAGGTGCCTGGCCACATAACAAGCCAGGTCTTCCAGACTACATGAAGAAGAGAGATTATACCTAATTGGTTAAGCAACCAAGCAAAAGCAAGTTCAAAATGAACTTAAGCAACTAATGTACCTGTGGAAACATCAAACAAATCAGTACAACTATACAGACAAACCAGCAGTTAATGCAACAGACAACCAACATAGGCAAAGGCATAAGCCACAAGTCAATCTCAATTGAATCAACATCAACCTACAAAAACACACATTAGTGATCAAAAGCAAATATAAAATGCTCTCAAGATGAGGCATCATCAATTGTGTAACCTGCATGTGCAACCTGAAACAAAGCTTCAAACATGAGAGGCAAACCACTAGGACAAGGCCTAGGGTCAAAGAGGGAGAAATAATTCAAAACAGAACATGAAAATTGACATGAACCAACTTCAATCAAATAAGAAACTATTCCAAAAGATCTCATGTCAATATCAATTACCAAAAGAATTTCATAATCAAAACATGTCAAGATAGGCAAGTTGATACCACATTGAAGCAACAGAATGATCAAATGCATATTAATTCCAGAATGGCTCAATAAATCTCAAGCAAAATCATGGCTAAACAAGACACATCAAATGATCAACACACCAAAAATCATGGCATTTGGACAAGTATAAGCATGGCAATCAAATTCATCAAGTCATGGTAAGCATAAACAAGCTCAATGGAGGCACAACTTGATACATCAACTTAAGGCAATCCTAAAACAGAGATGACAAGTTATAAATGACTCAAACCAAAGCCACAATAAACTTCAATGTGTCTAGAAACAATGTACAAAATTTCAAGTTCATATGATAAAGCATAAGCATTTCCCAAATCATTGAAGTTCAACACTCATCAAAAGTCCACAAATGGTCAATCAGCAAATAAAATCTCAAACAAATCAGAAATGGATCCAACAATTCCACAAAAATTCATGATCAATCCTAACATCCAGAAGGAGCAACATGCAAAAAATCACATCATTTGGCATTTTTTTGGCATGGGAAAGAAAATCAACAAATTGGACAAGAAATGGTGTGACACACATTGTCACACCCACATTAATCAGATCATATCTCAATAACCAAAAATGCTAAAAATGCAAACTCAATGCCAAGATGTCAATATGATGTCTAGTTTAAGCATGTCAATTTTCACATTCATTGGATCAACCATCATTATTTCACAAAGAAAATGGAAAGCAAGGTACATGATAGCATATGCATACATAAACCCTAGGCAAAATTAAAATCCAACCGAGCACAAATTCTGGAAAAATAACCATAAAATAGTAGACATCATGAGGAACAAAGTGCAAAAAACCACACATGAATTGGATCATTATTCATGGAGTTATGAATTTTTAAGTGAAGAGAAAAATCAAAAATCACATGAAAGCATGGTAAGAACATGGATGAGTAAAGGAAATAATTCAGCAAGGCAAGTTTGGAAATATCCATCATTAGGAATCGAACCGTGCGCCAATTTGAATTAGGCGCCAGTTAAGTGAAACGCACCGTTTCACATAACTGAGGTGGCACGGCAAAACAAAAGCGACCAATCAAAAGGCCATGTGGATGCCTCGCTGGACCAGTACATGGCCTCTAACACCAAATCACATGCAATACGCGGGGAAATGGATCAAACAAGCATCTGGAAAAGAAACCCTAACAAGTTCATCCGTGTTCATCGTGTTCATCATCATCAAGAACAAACATGCACAGAAATTCACCATACGCATACCAATGGACTCATCTCACATCATACAACACGGATCCATAACTAATTTAACCTAATTCAGCACATGTTCAAAGAATCGAGCAAGGAAAGTTTCACCTATCAAACTTATAATCATCATAACTAACTCATTACTGCATGAAATTCAAAGATCTAAAGCTCAGCATGATCAACATTAAAGGATCTAAAGCATGCATACATGAATTTCATGAATCGTGAGCATCGAAATCTAACCTTGCTGGAGAAACAGAAGTGGAATCGTGCAATTCAAGTCCTGAAATGCAGAAACAGATGTTCTTCCAAGCTTAGATGAATGAATGGATCAGGAAGAATAGCTCAATTGTGCTTGCTTTGTCCAGAAACTTCAACTGCCATGAAAGGATGCAAGGTTCAACAGTCTCGATTCTTTGAAGAATTCTTCTGGATCTTGCTTCAATCTACTTCAATTATGCTTGTAGATGATGAACAAACCACGAACCAGGCAATGTTTATGAAGAATTTGGATGAAAAAGTTGAGAGAAATTTGAGAGAAAATTTTCAGATCTGAAATTTGTGAGTTGTGGTTAGGGTTTTTCTGTTATGATTTCACTTATATACTCCTAATTAACCAAACTCTAAACATGTTTAACCAATGCTAATGCAAATTAAGGGAATTGGAGGTGTTTTGACAAATTGGCATTTTTCACCCTTGCATGAAAGTGGTGCATGAACAGTGTAACACCCCAAATAAAGAAAAAGAATTATTTAATTAAGTTGATAATATATTTATTAATTTAATTAAATAAAATTGAATTATTGGATTATTATTATTATTAATAATAATTATTGGAAAAATATATAAGTTGGAATAAGGAAAGGGTTTCATTTTTTTGGAAAAGGTTTCACGTGAGAAACAGAGAAGCTGCAGAGAAGAGGAAGAAGTGCAAAGAGCCGAAAAGCACGGTTGAGTAACGGAGAAGCTAAAGCTTAGAGATTTGCCGGATTGTTAAGGTAAGGGGGGTTTATCGTCGTTTAACGGGTATTATCGATTAACATGTAATGGGTAGTGATAAGCTGTTAATTTGACCGAATTGAGATTATGGATGCTGAAATATTATGATGAATAAGTTGAATTTAAGCTGAAATTAGATCGGTAGCTGTGTGAGTTGTGAGATTCTGAACGTATCGCTTTTTACGGATTTGGAATCGGAGGTCCGGAAGTCCTCCAACGGCGGAAAATGCGGAAACTCTGCATTCTGCCTTGTGTTAGCGCAGGAACTGCTGTTTCGCCTGCGTTAACCGGTTAACCCAGGGTGTTAACCGGTTAACACTGTTATAAATTGAGAAAATGTGGAGTTTTGCCTGCGTTAACCGGTTAACCTATAGCGTTAACCGGTTAACACTGTTGCGTTTTGCCAGAAATGGTATTTTTGTCCTGCGTTAACCGGTTAACCTATAGCGTTAACCGGTTAACACTGTTGCAGTGTGGAAAAATAGTTGATTTTTATGTTGTAAATGCAATTGGTAGTTGGCCTATTGTAGTTAATTTCGATGAATAAAATTGTTGAGTTTATGTTGTGAAATGCTGATGCAAATATGTTGAAAAGTTGATTTTAAGTTGTTTTGTTGAAAGTATTAAGTTGTAGGCTGATGAGCCAAAGTTGATTATAAGTTGTTTTGTTGAAAGAAAAGCTGTTATGTTGCTGTTGTTCTTATGTTGTTGAGTTCAAGTCGTACATGCCATAGACATTCATATGCATTAAGTCGGGGCTTTTGCTCACACCACGTTGGCCTGGATTGGCAAAAATTATGGGGCTTTTGCTCACACCACGTTGGCCTGGATTGGCAGAATTTTAAGTTGAAAGTTGAAGGCTTATGCCTTGATGCCCACTAAACTGGCAATGATTTTAAGTTGGGAGTTTTACTCCAAATGGTACCACATGCATAAAGAGTCGAGTCTCATTGAGTTGCATTTTAGGTTGTTATTGAGTTGTATTTACGTTGTATTTGCGTATGATAATTGAGTTGAATGTGCCGTTACCGGATGCATGATATGATTTGGGTGATTAACGTGTAGAATTACTAAACATAACATGATGATTTATAATATTTGTTATATCGATTGAGAAACTCACCCTTACAATATTTTTCAGGTAACGAGCAGTGAGTTGAGTAGGAGCTAGTGCTTAAAGTCTAGTGTGGTTAGAGGGTCATGCTCTGATAGATGTAACATCGGGACGGGATGTTTGAATTGTCGAATAAATGTTAATTTTGATGAATTACAGATGTTGAAATATTTTATCCGCTGCGTATTGTTAAAGAAGTTTTTATGTCGAATAAAATTGAGTATGACTGCTTTTATGTTGAATTATGTGAAGAAGTTGTTATGTGACACCCTTGAGTGACAATATTTACTCTGATATGTATGATTTATATGCTGTTGTTTTAATTAAATATTTGGGGTATTAGAAGGGTGTTACATTAGTGGTATCAGAGCAGGTCGGTCTGTCCGGCCAGTTGTCGTGTCGTTACCGTCTAACAATTGTGTAATTGTTACTAGTCTAACTTTTAAGTTGTGTTGTAGTGATAAGTTGAAATGGCTGGAAGGAATGACGCTGCAATGGCTGCCGCAATGCAAGCGATGGCACAAGCTGTGCAGAACTTGCCAAATGCTGGTGGAGATGCTGGATCACGTAGCTTGGCGACTTTTCAGAGAGAGAATCCGCCGGTGTTTAAGGGAAAGCATGATCCAGATGCAGCCTTGGGATGGTTGAAAGAGATTGAGAGAATCTTTCGTGTTATGGATTGCACTCCAGCTCAGAAGGTTCGGTATGGTACTCACATGCTAGCAGTCGAAGCTGATGACTGGTGGCTAGAGACTCACGAGAGGTTGACCGTGGCGGGTGAAGACATTACTTGGGATGTATTCCGTAGGGAATTTCTGAGGAAGTATTATCCGGAAGATGTCCGTGGTAAGAAGGAAATTGAGTTCCTTGAGCTGAAGCAAGGAAACATGTCTGTCACGGATTATGCTGCAAAATTTGTGGAGTTGTCCAAATTTTATCCTCATTACACTGGTGCTGGTGCTGAATTTTCAAAGTGCATCAAGTTTGAAAACGGACTGCGCTCTGAAATTAAGAAGGCTGTTGGGTATCAGAAGATACGCATTTTTACTGAATTGGTTGATAGCTGCAGGATATTTGAAGAGGACAATAATGCTCATTATAAGATTGTCAGTGACCGCAGGGGAAAGCAGCATCAAAACCGTGGCAAGCCGTATGATGTTCCAGCTGGAAAAGGGAAACAAAGAGCTGCTCCGACCCAGAGAACTAGTGGGGGAGGTACTCCTGTTGGTATAGTTTGCTTCAAATGTGGTCAGGCTGGTCATAAGAGTAATGTGTGCACTGTTGAAGTAAAGAGGTGTTTTCGTTGCGGTAAGACTGGGCATGCAATAGCTGATTGCAAGCACAAGGAAGTGATTTGTTTTAATTACGGAGAAGAAGGGCATATTGGAAGTCAGTGTCAGAAGCCGAAGAAAGGGAATCAGTCAGGAGGCAAGGTCTTTGCTTTATCGGGTTCTGAGACTTCTGCAGATGATCGTTTGATCCGAGGTACGTGTTATATTAATGGCTTTCCTCTTGTAGCTATTATTGACACAGGTGCGACTCATTCCTTTATATCTTTGGATTGTGCTGTGAAACTTAAGTTAGAGATATCTGAGATGTTTGGTAGTATGGTAATTGATACTCCTGCGAAGGGTTCAGTGACTACTACTTCGGTTTGCTTAAATTGTCCTTTGAGCATTTTTGGTAGAGACTTTGGGATGGACCTAGTGTGTCTTCCACTAGTGCAGATTGATGTTATTCTGGGTATGAACTGGTTGGTGTTTAACCGAGTTTCTATCAATTGTTTTGATAAGACTGTGATATTTCCTGAGAGTGAGGAAGGAAAGAGTTTGTTTCTATCAGCGAGACAAGTGGATGAGGAAGTAGCTGATGGGGCAGAGTTGTTTATGCTGTTAGCGACTTTGGAGGCTAAAGATAAACTGATGATTTGCGATCTAGCTGTGGTGTGTGATTTTCCTGATGTGTTTCCGGAAGAAGTGAATGAATTGCCGCCAGAGCGTGAAGTGGAGTTCTCTATTGACTTGGTACCTGGTACTAGACCGATATCGATGGCTCCGTACCGTATGTCTGCTGTTGAGTTGACTGAATTGAAGAGTCAGTTGGAAGATCTATTGGATAAGAAATTTATTCGTCCGAGTGTGTCACCGTGGGGTGCACCAGTGCTATTGGTTAAGAAGAAAGAAGGTACTATGAGGTTGTGTGTGGACTACAGGCAACTGAATAAAGTGACGATCAAGAATCGGTACCCTTTGCCGAGGATTGATGATTTGATGGATCAGTTGGTTGGTGCAAGTGTGTTCAGCAAAATAGATTTGAGATCTGGGTATCATCAGATACGTGTGAAGACTGAGGATATTCAGAAGACTGCTTTCAGGACAAGGTATGGACATTATGAGTATTCTGTAATGCCTTTTGGTGTGACTAATGCACCTGGAGTATTTATGGAGTATATGAATAGGATTTTCCATCCGTACCTAGACAAGTTTGTTGTGGTGTTTATTGATGATATTTTGGTGTATTCGAAATCTGAAGAAGAACATGCTGAGCATTTGAGAGTGGTGTTGGAAGTCCTACGAGAAAAGAAGTTATTTGCTAAACTGTCTAAATGTGAATTTTGGTTAGAAGAGGTTAGTTTTCTTGGTCATGTGATTTCAAGAGGTGGTGTTGCTGTTGATCCTTCTAAGATGGAAGCGGTGTCTAAGTGGGAAGCTCCGAAGTCAGTTTCTGAGATAAGAAGTTTTCTTGGACTTGCAGGTTACTATAGGAAGTTCATTGAAGGGTTTTCTAAGTTGGCGTTACCGTTGACGATGTTGACTAGAAAGGGGCAAGCATTTGTTTGGGACTCAAAATGTGAAGAAGGGTTCCAAGAGTTAAAGAGAAGGTTAACTAGTGCTCCTATTCTGATATTACCGAGTTCATCGGAACCATTTGAAGTCTACTGTGATGCTTCATTGTTGGGTTTGGGTGGCGTGTTGATGCAGAATAAGCAGGTTATAGCTTATGCTTCAAGACAGCTGAGGGTTCATGAGAGGAACTATCCGACGCATGATTTAGAGTTGGCAGCTGTGGTGTTTGTTCTGAAGTTATGGAGACATTACTTGTACGGGTCAAGATTTGAGGTTTTCAGTGACCACAAAAGTTTAAAGTATTTGTTTGATCAGAAAGAGCTGAATATGAGACAGAGGAGATGGTTGGAGTTTCTGAAGGATTATGACTTTGGTTTGAATTACCATCCGGGTAAAGCAAACGTAGTGGCTGATGCATTGAGTCGGAAATCATTACATATGTCTATGCTAATGGTTAAGGAATTGGATTTAATTGAACAGTTTAGAGACTTGAGTTTAGTGTGTGAGAGTACTCACAATAGTGTTAAATTGGGAATGTTGAAGTTGACGAGTGGTATTCTGGATGAGATCAGAGAGGGTCAGAAATCTGATATGCTTTTGGTTGATAAGTTGACTCTAGTGAATCAAGGTCAAGGTGGCGAATTCAGAATTGATGAGACTGGTATTTTGAAATTTGGTAGTCGGGTGTGTGTTCCGGATGTTACAGAACTTAAGAAGAGTATTCTTGAAGAAGGACATCGTAGTGGGTTGAGTATTCATCCTGGAGCTACGAAGATGTATCATGATTTAAAGAAGTTATTTTGGTGGCCGGGAATGAAAAGAGAAATTGCGAGTTTTGTCTATTCTTGTTTGACTTGTCAGAAGTCAAAGATTGAGCATCAGAAGCCGTCTGGGCTAATGCAACCGTTGGCTATTCCAGAGTGGAAGTGGGATAGTATCAGTATGGATTTTGTTTCTGGTTTACCGAGGACAGGTAAGAATTTTGAAGCTATTTGGGTGATTGTTGACAGATTAACAAAGTCGGCTCATTTCATTCCGATTAGAATGGATTATCCGTTAGAAAAGTTGGCTGAGTTGTATATTGAGAAGATTGTAAGTTTGCATGGTATTCCGTCGAGTATTGTTTCGGACAGAGATCCTAGATTTACATCGAAGTTCTGGGAAGGTTTGCGGAGAGCTTTGGGAACTAAGCTGAGATTGAGTTCTGCATATCATCCGCAGACTGACGGTCAGACTGAGAGGACGATTCAGTCATTAGAAGATCTTTTGAGAGCTTGTGTTTTGGAAAAAGGAGGTGGTTGGGATTGTTATTTACCGTTGATTGAGTTTACCTACAACAATAGTTTTCATTCGAGCATTGGTATGGCGCCGTTTGAAGCTTTGTATGGTAGGAGATGTCGGACACCGTTATGTTGGTATGAGTCCGGTGAGGGTGCTGTGGTTGGACCGGAGATTGTTCAACAAACTACAGAAAAGATTAAGATGATTCAGGAGAAGATGAGAATTGCTCAGAGTCGTCAGAAGAGTTATCATGACAAGAGGAGGAAGTCACTTGAGTTTCAAGAGGGGGATCATGTGTTTCTTCGTGTTACTCCGATAACTGGTGTTGGTCGAGCCTTGAAGTCGAAGAAGTTGACACCGCGATTTATTGGTCCTTATCAGATTTCGGAGAGGATAGGAGAAGTAGCCTATCGTATCGCTTTACCGCCGTCACTTGCGAATTTGCATGAAGTTTTTCATGTGTCTCAGTTGAGGAGGTACGTTCATGATCCGTCGCATGTTGTCCAAGTAGATGATGTACAGGTGAGAGATAACCTGACTGTTGAAACATCACCTATGAGGATCGAGGATCGAGAGTTGAAGCAGTTGCGGGGTAAGGAGATTACCTTAGTGAAGGTAGCTTGGGGAGGACCAGCAGGTGGCAATGTGACTTGGGAACTGGAGAGTCAGATGAAGGAGTCTTATCCAGAGTTATTTGTTTGAGGTATGTTTTCGAGGACGAAAACTCTTTTAGTGGGGGAGAGTTGTAACACCCCAAATAAAGAAAAAGAATTATTTAATTAAGTTGATAATATATTTATTAATTTAATTAAATAAAATTGAATTATTGGATTATTATTATTATTAATAATAATTATTGGAAAAATATATAAGTTGGAATAAGGAAAGGGTTTCATTTTTTTGGAAAAGGTTTCACGTGAGAAACAGAGAAGCTGCAGAGAAGAGGAAGAAGGGCAAAGAGCCGAAAAGCACGGTTGAGTAACGGAGAAGCTAAAGCTTAGAGATTTGCCGGATTGTTAAGGTAAGGGGGGTTTATCGTCGTTTAACGGGTATTATCGATTAACATGTAATGGGTAGTGATAAGCTGTTAATTTGACCGAATTGAGATTATGGATGCTGAAATATTATGATGAATAAGTTGAATTTAAGCTGAAATTAGATCGGTAGCTGTGTGAGTTGTGAGATTCTGAACGTATCGCTTTTTACGGATTTGGAATCGGAGGTCCGGAAGTCCTCCAACGGCGGAAAATGCGGAAACTCTGCATTCTGCCTTGTGTTAGCGCAGGAACTGCTGTTTCGCCTGCGTTAACCGGTTAACCCAGGGTGTTAACCGGTTAACACTGTTATAAATTGAGAAAATGTGGAGTTTTGCCTGCGTTAACCGGTTAACCTATAGCGTTAACCGGTTAACACTGTTGCGTTTTGCCAGAAATGGTATTTTTGTCCTGCGTTAACCGGTTAACCTATAGCGTTAACCGGTTAACACTGTTGCAGTGTGGAAAAATAGTTGATTTTTATGTTGTAAATGCAATTGGTAGTTGGCCTATTGTAGTTAATTTCGATGAATAAAATTGTTGAGTTTATGTTGTGAAATGCTGATGCAAATATGTTGAAAAGTTGATTTTAAGTTGTTTTGTTGAAAGTATTAAGTTGTAGGCTGATGAGCCAAAGTTGATTATAAGTTGTTTTGTTGAAAGAAAAGCTGTTATGTTGCTGTTGTTCTTATGTTGTTGAGTTCAAGTCGTACATGCCATAGACATTCATATGCATTAAGTCGGGGCTTTTGCTCACACCACGTTGGCCTGGATTGGCAAAAATTATGGGGCTTTTGCTCACACCACGTTGGCCTGGATTGGCAGAATTTTAAGTTGAAAGTTGAAGTCTTATGCCTTGATGCCCACTAAACTGGCAATGATTTTAAGTTGGGAGTTTTACTCCAAATGGTACCACATGCATAAAGAGTCGAGTCTCATTGAGTTGCATTTTAGGTTGTTATTGAGTTGTATTTACGTTGTATTTGCGTATGATAATTGAGTTGAATGTGCCGTTACCGGATGCATGATATGATTTGGGTGATTAACGTGTAGAATTACTAAACATAACATGATGATTTATAATATTTGTTATATCGATTGAGAAACTCACCCTTACAATATTTTTCAGGTAACGAGCAGTGAGTTGAGTAGGAGCTAGTGCTTAAAGTCTAGTGTGGTTAGAGGGTCATGCTCTGATAGATGTAACATCGGGACGGGATGTTTGAATTGTCGAATAAATGTTAATTTTGATGAATTACAGATGTTGAAATATTTTATCCGCTGCGTATTGTTAAAGAAGTTTTTATGTCGAATAAAATTGAGTATGACTGCTTTTATGTTGAATTATGTGAAGAAGTTGTTATGTGACACCCTTGAGTGACAATATTTACTCTGATATGTATGATTTATATGCTGTTGTTTTAATTAAATATTTGGGGTATTAGAAGGGTGTTACAAACAGTGCACGTGGCTGCATGATTTTCACTCAAAAACACATTTTAAAACCATTGGCAATTGTAAAATATTCAAATGAATTACCAATTTTAAATTGTGAAAATTCCCTCCAAAAATCCAAAATTTTGCAAATGTTCATGAAATGAGAATTGATGCAATGTTATGCAAGAATATGAAATTATAGGTCATGACATGAAATTAGCAAAAAGAGCCATGTGATTTGGAGCAATGGTTGAGAAGTTATGCCCTTTTGAAGTTCAATCCATTCTTGGCCATCTTTTGATCATATCTCTCCAACCACAAATGAGAAATTGAAGTTCTTGGACTTTTTGGAAAGGTGAGAGAAAGATCTTCAACTTTCATGTTAGACAAAATTTCATTTGAAGCTTTCTTGATGATGTAATCTTGAGGAGAAGACCTTTCCATTTTTGGCAATTTCAAATTACATGTCACTTTCTATTTTTGGAAAGTTTTCATCTGACCTCAAATTCTCCATTGTTGATGTTTGAAATGTCAAATGAGACTTGTATGGACATGAATGAGGCCTCTCTAACCATCTCCCACCTTCAAATCCATGATTGAATGCACAGTTGACTTGTGTTGACTTTTCTAGGGTTTCAGTTGACCTGGCTATGCTCAGATGAAATTCAAGCCTCTACCGCTTGAGATCTTGATTCAAAATGATATCACAACTCATATGAACTCTTGTAAATGATCATGGTGCCCAAATTCTTCAGAATGGTCACCATCTATTGCTCAATGGCTGCCTTTGACTGTCTTGACCTAAGATTGCTTCATCTGCAAGTAACAAGGTTAGATGACATATTTTTGTACTGTTGGTTAGTAATCAAATGAAAAGCAATGATATACAAATGCAAAACATGCTTGGTGATCAAGACTCATTCTCAAAAGATGACCCACCCACAAGAAAGGAGGCAAGGTGCACAATGATCCTTGAGACAATGATATGATATGATATGATGCCATGAGGTATCTTAGGGACAAAATTGGGGTCTTACAGCCATGATCTAATATAACTCATTAAATATAACAAGAAATCCACAATAAAAGCAAATGATAACAAACATAAAGCAAGAACAACAAGGGGAATAAAAAAAGGTGAACAAAAAGGTAGTAAGAGCAAAAATTTTAAAAAAAGTGTGTTAACCAAAGTTAATCATTTATTGCAAGCTTGACTCTAAACCCTCTCAAAAGATCAACCAAGAACAACCAACCATTTTTTAATACAAAACAGAACCAAAAAAGTTACAAAGTTTAGGTTACAATCATTACCCAAAAATGTGAAGAAAAAGCTAGGTTGAAATGGTGTTGAGCTTGAATGTGAAGAAAAGGATTTGGGATGAAAGTATTTATGGTGGAAGCTTAGTAAAGGGATTGAGTTGTGAGTGTTAGAGAGTGAGAAGTTTTGAGGAAATAATGTGAAGTGGAAAAAAGTTGGTGGGGGTGACTTTTGGGAGAGAAAGATTTTTGTTTTGACTTAGGTTTAGAGAATAGGGTTTGAATGATGTTAGGAGAGAGATTTTGGGGGATAGAAATCATGGTAAATGAGGGGAAATAATGTCTCTATTTATAGGGAAATCAAGTGGGTAAGTGGGTGAAACAAAAGTCACTATGTGTAAAAAACAGAGCCACTATTGCTGTTTGCGCAGGTGTAATCAATTACCATGATTAGGGTAATCGATTACACCAACCAAAATGTCCTAGAAAGCTGAATTCTGCCAGTGTAATCGATTACCATGATTAGGGTAATCGATTACACAATTTTTTTTTTGGGTAATTTCTCTAGAGCTTTAACCGGAAAACTCCATTTTTCTATCAGGTGTAAACACCATGCCTTGAGTCCATGCAATATGCATTTGGTTATGGATGCTAATACAATTATGGTGATGGAACAATGAATGTACATATGTGTAATAGGACCATGGATCAGATGAAAGTTGTATGGGGGTAGGGTGAATTTTGGGGTATGACAGCTTCCCCTATTTTATTTTCTCGGACCTGAATATATGGATAACGACAACTTCCAATGTGTTCAAGGTAAGAGAGGATTAAATAGTAATAGGAGTAACCAAAAATTTTCCATGCCGGAGGATGATATTGTTAGGATTTTCTAGGGATTATGTATGGTTATAATGAATATGCATGCAATGCGATGTATGCATCATAAGTATCTTCTCAAGGGGGAAGGTTTGATGTCAGAATATCGAGAAGATGGAGGGAAGAAAACTTAATTGGTGGAGGAGAGAAATGGTAACTACCCCTAGCAATGGTTGGGGAAAACCAAAATGATGATTCCTAGCAACGACTGGAACACGTGACATCTACTAGGGATCAAATGAATAAACTCAACGATGATTCTTAGCAACGACTAGAATATCTGATTTAGTGGGAAAGATAAATGATTTTAAATGATGATGCTTAGGAATGGCTCGAACATCTGACTCAGTTGGAGAGAAATGGCAAGGTACAGTGATAATTCTTAGCAACGACTAGAATACCCGATTCTGTGGGGAAAAGAGGTCATTCAATGACAATTCCTAGAAACAGTTGCAATACCTGACTTGACTGAAGATACAACTTTCCATGAAGGTACAATGGCAATTCTTAGTGAAGGCTAGAATACCTTAATCGACTGGAGATACAACTTTCCAAGAAGGTATAATAACGATTCTTAGAAAAGGCTAGAATACCTGAAATCCTTCGGGAAGATCAAACAATTCAGTGACGGTTCTTAGCAACGGCTTGAATACCTGACTATGCTGAGGAGAAAACAGAAATCCACTGATGATTCCTAGCAACGACTGGAATACCTAACATCGACTAGGAAAAGGAGCACTTCAGTGACGATTCCTTGTAAAGATTGGAATACCTGACTTATACTATGGAAACAAATTCAAGGATGATTCTCGGCTATGAATACCTGACTCGGCTTAGAAAATGAGCCCAAAATGCCTCCGGTCTGAAAAAGGAGAGTTCGGTGACATTTCTCAATAATGGCTAAGAATACCTGACTCTGAGGGAAAAGGGGAAATGTGGTGATAACTTTCTGGGGATAGAAGAAGTATATTGATGATTATTAGCAACGACTAGATTACCCGATTCCTTTGGGGAAACTTAAAATGAAATAAAATAGTTTTAGCAACGATTCCTAGCAACGACTGAAACGTGCGACTCTACTTGGGGGAATGTTTTGAGGAAGAACGTTTATTCTACCGGGGAAAGTTCTTAACAAAGGTTGGGAAATTATGAACCCTGATGAGTTAATATGAGTTAGTTTAGGAGATACTTATGATGTGATGTTATATATGCCAATTTGTGTTTGGGCTTTCACAGGGGAATGTATGAAATGTAGGGTTTGCAAGTTATGCCAAGTATGATTGGGCTTTGTGGGGGAGTGTATCTGAGGAATGCCAGTGGTGATTGGGCTTAAAAGGGTGATTGGGGAAAGTGTGTTGACTTTCCGGTACATGATAAATTGGAGCTCGACGTCAAAGCAAGCGTTGAGTGTAATGGTTGAGAATTCCTGTTGGGGAAGAAATGACTATGGGACGCCCTTAGGTTGGAAATGCCAAATGCATTTTGGTTACCTTTAACAAATTTCTGAAAGAAATGTAATTCGATGTTGTTTCCCTTATAGCTTCCCTTTTTTTTTGAAAAGTTTTTTTTGTTTAACAATAATTTCAAATATAATATTATTTAGAAAAAAGTCATATTTCGCAGACAAAGCAGGAAAAGTAAAAAATATTGAGCACATATAAGGGAATTGACTTTATTGATGAATAGTCCCCAAAATGGGTGATTTTGTACAAAGGAAGCAATTCCTAAAAGAGTTGATCGCGAAAAGAAAAATGATAATTGTAATGGCAATGAAACATCTCGGGTTTCCACCAAATTCCAACTCTGTTATAGTCTTTACGTCTTTGGCCGTCTTTTGATCTTGCTTTAAGAAGGAGGGTGATAAGATTGACTCGCTGGGGGATCCACAGATTTGATCGCCAGGGAATGAAGAAGGATTGCTTGCGGGATGCAACCTCTTGCTCTTATTAAATACCCAATTTTTTTTCCTAGACTTCCCTTTCGGGTTTTCAGTCTACCGGGGTACCCATTTTTGCATAAGTCTCCCTTTCGGGTTTTTAACTTATCGGGCTTTTGTTTTCAAGCGTAGTATTTTTTGACTGCGCTCGCATTCACAGGGGACGAAAGATCTTCACCATTCATAGTTGCAAGGATTAAGGCTCCTCCAGAGAAGACCTTTCTTACAACATATGAGCCTTCATAGTTTGGCGTCCATTTTCCCTTTGGGTCAGTGTGAATTGGAAGAATCTTTTTCAATACTAGATCTTCGGCCTTTAGGCTGCAACGGAAAAACTTCTTGTCATGTGCTCTCTTGATGCATTTTTGATAAAGTTGGCCGTGGTGGATGACTGCCAAGAGCTTCTCATCAATGAGGTTTAGTTGGTCAAATCGAGCTTGTACCCACTCAGTCTCATCAAGCTTAACGTCGGTCAAAATCCTTAAGGATGGAATCTCTACTTCGACCGGAAAGACTGCATCCATTCCATACACAAGGGAGAAGGGAGTTGCCCTAGTGGAAGTGCGTACTGAAGTATGATAACCATGTAATGAGAATGGGAGCATTTCATGCCAATCTTTGTAGGTTTCCACCATCTTTTGCACGATCTTCTTGATGTTTTTGTTAGCTGCCTCAATAACGCCATTCATCTTAGGCCTATAAGGTGATGAGTTATGGTGGTCGATCTTGAAATTTTGGCATAGCTCTTTCATCATTTTATTATTGAGGTTAGATCCATTATTAGTAATGATCTTGTTGGGGACCCCGTAACGGTAGATGATTTCTTTCCCGAGGAATCGAGTCACCACTTGTCTGGTAACATTGGCGTATGAGGTTGCTTCTACCCATTTCGTGAAGTAGTTAATGGCTACAAGGATGAAGCGGTGTCCATTCGAGGCAATTGATTATATGTGTTCGATCACGTCAATTACCCACATGGTGAAAGGCCAAGGTGATGTTAGGACATTGAGCGGCGTTGGCGACACATAGATCTTGTCGGTGTAGATCTGGAACTTATGACATGTTTGGACGTGGCGATGGCAGTCAACCTCCATAGTCATCCAATAGTAGCCGACCCTTAAGATTTTGTTTGCCATAGTGTTCCGACTGACATGCGTCCCAAAGGATGCTTCATGAATTTCCATTATAATTCGGCTTTCTTCTTGCTTGCCCATACATCTAAGAAGAACCGAATCATAGTTTCTCTTGTATAACACCCATCCACTTAAGAAGAATTTGGATGATATTTTCCGAAGATACTTATTGTCGGTGATGGATACGTCCATAATATACTCTTGGTTCTCTAAGAATTTCATGATGTCATAGAACCAAGGTTGGCCTTCCGCTTCATCTTCTGCTGCCAGGCAGTAAGCAGGCTCGTCTAAGTAGTTGAGGTGAAAGAATGGCGCTTCGTTCTTCCACTTAACCTTAAACATGGACGCCAAAGTTGCCAAGGCGCCAGCTAACTGATTCTCTTCTCGAGGGATGTGGTGGAATGTAATCTCATCAAAGTAGGGGACAAGTTTCAAGACATGCTTTTTGTAAGGAATGAGCTTATGATCTCTAGTATCCCAATATCCATTGACTTGGATGATTACCAAGGCTAAATCTCCATATACTTCTAGGATTTTGATCCTAAGATCGATAGCAGCTTCAATACTAAAGATACAAGCCTCGTACTCGGCTATGTTGTTTGTACATTCAAAACACAACCTTGTGGTGAATGGGAGGTGGAAATTAGTTGGAGAAGTGATTATTTTCCCAATGCCACTTCCATGAGTATTAGAAGCTCCATCAAAAACCAATGTCCATCGCGATCCAGGCTCAGGTCCTTCCTTGGGACCAGGGATGTTGCAATCCCTAATCAACATGATGTCTTCATCGGGGAATTCAAAATGCATAGACCGATAGTCCTCCAAGGGCTATTGTGCAAGATAGTCAGACATTACACTCCCTTTAATGACCTTACCCGGTTAAAGACATTTGCCATCAGGCTACTCTACCGGTTAGAGTTGGCTTTTTAAATATCTATTTGACAGGATCCATCTTAGAGATCAACAATGTCGTATGAGTGAGCATGTACTGTCTTAAATGCTTGGAAGCCCATGGTAGTGTGCATCAAGTCTTTTCAAGCATTGAATATATACTATCGCAATCGGTGAACTTCTTGATCAAGTAGTATATTGTATGTTCTTTTCTACTAGTCTCGTCATGTTGGCCGAGGACACACCCCATAGATCCTTCGAGGATGGTGAGATGCATGATTAATGGTTTACCAAGTACAAGAGGCATCAACATGGGAGGTTCTTGCAAGTACTCCTTTATTTTATCAAATGCGCCTTGGCAATTGTCGTTCCAAATGATGGCTTGATCTTTTCGAAGAAGTTTGAAGATTGGATCACAAGTGGCCGTGAGGTGAGATATGAACCTAGAAATGTAGTTCAATCTACCTAGGAATCCTCAGACTTCCTTCTCGGTTTTGGGTGCAGGCATAACTTGTATGACCTTCACTTTCTCGGGATCTACCCCAATGCCACATTGGCTAACGATAAAACCTAGCAATTTGTCGGATCTTACCCCAAAGGTTCACTTGTTGGGATTAAGTCTCAATTTGAACTTCCTCAGCCTCTCAAACAACTTTTCTAGATTGACAAGGTGTTCCTCTTCGGTTTGAGACTTGGCTATCAGGTCGTCAACGTAAACCTCAATCTCTTTATGAATCATATCATGAAAGAGAGTGACCATGGCTCATTGGTATGTGCACCTGCATTTTTAAATTCAAAAGGCACCACCTTGTAGTAGAAGGCTCCCCATGAAGTTATGAAAGTGGTTTTCTCCATATCTTCTTGAGCCATGGGGATCTAGTTATAGTCGGAGAAACCATCCATTAAAGAGAAAACAGAGAACTGGGCGGTATTGTCCACTAGCACGTCAATGTATGGTAGAGGAAAGTCATCTTTGGGACTTGCTTTACTTAGATCTCTATAATCTACGCATATTCTAACTTTGCCATATTTCTTAGGTACAGGAACAATATTGGCAATCCATTGAGGATAATTGGAGACCACTAGGAAGCCGATGTTGATATGTTTTTATACTTCCTCCTTGATCTTCAAAGCCATATCGGGACGGGTCCTTCGTAGCTTTTGCTTTACTGGAGGGCATTCTTCTTTAAGATCCAGATGGTGGACCACGATGTCAGTATCGAGGTCGGGCATGTCTTGGTATGACCATGCAAAGACATCTTTGTACTCTTTCAAGAGCTTGATCAATTTTGCCTTCACCTCGTCTTGTAGAGCGGAGTCGACTCAGACTTCTTTCGCTTCCTCATCCGTCCCAAGGTTAATCACTTCCATTGATTCTTCTTGCGTCTGGATGACTTTTTCCTCTTGCTTGATCAACGTTTCCAATTCTTCGGGGAGTTCGACCTCTTCCTCACACTCTACATTGGCTTGATTAATCGGGTTGTCAAAGTCATATGAGACCGTAGAAAAATTGTCATATTGGTTGTCGAGGGCGATCTGCATGATTTAAGGTCCATGCTTTTATTGATATGAAAGAGAGGATGATTTGAAAAGATTTTTTTTTTTAAAAAGAAAATTGTCATTTTGAAAAAAGGTGAAATAAATAAATGAAAGACAAAGATCTCAAAATTGATTGCGAACATGAACATTTTCCATTAATGATTAAAAAGGAAATTCGATGAGACCCTAAAAATGATTCCCCCATGCCTTGGGCTTGACATGGGTTCTTTTGATAAAAAGAAAGGAAAACAATATTGGGAATTGCATTTTAATCAGGGTCACTTTAGGTATTTCAATCTTGGTTCATTTTGTAGCACCCTTTCCACCGGTCTCTGTGAAGATCAATCCATCATCTTCTTCTTTATCTTCTTCCACGATACATATACGGTTGTCATCAAGGTAACCGACACTTGAGAAGTTTTTGGATAGCGGGAGCACTGATCCCTTTGTAGATATCGACGCTCATTTATCATAGTTCTTCGAATCAAGAATCGGGAGATTGGTGGGAATTCGATCATTGGAAACGGTTGCCATTGTTGCAGCGGATTAAGATCAATAACCAAGGCTCTTGATGCCAAATGTTAGAAAATAAAACTCAAATTGAAGGCTTGACAATGGTGGAAGATGAGAAATTGGGGAAGATGAAGTTGAGAGAGAATTAGAGAGAAAAGAGTAATATTGGATGAATAGTAATTTTGGTATTAATTGGAATTGAGAATATTACAAGAGTATTTATATATTGAGAGAATAAAATGATACAACTCAAAAATACAACTAAAGTGACTCAACAAATAAATTCTGTTAGTTTTTGGAAAAGTAATAACATAATTTAATTGCATTTAACAATTATAAGCCTAAATTTATATTTAAAAGACAATTTGGTGAATGGATAAAGTTTTGTTTTAATATGATAACTTTTTTTTAAATGATGGATTCAATTTGTATGACTTGTGACAATCTAGAATTATTAAAAAGTTTGACAATATTGAGTTTGGGAAAAAGATATGGCCAAAGAACAAAATTAAGTGGGAAATAATTGGTTCTAACTTAATTTATATAGTTGCTATTTATATAGCAAATTTGGACCCTCATACGAATATTATTGTTCTTTCTCTAAATTAAATTAAGAAATTAATTATTGAAGATCAAAGTCAACATCCTCAAGAACTAAAGCATCAAGTGTCATAAAGAATCGACTGAAAATAGAAATTCTATTTGGTATGATGGAAAGAATCTATTATGATAGTTGTGACACTTGTTATTTGTTATAGTTTTGAAGTTTTATAAGATGGATATCAAGTTAATATTTCTTAATGAAGACATTAAGAAATACAATATGGTGCAACGGGAGAAAATTTTGTGTCAATAGATACACAATTTATGATTTTTGAATAGATAAAAACTATTTGAGTTAATGAAATTGTCTCATTAGTGATACCATAATATTTTATAAGGTAATTGTCTCATTTGATTTTGAGATGAATATTATGATAATAGTTGTCTTATTTGATTTTAAGATGATTATTCTAAATGTAGTTTTCTCATTCGATTTTGAGATGAATAAGAGAAAAAAATTATGGGTATTATAAAGTCGGTGGGAATAAGTTTATGTTTCTTATATAACATGTCAATTTTATTGTATTAAATGAAAAATAGTATAATTTATTATTTGAAACCAAGAAATCTCTAATGAAAATTTAGTGGTGAAAGATCTTGAGAAAACCTCTTTTGTATGAAGTTATTTTGCTAATTAGAGATTATTCTCAAGGTACCCTTCGAATATCACAAAAGAGTTTCATCAATAAGGTTGAAAGAAAATTTAATATGAAATAAAATAATATTTGGAATATTTTAATTACTAATTTAGACTGTTGGATCTCAATTATAACTACCTTAAAGTAAACATGGAAAATTGAAAATTTGAGTATTTTCTTACGTTTTGGTTGTAAGTATTTTATATATGATTTTTCTTATATGTATATGGAAAATCTGTACACTTGAACAAATCAATATTGAATTGTTGGGGGGAAAATGAGGGCAACCGTGAAGATTATTATAGAGAACAAAAGAGCTTGTGCTCACAAATCAGAGATCGAACAATGGGGAGATCATCAGTATGTTAGACTCCGATATTTTAGATGTCAAATAGATATTCTAATGCAAAATAAATGACAATATATCTTTATGTCATTCAGTTGCAATTCAATATAAGGATTTGAAATACTGCTCAAGTTATATTGTGTTGTAAGACAATCATATAGTGTTTCAACAGTAGATTTTAAAAGGCCCGTTGACTTATAAGTTATTATTTTTGAAATTATAATATATACATATAGAATTTAAGCTAAAGACTCACTAATCAAAGACTTGATATATAAGATCTTTCATATGATTGTTATCACTAAGGATATCCTAGATTAGTGAGAGTCACTCTTTCTTTATGTTTTATAATATTGTTTTGATATCGATACGGACTTTATGTTAAGATTATCTACATAAATAAAATTTATGAGGTTATTATTGTTATAACCATTCCATTTCTGTATCGTTTGTGCAAATATTGAATTTGCAAACTTTAGTTTGATCTCAATAAAGAAGTCAGTTAGACCAGTTGGAAATAGACATGATTCAGAGATCACATTACATGAAATTTCTATGTCACTCATCCATATCGATCTATATGATCAAATAAATTGATGTGGTGGTCGTCGGAGTTCTGTCACGTTATACGTTAGTGACAACAACTGCGGTGGTCCCATTTGATGTATGGGGTGGACCAAATTGTAAACTTGAAATCTAAAGAAAAATAACATTCAGATGCGCGCCTAAAGAATTGTGATATAATTATTAAAAATATATTACTCAAGTGAGAGATTGTTGGGATATTTTATAATTTAAATATTATTTAATTATTATATGGGCATATATATTTTAATTATATTAGTTATTTATCAAATTAAGAGCCTTAATTGATTAAGTGGTCAAATAAATTTAAAAGGCTATTTAAATTTCTATTTAGTAATTAATTAATTAATTAATTGGATATGAGCTCAAATATGAATGGATGTCAGGGTGACCCATTTCGGAATAATGGGAACCCTAATTGGTCATCACCTCATATATAGGTTATGGTCTCCAATATACCGTACATAAACAATTTATCTCTTCTCCCCATCTGAAAATTATTCAAGGCATTAGGAGTACCGGTTGAGGAAGAACCATACAAGCCATATGTGTTCGTTGTTTGTCTTCTAGCTTTCAGGATTACTGTCAACAAAAAACTTTCTCAATAGATCTAGGTATTTCTGCAATCTCTTCTCTCATATACTAACATGTCGTAGATCCTGTAATTATATACACGTTCGTATTATCTATTCTATTCTGCACTAAAATATATGACATAATATGTAGAACATATATATGTGATTAATTGTTATTGATTTAATTCTAACACTACCGACCCATTTAGGAATAAGTAAAAACACAATTTACTAAGTAATTGTTCAAATCATAAGATACCATATTCTGAAACCATGATATTTTCAGAAATATGATATTTAATTATATTTTGTAAATGGTGGGGGATTGTAGATGATTTCCAAAATATTATGCAAGCTGTAATTTTATAATATGTATATGAATTGTTATCGTATATAATGGTAGTTTAGATATATAGTTCAGTGGTAATCCGTGATAAGATGCACTCCCTAGACAGGGGTTGGAACCTTTGTTATGTCATTATTAAGTTAAAACGGTTTTACAAGTTTATAAATCCGTATGTCAAACAATATACAAGTTTATTATACTGGTGCACTAATCTGATAGGCGAATTGATCCTAAAGGTTAGTGTGGTGTGAAATTCACATGCTTTGAAGTTTTAAGGAAAATATTCATTAACACCTTCTTTGTTTTAGTGCTGCTACATATTCTCAACAACCACAAAATACAACATCTTCATCATTCATAAAACAACAATAACAACAATAAACCATTATCCACAATAAATCAACATCAACATAAAACTTGAAAAAAAATAGTTCCAAAAAAAACCAAAAGAGAGACATAGGCAATATAACGAACGTGAATCACCTCGAGAAAAAAAAACTCCATCGTTTCCGACTGTCGTCCCCCTTGCGTATAACTCGTCATCGGCTTCTAAACTCACCGACTTAAAGGTCATCACACATTGCTTCAACGATGCATCACCGGGCTCCGCACCTCATCCCCTTACTAGAGACGAGTCCACCGTTGACGGTATCAATCTCTTCCATTTCATTTGATTTCTCCCCGAGTTTGTTGTTTTCATGTTGAATCAATGTTTGATTTTTGTTTGTCTAATGGTTTCATTTCATGAGAGAGGATAGGGGTTTATATTTTTTTTCAATTTTTGTGTCTACTGTAACAAAGGATGAGAAGAAGAACCAAGAAAGAGAAACACGATTGTGAGAGAGAAGAAAGGGAAGCGGGTTCTAAAATCTGAAATTTCTTTTTATTTTAAGTAGGACACATGTTGACATGCTATTGGCCTAGCATTCAAAATAGGGGTGGCGGCCCCTCTTCGCTATATGTGATTGTTTTTCTGATTTTTTGTTTTATTTTTTCTTCTTCTATTTAAATATTAGGGTTTTTAGGAGATTGGGTCTTAGGTCCTCTTTTCATTCACACTTCCTTTTATTATCTGCACCCCTAATCCATTTGTTATTTATTTTATTCATTTATTTAGTTTCTTTAATTAATTTAATCTTTTTGTTTATCTTTAGTTAACTTATTTAATTAAGTTAATTATGTTTAATTAATTAAGCTACTAATATAAAAAACATAAAATATTAAAATACAAAAATATATCCCTTTTAAGCTTTATTAGGTTTATTCAATTTTCTATGACAATTTAATTAGTTTTTTATAAATAGGTTATTTCATTTAGTTGTACTTAATTTTAATAGAAAAAATACAAAACACAAAAATATGTTATTTTAATTAAATAAATAAAAAACACAAAAATAGGTATTTATTTCATTTAATTAAAAAATTCAAAACTAACGAATCTCTTTTTTTTAATATATAAATCAGATGAAAATACCTCTTGGATGTATCTCTTCCTAGGTCTCTGAGCGTTCAAATATAAGTTGTATTGTTTGGCCAGTCGAATGTTCGACTTCCACCTTAAAATCAATCTCAAACGAACTAAACTAATCTTTTTAACCCCCCCCCCCCCCCCCCCCCCCCCACACACACACACACACACACGTTGAAATATTTTTTAAACAATCTTTTCTGCCACCGTGTCGAAACTAAAATAAACCAACACACAATCATTTTTTACACGAACTACGAGGCTCTAAATCTCTCATTGCACCTGAGGGTACGTAGGAGCGGGATTTTGAAATCTCATCGAGCACACTAACAAAAAACTAACCTTTTTCAGTCACCGAATTCATTTTCCCTTTAAATAAAAGCAAACATAAGAAAAAAATAAAGACTTTAGGCATACATTCAAACCTAGTCAACTAAACGACTCCAGTTGAATACAACAAATATGAGTGATGCTAATACATTTTCCTTGCATAACCAACCCACAAACTCGTATTTGGTGGCGATGACCATCTTATCCTTATTTCTAGGGTTCTATCATTATTTCTCCTTTCCTTAGAAATAAATAAAGTACGATGACAACTCTATGTCATTTCGAGTATTTAGACGCTCGAGTATTTTTCACGTAGCGACAATAACTGGGATCATGAATCGAAGTTTATTAAATATCATAGAAAAATTTAGAATTGGCCAAAATGAAAAGATATATTGAATTATAATTAAATTCACTTTACAAGCAGAAGGTTTTTGGACCCGTTGTCCAAACACCTCAAGGTGTGAATTCAATTTGGACATAAATGCGTTCTTGTGGGGAAAAAAAGCGACAAGTTTTTGGACCTGTAGTCCAAACACCTCAAGGTGTGAAACCAATTGGA
Source organism: Lathyrus oleraceus (assembly GCF_024323335.1). Taxonomy (NCBI): domain Eukaryota; kingdom Viridiplantae; phylum Streptophyta; class Magnoliopsida; order Fabales; family Fabaceae; genus Lathyrus; species Lathyrus oleraceus. Next base: position 234,305,631 of record NC_066582.1, read on the forward strand.
TATAAATGTGTTTTTTCTGTGAAAAAAGCAACGTAAGAATGGTAAAATTGGGAGATAAAAAGCTTGAATTGTTGCTCAAGGATTTTCGCAAATACCTAAGAATGATTTTGATGAAACATATTAACCTATAGTGGTTGCAAGTAATTTTCAATATTTAATTAGTTTTTGTAGTGCATGAAAGAATTAGTTTGCACATGATGGATGTTGTAGAAACTATGTATGACTCATTTGGTAGTGAAATTTATATGAAACTCCTTAAAATAGTTAATTGACCTAAGACACATAATTTTGGATCTTGAAAAGACTAGTTAAACAACTGTGGTTGCCTTAGTGAATATTTGCTAAGGGAGTGATATATAAATGAATCAATTTGTCCTTATATTTTTATGAAAATATCTATATAATAATTTTATAAATTTTTTATCTATGTTGATGACGTAAATATTTTTGGAACTCTTGAAGAGCTTCCAAAAACTATCAATTGGTTAAAGAAATAGTTTGAATTGAATAATTTTCAAAATACAAAGATTTGTCTAAGAATACTAATTGAACATTTGGACAATGATATTTTTGTACACCAAAAAGAATATAGAAAATGTGATAAAATATTTCTATATGGATAAATGTGATGTCGTGTCTACGCTAATGATTGTTAGATCATTGGATGTAAGATCATTTCAAATCTCAAGAAGTGAATGAAAAACTACTTAATCTTGAAGTATCATATCTCAATGTCTTTCGAGCATGAGTGTATCTTGTTAATTATACACTTCATGTCATATCAATTTATGTCAATCTATTAGCAATATATAGTTATTCACCCACACAAATATATTGGATATGTTTCATACATATACATTGTTACATTAGATATACATATTACTTCTCAGATCATTGGAATGGTAGATCATGAACGTGTTACTTGTTTTCTTTTGATGATACAACTATATCATGGAGATATGTGAATCCATAACAACAACTTTGTCAAATCGTGCACAACATTTAGTACTACAAGTCACTTTCAAGTGGAACTCTTAACCAACTAGTATAAAAAACTAGGATTCATTGTCGAAGAGATGATCATTTAGGTGAGGTAGAAAAATTGATGTATCTTAAATAAATTCTTACAAATGTATATTATATTATTTTTCTTCCTTAAATTTTTTTTATTGAGTTTTTTCTAGTAAGATTTTAACGAATCCAAGGAAGACTGTTATGAATAATACATTATAGATATACAATATGCCGTATACCAATAAACTTCCACTATTAAATATTCATTAATCCCCTTAATTTATATTGATCATGTTGCTATTTTATTTATATCATATAAACAAGAATCATATTACAATGTAAACGAAGGCTTGCAATAATAATACAACATGTTTTCTTTTATTTTTTTCTCTCCTTCATCTCTACTTTCCTACTATATTTACTATATTTCTTTATGACTAATTTCATAACACATAGTATAGTTGATACATTTCAACTATGTTAATTCCTTGTATTTTTGATTGGAAGTAATGTTGGTAAAACTAACTTAGCTGCAACATGTTAAACAAGATGTCCTAACATGTGGATAAGACATCTTGTCTGAAATAGATTTTACTCTTGTTAACAGTTAATTGTTTAACTGATTTCAGAATATCCTAAGCATATTAAGTAATCCCTTGTGACATTCGTGATTGAGGAATCTTAGATTCTGATTAATTTCAATGGATTCAGTTTTCTAAATGTTGAGACATTTTAGGAAACTTTTGATTGATAACTTAATGTTGTGCAGCTGGTTCATTTCGTGTACAAGGCCCAAATCCAATTCATTCTATGACTATATATAGAATGTCTCAAAATATATTGAAGCACTAAGAAAAAAAGATAGTTGATTGTATTAGGGTTTGAGTGTACAAGCTGTTTGTGAGCCTCTCAAATATCATCTTGATATATGAGTAGGACTGTGTTAAATGGTTGTAAGGATTGCCGAGCACTCATAAACTTTTAAGCATTGAGTGATTGTGTGTCTATGAAATGTGACTTCATAATTTCTTGTAATAGTTTAAAGTGTCACTGTTGTGATTGAAAGGGAGGTGCGAAGGGTCTCACACCTATAAGTGTCTTAGGTAGAAGTTAAGCACGGGTAATGATTAGGGTGTAAACAGTAAATTGGAGATAGTTTTGCTGAAGGTCTACAAACTAATACTATTTAGTGAATTTCCTCCCTGGATTGGTAGCCCCTAGAAGTAGGTGTTGTTGTACACCGAACTGGGTTAACAACTTTGTGTGTTATGTTATTTTATTTCTTCTATATGTAAGTTATCTTGTTCTTGATCAGATATCAGTGTCTCAACATCTCTTAGGACATCTGATATCTGCATACCAGAATTTCAATTGGTATCAGAGCAGACATCCTACTTTGTTTCTGTGTGAGATTCAGAGAAGATACTTTTTGGTACAATGGATAAGGAAGGAGGATTTGTGAAAATTCCACCCATTCTTGATGGAACCAACTATGACTACTGGAAAACACGTATGGTGGATTTGATAAAATCCATGGACAACAAGGCTTGGAAATTTATGGTCAAGGGATGGGATCCACCAATGATTAAAGATAAAGATGGCAAGATTACTAATGTGCTGAAGGCTGAGGAAGACTGGGATGATGAAGATGACAAATTAACTTAGGGAAACTCCAAAGCATTGAATGCTCTATTCAATGGAGTGGACAATAAAATCTTCAGACTAATAAACAACTGCATTGTTACTAAAGATGCTTGGGAGATCTTGAAGACTTCTCATGAAGGAACCTCTAAGGTAAAGATGTCAAGACTTCAACTTTTAACCACCAAGTTTGAGAACATAAGAATGAAGGAGGATGGGAGCATTCATGACTTTCATATGAATATCATTGAGATAGCCAATGCCTTAAGTGCTATAGGGGAGAAGATGTCAAAAGCCAAGCTGGTCAGAAAAATCCCCAGGCCTCTTCCAAAGAGATTTGACATGAAGGTGACTGCCATTGAAGAAGCTCAAGATATCATTAACATGAAAGTTGATGAACTGATGGGATATCTTTAAACCTTTGAGTTAGGGATCAGTGAAAAGTCAGAAAAGAAGAAAAGCATAGCCTTTGTTTCTAATATTGAAGACCTCGAAGATGAATGTGAACTGGATATAGATGAAGGGATATTTAACGCTATTGTTTTACTTGGGAGACAATTTAACAAAGCGATGAAGAAGATGGACTGAAAGACAAGAGCTAATGTCAAGCACAAGCCATTCGACATCACCAAAAATCAAGATTTGGGCAGAAGGTCCAAAACTGAAGAAAAGACTAACCAAGGAAAAAGAATACAATGCCATGGATGTGAAGGGTTTAATAACATTAGGGCTAAGTGCCCCGCATTTCTCAATAAATAGAAGAAGGGTTTGTGCATCTCTTGGTCAGAAGATGATTTTGAAAGTAATCATGAAGTGGAACCTACCAAACAGGTTACTGCCCTGACTGGAATTTGTGACTCTGATGAAGACTCTGATTATGAGGAACTAACCTTTGAGGAACTTGCTAAATCTTACAAGGAATTGTGCCTCAGAAGTGAAGAAGCTTGTAAACTGGGAGAAGATCAAAAGAAAGCTATTTCTCAACTACAGGAAGAGAAAGTGGAGCATCTTTCCATCATATCTGATTTGAAGGAGGAAGTTGTACTACTCAATTCAAAAATTAACAATATGACTAAATCTGTAAGAATACTTAACAACAGTTCTGATGTACTGGATGAAATTCTTCAAACTGGTAAGAATGCTGGAAATGTTCAAGGTCTGAGCTATGACAATCAAGGAGTAATGAACAAAGGAAAATGGTTTGTAATGAACCTTGTTCCACCTAAAAGACAACAGGAACGACATATGTCAAATCAAATGTCCCAACATTAACAAGGGTATCAAGATATTTACTCAAAAAGCAAGACCCAAAGATGGAAGTGTCATCATCGTGGGAAGTTTGGTCATATAAAACCTTATTGCTACAAATTGTATAACTATCCTAAACCTGCTTCACAACTCATAAGAAAGCAAACCATGGTGAAGCCAAAGAAAATATGGATTCCCATAAATGGTATGTCAGGACTCATAGCTCACACCTCCCTCAGAGCATCTTCTAGAGAGGACTAGTATTTTGATAGTGACTGCTTTAGACACATGAATGGTGTCAAGAAATTTCTGGTGAATATTAAGGCATATGCCACTAGCTATGTCACCTTTGGATATGGATCAAAAGGAGAAATAAAGGGGATTGGAAAGCTGGACTATCCAGGACTGCCTAGTCTAGATGATGTTCTATTTGTTAAAGGACTGACTGCTAATCTTATAAGTATTAGCCAACTTAGTGACCAAGGCCTCAAAGGTTAACTTCAATAAATCTGAATGTATGGTAACAAATGAGAAGGATGAAGCTATCATGAAGGGAGACATATCAACAAATAACTACTATTTATGGACTCCTCAAGAAACATATTGTCTCTCCACTTGCCTAATGTCAAAAGAGGATGAGACTAAGCTATGGCATCGAAAGCTTGGTCACTTACATATAAAAGGTATGAAGAAGGTTATGTTAAAGGAAGCAGTCATAGGAATTCCCAAACTTAAAATTAATGAAGGAAGAATCTGTGGTGAATGTCAAATCGGGAAGCAAACAAAGATATCCCACAAGAAGCTTCTACATCTGGCCGCTTGAAAAATTCTGGAGCTACTTCATATGGACATGATGGGACCTATGCAAGTTAAAAGTCTAGGAGGAAAGAGGTATGCATATGTTTTTGTTGATGATTTCTCCAGGTTCACATGGGTGAACTTCATTAAAGAAAAGTAAGAAGTGTTTGAAGTGTTTAAAGAACTCTGCCAAAAGATTCAAAGAGAGAAGGATTGTGGCATTGTCAGGATTAGAAGTGACCATGAGAAGGAATTTGAGAACAACAAGTTTGAGGAATTTTGTATCTCTGAAGGAATTAGTCATGAGTTCTCCTCACCCATCAACCAACAACAGAATGGTGTGGTTAAGCACAAAAATAGAACCATTCAAGAATGTGCTAGGGTCATTCTTCATGCTAAGAAACTACCATATCATTCTTGGGCTGAAGCCATGAACACTGCCGGCTATATTCTTAATAGAGTGACTATCAGATCTGGCACATCTGCCACATTGTATGAACTATGGAAAGGAAGAAAGCCAACTGTGAAATATTTCCATGTATTTGGAAGTAAATGTTATATTCTGGAAAATCGTGAGTAGAGGTGAAAAATGGATCCTAAAAGTGATGAGAGAATTTTTCCAGGGTACTCTACAAATAGAAGAGCGTATAGAGTCTTCAACTCCAGAACCAAGGTAATAATGGAATCCATAAATATTGTAGTGGAGGACTCAAGTAACAAAGGTGATGTCGCAGATGATGTTGAAACATCAATGAATGATGCTCCAGAAGATGTTGCAGACACAAATGCTAATACTGAACCTACAAAGAATGGTTCAACTAACGAATGACCTTTCATCAGAATTCAGAAAGATCGTCCTAAGGAGATTATTATAGGAAATCTAAATGAAGGAATAATCACCAGATCAAAGGAAGTTGTGTCAAATTCATGTTTTATTTCTAAATTTGAACCAAAGAATATCAAGGAAGCCTTGACTGATGAGTTTTTGATCAATGCTATGAAAGATGAACTTTGTCAATTCAAAAGAAATGAGGTGTGGGATTTGGTTCCAAGACCTGTAGGAACAAATGTTATTGGCACTAGATGGTTGTACAGGAACAAATCTGATGATTAAGAGGTTCTCACCAGAAACAAAGCCAAACTTGTTGCTCAAGGATACACCCAAATAGAAGGAGTAGACTTTGATGAAACCTTTGCTTCAGTTTCTCGCTTGGACTCTATCAGATTGTTACTTGGAATGACATGTCTTTTAAAGTTAAAATTGTTCCAAATGGATTTTAAAAGTACCTTCCTAAATGGCTATTTAAATAAAGATGTGTATGTTGAACAACCAAAATGGTTTATTGATCCTGCATTCCTAAATCATGTGTACAAATTAAAGAAGGCATTGTATGGTTTACAATAAGCCCCAAAAGCTTGGTATGAAAGGTTGACTGAGTTTCTCATCAATCATGGATATATAAAGGGTGGAATTGACAAAACTCTCTTTGTCAAAGAAAAGGATGGAAAACTTATGATAACTCAGATCTATGTGGATGACATTGTGTTTGGAGGGATGTCAGATGAGACGGTCCAACATCTGAGTTTGAAATTAGTTTGGTAGGAGAACTGGCGTACTTTCTTGGGCTCCTAGTCAAACAGATGGAAGGCTTCATCTTTCTGTGTGAAAGCAAATATGCTAAGAGTATTATGAAGAAATTTGGATTGGAGAATGCTAGTCACAAAAGAACTCCTGCACCAACTCACTTAAAGTTATCTAAAGATGAAAAATGATTAAGTGTTGACCAGATTTTATATAGAAGCATGATTGGCAGCCTTCTATACCTTACATCAAGTAGACCAGATATAACTTTTCTTGTTGGTGTGTGTGCTAGGTATAAAGCATAAACCAAAGTGAGTCACATCAATCAAGTAAAAAGGATTCTAAAGTATGTGAATAGCACAAGTGAGTATGGAATGTTATACTCCCATGATTCAAACTCTATGTTGGTAGAATATTATGATGCTGATTGGGCTGGTAGTGTTGATGATTGGAAGAGTACCTTTGGAGGATGTTTCTTCTTGGGAAATAATTTTATTTCATGGTTTAGCAAGAAACAAAATTGTGTATCCCTATCCACTCTGCTGAAGTTGAGTACATAGCAGCAAGCAACAACTGCTCTCAACTAATATGGATGAAATAAATGTTGACATAGTACAATGTCACACAAGATGTCATGACATTATTCTATGTCAACTTGAGTGTTATTAATATCTCAAAAAATCCTATTCAGCATATTAAAACTAAACACATTGACATCAAGCATCATTTTAATAGAGAACTTGTTGAAGACAAAGTTATAACACTTGAGCATGATATCACGGAGAATCAGTTTGCAGATATTTTTACCAAAGCCTTGGATGCAAGTCAATTTGACAAACTAAGAGGAAAAATTGGGATTTGAGTTAATGAGCGTTTATATCAATTATAAATAATTAAGTGTGTCAGACAAAAGTATAAATCTCATCATTACACTGGACACGCTTACCTAAACCCCTTACCTCATTGTTGTCGCTGTCGGGATTTCACGATAACGAAACCGGGACTAAAGAGATTCTAAAGGGAGGAAAAATCAGAAGAGTCGCCACCGAATTTTATTTGTGTGCCTCTGTCGGATAGGCGAGGGAAAATAGTCGATAAAATCCTCGGAAAAGAGACGCGTACGGGAAGCGCTAAAAGAGAATAAGGAATCGGTCTCACAACCGAGATTTGGATTTGGAAGTCAGTTATACGAGGGGAAGGTATTAGCATCCCTCACGTCCATGATACTCCATGGGAACCATTTGGGTTGTTTTACATACATGGGGATTTATCTATTATTGCTTTAATTTCAAATGAATATGTGTGAAAAAAGGGGGTATTTTTGTTATTATAGTGCTCGCCAAGGATTGGGGCCCTTGTGCCTACATATCACTCATTCAGGGATGAGGAATCAGAGCTCCGTATTTCGGAGTAGAAAATATTTGTGGGTTGGTTGATTTTACCTTTGAAAAAAGGGTTTTCGAGATGATTCCCTAAGGCACAAAAATGAGTTTGATGAGTTGTATTGTTTTTACCTTGAATACGGGTTTAATGAAAAGAATGTTTATGATTATGTTGCATTAAAGTCTATGGCCGGAGGTGATTATTCTAGAGAACAAGTCAAGCGTCTTGCATCCAAAATAATCAGAGTACGGGTAGGAATGCTCTATTCTTACTCGCTCTCCACCACTTAAGGCTTATGGCACACAATAATAATCGTGATTATTAAGTATTTTTAATTTGATTATGAAAATGCCATTTGACGTTGAATCAATGGTTTGTTTATTTAATTATGAAATTTGGCTCATTGTAAGGTAGCCCAAGAGAAAGGCTTGTGTGTGCAAAAGTGACTTATGTTAAACAAATGATAATGGTCTTACAAACATGTCCCCCTAAGGTGGTGCCATGATGCCATTCTTACAACATGAATGTAAGTCACGAATGAAGATCCAAGTGTTTACAAAGTATCACAAAGAGTAATGAAAATGGCTCCAAGCAGAGGTCCTAAGATGAAATCCTCTAAGTCCAAGTTGATTGAGAGTGAAGTTAATATTTTTGGTCTTATCATTTTAACATATTTTTGTTGTTTTTAATGTTTGATGATAATAAAATAAATAACAAGTAAATAAACATGCATGATGAGTTTGTACAATGATGATGGTAATGAGTACTTGAATATAAATTACAAGGTAGTGACATAAAAGTAAATTACAAGATAAAAAATAACAATATCACAATAATAATGATTAGTGGATATAAATGATATAAAACAAATAACAAATTAATAGTATCAATATCACAATAGCAAAGGTTATTGATAAACCAAGTTATTGAAATATAATTAGTGGTTAGTAATATGTGCAAAATGACCATTTTGAGGATTAATATTTCATAGGTCAAAAAGACTCAAAATATGACACATTAAGAGATAATTTATCTTTGATGCAAAATATTAAAGATAATTAAAAAATCAATTAACAATAGATTTGTACCAAAGAAAGTTATACAATCCTAAGTCCATCTATCAATATTTAAACAAATTATGTCATTCAAATAATTATGATTTGTTTTTTTTCTTTTATTTTTACTTCCTTTTTTATTTATCAAGGTAGTAAGAGAACCAACAAGTTAGTATAATGTAAATGATATATGGTTAGATAATAATGAACATAAATATAAAGTACATGATATAAAAATGAACAATAAAATAAATTGCAAGGAAATAAAGTGCAATAATATAAATGTTAGAAGTTAGTAGTTAGTGGTTAGTGGTTAGTGGTTAGTAGAACAACAATAAGCAAATGGATTAACAAGTTAATGTAGAGAACATAGTTTCATCTATGCGTCAAATGACTTAAATATGGTTGAAATATAGACAATCTATCAATGCCTCAAAGTATCATGAATAATCTATTGATCAATCATTAATAAGTTTGAAACATTGAAGATTTAATCAACCATAAACAACCATGACCATGATCTAATATACCTCATTAAATATAACAACAAATCCACAATAAAAGCAAATTATAACAAACATAAAGCAAGAACAACAAGGGGAATAAAAAAAGGTGAACAAAAAGGTAGTAAGAGCAAAAATTTTAAAAAAAGTGTGTTAACCAAAGTTAATCATTTTTTGCAAGCTTGACTCTAAACCCTCTCAAAAGATCAACCAAGAACAACCAACCATTTTTTAATACAAAACATAACCAAAAAAGGTACAAAGTTTAGGTTACAATCATTACCCAAAAATGTGAAGAAAAAGCTAGGTTGAAATGGTGTTGAGCTTGAATGTGAAGAAAAGGGTTTGGGATGAAAGTATTTATGGTGGAAGCTTAGTAAAGGGATTGAGTTGTGAGTGTTAGAGAGTGAGAAGTTTTGAGGAAAAAATGTGAAGTGGAAAAAAGTTGGTGGAGGTGACTTTTGGGAGAGAAAGATTTTTTGTTTTGACTTAGGTTTAGAGAATAGGGTTTGAATGATGTTAGGAGAGAGATTTTGGGGGATAGAAAGCATGGTAAATGAGGGAAAATAATGTCTCTATTTATAGGGAAAGCAAGTGGGTAAGTGGGTGAAACAAAAGTCACTCTGTGTAAAAAACAGAGCCACTACTGTTGTTTGTACAGGTGCAATCAATTACCATGATTAGGGTAATCGATTACACCAGCCAAAATGTCCTAGAAAGCTGAATTCTGCCAGTGTAATCGATTACCATGATTAGGGTAATCGATTACACATACAATTTTTGTTTTGTTTTTTTGGGGGTAATTTCTCTAGAGCTTTAATCGGAAAATTCCATTTTTCTCTCAGGTGTAAACACCATGCCTTGAGTCCATGCAATATGCATTTGGTTATGGATGCTAATATAATTATGGTGATGGAACAGTGAATGTACATATGTGTAATAGGACCATGGATCAAATAAAAGTTGTATGGGGGTAGGGTGAATTTTGGGGTATGACAGCTTCCCCTATTTTATTTTCTCGGACCTGAATATATGGATAGCGACAACTTCCAATGTGTTCAAGGTAAGAGAGGATTAAATAGTAATAGGAGTAACCAAAAATTTTCCATGCCGGAGGATGATATTGTTAGGATTTGCTAGGGATTATGCATGGTTATAATGAATATGCATGCATGGCGATGTATGCATCATAAGTATCTTCTCAAGGGGGAAGGTTTGATGTCAGAATATCGAGAAGATGGAGGGAAGAAAACTTCATTGGGGGAGGAGAGAAAGGGTAACTGCCCCTAGCAATGGATGGGGAAAACCAAAATGATGATTCCTAGCAACGACTAGAACACGTGACATCTACTAAGGATCAAATGAATAAACTCAACGATGATTCTTAGCAACGACTAGAATATCTGATTTAGTGGGAAAGATAAATGATTTTAAATGATGATGCTTAGGAATGGCTCAAACATCTGACTCAGTTGGAGAGAAATGACAAGGTACGGTGATAATTCTTAGCGACGACTAGAATACCCGATTCTGTGGGGAAAAGAGGTCGTTCAATGAAGATTCCTAGAAACAGTTGGAATACCTGACTTGACTGGAGATACAACTTTCTATGAAGGTACAATGACAATTCTTAGTGAAGGCTAGAATACCTGACTCGACTGGAGATACAACTTTCCATGAAGGTACAATGACGATTCTTAGCAAAGGCTAGAATACCTGAAATTCGTCGGGAAGATCAAACAATTCAGTGATGGTTCTTAGCAACGACTAGAATACCTGACTATGCTGAGGAGAAAACAGAAATCCAGTGACGATACCTAGCAACGACTGGAATACCTAACATCGACTAGGAAAAGGAGCACTTCAGTGACGATTCCTTATAAAGATTGGAATACCTGACTTATATTGTGGAAACAAATTCAAGGATGACTCTCGGCTATGAATACCTGACTCGGCTTGGGAAATGAGCCTAAAATGCCTCCGGTCTGAAAAAGGAGAGTTCAGTGACATTTCTCAACAATGGCTAAGAATACCTGACTCTGAGGGAAAAGGGGAAATATGGTGATGACTGGGCTTTGCGGGGGAGTGTATCTGAGGAATGCCAGTGGTGATTGGGCTTAAAAGGGTGATTGGGGAAAGTGTGCTGACTTTCTGGTACATGACAAATTGGAGCTCGACGTCCAAGCAAGCATTGAGTGTAATGGTTGAGAATTCCTGCTGGAGAAGAAATGATTGGCCAAGTCCAAGAGATTGTGGGACGCCCTTAGGTTGGAAGTGCCAAATGCATTTTGGTTACCTTTAACAAATTTCTGAAAGAAATGTAATTCGATGTTGTTTCCCTTATAGCTTCCTTTTTTTTTTGAAAAGTTTTTTTTGTTTAACAAAAATTTCCAATATAATATTATTTAAAAAAAAGTCATATTTTGCAGACAAAGCAGGAAAAGTAAAAAATATTGAGCACATATAAGGGAACTGAATTTATTGATGAATAGTCCCAAAAATGGGTGATTTTGTAAAAAGGAAGCAATTCCTAAAGGAGTTGAACGCGAAAATAAAAATGATAATTGTAATGGCAATGCAACATCTCGGGTTTCCACCAAATTCCAACTCTGTTATAGTCTTTACGTCTTTGGCCGTCCTTTGATCTTGCTTTAAGAAGGAGGGTGATAAGATTGACTCGCTGGGGGATCCACAAATTTGATCGTCAGGGAATGAAGAAGGATTGCTTGCGGGATGCAACCTCTTGCTCTTATTAAATCCCCAATTTTTTCCTAGACTTCCCTGTAAGACCCCAATTTTGTCCCTAAGATCCCTCATGGCATCATATCATACCATATCATTGCCTCAAGGATCTTTGTGCACCTTTGCTTCCCTCCTAGTGGGTGGGTTGTCTTGTGAGTGTGGTTCTTGATCACCAAGCATGTTTTGCATTTGTATATCTTTGCTCTTCATCTGTCTATTAACCAAAGGTACAAAAATTTTGTCATCTAACCATGTTACTTACAGATGAAGCCAGCTAGGTCAAATCAGTCAAATCAGTCATTGAACAGTGGATGGTGGCCATTCTTGAAGAATTTGGGCACCATGATCATTCATCAAGAGTTCATATGAGTTGTGACATCATTTTGAACCAAGATCTCAAGTGGTAGGGGCTTGGAATTCATCAGAACATGGTTCAGTCAACCAAAACCCTAGCAAAGTCAACTGTGGTCAACTGTGCATTTAATCAGTGATTTGATGGTGGGAATTGGTTTGAGAGGTCTCATTCATGTCCATATAAGCCTCATATAACATGTCAAACATCATCAGTGAAGAATTTGAGGTCAGACAACAAATTTCCAAAAATAGTAAGTTGACCTGTAATTGGAATTTGCCAAAAATGGAAAGTTCTTCTCCTCAAAGTTACTTCATCATACAAGCTTCAAATGAATTTTTGTCCAACATGAAAGTTGAAGATCTTGTTCTCCCATTTCCAAAAAGTCCAAGAACACTCATTTCTCATGTGTGGTTGGCAAGTTATGATCAAATCTTTCTCAAGAATTTTTGAACTTCAAAGTGAGATAACTTCTAAACCATTTGGCCAAATTGAGTGAGGTTTTTTGCTACAAGTCAAATTTGATGTGCTCTATCCAAATCCTTCATCACATTTTACCAAAAATCTTCCAATCAAAATGGCCTTTTTCAAGTGCATTGAATTAAAAAAGAGAGGGGTGAAAAATGAACTTTCAAATTAATCATTGTCCACATATTCTACCAATTGCAAATGACTGAAAATCACATTTGGAGATTGTTTAGGCCCATTTTCGCACTGTAGCATGCCATGCACATGCCATTTGAGTGGATTTCACCAATTAACCAAAAACACTCCATTAAGCTAAATTCAATTATCACTTCATTAACCAAGCTTATGCATTATTAAACAGAGTATATATGACTCATTTCTGATTGAAAAACCTAGCCACTATTGACAAACCAGATCTGAAATTCATTTTCTCTCAAAAATTCTCATTCTTCATTTGAAACTTTTTCTGAAAATCTTCAAAGAACTCGTGTTCTTGAGCTTTGGTCCATCCTCTACCATCATTGTTGAGGCCTTAGCAAGCATCATTTCATCACTGTAAAGCCATTCCCATACTGTTGCATTGAAGCTTCCTTCCATGGCAGTCGAGCTTTGGAGCTAGAATCAAAGTAACTGAGCTTGCAATACTTGTCCATTCATCATCTGGAGCATCAAGAAGCTACTGTTTCAACTCAACACGACCAAAGAACCACCAAATCATTACTGCTCTTCACAATCAGGTAAAATTCGAATCACACCATTGTTGAAATCGTGCTATGCTTATTAAAGATCTCTCCATGCTGATTGCAATGAAACTTGAATCGTGAGAAATGGTTGATTATTGAGAAAGAAACATGGTTTTAAAGTTTGTTGGTCAAATGTTGTTGTGCTCATTTCTTTCTTGTTAGCTCGAGTTAGTGAAAATCGAGGTTGGATTATTGATGTACATTGTTTGCTGATTTGAATGGTGTGCTTGTTTCCAAATTCTGGGAAAAAAGTTCATCACGATTGATGAACACGATGAACAGTAGCAGAAACCCTAATTTCTTAAACCCAGAAAACGTGTTTGGCTGCTGGAATTTTTGTTTTGCATGAGATTCACTGTTCCATTGCCATGCGCCAATCAGCACGCGTCACACCCTTAAGTGAAACGCGGCGTTTCACTTAAGGGACCAAATATTTACCAAATTGCCATTTCCGTTTATTTATTTAAATCATTTTCTTTTTTCAATATTTATTTCATTTTGTATGCCAATCTTCAAACTTGATGGGATTTTTTGTGAAATGCTCCTCATGATCTCTAGTTTATTATGGTGATTTTTCCAGATTTTTTGCACGTGTGGATTTTTAAATGTGCTAGGGTTTGTTCATGTGTATCCATTTTGTGTATGCCATGTCATTTTGCTTATGAAATGATGATACTTAATCCAATGCCTCTGAAATTTTTTGTGCTTAAACTAGACATGTTCATGTGATTTTGGTGTAGAGTTTGTGAATTTATCATTGCTGGTTGATGAGATATGATTTTTTGAATAGAGGTGTGACAATTTGTGTCACACCATTCATGTCCAACTTCTTGATTTTTGTTACCATGCTTATTGAACTCAAAATGGTCTGGATTTTTGCATGAAGATACTTGTGCATGTTGAGAATGTGTATGAATTCTTCTGGAATTATTGATGGCATTTCCTATTTGATTGGAATTTTCTCCCCTGTTTGGTCATTTGTTGATTTGTTGTGATACATGTTTGTATTTGATTTGTGAAATTCTAATGCTTAACTGGATGGACTTGAAATTTGACATGTGAATTGTAGACATCTTAAAGTTTGTCATGGTTTTAGTCCCATTCATTTATCATGTGTTGTCACTGTTTTATGATTTATTGAAGTTGGTGCATGTTTTGATGCTTTGTATGAGTTTGCTTGAACTTGCTTTGACTTTCTGATTTTCATTGACCTACTTCCCTTGATCCAAATGAGCTGAGATTTGGTATGCTTATCATGTTATGGATGATGTTTGATCATGAATTATTTGAGGATTTATTGAAATGATATGAATGTGAAACCACTTGGGTTTGTTTCTTAATTGTTTGAACTTGATTTTGGATAACTTTCACTTGCTGTTTTGGATTTTTTATCTCCTTTTGATCCTAGGCTTGTCCTAGTGGTCTTGTTTCTCATGTTTAAGTTTGCTTTTCAGGTTAAGAAGCAAATGCCTTAAGGAGACTTATGCAAGTTGATTGAGTTTGATTGATTATCATGAACTAACTTGTTTGTTTTGTAGGATGCTTAGCTCATATGCTTTGAGCTTTGTGCATTGCACATTTGACTGATTGTGTTGACTGTGGATCCTTATCTTATATTGGTTTTGAATTTGAGTTGTATACTGATTTTATTTGATTGATTTCAGGTACCATTAGTTGCTAATAGTTCTTTGAGAACTTGCATTGCTTTGCTTGATAGCATTAGCATTGAGGTAGAATCCTTTTTCTTCATGTAGTTTGGAAGACCTGGCCTGTTACTTGGCCAGGCAACTGTCTGAAGTCCTCCTTAAGAGGCGATGTTTGTGCTTGTTTACTTTTGTCCCAAGCAGGAAAAGTCCTTTGAATAAGGCAATTGGTAGACAAAAGAGATATGTAGCCTATCTCCTACTATTATGTGTGTCACTCACCTTGCTCACACCACATGTGTTGATGCATAGTGAGTAAAAACCCAAGATCAATCGAGTCAATAATCTGTGGAGAGAGTTCCTACTTTCTGAACTCCCACACTTTTTGATATTCAAAGCTCTCCCTGACCAGGGATATGAGCATGAGGCACACCCCTCATATCCTTTCATCTGCTTCACCTTGGCTCTCAATGTCAAGGTTAAGAGCACCATTAACCCTATTCCAGTTGGCTTCAATGCCCACCCTTTGTATGAGCCTAATTGTTTGGTTATAGAGTGTGCTGAATGACTTTGGTTGATTGATTACTTAGTTCATTTGTACATGTCTGCTTGCATGCTCTGTGCATTTATCATCATTAATTGCTCATTAGTGCATGACCATTTCATTTGTCTTTGTGACATATCTTTGTTGTTTGCCCATTGAGGACAATTGTAAGACCATTCATTGGCCATTGTTCCTATGATATGGAAGTGAGTATAAGACCATTTCATCGGCCACTCATCTTCTCTTTGCTTGATTTGTTGTGTGTGAGGATACAATTGTAAGTCCATGTAATTTGGCATTTGTTTTCCTATGATCATATGTTGGAGGTTAGAGTAAGCCCAGATAGATTGGCATCTGACATCCAAGTGTTTGCTTTGTTGTTAGAGATTGGTATAAGTCCAGATAGATTGGCATCCGGTATCCACTTTTTATTTCTTTGTTGAGGAGATTGGTATAAGTCCATAGAGTGGCCTCTGATATCCAGTTTTGTTTTAGGAGATTGGTATAAGTCCAGTAATTGGCATCCGGTATCCGCTTTTTGTTGACTTTCTTCTTTTGCTTTGCTTGTTTGTTATTGCTCATTGCCTATTCCAAAGGACGCACTTGAATCATCTTCGATATGATTTCAAGAGGTGAACCTTCTAGGAAGTTTTACACTCCATCTTCATCCATTCATCCATTTTGTCCTAAACCTTTTCACACATTGCTTTCAAAACTTGAGATAAATATTGTGCAAACATCTTCATGCTTTCAAATTAGAAACCTGGACCCTAAGTCCTTGACTTTTCAAACTCCATTTCATAATACTTCTTTTGAATCAATCTTAATCATACTTTGACCCTCCTTTTGTGAATAATCATAATCAATTAACTTCACCCATTCAATTGTTTTGTGGCTTTGTCCATTCTTGTTAAGTTTTCATACATTAGCCATAGGTTTGATTTATCCTAGTTGGTTGATGTCAATCTCACCTATTTGTCCTTAGTTGATTGAATTGTAAGTCTTCTTTGCTTATTATAGGGTTAACCCCTCACTAGCAAGTTGAAGCTTTTCTCACATGGTGGACTCGTTGTTTGTATAAGGTTGAGTTTTCTCCCGTGGATAACGTAAGAACTTAGGGCTTGTGTTTAAAATTGAATCCACTAACTTTTGGAAATCTTTTAGCCGAACTACGGCGTTTTGATCCTTACCTTTGATGGAAGGTACGTAGGCAACGGGTTCATCCGTTCGAACACAAAAACAATAAAAATTGTATATTCTTTTCTCATCATCCCAATCATGTTTGCACAATAAATATTTCATAACAAATAACAATTTAGTACAACAAGTGTGAAAAGGGCTCCCTAGGAGTACCTAGGACGTAGTGGGTGCCTAACACCTTCCCATTGCGTAATTTACCCCTTACCCAGACTCTCTGATCTTTTCATTAGTTTTCTACGCGTAAAACTTCTTAGGCTTTTGTTCGCTTTTTAGCCAGCCTTTGGATAAATAAAAGTGCGGTGGCGACTCGATTCATTGTATGCTTTGCTTATGGTTTAATCAATAAATCATATAGCGAAGAATACACCGCTACAGAAAAGTGGCGACTCTGCTGGGGAGTCTATCCTTGGTGGTATTGCCTACTTTTCACCCTTGTTGTGTGCTATATTGTTATTTGTTATATGACATATTTTTGTACCATTTGGGATAACTGTATTGATTGTAATGTTTGAATTGCTTGATATACAATTGCTGTTTGCTTTGGTGATCTGTGAGATGAGTTCTATACCCGAACTCGAGTGCACTCTAGGATAGGAGAATGGCATAGTCTTGTTGACTGGTGTGGAGTATTCCTTAGCCAGTTGACTTGCGAGTCCATTCACTTGGTGGAGGTCATGTTGGATTAATAATGTCACACAAGTTATTTGTGGTTAGGCATTATTCTTTCAATCATGTGCCGCAGAAGCCAAGGACCTTAGTTTACCAAGCCCATCTTGGCCTATTTTTTAGGACGTAGTGCGGAGGTCGTTCAGATGTAAGTTCTGATGCGATTGTTACGCGATACTACACTCATAAGAGTTTCTCTTGAGAATATTTTTGGAATACGAGTATTCGTTCCTCCGATAATATTCGAAAGATGGAACGATGATTATGGGAACCTCTGGTAGAACATGTCTGGCAGGTTTAAACCCTAGTACACTCCCTTTGGGTGGTTCTTAACCGAGACTCCATGCTCGTGACTCTCAACAAACCCGTGATTCGTGGTTGAGTCGTTCAGACAACCTTAATATCAATGGAACCTGGGCGTTGATCAGGTATAAAACCTAAATCCCCCAAAACGGATGGTTGATATTAAGGATGTTCGAGCCGGTTCATGTACCGTTAATATCAATGGAACTTGGGTGTCGATAAGGTGAAAACCTAAATCCACCAAAATGGATGATTGATATTAGGGATACAATGAGCTTTCCCATGACCTTTGTTTGGTGTGACTTGTTTGATCCTTGAGTGTGATTCTTGCATTCATGCATTCATGCATTCATCTGCACTTCATGTCATCAGAAAAAAGAAAATTTTCAAGGAACTTAAAAAGGGTTTATTTGCAAAATTTTCAGACATGGAAAGACCAAAAAGGCATACGAAGAAGTACAGCTTTAGACAGCCCGATGTAAAAGAGTTAAGGAATCTGACATCTTATGTATTAGATCCCTTGGGTTTCAAAGCTTGCTATGGGAAGCTTCTACCTCTGCTGACTACTCAGGTTGACGAAGGGCTGATGAGTACTCTGGCTCAGTTTTATGATCAGCTGTATCATTGCTTCTCATTTTCGGACTTCCAGCTGTTGCCAACCTTGGAGGAATATTCTCATCTCATTGGGATTCTGATTCTAGATCAAGTGCCGTTCAGTGGCCTAGAGAGTATTCTGACTGCTCGAGAGATTGCGAGCTTGTTGCACATAAATGAAGATTTGATTAGGGCTAATCTGACTACCAAAGGCGGAATTCAGGGTTTTCCTTCCGAGTTCCTCGTTGCTCAAGCTACCTTTTATGGGAAGGCCATGAGTGAGGATGCCTTTGAGGCTTTGTTTGTGCTGCTCATCTATGGATTAGTGTTATTTCCCAACTTCGACAAGTTCGTGGACATGAACGCCATTAGGATCTTCTCAGTTCTTAATCCCGTTCCGACTTTGTTGGGCGATGCCTATGTCTCTTTGCATCTGAGGAACGCAAAGGGTGGAGGAGTTATTGTCTGCTGTCTACCTCTGCTGTACAAGTGGTTTATTTCGCACTTGCCGCAGACAGTTGCTTTCAAGGAGAACAAGGGATGTCTACGGTGGTCTCAGAGACTTATGTCTCTCACCAATGATGATATCACTTGGTATGATCGCGTGTATGATACCGTCCAGATCATTGACTATTGTGGTGAATTCCCTAATGTGCCTCTTCTTGGCACATGTGGTGGGATCAGCTACAATCCTATTCTCGCACGACGTCAGCTTGGGTTCCCCCTAAAGGATAAACCTCATAACATTCTGTTAGAAGGCGTATTCTTTCAGGAGGGTAAAGATCCCCAAGGCCTGAAAGCCAGATTTGTCCGTGCTTGGCGCAGTATTCACAAGAAGAGTAGGAATGAGTTGGGTCCAAAGAACTGCATTGCTTTGGAGCCATACACCTCTTGGGTCAGACAGAGAGCTGCCGTGTACTTGATGCCATATGATCATCCGAGACCTACACCGTTGGATGTGGCTGGGCCTTCAACCCTCCCTACCCAACGTGTAGAGGAGTTGAGAGAAGAAGACCTTTCACGTGCTTGGATCCGTGAAAGAGAAGAATTGCTTCAGCAGCTTAAGGAGAAGGACGCTATGATTGAGTTCCTCGAGCATCGAGTGATCGACGACCCGAACGACACTTGGACCTCTCTGCTTCCTCAGTCTTCCAAATTCTGGAAGAGGAGGTATGATCGACTTGCAAAGGAGAAAGCAGATATGGAAGCGGCCTATGAGAGAGAGATCAAGAAGCTGTGTACTTCTCGTCTTCCAGCATCCCGAGCTTCTAGGGATCCATAGGATGTTTATTTCCCTTTTCTCTTTGTAATGATCAAAAATGCTGTACTTCTTTGTCTCGATATATTGAATGAAATATTTTCCGTGAGAAATTAAAATGCTTTAACTATTCAAAATATTGCAAATAATACCCTAAGGGTTCCTTGAAAATAAACAAAGCATCTGCACAAGCATTTCATGCATCATTTTTGCATAAGCAGGTACCCTTTGTTTCTGGTCTTCTTGTCCTAACTCTGTGTTCTTCATTTATTTTGAAGACAAGCTGACTCACCGGTATTATACTCGAGTCAATTCTGCAAGAGTCATGGAGCAGCTAGAACAAGAGAACAGAGAACTGAAAGAAGAGGTCACCAGACTTGGCGCTTTGATGGAGCAACTCCTCGCTGCTCAAAATCAACCTGCTCAATCGCCTGCAACTCCTGCCCAGAGGACGGTCATCTCAGAGGTCGTCGCTTCGACTGTACCAGTCAGTGCTCATCAAGTGCCCAATGCTATGCCAGCCGGGTTCCCTTGGGGGATGCCTTCAGGTTTTATGCCTGATCGGCCTGCTCCAACTTTTGCTCACATGCCGGCATCTAGCCCGGTCCCTGTTCCCGCTCCTCCTGTCGTGCATACCATGCCAAGGGTAGACGACACCATCTATCACTCCGAGCCATCTGAGGGCTCAGACGTTCATGGAAAGATGGACGCCATGAACGACCAATTCCTTGAGCTGAGAAAGGAATTGAAGACTCTTCGAGGTAAAGATTTGTTCGGCAAGTCTGCTGCCGAGTTGTGCCTTGTTCCAGGTGTGAAGATACCGATTAAATTCAAAGTACCCGACTTTGAAAAGTATAAAGGGAACACCTGTCCACTCGCTCACCTGGTCATGTACGCCAGGAAGATGTCTACCCAGACTGATAATGATCAACTTCTGATTCATTATTTCCAAGATAGTATGTCCGGTGCCGCGCTCAGATGGTACATGAGCTTAGACAGTGCCAATATCAGATCCTTCAACGACCTTGGCGAAGCCTTCGTCAAGCAGTATAAGTATAACGTCGATATGGCGCCTGACCGAGATCAACTCAGGTCCATGTCGCAGAAGGACAAGGAAACTTTCAAGGAGTACGCCCAGAGGTGGCGAGAGCTGGCAGCTCAGATTACTCCACCGCTGGAGGAGAAAGAAATGACCAAGATCTTTTTGAAGACTCTTGGCTCATTCTATTATGAGCGGATGGTAGCAAGCGCTCCCTCTGATTTCACCGAGATGGTGAACATGGGGATGCGTCTTGAGGAGGGTGTCCGCGAAGGACGATTGGCGAAGGATGAGAGCTCTTCTTCTAAACGATATGGAGCGTTTAAGAGGAAGGATGGGGAAGCACATGCTGTGCAATCCCATCCCAAGCATAGAAGACCCTCTGCTCAGAGGAAGCCTGCACGTTGTGCCGGTCATCAGCACCAGGTGGCTCATATAGCACCTGTCTTTAAAGACAATGCTCAGCAACATCAGCAATATCAGCATCAACAACAATATCAACAACCTCAGTATCAGCAACAACCTCGTCCACAGCAACAGGCTTATCAGCCTCGTGGAAGTACAACCAATCAAGCTAACTTGGGTTATGATAGGAAGATGATGAACTTCGATCCAATTCCTATGACATATGCAGAGCTTTATCCTTCCTTGTTGGAAAGGAAATTGGTTTCTCCCAGGGATCCTCCTGCCATTCCTGCAAATCCACAATGGTGGTATAAACCAGATCAACACTGTGTTTACCATTCCGGTGCTCCGGGTCATAACATCGAGAATTGCTACCCACTCAAGACTAAGGTTCCAGACCTTATGAGATGTGGGATCTTGAGTTTTGAAGATTCAGGCCCGAATGTCACCAAGAACCCATTGCCTGCGCATGGGAAATCAGTTAATATGGTTCAGGAATGCCTTGGGAAGTACAAGGTCAGGTATGTGAGCCACATTAGGCAGTCGTTGGTTGAATTACATCGTTTGCTGTGTCAGTACAGCTACTTAGAGCATAACCACGACAAGTGCCGCGTCTGCTCGGTTAACCGCTTGGGTTGCGATCAAGTACGAAGAGAGCTTCAAAAGTTGTTGGATGAGTGTACCATTGAGATTCTGCAGAATCGCAATGTTGATGAAGACGAGCCTGAGGTGAATGTGATTTCACCAGTGTTCAAGCTACCCGAGCCTGTTGTTATCCGTTACGATAGCAACAAGCCGAAGGCTTCCCTTTCTTTGGTCATTAAACCTGCAGGCCCTGTGCCTTACTCTTCAGACAGAGCCGTACCGTTCAGATACAATCCTGTCGCTGTGCAAGATGGGGTAGAAGTGCCTTTACCTTCAACTTCCGTAACCAACGTCGCTGATGTAAGTGGGTTGACCCGAAGTGGTCGTGTGTTTTCTGCGCCTCCTAAGGCTGTTGCTTCTGATACTGTTGAGTGTCCGGTTGGGACCGCTGTTAATATCCAGAATCAGGCACGTGATGTTGCCAAACCATCCTCCTCTGTAAAAAAACTCCCATTTCTTCAGTTGGCCCGAGTGGCATTGTAGATGAAGAATCTGATGAGATGCTGAGGCTCATCAGAAAGAGTGAGTACAACATTGTAGACCAACTTCTACAAACGCCATCCAAGATTTCCATTCTTTCTCTGCTGCTGAATTCGGAACCCCATAGGGAGGCTCTGCAGAAAGTCTTGGATCTGGCGTATGTTGATCACGACGTCACCATTGAGCAATTTGATAGTATTGTTGCAAACATCACCGCTTGCAACACTTTGAGCTTTTGTGACGCTGATCTCCCTGAGGAGGGAAGAGACCACAACATGGCTTTACATATCTCCATGAATTGCAAATCTGATGCAATGTCCAATGTGCTGGTGGACACTGGATCTTCTTTAAATGTATTGCCAAAAACCACACTCTCCAGATTGTCATATCAAGGTCCTCCTATGAGGCAGAGTGGGGTTGTTGTGAAAGCATTCGATGGGTCGCGTAAGACCGTGATTGGGGAAGTTGATCTCCCAATCAAAATTGGACCAAGTGATTTCCAAGTTACCTTCCAGGTAATGGATATCCACCCATCTTATAGCTGTCTCTTAGGCAGACCATGGATTCACGAGGCTGGCGCCGTGACATCCACCCTACACCAGAAGTTGAAATTTGTCAAAAATAAGAAATTGGTTGTAGTAGGGGGAGAAAAGGCTCTCCTGGTTAGCCATTTGTCTTCTTTCTCGTATATTGACGCTGAGGATGAAGTTGGAACTCCGTTCCAAGCTTTATCTATTGATGAACCAATCGAGAAGAAGTCTCCTTCATTCACTTCCTACAAAGATGCGAAGCTAGCCATTGAATGTGGCGCAGTTGCTGGTTTAGGGAAGGTGATTGAACTTGAAGACAATAGATCCCGGGCTGGCATTGGCTACTGTTCTGGGGCATTTAATGAGCAAGGTTTGTTCAAGAGTGGAGGATTCATCCATGATGATCAACCTGAAGAGGAAGCTGCTGCTATCTTAGAAGAGGATGCAGAAGACGTGAACAACTTCGTTATTCCTGGTGGTGTCTGCCACAATTGGGTCGCTGTAGATGTTCCTACGGTCATCCATAGATCAGAGTAATTGTTCACTTTGTTTAAAACCCTTCTCCCATGCCAAAAGGAGAAGTGATGACATTGTTGGCAAAGCATATATACAATGATGTTTTCATTCAATTAATGCATTGTTAAACATTTGTTTTTCCTTTGTTTTCACTTTTTGCTTTTTTGCATGAAATCAGTGATCACAAAAAACCCATAAAAAACAAGAATAAAAACAATCCTTTTCATCTGCATAATGGTTTGTTTGTTTAAATGCTAAAAGTTTTTCATTAACCAAAATCATTATGCAGGTTGATCCTAAAACCCATTGAACATAATGATCCAACGCCATCTCCCAATTTTGAATTCCCTGTATTTGAGGCAGAGGAAGATGACGTTGAGGGGATTCCTGATGAGATTACCCGTCTCCTTGAGCACGAAGAGAAGATCATTCAGCCGCATCTCGAAGACTTGGAAACAGTCAACTTGGGGTCTGAGGATTGTGTTCGCCTGGTGAAGATTGGGGCACTTCTTGAAGGGTCTGTCAAGGAAGATTTGATCAGTTTGCTACGAGAATATTCAGATATCTTTGCTTGGTCCTATGAAGATATGCCGGGTTTGGATACAGATATTGTGCAACATTTCCTGCCTTTAAAGCCTGAGTGCGTGCCTGTGAAGCAGAAGCTCAGAAGAACTCATCCAGATATGGCAGTGAAGATCAAAGAGGAAGTTCAGAAGCAAATTGATGCGGGGTTTCTGGTGACTTCTACATATCCTCAATGGGTGGCCAATATTGTGCCTGTTCCTAAGAAGGACGGAAAAGTTCGTATGTGCGTTGATTATAGAGATTTGAATAAGGCTAGCCCAAAAGATGATTTTCCTCTACCACACATTGATATGTTGGTAGACAATACAGCTAAATTCAAAGTCTTTTCCTTTATGGACGGATTTTCCGGATATAATCAAATCAAGATGGCACCAGAGGATATGGAGAAGACAACATTCATCACACCTTGGGGAACATTCTGTTATCGAGTGATGCCCTTCGGTTTGAAGAACGCCGGAGCCACGTATCAACGAGCTATGACTACCTTGTTTCATGATATGATGCACAAGGAGATAGAGGTCTATGTTGATGACATGATTGCTAAGTCCCGAACGGAAGTTGAGCATGTTGAGCATTTGTTGAAGCTTTTTCAGCGTTTGAGGAAGTTTAAACTTCGCCTGAATCCGAACAAATGTACATTTGGAGTCCGTTCCGGCAAGTTGTTGGGTTTTGTGGTAAGTGAAAGAGGTATTGAGGTTGATCCTGCAAAGGTCAAAGCAATACAAGAGATGCCTGCACCCAAAACTGAGAAGCAAGTCCGAGGTTTTCTTGGCCGCTTGAATTACATTTCCAGATTTATATCCCACATGACTGCCACATGTGCGCCGATATTCAAGCTCCTCCAGAAAGATCAGTCTCATGATTGGACCGAGGATTGCCAGAAAGCTTTCGACAGTATCAAAGAATATCTGTCTGAACCTCCGATCTTGTCTCCGCCTGTGGAAGGAAGACCTCTGATCATGTATTTGACAGTTCTTGAAGACTCGATGGGTTGTGTACTCGGTCAACAAGATGAATCAGGGAAGAAGGAATTTGCTATATACTACCTCAGTAAGAAGTTTACTGATTGTGAGTCTCGGTACTCTATGCTTGAGAAGACGTGCTGTGCTTTGGCTTGGGCTGCTAAGCGTTTGCGCCAGTACATGATAAATCATACAACTTGGTTGATATCCAGAATGGATCCAATTAAGTATATCTTCGAGAAGCCTGCTTTAACTGGGAGGATTGCCCGTTGGCAGATGTTGTTGTCTGAGTATGATATTGAGTATCGAGCTCAGAAAGCTATCAAAGGTAGTATCTTGGCTGACCATTTAGCGCACCAGCCGATCGAAGATCATCAGTCTGTTCAGTATGACTTCCCTGATGAGGAAATTTGTATTTGAAGATGAAAGATTGCGATGAGCCTACACTTGATGAAGGTCCGGAACCTGGTTCCAGATGGACGATGGTGTTTGATGGCGCTGTTAATCAATATGGAAATGGAATTGGGGCAGTGATCATTACTCCTCAAGGTTCACACATTCCGTTTACAGCAAGGCTAACTTTCAAATGCACGAATAATATGGCGGAGTATGAAGCCTGTATTATGGGACTTGAAGAATGCATTGATTTGAGAATCAAGTATCTTGATGTGTATGGTGATTCGGCCCTGGTTGTTAATCAGATCAAGGGAGAATGGGAGACGAATCAACCTGGTCTCATCCCATATAGAGATTATGCAAGGAGAATTTCAACATTCTTCACAGAAGTTGAATTTTATCACATTCCTCGAGAGGATAATCGGATGGCAGATGCGCTTGCTACGCTTGCTTCCATGATTGTGGTCAGACGGTGGAATGATGTCCCCAATATTACTGTGATGCGCTTGGACAGACCAGCTCACATATTTGCAATCGAAGAAGTGAAAGATGACAAGCCTTGGTATTTTGATATCAAGAATTTCCTCCAGAACCAGGTCTACCCGCCTGGGGCATCTGTGAAAGATAGGAAAACTTTGAGAAGGTTGTCAGGCAGTTTCTACCTCAGTGGTGAAGTGCTGTATAAGAGAAATTTTGATATGGTTTTGCTCAGATGCGTGGATAGACACGAAGCAAACCTGTTGATGACTGAGGTCCATGAGGGTTCATTTGGTACTCATTCCAATGGACATGCCATGGCTAAGAAGATGTTGAGAGCAGGCTACTATTGGCTGACAATGGAGTCTGACTGTTGCAAGTATGTGAAGAAATGTCACAAGTGTCAAATTTATGCGGATAAGATTCATATTCCTCCGACACTTCTGAATGTGATTTCGTCACCATGGCCTTTCTCTATGTGGGGAATCGACATGATCGGCATGATTGAGCCGAAAGCGTCCAACGGACACCGGTTTATCCTCGTAGCAATTGATTACTTCACCAAATGGGTTGAAGCCGCTTCGTACGCGAATGTAACCAGGCAGGTGGTTGTGAAGTTTATCAAAAACCAGCTGATTTGCCGTTATGGTGTGCCAGAGAGGATCATTACTGATAATGGATCTAATCTGAATAACAAGATGATGGATGAGTTGTGCGCTGAATTCAAGATTGCACACCATAATTCCTCTCCCTACAGACCTAAGATGAATGGGGCTGTTGAAGCTGCTAATAAGAATATCAAGAAGATTATCCAGAAGATGACTGTCACGTACAAAGATTGGCATGAGATGCTGCCATTTGCTTTGCATGGATATCGTACGTCTGTACGCACTTCAACAGGGGCAACCCCTTTCTCTCTTGTTTACGGCATGGAAGCTGTTCTCCCAGTAGAGGTGGAGATCCCATCAATGAGAGTCTTGATGGAAGCCAAGTTGACTGATGCTGAATGGATGCAGAGTCGTTATGACCAATTGAATTTGATTGAAGAGAAGCGGTTAACTGCCATGTGTCATGGTCAGTTATATCAGCAGAGAATGAAGAAAGCATTCGATAAGAAGGTCAAGCCTCGTGTGTTCCGAGAAGGTGACCTCGTGCTCAAGAAAGTTTTGTCTTTCGCGCCCGATTCCAGGGGCAAGTGGACTCCAAACTACGAGGGTCCATATGTTGTTAAGAGAGCCTTTTCAGGCGGTGCTTTGATGCTTACAACAATGGATGGGGAGGATTTCACTCGTCCTGTGAATTCAGATGCAGTCAAGAAATACTTTACCTAGAAAAAAAGTATATGCAAATGAAAAACAGAATAGCTCGCTAAGTTGAAAACCCGAAAGGGCGGCTTAGGCAAAAATGAGCGTCTCAGTGGAGAACCCGCAAGGGTAATCCAGGCAAAAATTAGAGACTTGAGAAAAAAAAAGAATATTTGCATCCCGCTAGATTGAGTACCTCACCCTGGGGCAATCTAGGCAAAAATTAGGGATTTGGCAAGTAACTGCATCCTGACAAAACTTTTTGTTCCACAGCTGTCATTTCGTCAGAGGATTCTCGATTCGTCGTCAAACTGAAGCTTCGAATACATCGAGATTCAAATTGGTAGAGAAAGGATCATTATGTTCAATGTAGCCCTCTTCCAATATATATCACTGATTTCAAATTTGTACAGATCTATGGAGTCTTGCCATTTGCAGGCTACCATTCCATCAAATCAATTTGAGCTTTTTATCCAATTATTTGCACTCTTATTTGTTTCAATTCAACAAATGTTTTGCATGTTTTAATTGATAAAATATCATTGTTTTTAACCAAATAAATTTTTCAAAATTTGCTGTTTTAAACAAAGTGAATATTCACAAGGTTGAAAGGATACTCAAGAATATCTCAGTGCTCTCCCAAAGGTGGCATGACCTCCAACAGGTAAGACATTTGGTTCATATTCCTGGTTTGGTAGTATCTTCTTTTTTTCAGATCTTGTGATGGGGTTGTTCCCCAGCATAGTTGCAAGCAGAGTGTTGTTGAAGACTCAGTTTTCTCCAGCAGCAATTTTCCCCAGTAGAGTTGCCTATGCAGTTGGATTCTACTTGGATGATGTTGTTTTCCCAGTGGGTTGTTCCCCGGAGTTGTTTGGAGTTGCAAAGCTCTTTGTTTCTCAGTTGATGCTGAGATCCCCTGCGGATTTTCGAGATTTTCTCTTGTTCCCCAACAGATTAGTCTTGGTGGCTGTTTTGCCCGTTGTGACGTTTTGTACCCTGGTTGGGCTGTTTGCTGATCCATCACTCAAAGATTTGGTGTTTCCTGATATCTCTGATCCTCTGCTTCCCCAGCAGTACCCGCAGATCTATGCTTTATAGCATGTAGATCTCCGCAGATTGGCTTTCCAGTTGGTTTTTCCCTGGAAGTATAGTACCGGGCGTTTGATTCCTGGACCTGTTTGTGTTAGATATGTCTGTTATGTCAGCATTCATCAAACATAAATCACGCATATTCGTGCATATTCATAAACATTCAGATATTCATGTTGCATTTCTTGCCATGTATCTTTTGTTGTTTGTTCCTTGCTATGGTGGTGCAGATCCCTAATAGATCTCCCCTAGCAGATGTCGGGTGTTCAATCTCTCCATGTAGAGTCAACCCCATGAGCAGAAAGTGTCTGTTATCTTTCCTTCTGCAGTTCCCCACTGAGATATATCCTCGTGGATGACGGTTTCTTCCGTTTCCTCCCAACATATATATTGGGATGGATTTTCCTATTTGAGTTACATCCTCATTAGGACGTCTTTTGATTCAGTCTGTCTTTTCGGATTATTCCCGGATTGGCTATTTGTCAATTGTCTGGTGCTTCCCAGTGGGTTGTTCCCCAGCGGAGTTTTTCGGGCCTTTACCCTTATACCGGTAGTTGTAAGTCCTATTTTCTTTGCCCTTTCAGCGGGATTGGTGGTTATATACCTTTTATTCCTCGGCAAGATTTTTGGTATTCTACCCAGTATTCGGTAGATGTAAACCCTAATTCATGGTTATCCCCACCAGAGTGGCTATTACCTCGTATTCGGTAATTGTAAGTCCTATCTCTTTTCCCCTAACAGAGGTAACCTTTGTGGTTCGTCCTGATTGTAAGTGGATTTCTGTTGTTGTGGTTTTATCCCTAACAGAGTTGGTGTCTCCCTGTGGTGATTTCTATCCCCAGTTGAGTCTGTGGTCTTCTACCCCGTATTCGGTAGTTGTAAATCCCAAGTGGTGATGTTTCTCCCCAGCGGAGTTTGTGCCTTGTGGTACAGTTGGATAATTGCCGGATGCTTGCAATTTATCCCCAGCGGGTCTCCTTTCATTTACCCTTGTGTTGGTAATGTTGTTGTTCCCTTTGATTGGTCATCATTATATGCCTAGTTTGGTATCCCGATGCCTTTCTTTTCGGTTGATTTATCCTTTATTAACCTAGTAACCGGTTGTGGATAATCTTCCATGCGAGTATATTATTCACGGTCTGCTGGTAATGAATAATATATCTCATGCGCTCTTCAGTCGAAGCCTTTTGTGTTTCCTTGGTCGAGTAAGATTCGTTATTTCCCTTTGCGGAATCGAATATTCTCTGTCGTTGGATAATTGCCGGATGCTTGCAATTTATCCCTTTGAGTTGTCTTTCGTTTACCCGGATGCTTGGTATCGATTGTCTCTCTTTTTGGTTAGTCACCTATTATATACTTCGGTATCTCTGGTGTCTTTTCCTTTCGAGTATATTATTCACGGTCTGCCGGTAATGAATAATATATCTCAAACGCTCTTTGGTTGGAATCCTCTGTTGATTTTCCCCAGCTGAGCTAGATTCGTATTCTTTGTAGAATCGAATATCCATCCTTTAACCAGTTTGTGTTTCGGATGATGAGTGTTTTGGCATATATACCAATTCACGTGTTCGGTAGATCACCTATTATATGCTTCGGTATCTCTGGTGTTTCTTACCATGCGAGTTTATTATCTACGTTCTGACGGTAATAGATAATATATCTCATGCGAGTTTTCTTATCCACGGTCTGCCGGTAATGGATATTATATCTCATCCACTCTTTGGGTTTGTGTCCCCAGTTGAGTAAGGTTCGTTTTCCCGTTGTGGATTCGGATGTCCATCCTGTAAGTCGATTTGCTTTTTTCAAGCCCTCCTTTCGGATGATGAGTGTTTTGGCATATATACCAATTCACATTTCGGTCGGTCACCTATTATATACTTCGGTATCCCTGGTGTTCCTTCCCCTTCTGCTCCCTTTTATGACCTCGGTCCCCTGTGGAGTCAGATTTTCCTGAGTTTATGTACCTTTTCCAAGTCTTTCTCAGATGTTTGGTTGATTGATATCTCTCACCCTTATACCGGTCTTAGATATTCACTCTTCCTGAGTTTGTTACCCTTATACCGGTAACACCTCATTCTTTGCTGCTTCCCCAGTGTGAGTCCTTCACTCCCCAGTGAGGTCTCCAATCTGATTTCTGTTATTGCCCTAATCAGAGTCGTGTCTTGTTCACGCTGTGTCAGTTTTGTTTTTTCCCCAACTTGAAGTCGTGTCCTGCTCACGCATTCTTTTTCTTTTAGTATCCCCAACAAGAGTCTTGTTAGAGTCTCTGTTCCTGGTGAGTGTAATACTCCGATGGATCGTCTTTTCTTCTGTGTGAACTGTATCCCCACAGAGTTTGTGTCTTTTGCATACATACATTTGCATCATGAGGTCTCTTAGGGACCAAAATTTGTCTCATTACTGTTATTTAAGCCCATTCTACCGCGTCGAGATGAAGATTTCTAAACTTCACTTCTCCGGCTAGAATGACCTTAAATAGGGGCATCTGTAAGACCCCAATTTTGTCCCTAAGATCCCTCATGGCATCATATCATACCATATCATTGCCTCAAGGATCTTTGTGCACCTTTGCTTCCCTCCTAGTGGATGGGTTGTCTTGTGAGTGTGGTTCTTGATCACCAAGCATGTTTTGCATTTGTATATCTTTTCTCTTCATCTGTCTATTAACCAAAGGTACAAAAATTTTGTCATCTAACCATGTTACTTGCAGATGAAGCCAGCTAGGTCAAATCAGTCAAATCAGTCATTGAACAGTGGATGGTGGCCATTCTTGAAGAATTTGGGCACCATGATCATTCATCAAGAGTTCATATGAGTTGTGACATCATTTTGAACCAAGATCTCAAGTGGTAGGGGCTTGGAATTCATCAGAACATGGTTCAGTCAACCAAAACCCTAGCAAAGTCAACTGTGGTCAACTGTGCATTTAATCAGTGATTTGATGGTGGGAATTGGTTTGAGAGGTCTCATTCATGTCCATATAAGCCTCATCTAACATGTCAAACATCATCAGTGAAGAATTTGAGGTCAGACAACAAATTTCCAAAAATAGTAAGTTGACCTGTAATTGGAATTTGCCAAAAATGGAAAGTTCTTCTCCTCAAAATTACTTCATCATACAAGCTTCAAATGAATTTTTGTCCAACATGAAAGTTGAAGATCTTGTTCTCCCATTTCCAAAACGTCCAAGAACACTCATTTCTCATGTGTGGTTGGCAAGTTATGATCAAATCTTTCTCAAGAATTTTTGAACTTCAAAGTGAGATAACTTCTAAACCATTTGGCCAAATTGAGTGAGGTTTTTTTGCTACAAGTCACATTTGATGTGCTCTATCCAAATCCTTCATCACATTTTACCAAAAATATTCCAATCAAAATGGCCTTTTTCAAGTGCATTGAATTAAAAAAGAGAGGGGTGAAAAATGAACTTTCAAATTAATCATTGTCCACATATTCTACCAATTGCAAATGACTGAAAATCACATTTGGAGATTGTTTAGGCCCATTTTCGCACTGTAGCATGCCATGCACATGCCATTTGAGTGGATTTCACCAATTAACCAAAAACACTCCATTAAGCTAAATTCAATTATCACTTCATTAACCAAGCTTATGCATTATTAAACAGAGTATATATGACTCATTTCTGATTGAAAAACCTAGCCACTATTGACAAACCAGATCTGAAATTCATTTTCTCTCAAAAATTCTCATTCTTCATTTGAAACTTTTTCTGAAAATCTTCAAAGAACTCGTGTTCTTGAGCTTTGGTCCATCCTCTACCATCATTGTTGAGGCCTTAGCAAGCATCATTTCATCACTGTAAAGCCATTCCCATACTGTTGCATTGAAGCTTCCTTCCATGGCAGTCGAGCTTTGGAGCTAGAATCAAAGTAACTGAGCTTGCAATACTTGTCCATTCATCATCTGGAGCATCAAGAAGCTACTGTTTCAACTCAACACGACCAAAGAACCACCAAATCATTACTGTTCTTCACAATCAGGTAAAATTCGAATCACACCATTGTTGAAATCGTGCTATGCTTATTAAAGATCTCTCCATGCTGATTGCAATGAAACTTGAATCGTGAGAAATGGTTGATTATTGAGAAAGAAACATGGATTTAAAGTTTGTTGGTCAAATGTTGTTGTGCTCATTTCTTTCTTGTTAGCTCGAGTTAGTGAAAATCGAGGTTGGATTATTGATATACATTGTTTGCTGATTTGAATGGTGTGCTTGTTTCCAAATTCTGGGAAAAAAGTTCATCACGATTGATGAACACGATGAACAGTAGCAGAAACCCTAATTTCTTAAACCCAGAAAACGTGTTTGGCTGCTGGAATTTTTGTTTTGCATGAGATTCACTGTTCCATTGCCATGCGCCAATCAGCACGCGCCACACCCTTAAGTGAAACGCGGCGTTTCACTTAAGGGACCAAATATTTACCAAATTGCCATTTCCGTTTATTTATTTAAATCATTTTCTTTTTTAAATATTTATTTCATTTTGTATGCCAATCTTCAAAAATTCATAAGTTCTTCAATATTTGTCCAAATTTGATGGGATTTTTTGTGAAATGCTCCTCATGATCTCTAGTTTATTATGGTGATTTTTCCAGATTTTTTGCACATGTGGATTTTTAAATGTGCTAGGGTTTGTTCATGTGTATCCATTTTGTGTATGCCATGCCATTTTGCTTATGAAATGATGATACTTAATCCAATGCCTCTGAAATGTTTTGTGCTTAAACTAGACATGTTCATGGTGATTTTGGTGTAGAGTTTGTGAATTTATCATTGCTGGTTGATGAGATATGATTTTTTGAATAGAGGTGTGACAATTTGTGTCACACCATTCATGTC
Source organism: Lathyrus oleraceus (assembly GCF_024323335.1). Lineage (NCBI taxonomy): Eukaryota > Viridiplantae > Streptophyta > Magnoliopsida > Fabales > Fabaceae > Lathyrus > Lathyrus oleraceus. Next base: position 234,338,660 of record NC_066582.1, read on the forward strand.
CAACTTCTTGATTTTTGTTACCATGCTTATTGAACTCAAAATGGTCTGGATTTTTGCATGAAGATACTTGTGCATGTTAAGAATATGTATGAATTTTTCTGGAATTATTGATGGCATTTCCTATTTGATTGGAATTTTCTCCCCTGTTTGGTCATTTGTTGATTTGTTGTGATACATGTTTGTATTTGATTTGTTGTGATACATGTTTGTATTTGATTTGTGAAATTCTAATGCTTAATTGGATGGACTTGAAATTTGACATGTGAATTGTAGACATCTTAAAGTTTGTCATGGTTTTAGTCCCATTCATTTATCATGTGTTGTCACTGTTTTATGATTTATTGAAGTTGATGCATGTTTTGATGCTTTGTATAAGTTTGCTTGAACTTTCTTTGATTTTCTGATTTTCATTGACCTACTTCCCTTGATCCAAATGAGCTGAGATTTGGTATGCTTATCATGTTATGGATGATGTTTGATCATGAATTATTTGAGGATTTATTGAAATGTTTGTGACTGGATTTGAGTGAAGTCTTTATGTTGACTTCTTTGAGGTTCTATATGACATGCTTTGACCTAATTTGTTTGTGAAATGATAATGATGAATGATATGAATGTGAAACCACTTGGGTTTGTTTCTTAATTGTTTGAACTTGATTTTGGATAACTTTCACTTGCTGTTTTGGATTTTTTATCTCCTTTTGATCCTAGGCTTGTCCTAGTGGTCTTGTTTCTCATGTTTAAGTTTGCTTTTCAGGTTAAGAAGCAAATGCCTTAAGGAGACTTATGCAAGTTGATTGAGTTTGATTGATTATCATGAACTAACTTGTTTGTTTTTTAGGATGCTTAGCTCATATGCTTTGAGCTTTGTGCATTGCACATTTGACTGATTGTGTTGACTGTGGATCCTTATCTTATATTGGTTTTGAATTTGAGTTGTATACTGATTTTATTTGATTGATTTCAGGTACCATTAGTTGCTAATAGTTCTTTGAGAACTTGCATTGCTTTGCTTGATAGCATTAGCATTGAGGTAGAATCCTTTTTCTTCATGTAGTCTGGAAGACCTGGCCTGTTACTTGGCCAGGCAACTGTCTGAAGTCCTCCTTAAGAGGCGATGTTTGTGCTTGTTTACTTTTGTCCCAAGCAGGAAAAGTCCTTTGAATAAGGAAATTGGTAGACAAAAGAGATATGTAGCCTATCTCCTACTATTCTGTGTGTCACTCACCTTGCTCACACCACATGTGTTGATGCATAGTGAGTAAAAACCCAAGATCAATCGAGTCAATAATCTGTGGAGAGAGTTCCTACTTTCTGAACTCCCACACTTTCTGATATTCAAAGCTCTCCCTGACCAGGGATAAGAGCATGAGGCTCACCCCTCATATCCTTTCATCTGCTTCACCTTGGCTCTCAATGTCAAGGTTAAGAGCACCATTAACCCTATTCCAATTGGCTTCAATGCCCACCCTTTGTATGAGCCTAATTGTTTGGTTATAGAGTGTGCTGAATGACTTTGGTTGATTGATTACTTAGTTCATTTGTACATGTCTGCTTGCATGCTCTGTGCATTTATCATCATTAATTGCTCATTAGTGCATGACCATTTCATTTGTCTTTGTGACATATCTTTGTTGTTTGCCCATTGAGGACAATTGTAAGACCATTCATTGGCCATTGTTCCTATGATATGGAAGTGAGTATAAGACCATTTCATCGGCCACTCATCTTCTCTTTGCTTGATTTGTTGTGTGTGAGGATACAATTGTAAGTCCATGTAATTTGGCATTTGTTTTCCTATGATCATATGTTGGAGGTTAGAGTAAGCCCAGATAGATTGGCATCTGACATCCAAGTGTTTGCTTTGTTGTTAGAGATTGGTATAAGTCCAGATAGATTGGCATCCGGTATCCACTTTTTATTTCTTTGTTGAGGAGATTGGTATAAGTCCATAGAGTGGCCTCTGATATCCAGTTTTGTTTTAGGAGATTGGTATAAGTTCAGTAATTGGCATCCGGTATCCGCTTTTTGTTGACTTTCTTCTTTTGCTTTGCTTGTTTGTTATTGCTCATTGCCTATTCCAAAGGACGCACTTGAATCATCTTCGATATGATTTCAAGAGGTGAACCTTCTAGGAAGTTTTACACTCCATCTTCATCCATTCATCCATTTTGTCCTAAACCTTTTCACACATTGCTTTCAAAACATGAGATAAATATTGTGCAAACATCTTCATGCTTTCAAATTAGAATCCTGGACCCTAAGTCCTTGACTTTTCAAACTCCATTTCATAATACTTCTTTTGAATCAATCTTAATCATACTTTGACCCTCCTTTTGTGAATAATCATAATCAATTAACTTCACCCATTCAATTGTTTTGTGGCTTTGTCCATTCTTGTTAAGTTTTCATACATTAGCCCTAGGTTTGATTTATCCTAGTTGGTTGATGTCAATCTCACCTATTTGTCCTTAGTTGATTGAATTGTAAGTCTTCCTTGCTTATTATAGGGTTAACCCCTCACTAGCAAGTTGAAGCTTTTCTCACATGGTGGACTCGTTGTTTGTATAAGGTTGAGTTTTCTCCTGTGGATAACGTAAGACCTTAGGGCTTGTGTTTAAAATTGAATCCACTAACTTTTGGAAATCTTTTAGCCGAACTACGGCGTTTTGATCCTTACCTTTGATGGAAGGTACGTAGGCAACGGGTTCATCCGTTCGAACACAAAAACAATAAAAATTGTATATTCTTTTCTCATCATCCCAATCATGTTTGCACAATAAATATTTCATAACAAATAACAATTTAGTACAACAAGTGTGAAAAGGGCTCCCTAGGAGTACCTAGGACGTAGTGGGTGCCTAACACCTTCCCATTGCGTAATTTACCCCTTACCCAGACTCTCTGATCTTTTCATTAGTTTTCTACGCGTAAAACTTCTTAGGCTTTTGTTCGCTTTTTAGCCAGTCCTTTGGATAAATAAAAGTGCGGTGGCGACTCGATTCATTGTATGCTTTGCTTATGGTTTAATCAATAAATCATATAGCGACGAATACACCGCTACATTCCCTTTCAGGTTTTCTGTCTACCGGGGTACCCATTTTTGCATAAGTCTCCCTTTAGGGTTTTTAACTTATCGGGCTTTTATTTTCAAGCGTAGTATTTTTTGACTGCGTTTGCATTCACCGGGGATGGAAGATCTTCACCATTCATAGTTGCAAGGATTAAGACTCCTCTAGAGAAGACCTTTCTTACAACATATGGGCCTTCGTAGTTTGGCGTCCATTTTCCCCTTGGGTCAGTGTGAATTGGAAGAATCTTTTTCAATACTAGATCTCCGGCCTTTAGGCTGCGACGGAAAAACTTCTTGTCACGTGCTCTCTTGATGCATTTTTGATAAAGTTGGCCGTGGTAGATGACTGCCAAGAGCTTCTCATCAATGAGGTTTAGTTGGTCAAATCGGGCTTGTACCCACTCAGCCTCATCAAGCTTAACATCGGTCAAAATCCTTAAGGATGGAATCTCTACTTCGACCGGCAAGACTGCATCCATTCCATACACAAGGGAGAAGGGAGTTGCCCTAGTGGAAGTGCGTACTGAAGTATGATAACCATGTAATGAGAATGGGAGCATTTCATGCCAATCTTTGTAGGTTTCCACCATCTTTTGCACGATCTTCTTGATGTTTTTGTTAGCTGCCTCAAGAACGCCATTCATCTTAGGCCTATAAGGTGATGAGTTATGGTGGTCGATCTTGAAATTTTGGCATAGCTCTTTCATCATTTTATTATTGAGGTTAGATCCATTATTAGTAATGATCTTGTTGGGGACCCCGTAACGGTAGATGATTTCTTTCCTGAGGAATCAAGTCACCACTTATCTGGTAACATTGGCGTATGAGGCTGCTTCTACCCATTTCGTGAAGTAGTCAATGGCTACAAGGATGAAGCGGTGTCCATTTGAGGCAATTGACTATATGTGTTCGATCACGTCAATTACCCACATGGTGAAAGGCCAAGGTGATGTTAGGATATTTAGTGGCGTTGGCGACACATGGATCTTGTCGGTGTAGATCTGGCACTTATGGCATGTTTGGACGTGGCGATGACAGTCAACCTCCATAGTCATCCAATAGTAGCTGACCCTTAAGATTTTGTTTACCATAGTGTTCCCACTGACATGCGTTCCAAAGGATGCTTCATGAATTTCCATTATAATCCAGTTTGCTTCTTGCTTGCCCACACATCTATAAAGAACCGAATCATAGTTTCTCTTGTATAACACCCATCCACTTAAGAAGAATTTGAATGATAGTTTCTGAAGATACTTATTATCGGTGATGGATACGTCCACAAGATACTCTTGGTTCTCTAAGAATTTCATGATGTCATAGAACCAAGGTTGGCCGTCCGCTTCGTCTTCTGCTGCCAGGCAGTAAGCAGGCTCGTCTAAGTAGTTGAGGTGAAAGAATGGCGCTTCGTTCTTCCACTTAACCTTAAACATGGACGCCAAAGTTGCCAAGGCGTCAACTAACTGATTCTCTTCTCGAGGGATGTGGTGGAATGTAATCTCATCAAAGTAGGGGACAAGTTTCAAGACATGCTTTTTGTAAGGAATGAGCTGATGATCTCTAGTATCCCAATCCCCATTGACTTGGATGATTACCAAGGCTAAATCTCCATAGACTTCTAGGATTTTGATCCTAATATCGATAGCAGCTTCAATACTAAATATACAAGCCTCGTACTCGGCTAAGTTGTTTGTACATTCAAAACACAACCTTGTGGTGAATGGGAGGTTGAAATTAGTTGGAGAAGTGATTATTGCCCCAATGCCATTTCCGTGAGTATTAGAAGCTCCATCAAAAACCAAGGTCCATCGGGATCCTGGCTCGGGTCCTTCCTTGGGACCAGGGATGTTGCAATCCCTAATCAACATGATGTCTTCATCGGGGAATTCAAAATGCATAGACCGATAGTCCTCCAAGGGCTATTGTGCAAGATAGTCAGACATTACACTCCCTTTAATGACCTTTTGAGTGACATGTTGGATATCGTACTCGGTTAAAGACATTTTCCATCGGGCTACTCTACCGGTTAGAGTTGGCTTCTTAAATATCTATTTGACAGGATCCATCTTAGAGATCATCAATGCCGTATGAGTGAGCATGTACTGTCTTAAATGCTTGGAAGCCCATAGTAGTGTGCATCAAGTCTTTTTAAGCATTGAATATCTACTATCGCAATCGGTGAACTTCTTGATCAAGTAGTATATTGCATGTTCTTTTCTACCAGTCTCGTCATGTTGGCCGAGGACACACACCATAGATCCTTCGAGGATGGTGAGATGCATGATTAATGGTTTACCAAGTACAGGAGGCATCAACATGGGGGGTTCTTGCAAGTACTCCTTTATTTTCTCAAATGCGCCTTGGCAATTGTCGTTCCAAATGTTGGCTTGATCCTTTCGAAGAAGTTTGAAGATTGGATCACAAGTGGCCGTGAGGTGAGATATGAACCTAGAAATGTAGTTCAATCTACCTAGGAATCCTCAGACTTCCTTCTCGGTTTTGGGTGTAGGCATAACTTGTATGGCCTTCACTTTCTCAGGACCTACCCCAATGCCACATTGGCTAACGATAAAACCTAGAAATTTGCCGGATCTTACCCCAAAGGTTCACTTGTTGGGATTAAGTCTCAATTTGAACTTCCTCAGCCTCTCAAACAACTTTTCTAGATTGACAAGGTGTTCCTCTTCGGTTTGAGACTTGGCTATCAGGTCGTCAACGTAAGCCTCAATCTCTTTATGAATCATATCATGAAAGAGAGTGACCATGGCTCATTGGTATGTGCACCTGAATTTTTCAATTCAAAAGGCACCACCTTGTAGCAGAAGGCTCCCCATGAAGTTATGAAAGTGGTTTTCTCCATATCTTCTTGAGCCATGCGGATCTAGTTATAGTCGGAGAAACCATCCATTAAAGAGAAAACAGAGAACTGGGCGGTGTTGTCCACTAGCACGTCAATGTGTGGTAGAGGAAAGTCATCTTTGGGACTTGCTTTACTTAGATCTGTATAATCTACGCATCACTTTGCCATATTTCTTAGGTACAAGCACAATGTTGGCAATCCATTGAGGATAATTGGAGACCACTAGGAAGCCGATGTTGATCTGTTTTTATACTTCCTCCTTGATCTTCAGAGCCATATCGGGATGGGTCCTTCGTAGCTTTTGCTTTACTGGAGGGCATTCTTCTTTAAGATGCAGATGGTGGACCACGATGTCAGTATCGAGGTCGGGCATGTCTTGGTATGACCATGCAAACACATCTTTGTACTCCTTCAAGAGCTTGATCAATTTTGCCTTCACCTCGTCTTGTAGAGCGGAGCCGACTCATACTTCTTTCGCTTCCTCGTCCGTCCTAAGGTTAATCACTTCCACTGATTCTTCTTGCGTCTGGATGACTTTTTCCTCTTTCTTGATCAACCTTGCCAATTCTTCGGGGAGTTCGACCTCTTCCTCACACTCTGCATTGGCTTGATTAATCGGGTTGTCAAAGTCATATGAGACCGCAGAAAAATTGTCATTGGTGGTTGTCGAGGGCGATCTGCACGATTTAAGGTCCACACTTTTATTGATATGAAATAGAGGATGATTTAAAAAGATTTTTTTTAAAAAAAGAAAATTGTCATTTTGAAAAAAAGGTGAAATAAATAAATAAAAGACAAGGATCTCAAAATTGATTGCGAACATGAACATTTTTCACTAATGATTAAAAAGGAAATTTGATGAGGCCCTACAAATGATTCCCCCATGCCTTGGGCTTGACATGGGTTATTTTGATAAAAAGAAAGGAAAACAATATTGGGAATTACATTTTAATCAGGGTCACTTTAGGTATTTCAATCTTGGTTCATTTTGTAGCACCCTTTCCACCGGTCTTTGTGAAGATCAATCCATCATCTTCTTCTTTATCTTATTCCACGGCACATATACGGTTGTCATCAAGGTAACCGGCACTTGAGAAGTTTTTGGATAGCGGGAGCACTGATCCCTTTGTAGATATCAACGCAGGCTTCTTCAAATTCTGGGAGTTGTATCCCAAACCGGTATGATCCTTATTGGCTGGCAGTTCAAGCATTCTTCCCCACCCTTGGGGGTGTCCATCCTTTATGATTGTCAGGGCATCCTTAAGAGAGGTCATTGGAGATTCGACATCTTTTGATTCATCCCTTGCTGGGCGAACCATTTCAACATTGATAACTTCAAATGATTGGAACATGATTTCCTTCATCCCCCCTTCTCCTTTGACGTAATGAAAAGATGTGAGGTGACTTACAATAATATCCTCTTTACCCTCTACAATAACCAGTTGATCATCAACCAAGAATTTCAATCCTTGATGGAGCGTTGAAGTGACTGCACCAGCTGAGTGGATCCAAGGCCTTCCAAGCAGACATCTGTAAGCTGGATAGATGTCCATGACAAAGAAAGTGATAAGGAAAGTATGGGGACCAATCTTCATAGGCAAGTTCACCTCACCAATTATAGTCCTTCTAGTCCCATCAAATGCTCTTACTATAAGCTCACTCGATTTCATTACGAGTCCTTCAACAGTTAGCTTAGCAAGGGAGCTCTTAAGCATCAGATTGAGGGAAGACCCAGTGTCTACCAAAACTCTTGATAGGACTGTATCCACACACTCAATTGAAATATGGAGATCCTTGTTATGATTCCTCCCCCCGGAGGGATGCTCCTCATCAGTGAAGCCCAAGCTTAAGCTAGTAGCGATATTCTTAACTACCCCTTCAAACTGGCACACAGAGATCTCTTGTGGCACGTGAGTTGTCCTATTTTTTTTTGCCAAAGCATCCTTATGGGCATACGAGCACATTAATAAAGACAACATTGAGATCTTCGAGGGTGTCTAGTTAAGCTGATCGACCACTCGATAATCGCTCTTCTTGATAATGTATAAGAACTCTTCTACTTCATTCGGAGGTGCCGGGTCTTGTCGCTGCTGAGCGTCATCACTTTGTTTGCCTTTGTCTGAAGCTGAAGGATTGCTAGTTCCAATTGGAGTGGGTGCTGGTGAAAATATCCTCCCACTTCTCGTGATTCCGCCAGTGTCGGTGATATTGATCATTAGATCACTAGACTTCAACGGTTCTTCTTGAATCTTCTGACCATGGATGTAGACTGAGGTGTCATACACCCATGGGACTGCCTTGGTGTCAACATACGGGAATGGTGTGGGAACTATTACTATTATTGGAGCAATAAGATTTGTTGACAGAGTTAACTGAGATAAGTTATATGGACGGATCTTCTTCTATGGACGGATATTCTACTACAAAGATCCCTTGGTCCATTAATCATTGTGGAAGACTTCAAAGTTTTACATTGTTGTGGGTTAATCATACAGTGTTAACAATCATTACTACAGACGGGAAAATCATTATCCTTCATTAAAGCATTCTTGATGTCTATGAGTGGTGTTTTTAACTCGTCCACACAGGACACTAATCTTCTTCCATTGTCAACTTCCACCATATTCACACTGAATTGTTGTGAGGGGGCATCAGGTTGTTATTTACATTCGGCCCATTGGGGGTGAACGTAATTTCCTTAGAATCAATAAGATCTTGAACCTTGTACTTCAATGCTTTATAATTCTCGATGGAATTCCCGGGAGCACCAGAATGAAATTCACAGCAGACATTTGCATCATAACCGGGAGGAAGAACCGCTAGTAGGGGTCTCAACTCCCTTAGTTGTACAAGTGATCCCCTAAATAAATATGGTAGAATGTGGCTATACGACATGGGAACCGTGTAAAATATTCTATCGAGCCTTCGCACCCTTTGTCGTTGTTGTTAATACTGTGGTTGCTGACGTTGCGATCATTGTTGATACCGTTGTTGTTGTGGTTATTGGTAGCGTTGCTGTTGTTGAGTTTGAACAGGAATTGTAAATGGTTGTTGTTGAATAAGTTGGACGGGAGCCACGACGAATACTTGTTGATACGTGGGATTTCTTGTTCGGATGATGGAAGTGGAATTGGTTTCACCTTCTCATTTTTTACCATAGGGAACAAAAGGTTTCTTCGATGCACCGGAAGTACTGGTAGAGTTTTGGATCTTGCCTATCTTAATCATATTTTCTATCCTTTCACCGGCTAAGACTAGGTCAGAAAAACCCAAAGAGGTGCTCCCTACCATTTTATTAAGGTATGGGTCTTGCATATTACCCATAAACATGTCTATCAGTTCCCTTTCTAGCAATGGGGGTTGTACCCTAACATCTAATTCCCTCCACCGTTGGGCATACTCTTTGAAGGATTCCTCAAACCTTTGAGTCAGATTTTGCAACTGCGTGCGATTAGGTGTCATATCAATGTTGTACTCATATTGCTCGAGGAATGCTTCTGCCATCTCCCTCCATGTGTGAATTTGGCTGCCCTCGAGTTGCATATACCAATCCAAATATGCCCCACTGAGGGAATCTTGGAAAAAATGTATTAATAGTTGATCATCACTGGAATAAGCAACCATCTTTTGGCAGTATGCCCTATTGTGAGTCCTAAGGTCGCTATTTCCCTAATATGTTTCAAAGTCTAGGACTTTGAACTTGGTCAGAATGATGACCCAGGGCATTAGGAACATTTCTTCCGCGTCAAGGCCTAAAATATCGGTGCTCTGCATTTCCTTGAGCTTCTTCTCGATAGCCTTTACCTTCCTCTCCACCCTGTTGGTTGCTAAACCGAAAGGTGTCATACTAAGAAGCAGCCCTTAGGCTGAAGAATGCATCATGTTGGTCATATATTTCAAAGACATGAGGACGAGGATTGCCGTGTGAAACACCACCAGGTGCATTAATGATAACTGGATGGTCAACTTGAGGAAGTGGAGTCGGATTGGTAGCACTAGCACGTTGGTTCATTTCCTCTTGCATTTTTGCCATAACTTCTTGGGCTCTTGCGACTGCCTGAATAATCTCCTTCAACTTCCGCATTTGGGACCGTACCTGGGATACTTCCTCCTGAAGTGCAACTTGGTTTTCTTGAAGTTGTTCCATGATAGCTTGTCGACGTCCTCGTGTATCGTATCGGGAAGTCAGCTTTGTAGATTGGTTCTGGTAAAAAAAAGGGTGGATGGATGCGTTTTTTTTGTGTTTTTAGGTTTTGAAAGATGTAAATGATGCATGAATGTTTTTTATAATTTTTTTTGTTTTATGTTAAAGCAAAACTCCTTTTTAGTTATTCATGTTTATTGCGAGAACAAGTTGACGATTTACGTTCACAATCACAGATAAAGGAAAACACAATATGGAAAATCATGAAGCTTTCATTCATCCTTTGAAGGGAAAATAGATTGCAATACATGTAAGTTGTAAACTACAAGTAGTGGAAACAAATATACTAACTAAATATCAACCCTAAAAGTGACCCCTGATACTTACGGAGAGCCTCAATGTCGGTGACGAGTTCGACCATCGTCTTCTTGCAGAATTTGACGAAGTGATAGACCTCCTCGGGGGTATTATTTGGAAAATGATCAGATCATCCTCCTTCAACTTGTCGGGAAGATATTGAAGGGCATAGTTAGTTAGTACCTCCATGTTGGCGTATCTGTTCCTCCACTCGTTGTAAAGGGCTTGGAGACCGTGGATGATTCCATCCCTTTGAGAAATGGCAGCTTCGGCTCCATGGCAATGCTCCTTCCAATGTCTACAGTTGTTTTGCAACTCTACATAGGCTTGATTATAGATCCCCCTCTTCAAGTTCTTGATTTTCTCGTAAGGTCGTCCAAGTTTGAACTGCTCACGCAAGAATCTTTGGTGAATCTTTTCTCTCTCTAGTTGTTCCTTGGCCAGAAGGTCCTTATACTCCTTTAAAGTGGTCCTTAGCTCGAGAGTCTGAGCCTCATAATCTTCCCTCGATTCTTTCTTCATGGCGTTAGACCTTTCAACAATATTCTAGAGGTCCTTGATGATTCAAAATGCTTGATCCAACTCGTCGTTGCGGAAGTCTAGCTCAGAATTAGCTCCTTGTAGAGCTCCACCAACCCAAACTCTTTATCCTTTGGCTAATCGGATCCTCTTCTTGCTATCTTTGAATTTTTCACAAACTTGCTTACCCTTATCCTCCAAGACGTGGTTATGTTCCTTGGCACGATTGAGTTAGACTCGTAGTTGTGTGTTCTCCAACTCAAGCTCTTTGATTTGGTTGGTAAGTTTGTCCATGTCCTCTTGTAGGATAGGCTCGGGCTCGAGAATCAACGGGAATGAAGAAGGGTCAAATAGAAACGACATCTTAACAACCCTAGCCCTCTATTTTACCCACACATAGTAGGGTTCCTTGGCTAGGATGTTTTTCTTACCCCATTCTTGGTCAATACGAACTATGTTTGTCCAAAATTTTCGCACTCTCTTCGCGTTTGAATCGAGCGGGTCCACGATATTGATGATGAACAGAATAAAGTTTCTTTCCTCAAGAGGACTTGTCATGGCATACCCTAGTTGTCTTTTGAGTATAGCAGGGTTGTAGTTGATGCTATTAGTGTAAGCCCTAGAGGCCAATACTTTTGGTACTTGTATCGAATTATTTATTAATAATAAAAGGCTTTTTCTTTATTATGTTTGTCAAATAAAGTCCCTAGAATAGATAGTCCGTTTAATGTATCAAGTGTGACTTAATCATGAGGTCACATTAAACATAAGGACATTATTCTTAAAGTATCCATAATCGAGCTTTATTGTGAAGTGGGATAACATTAAAGCATTAAGACTATTATGTATATAGACTGATGATCACATCTCATGGATCATGGATAGGGAGTTATCAAGTCTTAAACATAGGTATGAATATTAAGAGTAATATTTATACTGGATTGACCCGCTATGAGAATACTATATAGAATGTTATGCAAAGTGTCATAAGTTATTCTCATGGTGATAATGGTGTATATCACCCTTCGACCTGAAACCACTATGGACCCTAGATGTAGAGTCGAGTGCCTTATTGTTGATCAAACATTGTTTGTAACTGGATGACCATAAAGAGTGTTGATGGATACTCCACGAAGCATGCTAAGGGATATGAGTGACCTAGATGGAATTTGCCCATCCCGCGTAGCAGGATAAATGTCTATGGGCCCAATATTGAACTGGACAAGGATGACACAGTTTATGCCTTGTGTTCAATATAGACATAAGGGCAAAAGGGTAACTGTACACATAAGTATTATCACAAAAGGATTTGTGAGATCACATGACATTTTCGTCTCTTGGGTAGTAGTGATGTGTTGTTAGATACCGCTCATTGTTTATTATGTTAAATACGTGATTTAATATAATTGCCAATTCCGCGAAAACCTACAGGGTCACACACAAAAGGACAGATTGATGAGAGATAGAGTAACTAAGGAATACCATAATGTACGGTGCCCTTAAGTGAATTGTAGAAAATCGTAAGGTACGGTGTGCTTAAGTAGAATACGAAATATGGTAAGGTACCACGCGCTTAAGTGATTTTGGCATATTATAAGATATGGGCCACATACACTTGAGTGGGCTTTTTAGCTTGTAGCCCACACAAGTGGTTCTATAAATAGAACCCTTGTTTAGAAGCATTGGTGAAATTGCAATTTTGTTTCTCTCTCTCTCTCTCTCTCTCTCTCTCTCTCTCTCTCTCTCTCTCACTCAAAGCCTTTATTCGTAGCAGCTAGCACGGAGATTGAAGGAATCCATTCGTGTGGACTGAGTAGAGGCGTTGTCATCGTTCAACGTTCGTGATCGCTCCGTAGATCTGCATCAAAGGTTACAATCGCCACAAGAGGTAACGATTCTATCACTGATCATGCCCATTCATAAGGATCACTAAAGGAGACATTTTAAATTCTGCTGCGTCATAGATTGCTCTTCTCCTTCAGTGGTATCAGAGCCACTTACGAAACCATGCATCTGATAGCTGTTTATTTTCTGTATTTTCTGTATTAATACGATTAAAAGACAGAATGAATCAAAGAATAAACGAGTAATTAAATTTGGCATCATGTGTGTACAATTTGGATGATTGATGTTGACTATGCTTCGGAATCCGACATTAGTATGATGAAGCAGCGATACATCGATCGTCCATAGGTTATGCAATTGAGATCGATCAAGTTATATATATGATATAAGTAATCCTGATGCAAAATACGGTATATATGATATACTGTTTCTGTTTCGTTCATTCAAACACTAAATGTTTGTTTTCCTTTGAGCAATCAATGGTCGTTTGCTTCTTGATCAGACATTAGTATGGTGAAGCAATGATATGTTGATCAATCATACTGAATCAACAATCGAAATGTGTTTGACGGTCTGAAATTGGTGCATTGGGGTTAATGACGGCACAAGGGTTGTGTTGTCGAAGAGTTATGCGATTAGGGTTAATGACGACACAAGAGTTGTGTTATAAAAAAGTTATGCGATTAGGGTTGTGACTGCGCAAGAGTTGTGCCTTAAAGTATCAAGTGTTGATGCGAAAAATGACGTTGATTTCAAATGAATTAATCATTAAAACTTTCGGCCAGAGGCCCTGCCCCCTTGACCCCTGTTCCCGCTGACCGGGCAGCGGACCCCCGGCTAACTCTGCGTAGTGTGATTGGTCGCCGAAATTTAATTTTTTTAATTAATTAAAATTAATAATAATAATGTGTTTATTATTATTGTCTTGTGGTGATCGGTTATGGCCTTAGTTTTCCTTTATTTTGTTTTGGGTTTTTAAAATACGACCTGCGTGTCGTGCCTCTCTTTTAATCTCTTAATGTAACTTCTTTTCTCATCTCACTCCCTCGTATGTAAAATGAGTTTCTTTTATGTAATGTAATTTTATGAAGAAAGAGAAGAATTCAATATCAAAGGAGGACAACCTTGAAGATATTGCTTGGAGAAGCTTAGATTGTTATTAGGTTAGCTTAGGTTCTCTCATTGGCTTGGGAGAACAATTGCGCTAGGGGCCATAACTGTTTCATTATGTATGTTGACGCCTGTGAATGTATGTTAATGCATGTGAGAGACGATTTATATGATAAATAAGCCGATGAGATCAGAATAATTGCAAATTCCCTCAAATTAAATATTAAGTTTATGCTTTCCAAGTTTTAGCACTCATCAAGACTAGTATCAGATAATGTAGGTTTCGCCTACGCGAGGTGCATGTTCTATATTAATAAGGTGCGGTAGGATAATTGTAATATCCAATTGCTAAAACAATGGATCAAACTTAACTAAACAAATTATAATAAGATTATATATGTTTAGAAGCAAGAGTTGGAAATGATCCATGTGATGGATTGGAATAAGGAGTTATTCACCCAACTAAAATATTCGAGAGTTGTATTAGATACAATTGGAAGGAGTTCCTACCTAAATAACCTAGTTTTGTGTAATCCGCCTACGCGGACTTAAAACAAATTGAAATGTGGATCTCGACCCACTAGAAAATCTTCCAACGGGATTTTCCTAATCAAATGGTGAGGGTCATTTGTTTTGAGTAAAATAGTGGGAGCATATTTAATTAAAGGCATAATTAAATATGTTATTGATACTTATATTTTCATTATTTTCATGTAGATTACCATGACAACAAACACATCTAACAACATTTTACGATAAATCCTTGACAAGGAAAAATTGTCTGGGACAAATTTTCTGGATTGGCACCGAAATCTGAGGATTGTCCTCAAACATGATAGAAATCTGTATGTCTTGGAGAAACATGTTCCTGAAGAGGAACCTCCTGGTTCTGCACCTAAGGTAGAAAGAGATGCTTATAAGAAGCATGTCGATGATGCCAATGAAACTGCTTGTCTCATGCTAGCTACCATGAACTCAGAGTTGCAAAAGCAACATGAGAACATGGCAGCGTTCGATATGATCGAACACCTGAAGATGCTCTATTAAGAGCAAGCAAGGCATGAAAGATTTGAAGTTTCAAAATCCCTTTTTCAAGGTAAGTTAGCTGAGGGAGCCCCTGTAGGTCCCTATGTGCTCAAGATGATTGGGTATGTGGAAAATCTTGAGAGGTTGGGTTTTCCCCTCGGAAAGGAACTTGTGACTGATTTGATCTTGCAATCGTTGCCAGATAGATTCAGTCAATTTGTCCTAAATTTCAATATGAATGATATGGACAAATCTCTTCCTGAACTGCTAGCCATGTTTGTAGCGGGGTATTCGTTACCTTCAAATTTATTGACTAAATCAAAAGTAAATCATACAAATCGAGTCGCCACCGCACTTCTATTTATCCAAAGGAAAGGTTAGAAAGCGAACAAAAACCGAGAAGTTTTATCGAATCAAAAACTAATAAAAATGTCAGAGATCGGGGTAAGGGGGTTGGTTATGCAATGGGAAGGTTTTAAGCACCCAAAACATCCTAGGTACTCCTAGGGAGCCCTTTTCATAATTTGTTGTAAGGTAGGTTGGTATTTGTGAAGATTATTTGTACAAACATGATTGGGGGGTGAGAGAAGAATGTACAAATTATTTACAATTTTTGTGTTTGAATGGATAAACCCATTGCCTACGTACCATCTTAAAAAATATTAGGATCAAAACCTCGTAGTTCGGGGTAAAAATCTCAAAATAAGTTGGTGAATTGATTGGTCCAAAAGCCTTAAGGTCTTTTGTTATCCAAGGGAGAAAACACAACCTAAAACCACAAACCCACCATGTGAGGATAGCTTCAACATGCTAGTGAGGGGTTAACCCTATAATAAGCATGGAAGACTCATTTGTCCATCACTAAGGATATAGGTGAGTATTATATCTATCTCAAGGATAACTCAAACCTAATAGCTAATGGTTAGGAAAAAAAGTTTATGGTAAGAAGTGGCCATTGAAACCACAAAAACATTTGAATGAGTTATATTTACCAATGAAAAGTACTTACAAAATATGGTCAAAGTTGACTTAAGGATTCAATTCAAAATAAGTGTTATGAAAAGAAAGTGTGAAAATCAAAAGCATAATGCTTAGGTTTCTAATGTTTGAAAACAAAATGTTAATGTTTGCACAAAAGTTTTGGCTTGGGTTAGAGTGGAGGGAAGAAGAAGAATGGCTAAGTCCTAAACATACAAAAAATGAAGGAAAAGAAATAAGACCAAAAATGGAGTTCCCTTCTTGAGATCATATTGATGATCCAAGTAGCTCCCATCCTTTGGAATAAGCAAGCAAACAAATGTATACTCAAGCAACCAATCAATCAAGCAGGCTCTTAGGAATCTTCCAATGGCTCTTGTATCTTTCACTTAATATGCACATGACAATGGTTCTTCAATTTGGCTCAAATAGGAATCCCTAGCACAAAAGCACACACATCAAAAAGTTCTATAACGCAAACCAAGAATGGACAAGAGTGAGTTTAGAAATTGGGTCCTTCCAATTCATCTTCAACATTAAGGCCTTTTTACTCCATTTTGCATAGGGAACGTCCTAGAATCTAAGTCCTTTTGTCCATTTGCATTTGGTTCACATCAATCAACACAAAATACAAGCACAATAGTATATACACAATTATGTGTTCA
The DNA here is from genome assembly GCF_024323335.1 of Lathyrus oleraceus. Classification (NCBI taxonomy): domain Eukaryota; kingdom Viridiplantae; phylum Streptophyta; class Magnoliopsida; order Fabales; family Fabaceae; genus Lathyrus; species Lathyrus oleraceus. The sequence goes on from NC_066582.1 coordinate 234,355,234, forward strand.
AGTGAGCAAAAGGCAAATTGCATTAACATAAACATGTGCTCAAGTGAGCAAAGGGGTAAAAGCAAATGAATAATATGTACAAGAATATTAAATTGCATTAATGTAAAGTGCAAGAATTAAATGTTAATGGTCAATTGTTAGTGTTAGTATGCCATAAGGCAGTTTAGCATTATGTTAAGCAATCGTAAGTGGACTAATGTAGTAGTCACACATATCTAAGGCCGGTCAATAAAATGTAGGCAACAACATAAGTTAGAGATCTTGATTAGTGAATCAAGCTCCTACAACTTGCCATGCCAAAAGAAGATGAGAAATGATCTTGTATTGATTTAGGTTCTTTGCTTGATTAGGAAGCAACTTATCCTTAATGCAAAGCCATTCACTTGATCCATGATCAAGATGAATTAGATTTGAATCAAGGAAGGTTAAACCTCCCATACATCAAGGCTAACCACCAATCTTTAACTCATTGATAAAAAAGAAAAAGATGAAGAAGGAGATGAATAAGAATGAACATTAATGGAGATTCAAATGAAGTAATCAACATATATTGACAAGAGATAGATGGAATTAAGGTCAAACATTAGTAAACAGAAGCAAAATGAAAATTAGAAGTCAAGAAACAAATAAAATATTTTTGGTATTTTTGGAAATTAAAATAATACTTGAATTAAAATAAACAATTAAAGGTCAAACTTCAAATCCATTTCAAATTAACTTTGAAAAGTCCAAATGGATCATCCTAAGTTCAACAAGGTCAAACAAAGTTTGACAAAAAATTTCAGCATTTTTAGAAACCATAAACTATTTTTAATCAATTAAAAAAATGCATAAAAATAACCTAATTGAATTAAAATCTCAAATAAATCTCAAATCAATTAAGAAATTGATGAGAATATTTTTCATAGATCCATCATCATTCAAAGAGGTTGAGAAAATATTTTTGTATTTTTTGGATATTGAAAACTATTTCAAATGAATTAAAAATAACCAGAAAAGAGAAAATTCATAAAAAATATCAAATGATAAAATAAAAAATGCTAAAAATTGTTTTTAGAAACTAGAAATTAAAAGAGAAATAATGCAATTGGTCTCACATTTTTTGGAATTAAAATGAATGAGATATGATTTTTTGAAATGAAATGGAATAAAAGAAATAAAATGAAAATTAAATCAGAAATAAAAAATGAGAAAAAAAACGTGAGGCGTTGGATCCAAGCTCATTAATTGAGCTAGCGCATCAGACAGTCCACATGCGTGCATCCACCAAACACGCTGGTCAATGAGACACACCAAGCCATTAAAAAAGTCATAAAGATGAGATTAAATTTGGAGAATGCATCGCACGGCTGTGGTTTGATCTGGCAAACGGACGGTGGTGTGCACCACCGTCTTCTCCGGCGAGACCAGAGATTCCGGTGAGAGTTGCAGAGATCAAAACCTAACCAAATGAGGCGATCTATACATCAATGGAAAGCTGGGGTGATGTACATCACCCCTGTGCCATCTATTTTCACTCTAGATCTCCATGGTAAGAGAAATCAGAGGTGGAAAATTATGGTGTTCATCTTGAACTTAGTGGAATTTCAAAATTAAAAGCACAATTTAATTGCCTTTGATGAGAGGACTTCAGCCAACCCAATAAATGCAAGAAACAAGTTACAAACAGTGAGTTTTGAGGAGGAAAAGTTTGTGTAGCAACCTCTGAAATATGGATCTGGAAAGCACGAGTTCTCTTAGCTATTGCCTGCAGTGTGATCTAGAGATGAAGATGAAGCAAGGTCAAGGAATTATGAGTCTGAAAATCAACCAATGAAGTTGAAATTCAGATCTGAAATTTTGAAAAGAAAGTGAGAATTCCTTTAGGTGTGGCTATGGAGGGAGTTGTGCAGCATGACAGGCGCCTTCATGTTGCTGAATTATGAAGCCTAGCACTCTTATTTATAGCAAATGGAAGCTCCAAGCCTGAGCAAAGTGTGTGCATGAATGAAGAGGGCCTCCATGCATGGGCCTGTACAGGCGCATGGAGAGCCCAATTCCTATTGCAAATGAATGCTGATATCACATTGAGTTGGAATGGACGTGCAGAATTGATGCAATTGGCCTATGCAATGAGTTTTCAACTAGTTTCCAAAAATGCACTAAAATGTTATCCTCTTCGAAAATGCCTCCTCCAAAAATAGAACATGGCCTTATGGATAATGGTTGGAAATATCTTGACATGAGGATCAATTGTTATGTTGAACAAAACTTCATTTGGAATTGGGAAATTAGTGAAAATTGGCCATAAAGTTCAAGGTGCAAAATGTGTGTATGTGAAAATTTCCAAAATGGGCCAACTTCAAGCCCTTCTGTTTTAATGATACAAGCTCCAAATGACAAAACCTTCAACATCAAAGTTGTATATAGTTTCAAGACAATCAATTTGGACTCAAATTTTGCATCATTTGGATTTTTGATGAGAACGTTATGGGCACTTGAAGTTGTATTTTTTAACATTTCAATGCCTTTGGTCCAAAGTGGCCTATAATATTTTGCATTATCACATGTATTTATTTTAGGATTATGAAAATTTTTCCAACATAACAAATTAAGTAGACATCTTAAACTTTCATATTCATTTGATCCCACCTCAAAATCATGAAAAATGTATTAGTTATGTTCTTGGGAAGTTGACCCAAAATTAGGGTTTCAGTCAAAATGACCTATAATGTTTTTAAATGGACGATGACCTTCCAAGCTTAAAATAAATTTTTGATGAACATGAACGTTGTTCATATGGTTCTTAAGAACATTTTTTATCTTGGGGTCATCTCCATTTGACAAACACATTAAAAGTTAGGTCTCAGTGTACTTCAAAATAGTCAGATGAATTGACTGATCAACTTCTCAAGTCCATGCCTCAAATCTTGATGAATTAATGATTGAGGACACTCAAATAAGCTCAAGTATGCATGAAATGATGAATGAAATAACTTCCCTTGATTGTATTTGACCATGGGTTGAGGTTGCTTCATGGGCAAGGCACAATTGATGCATAGATGAATTAGGGTTTCCTTGGGAAACAAGCCTCAAGCCCTTTGGTTTGCTTTGATCAAAATGATGAATTGAGATACTTGGGAGGCATCTATGATGGTTGAGGGCCTTGTGAACCATTGTCATGCTTGCTTTCATCTCCAACTGGCCATATCAATGGGGATAGGGTCTCCTAGGAGCCTTGGATCGTATGATTGCTCAAGCTACAAAACAAGCAAAGTTAATGACATACTTTTGTGCTTTTGGTTAGTAAGCAAAATAAGAAAAGCAATAATATACAATTCAAGCATGCTTGGTGGTCTCAAACCAACTCACAAATGTTCCCACCCAAAGGTTAGGAGCCAAGATGCTATGATCCTTGAGGCAAGATGCAAATGCAATGTTATGATGCCATGAGGGATATTAGGGTCAAAATTGGGGTCTTACAGATGCCCCTATTTAAGGTCATTCTAGCCGGAGAAGTGAAGGTTAAAATGTTCGTCTCGCCGAGGTAGAATGGGCTTAAATAATAACAAAAAGACGAATTTTGGTCCCTAAGAGACCTCATGATGCAAATGTATGTATGCAAAAAGGTAATACTTTGCGGGGATATGTGTCCACAAAGGAGAAACAAATCCAGAGAAACTGAAAATCCATATGAGTACTGCACTGGTAAATGGGACAGAGACTCTGGGGACTCAAGTGGGGAATAAAGGGGAATAAGATGCATGAGCAGGTCACGACTTGAAACTTGCTGGGAGACACGAAGGGATTTCATGAAAGTAAATCAATGGAAAGACTCGAGCTGACGCAAAGATGCGTGTATTGGGGAATATGCCAATACAGCAAAACTATCCACAAAGGATACTTTGGATAAAAATCCGGACTCAGATGGGGAAAACCCACCAAGGGACTCAAGCTGGGAAGATCCACAAAGGACTCAGCTGAGGAAACAAATGAGGTATTACCGGTTACTGGGTAATAAGCTCAAAGAGACATGTAATCAAAACACCGATATAAGGGTGAGAGGATAACACACTCGAGGAAAATGAATATCTAAGACCGGTATAAGGGTGAGAGATATCAATCATCCAAAACATCTGAGGAAGACCTAAAAAGGTATATTTCAACTCAGGAAAATATGACTCCACAGGGAATAAAAGTCATAATAGGGAGCAGAAAAGGAAAGAACACCAGGGATACCGACTACTGGGTATATAATAGGTGACCAACCAGGCATGAATTGGGGAATATTCTGAAGACACTCATCATCCGAAAGGAGGGCTGGAAAAGCAAACTCGATTACAGGATGGACATTCGATTCCATAAGGAAATACGAATCTTACTCGACTGGGGAAGAAAAAGACTTCAACTGAAGAGCGCATGAGATATATTATCTATTACCGTCATAACGTAGATAACATACTCTTATGGAAGATTATCCACAACCGGTTACTGGGTTAATGAAGGATAAATCGACTGATAGGAAAGGACACCGAGATACCGAATACTGGGTATAAACTGATGACCAAACAAAGGGGAGACACGATCATTACCAACAAGGGTAAATGAAAGATGACTCGATGGGGATAAAAAGCTTTATCAGGGCGATTATCCAAGAGATATATCACCGGTTACTAGGAGATATAACCAAAAGGGGGAATATCAATACCGCATATTGGATAAAGATAACCGTCAAAGAGGGGATTACATCTACTAGTTACTGGGTAGAAAACCACAGAGACTCCGTCGGGGACAATACGGACAATCACTGGTTACTGGGCAATCATTCATCTAAACTATGGGGAAGTGCAAAGGGAAATAACAAGAGGAGTCAAACTAGGAACGAACTAGAGAGACACGATGAAACAAGACTCAACCCAATGAGGATATAACTCAGGGGAGTAATTCCATCCCAATACATATTTTGGGAGGAAACAAAAATAATAATTATCCATGAGGACAAAGCTCAGTGGGAAAAATGGAAGAAAGGATAGATACTTTCTGCCTATGGGGCCGACTCTATATGGAGAAATCAAACACCAACATCTGCTTGGGGAAAACATGTATCACCAAATAGCAGGAGATAACAAACAAAGATATATGGCAAAGGATGCAACATGAATATCTGAATGTTGTAGCGATGCATGTATATGTGTAGTTTATGTATGATGAATGCTGACAAACAGACATATCTAACACAACCAGGTCCAGGAATCAATGGACAAATATCCGGTACTACATCTCGAAAGAGAAAACCAAGTCTACTAGGGAGACTCCCAATCTGACGGGGCAATAGATACCAGGAAACAAGTAACCTCTGCAAGGGAAAGAGAACCAGTCACTCCACTAGGAAGGAATCAACATATCTTCCTCAAAAGCTCCAACGCCAATCTGAAATCAGGCAAAGTCTTGGCCAAGGGACCGGCCACGAATATGATCCATCGTAGAAGCAACTCTACTGGGAAAATTATCCAGGGGAAAGATGAAACTCTGTGGGGAATATCCGCCGATCAAAAAGTTTAAAAAAAAACGTATTTCCTTACACTACTAGCTAAATCGTCTTTGCCGAGGAGAAGAGAAACACCATTCCACCGGGGGTGGAAAGATAAACATTTCCGTCACCCGCTCTGCTCTGGAGGAAACAACAGACAGGTTCTAGGGAAACACTGCTGAGGACTGAACCAGGAACTAACTGTAGGCGATCAACTGGAGATATCCTGCTGGTGACCATACCGGGGAGTTAAAATGGATCAACCCTGCCGAGGACGAGCAAAGTAGAACTCGCTGGGCATTCAGGTGGGCGAATCCGCAGGGGATAAGCTAAAAACCAAGTGTTGAGAATTCTATTCATGCTGGGAATTTCCTGCTCACTCTGCGGGAGAACTCCAATCTGAATAAGGGAATACCAACTTTCCCAAAAAGATAGCATATCAATTTATCAATTTATAAGGGATTTTAGGTCTATCCAGGCAAGGGATGACAACCATATAATTGATAACACAGATGCTAAATCCAGCCTTACTGAAGAGTTAAAAGATTGAGGCCAAACTCCAAACTCCCTAGATGCATAAGTTTCTTCTGTGCTCGAGAAGGAGACAACCTGAAAGATAATGCAGAGGATATAAGTATGCTTGGAATATGAACAAATGTCTTACCCTTTTGGAGATCATACTATCCTTGGGAGAGCACTGAAGACGTCCCAATTATTCTTTTCGTTGTGAATGTTCACTTTGTTTAAAAACAATTTATGAAATTTTTTATTTATTCAAAACAACGATATTTGTCAATTAAAACATGCAAAATATTTGTGTGAACAGAAACAAATACGAGTGCGAAGAATTGGATAAAGGCTCAAATTTATTTGATGGAATGGTAGTTTGCGAATGGCAAGACTCCATAGATCTTTACAAATTTGAAATTGGTGATATATATTGGAAAAAGGCTACGTTGAACATAATGACCATTTCTCCACCAACTCTGAATCTGATGTATTTGAAGCTTTAGTTGACGATGACTGAGTGAATTTTTTGAGAGATGATGGTTGTAGGACAAAGTCTTATCGGGATGTAGTTACTTGCCAAATCCCTAATTTTTGCCTAGATTTCCCCAGGGTGAGGTATTCAATCTAGAGGGATATATATTCAATTTTTTTTATGTCTCTGACTTTTGCCTGGATCGCCCTTTTGAGTTTTCAATCCACCGAGACGCTCATTTTTGCCCAAGCCGCCCTTTCAGGTTTTCAACTTAGCGAACTATTCTGTTTTTCTTTTTAGGCGAAGTATTTCTTGACTGCATCTGAATTCAAAGGACGAGTGAAGTCCTCCCCATCCATAGTTATAAGTATCAAAGCACCGCCTGAAATGGCTCTCTTAACAACATATGAACCTTCATAGTTTGGAGTCCACTTGCCCCTGGAATCGAGCGCGAAAGACAAGACTTTCTTGAGCACAAGGTCACCTTCTTGGAACACACGAGGCTTGACCTTCTTATCAAAGGCTTTCTTCATCCTTTGCTGATATAACTGACCATGACACATGGCAGTCAATCTCTTCTCTTCAATCAAGTTCAACTAGTCGTAACGATTCTGAACCCATTCAGCCTCAGTCAACTTGGATTCCATCAAGACTCTCATTGATGGGATCTCGACCTCTACAGGGAGCACAACCTCCATGCCATATACAAGGGAGAAAGGGGTTGCCCCTATTGAAGTGCAGATAGATGTACGGTATCCATGCAAAGCGAATGGCAGCATCTCATGCCAATCTTTGTATGTAACAACCATCTTCTGGATAATCTTATTGATGTTCTTATTAGCAGCTTCAACAGCCCCATTCATCTTGGGTCTATAAGGAGAAGAATTATGATGCGCAATCTTGAACTCGCTACACAGCTCTCTCATCATCTTGTTGTTTAAGTTAGATCTGTTATCAGTAATGACCTTGTCTGGCACACCATAACGACATATGAGTTGATTCCTGATAAACTTCACAACCACCTGTCTGGTCACGTTAGCATACGATGTCGCTTCAACCCACTTGGTGAAGTAATCAATTGCTACGAGAATAAATCTGTGACCGTTTGACGCTTTCGGCTCTATCATGCCAATCATGTCAATTCCCCACATGGAGAAAGGCCATGGTGATGAAATCACATTCAAAAGTGTCGGGGGAATATGAATCTTATCCGTATAAATCTGACACTTATGGCATTTCTTAACATATTTGCAGCAGTCAGACTCCATTGTCAATCAATAGTAGCCTGCTCTCAACATCTTCCTTGCCATGGCATGTCCATTGGAATGAGTACCAAATGACCCCTCACGGACTTCAGTCATCAACAAGTCTGCTTCGTGTCTATCCACGCATCTGAGTAGAACCATGTCAAAATTCCTCTTATAAAGTACATCGCCACTGAGGTAGAAACTGCCAGATAATCTCCTTAAGGTCTTCTTATCTTTCACAGATGCCCCAGGCGGGTAAGTCTGACTTTGAAGAAAACACTTGATATCATAATACCATGGCTTATCATCCTTCACTTCTTCTACTGCAAATACATGAGCTGGTCTGTCCAAGCGCATCACAGTGATATTGGGAACCTCATTCCAGAGTCTCACCACAATCATAGAAGCAAGTGTAGCGAGTGCATCTGCCATCCGATTCTCATCTCGAGGAATATGATGGAAGTCAACCTTAGTAAAGAAAGTTGAAATCCTCCTTGCATAATCTCTGTATGGGATGAGACCAGGCTGATTCGTCTCCCATTCACCCTTAATTTGATTAATAACAAGGGCCAAATCACCATAGACATCAAGATGCTTGATCCGAAGATCAATACACTCTTCCAATCCCATAATACATGCCTCATATTAAGCCATATTATTCGTGCATTTGAAAGTTATCCTTGTTTTAAAAGGAAAATGTGTGCCCTGAGGAGTAATAATCACTGGCCCAATACCATTTCCATACTGATTTACAGCGCCATCAAACACCATGCTCTATCGGGAACCAGACTCTGGCCCTTCATCGAGCGTAGGCTCATCATAATCTTTCATTTTCAAATATAGAATCTCCTCATCTGGGAAGTTGTACTGAACTGACTGATAGTCCTCAATTGGTTGATGTGCCAAGTGGTTAGCCAAGATACTACCTTTAATAGCTTTCTAAGCTCGATACTCAATATCATACTCAAACAACAACATTTTCCAACGGACAATCCTCCCAGTTAAAGCAGGCTTTTCAAAGATATACTTGATTGGATCCATTTTGGATATCAACCAAGTCGTATGATTCAACATATACTGGCGTAAGCGCTTAGCGGCCCAAGCCAAAGCACAACATGTATTCTCAAGCATTGAGTATCGAGACTCACAATCAGTAAACTTCTTACTCAGGTAGTATATAGCATACTCTTTCTTCCCTATTTCATCTTGCTGACCCAAGACACAACCCATTGAGTCTTCAAGAACTGTCAGATACATAATCAAGGGTCTCCCTTCCACCGGTGGAGACAGAATCGGAGGCTCGGACAAATACTCTTTAATACTATTGAAAGCTTTCTGGCAATCCTCGGTCCAATCATGACGCTGATCTTTCTGGAGGAGCTTGAATATCAGCGCACATGTGGCAGTAATGTGGGATATAAATCGGGAAATATAATTCAAGCGGCCAAGAAAACCTCGGACTTGCTTCTCCATCTTAGGCGCAGGCATCTCTTGTATTGCTTTGACCTTGGCAGGATCAACTTCAATACCTCTTTCGCTAACAATAAAGCCCAACAACTTGCCGGAACGGACTCCAAATGTACACTTGTTAGGATTCAGACGAAGCTTATACTTCCTCAAACGTTGAAAAAGCTTCAACAAGTGATCTACATGTTCATCTTCCGTTCTTGACTTCGCAAACATATCATCAACATATACCTCGATCTCCTTGTGCATCATATTGTGAAACAAAGTAGTCATAGCTCGTTGATACGTGCCCCCGACGTTCTTTAAACCGAAGGGCGTCACTCGATAACAGAATGTTCCCCAAGGTGTGATGAATGTTGTCTTCTCCATATCCTCGGGTGCCATTTTAACTTGATTATATCCAGAAATCCGTCCATAAATGAGAAGACATTAAATTTAGCTGTATTATCTACCAACATATCAATATGTGGTAGAGGGAAATCATCTTTTTGACTAGCTTTATTCAAGTCTCTATAGTCCACACACATTCAGACTTTTCCATATTTCTTAGGCACGGGCACAATATTGGCCACCCATTGAGGATATGTAGCAGTCACCAGAAACCCTGCATCAATTTGCTTCTGAACTTCTTCTTTAATCTTCACTGCCATATCAGGATGAGTTCTTCTGAGCTTCTGCTTCACAGGTACACACTCAGGCTTCAAAGGCAGGAAATATTGCACGATATCAGTATCCAGACCATGCATGTCCTCATACGACCAGGCAAAGACGTCGACATATTCTCGTAGCAACTCAATCAAACCCTTCTTCACAGATTCTTCCAGGAGTGCCCCAATCTTCACTTCTCGCACACAATCCTCAGACCCCAAATTTACTATTTCCAGATTTTCAAGATGCGGATGAATGATCTTCTCTTCGTGCTCAAGTAGACGGGTAATCTCGTCAGGAATCTCTTCAACATCATCTTCTTCGGCCTCAAATACAGGGAACTCAAAGTTGGGAGATGGTGTTGGATCATTATGTTCAATGGGTTTGATCAACCTGCATAACGATTTTGGATATAAAGAGATTTTAGAATTCAAACAAGGCAAATCATTATGCAGATGAAAAGATTGATTTTATTCTATTTTTAAGGTTTTATGTGATCACCAATTTCATGCAAAAAGCAAAAAGTGAAAATAATTGGAAAAACAAACATTTAACATGAATTTATTGAATGAAATATCATTGTATTTATGAGCCAACAATGTCATCACTCCTCCTTTTGGCATGGGAGAAGGGTTTTTAAACAAACAGCGAACATTACGTTGACTTATGGACAACTGTTGGAACATCAACAGCGACCCAGTTATTGCAGACCCCTCCAGGGATGACAAAGTTGCCAGAATCCTCCTCTGCATCCTCTTCCACAATGGCAGCAGCCTCTTCGTTTTGGACGGTGTGGATGAACCCACCACTCTGGAACAACCCACGTTTGTTGAAGGTGCCCGAAGAATACCCTATGCCAGCCCGGGATTTCTTGTCTTCTATCTTGATCACTTGTCCTAAACCAGTAGTTGTGCCATGCTCAATGGCCAACTTTGCATCATTGTAGGACGCAGATGAAGAAGTTCCTTTTTTTAGAAGGTTTAGCAATAGACAAAGCTTGGAACGGCGTCCCAACTTCATCCTCAGCGTCGATATAAGAAAAGGAAGACAAATGGCTAACTAGGAGAACCTTCCCCCTACCACCACCAGCGTTTTATTCTTGACAAATTTTAATTTTTGATGTAGGGTGGATATCACGGCGCCTGCCTCGTGAATCCATGGTCTGCCCAACAAGCAGTTATATGATGGGTGGATATCCATGACCTGAAAGTGATTTGGAAGTCACTTGGTCCAATCTTGACTGGGAGTTCAACCTCACCAATCACCGTTTTGCGGGATCCATCAAAAGCTTTTACTACCACTCCATTTTGCCTCATGTGAGGCCCCTGGTACGAAAATCTAGCCAGAGTGGACTTTGGAAACACATTCAGTGATGATCCAGTGTCCACCAGCACATTAGACATGACATCATCCTTGCAGCTCATAGATATGTGAAGTGCCAAATTGTGGTCTCTTCCCTCCTCGGGGAGATCATCATCACAAAAACTCAGATTGTTACAAGTGGTAATGTTTGCAACAATATTATCGAATTGTTCTATTGTGACGTCATGATCTACATACGCCACATCCAACACCTTCTGTAGAGCTTCGCGGTGTGGTTCTGAGTTCATTAGGAAAGATAGCACAAAGATCTTTGATAGCGTTTGTAGAAGCTGATCCATAACATTGTATTCACTCCTCTTGATGAGCCTCAGCTTCTCATCACAATCCTCTTTCATTGTGCCATTCTGGCCAGTAGTGACAGGAGTTCTTACAGCGGTGGCAGGTTTATTAGCAACAAGTGTCGGATTCGGAGCAACAACAGCATTTCCAACCGGACGAACAGCGCAATCAGCAATATCAGCTCTTCTGATGTCAACCTGGGGTTTCGACGGAGCCGAGAAAACGCGACCGCTACGGGTCAGGCCGCTGACATCAGCAATATTAACAACAGAGGTAGAGGGCAGGGGAACCTCCTTCCCATCCTCCAATGCCACAACATTGTAACGATAGGGACAGCTTTATCGGAAGAATATGGTACAGGACCAGCCGATTTAATTATCAGAGAGGGAGAAGCCTTCTGCTTGCTTCCATCATATCGGATGACAACAGGCTCTGGGATCCTGAACACTGGTGATATCACATTGACTTCATCATCCTCATCGCGATTTTGAAGTATTTCAATTACACCTTCATCCAACATTTCTTGGATGTCTTTTCGAACTTGGCGATATCCCCTCTGATTGACAGTGCAGACACGGCATCTGTCATGGTCGTGCTCATAGTGACTGTATTCACACAACAGTCTGTGCATCTCGACTAAAGATTGTCAAATATGGCTGACATATTTGACCTTGTATTTACCAGGGCAGCCCTGGACCATGTTGATAGCAGATTTCCCATGCTCGGGCAATGGGTTCTTCTTGACATTAGGACCTACGTCCTCGAAACACAATATACCGCTCCTAACAAGGTCCTGAACCTTGGTCTTCAGCGGGTAGCAATTCTCCACATCATTTCCGGGGGCACCGGAATGATAAACACAATGAAGCTCAGGCTTATACCACCACTGAGGGTTGGTAGGTATAGCCGGTGAGTCACGTGGAGTGATCAGTTTCCTCTCTATCAAAGAAGGATATAGCTCTGCGTAGGTCATTGGAATAGGATCAAAGGTGTCCCTCTTCCTCTCATAGCTTGTATTGGTCTGATTATTGTTTCGAGGCTGGTAGGCCTGCTGTTGAGGACAGTGTTGTTGCTGTTGATATTGTTGCTGTTGCTGTTGCTGGTTATTATTATGCTGATAGTGCTGGTTTTCTCTGAAAACATGTGCTATGTGAGCCACCTGATGCTGATTACCGGTGGGACGCACAGTCTTCCTCCTCACAGAGGGTCTTCTGAGTTTGATATGGGAGGTCACAGAATGTGCCTCACCATCTTTCTTCTTTCCAAACGCCCCATATCATTTGGCAGAAGAGCCTTCTTCTCTAGTCAGGCGCCCTTCCCTGACTCCTTCCTCTAAACGCATCCCCATATTCACCATCTCGATGAAGTCAGAAGGCGTGCTGGCAATAATTCGCTCATAATAAAATGAGCTCAAGGTCTTCAGGAAGATCTTGGTCATTTCTTTTTCTTCCAGCGGAGGCACAATCTGTGCAGCTAGTTCTCGCCGCCTTTGGGCGTACTCCTTGAAAGTTTCCTTGTCCTTCTGGGACATGGCTCTCAATTGATCCCTATCGGGAGCCATATCCATGTTATATTTGTACTGCTTGACGAAAGCTTCGCCAAGATCTTTGAAGGATCGGATGTTTCACTTTCCAAACCCATGTACCATCTCAGGGCGGCACCGGACAGGCTGTCCTGGAAATAATGAATGAGGAGTTGATCATTGTCGGTCTGAGTTGACATTTTCCTTGCATACATGACCAAGTGGCTGTGCGGGCAAGTGTTTCCCTTGTACTTTTCAAAGTCAGGTACTTTGAACTTTACAGGGATCTTGACATTAGGAAACAGGCAGAGTTCAGCACCAGACTTGCCAAAGAGGTCCTTTCCTCTAAGAGTTTTGAGTTCCTTGTGGAGCTCAAGAAACTGATAGTTCATTGCATCCATCTTTTCATACACGTCTGGGCCCTCAGACGGCTCAGAGTGGAATATGGTTTCGTCTACTCTTGGCATAGTATGCACGATCGGAGGTGGAACGGAGAGGACCGGGCTAGATGCCGGCAGAGAAGCAAACGTGGGGGCGAGACCCTCAGGAGAAAAATTTGCGGGCATCCCCTAGGGAAACCCGGCTGGCATAGCAGTTGGCGCGAAATGGGCACTAGCAGCAGGCACTGTTGAAGAGGCAATCTCAGAGATGACTGTCCTCTAGGGAGGAGTTGAAGGCGTTGGAGATGACTGGCTTTGGGCGGCCATGAAAGACTCCATCAGGGCAGTCAATCTGGCCACTTCTTCCTTGAGTTCTCTGTTCTCTTGCTCTAAGTGATCCATCAGTCTTGTAGTGTTGGCTCTGGTGTAGTACCGGTGAGTCAGCTTGTCTTCAAAATAAATGAAGAACACAGAGTTAGACCATTGAACAAGAAGCCTGAAGCAAAACCTGCTTATGCACATGATGCATGCAATGCTTGTGTATATGATTTATTTTTTAATCAGAGGAACTTTAGAGATTTATTTGCAAATATTTGAAATATTAATCACTTAGACATATATGGAAATATCATATCTGGAAAAGATTTTTACACCAAAGAAGTACAATCTTGGTAAACAAATACAATATAAGAGAGAAGGAAAATGAACATCCTATGGAATCCTAGAAACAATCGTCTAAATCTCTCGAGACCGGAAGATAAGCTGCACGAAGCCTCTTCACCTCCCTCTCATAGGCTGCCTCCATATCTGCCTTCTCTTTGGCGAGTCGATCGTACTTCCTCTTCCAAAACCTGGAAGACTGAGGAAGAAGAGAAGTCACCACATCATCAGGCTCGTCGATAACCTGATGCTCAAGAAACTCTATCAATGCATCCTTATTTCTAAGCTGCTGAAGTAGCTCCTCTCGTTCACGGATCCAAGCACGTGAACGGTCTTCGTCTCTCAACTCCTCTACTCCTTGGTCGGGGAGGGTTGAAGGCCCAGCCATAACCAAAGGTGTAGGTCTCGGATACTCGTAGGGCATAAGATACTCGAAAGCTCTCCTCCTCACCCACGAGGTATAGGGTTCCAAAGCAATACAGTTCTTCGGACCAAGCTCTTTCCTTCCCTTCCTATGGGTCTTGCGCCAAGCGTAAACCATCCTGCCCTTCAGACCTTGGGGATCTTTACCCTCCTAAAAGAACACGCCCTCTAACAAAATGTTATTAGGTTTATCCTTTAGGGGGAACCAAAGCTGACGACGTGCCAAAATAGGGTTGTAGTTAATCCCACCACATGTACCAAGAAGAGGCACATTGGAGAATTCGCCATAAGAGTCGATAATCTGCACACCATCATATACACGGTTGTACCAAAATATATCATCATTAGTGAGAGACATAAGCCTCGTGGACCACCATAGACATCCTTTGTTCTCCTTGAAGGCGACCGTCTGCGGCAAGTGCGAAATAAACCACTTGTACAACAGAGGCAAACAACACACAATGGTACCACCACCCTTTGCATTCCTCATATACAAAGAGAAATAAGTGTCACCCAACAGAGTCGGAACGGGATTAAGAGTAGAGAAAATCCTAGTAGCGTTCACATCCACAAACTTTTTGATATTGGGGAATAACACTAGCCCATAGATAAGAAGTACAAATATGGCCTCAAAGGCGTCCTCACTCATGGCCTTCCCATACAAAGTAGCTTGAGCAATGAGGAACTCAGAAGGGAGACCTTGAATTCTACCTTTGGTAGTCATATGAGCACCAACCAGAGATTCATCTATATGCAACATATCAGCAATCTCTTGAGAAGTAGGAACCCTCTCTAAGCCACTAAACGACAACTGATCTAGAATAGGTATACCCACAATATAGGCATACTCCTCAAGCGTAGGCAAAAGCTGGAAATCCGGGAATGTAAAGCAACGGTACAAGGGATCATAGAACTGCACCAACACACTCATCAGACCTTCATCCACCTCAGTAGCAAGAATAGACAGAAGCTTCCCATGACGTGCCTTGAACTCCAAGGGATCTAATACATAGGATGTCAAATTCCTTAGCTCTTTCAAGTCGGGTTATCTGAAACTGTACTTCTTCGTATTCCTTCTTTGTCTATCCATGTCTGCAAATTTGCAAATAGACCTCTTAAGTTCCTTGAAAATTTTCTCATTATTGATGATATGGATGCAAATGGGTGCATGAATGCATGGATGCAACAATCACACTCAAGGATCAAGCAAAGCACACCACACAAAGGTCATGGGATGGATCAAGTCATCCTTAATATCAATCATCCATTTTGGTGGATTATGGTTTACACCTTATCAACACCCAAGTTCCATTGATATTAAGGATATACAAGAATGGATCAACCATGAATCAAGGGTTTGTTGCAAGTCACGAGCATGGAGTCTCGGTTAAGAACCACCCAGAGGAAGTGTACTAGGGTTTAAACCTGCCAAACATGTTCTACAAGAGGTTCCCATAGTCATCATTCCATCTTGCGGATATTATCGGATAAATGACTACTCGTATTCCAAAAATATTCTCAAGAGAGACTCTTATGAGTGTAGTATCGCGTAACAATCGTATCAAATCTTACACTTGAACGACCTTCGCACTACATCCTAAGAAATAGGCCAAGATGGGCTTGGTAAACTAAGGTCCTTGGCTTTTAAGGTCTATATTGAAAAGAGTAATGCCTAACCACGACTACTCGTGTGACATTATTAATTCCAACACGACCTCCACCAAGTGAATGGGCTTGCAAGTCAACTTGCTAAGGAATAACTCTACACAAGTTGACAAGACTATGTCATTCTCCTATCCTAAGTGCACTCGAGTTCGGGTATAGAACTCATCTCACAAAGATCACAAAGCATACAAGGAATTAATATATCAAGCAATTCAACCATTACACTCAATACAATAATCCCAAATTGCACAAAAATATGTCACAAAGTAATATACAATACAACAACAAATGTGAAAAGTAGGCAAAACCCACTAGGCAAATATCCCCAGCAGAGTCGCCACTTTTCTGTAGCTGGGTATTCGTTACCTTCAGATTTATTGACTAAATCAAAAGTAAATCAGACAAATCGAGTCTGTAGCGGGGTATTCGTTACCATTAGAGATATTGACTAAATCCAAGGTAAATCATACAAGTCGAGTCGCCACCGCACTTCTATTTATCCAAAGGAATGGTTAGAAAGCGAACAAAAACCTAAAAGTTTTATCGAATCAAAAACTAGTAAAAATGTCAGAGATCTGGGTAAGGGGGTTGGTTATGCAATGGGAAGGTATTAGGCACCCAAAGCATCCTAGGTACTCCTAGGGAGCCCTTTTCACATTTGTTGCAAAGGTTGTTGTTTTTTTAAAAAAAAATTATTTGTGCAAACATGATTGAAGGGATGAGAAAAGCGTGTATGTTTATCTAATGTACTACTTACTAAAAGAAGGTCAAAAGAAAATGACTCGCACGGACGTCGCATCCACTGCATACGTATCTCATCTGAATATGAGAATCAGAGTCTTCGTAGCTCGGCTACCTATGGGTGAAGGGGAGTGTGCTCGCTAAGACATCGCGTCTTATGCCTACGTATCTCATATGGGATGAAAATCAGAGCAAAACGTAGTTCGACCACCTATGGGGTAAGGGTTGTGTTTTAGGGTGAACGACGTTACTACGCAATCTACCGGATGCTCGACCTTTGGAGACTTACTCGCCTGTAGTAGAAGGAGATAACGTGTTCTTAGGAGAAGAAAAATCAATGAGTTTGGGGTGTTTAGGGATGCTCATGCAAAAAGGCAGTCCTAGATGAAGGAACCGCGTTACCTTAAATGACATGCCACGAGAGGCTATACGAAACCTAAGAAATCGGTAACATGCGGGAAAAGTAAAGGGATCGAGAGATCTACCGTACAGATAAAGATCCGAAGTAACAGTAATTAGATATATAAGAAACCCAAAGACTCTTCCAAACTAAACACCATCAAAGAAAGCGAGTCAGTACAGGTAATCGAAATAGACCTCCAGGTGGTACCCCACAAATAAAGTGGAACACCAAGCAAGCTATCCCTGCAAGAGTCATGTGAGCCCTCACAAAAAAAACTCAACAAACAGGTTAGAGAAACAAGATAGGGTAATCAAGAGTTTCCCCCAAATCAAAATGTAACCACATGAATCATGCCATTAAAATTCACAAAAAGCTCACAAAAAGCAACCAAGGGTAGGAGGCCTAAACCTCTTGTCAAACACATGCATCAAAAGGGTATCAAATTCATCCATAATACCTCATACATTCAGAGCATTCAAATTAAAAGCATAAAGTAATAGGAATAAGGCAAACCTGACTGGAGAGATCGAATGAAATTGAATTGCCCGGTTGGGTTTGCAAAGCAATCTGAGGGTTTATATGAGAGCGAATTGGTTATTTGCCTATGAGTTCCCTTCAGTCTCTGGAGGTTGCTCTGAACTCTGTTAGCTCTTCTCTCACTATCTTTTTCGCTGCCAGGGTAATAGGAATATAATTCTTTTGTTTCACTGAAACTCTGAATTTATAACTTGATTTTTGTGGACCTGTGGGCTCAAATGAGAGAGGCCCAAGTCCAAAAAATTTTTTGTTATATTTTATTTATTTATTTATTTCGTTTCTTTTTTTTCGTTTTTCGTTTTTTTTAACACGTGGGCTTCGCATAGCGAGCATGACAGTTCAAGAAATTCCTCTGAGCGTAGGTGATTCTGGTGGCTTTTCTTGGGACTCGCTAGGCGACCCACTCTGCTCGCCTAACGAGCATGACAGCTCATGAACAAACTTTTTCTCCTTCAAGATTAACGTTTTGACTGACGAATAGACCCCATTTGAACCTGTTGGAAGTATCTCAAACCATTCCTTTGTGTTGACTGATCATCTAAATAGAACCCACAAAGTGTCTTGGATGATACTCAAGCTTCAAACAAAAGATGTTAGTGACACATTTTTGTGCTTTTGGTTAGTAAACAAAAGTAAGAGAAACAATGATGTATAATTCAAGCATGCTTGGTGATCTCAAACCAATCACAAGGAGTCCCACCCAAAGGCAAAGGGAACCAAGATGCCAAAGATCCTTGAGGCAATGCAAATGCAATGTTATGATGCCATGAGGGATCTTAAGGTCAAAATTAGGGTCTTACAGATGCCCCTATTTAAGGTCATTCTAGCCGGAGAAGTGAAGGTTAAAATCTTCGTCTCGACGGGGTAGAATGGACTTAAATAATAACAAAGAGACGAATTTTGGTCCCTAAGAGACCTCATGATGCAAATCTAGGTATGAAAAATGGTAGCATTCTGTGGAGATATGTGTCCACAAAAGCAAAGAAATCAGAAGCCGCTGATAATCCATATGAGCAATTCACTCCATGGGACCAAGACCATGGGGACTCTTCTGGGGATAGAAAAGGGATAAAAATGCGCGAGCAGGTCACGACTCAAAGCGTGGGGAACAGAATTCCAAAGGGAAAAGATCCAATGGAAAGACTCGAGCTGACTCGAAGATGCATGTATTGGGGAATATGCCAATACAGCAAAAACTATCCACAGCGGATACTTCGGATAAAATCCGGATGAAAACAATCCACTAAGGGACTTCGCTGGGGATGTCCACAAGGACACTCCTGGGGAAGCAGCGGGACGAGGTATTACCAGTTACTGGGTAATAAGCTCAGGGAGACATGTGATCTGAACGCCAGGTATGAGGGTGAGAGATACAACATGCTCAGGAAGAGATGAATATCCAAGACCGGTATAAGGGTGAGAGATATCAAAACTTCAAAACGTCTAAGGAAAACCTATAAGGTATACTTCAACTCAGGGATTCTGACTCCACAGGGGACAAAAAGTCATAATAGGGAGCAGAGAGGAAGGAACACCAGGGATACCGGTTACTGGGCATATAATAGGTGACCAACCAAGGCATGAATTGGGGAATATTCCCAAAACACTCATCATCCAAAAGAGGGCTAAAAGCAAACTCGATTACAGGATAGATATTCGACTCCACAAAGGGGATACGAATCTTACTCGACTGGGGAAGAACAAAAGCTTCGACCGAAGAGTGCATGAGATGCACTATCTATTACCGTCAGAACGTAGATAATATACTCGCATGGACGATTATCCACAACCGGTTACTGGGTTAATAAAGGATAAATCGACCGAAAAGAAAAGGCATCGGGATACCGAAACTAGGTATATAATGATGACCAATTCAAGGGAGAAACAATCGTTACCAACAACAACAAGGTAGACGAGAGATGACCCGCTGGGGATAAATTGCGTAATCAGGGCAATTATCCAAGCAGATGAGGGGATATCATCACCGAATATTGGATGAAGATAACTGTCACCAATTAAAGATGAGCAAAAATAGTTACTCTGCAAAAAGGGAAGAAATAGGGTTTACAACTACCGGTATGAGGGTAGAGAAACACAGACTCCGTCGGGGATAATAATTACTAATTATTGAGCAATTATTCATTTACCACGGGGAAACAGGAAAAGAGTCTCAAGAGACCGATCTAGGATCAAACTAGATAGGCACACCAAATCAAGACTTGTCCCGGTGAGGATATAACTCAATGGGGAAAACCATCCCAGTATATGTGTTGGAAAGGAACAAAAACAATCAACATCCACGAGGATATAACCCGGTGGGGAATATGGAAGAAAGGATAGACGCTTTCTGCCTATGGAGCTGACTCTATATGGAGAGATCAGACACACACGTCTGGTTGGGGAAGTATATCACCAAATAGCAGGAGACAGCAAACAACGATATATGGTAAAGAATGCAACATGAATATCTGAATGTTATAATTATGCATGTATGTGCGTGGTTTATGTATGATGTATGTTGACAAACAGACATATTTAACACAACCAGGTCCAGGAATCAACCACCCGGTACTACATCTCAAGATAGAAAGCCAAGTTCACCGGAGAGTATCCAATCTGTTGGGGATCAGAGATACCAGGAAGCAAAGAACTCTGCAGGGGATGAATCATCAATCATTCCAGCTGGGGACGAGAGTTATCACAGACAAGGTCCACCACACCAACTCTACTGGGGAATCTATCCGAGGAGATAAAGGATTTATCGGGATCAACCACCAAATATCGCTCTTGCCCAAAGAGATCCAAGCTGCTGAGGAAGAAAGATTGCTACTCTGCTGAAGGGAAGAGAGGTGACTCTCAACAAGCAATCCACTTGGTAGGATAAACCACAAGGGGTTCCGGAGGGAGGAGATACAGTCATGCCAGGAATATGGACAAAAATCTTACCCTGTTGGGGATCGTACCACCCTTGGGAGAGCACTGAGGATCTCCTAAGTATCCTTTCGTCATTGTGAATGTTCACTTTGTTTAAAAACAAATTATAAAAAATTTGATCGTTTAAAACAATGATATTTTCTTAATCAAAACATGCAAAACATTTGTTGAATAGAAACAGATAAGAGTGCCAATAATTGGATAAAAGGCTCAAATTTATTTGATAGAATGGTAGTCTGCGAATGGAAAGACTCCATAGATCTTTACAAATTTGAAATTGGTGATATATATTGGAAAAGGGCTACATTGAACATAATGACCATTTCTCCACCAATTCTGAATCTGATGTATTTGAAGCTTTGGGTGATAATGAGCAAGGATTTCTGACGGATGACAGTTGTAGAACAAAGTCTTGTCAGGATGCAGTTACTTGCCAAATCCCTAATTTTTGCCTAGATTGCCCCAGGATGAGGTACTCAATCTAGCGGGATACCTATATTCATTTTTCATGTCTCTAACTTTTGCCTGGACCGCCCTTTCGGGTTTTCAATCCACCGAGACACTCATTTTTGTCTAAGTCGCCCTTTCGGGTTTTCAACTTAGCGAGCTATTCTGTTTTTATTTTTAGGCGAAGTATTTCTTGACTGCATCTGAATTCACAGGACGAGTGAAATCCTCCCCATCCATAGTTGTAAGTATCAAAGCACCGCCTGAAAAGGCTCTCTTAACAACATATGAACCTTCATAGTTTGGAGTCCACTTGCCCCTGGAATCGGGCGCGAAAGACAAGACTTTCTTGAGCACAAGGTCACCTTCTCGGAACACACGAGGCTTGACCTTCTTATCAAAAGCTTTCTTCATTCTCTACTGATATAACTGACCATGGCACATGGCAGTCAATCTCTTTTCTTCTATCAAGTTCAGCTGGTCATAACGACTCTGAACCCATTCAGCATCAGTCAACTTGGCCTCCATCAAGACTCTCATTGATGGGATCTCCACCTCTACTGGGAGTACAGCCTCCATGCCATAAACAAGAGAGAAATGGGTTGCCCCTGTTGAAGTGCGGACAGATGTACGATAGCCATGCAAAGCGAATGGTAGCATCTCATGCCAATCTTTGTACGTAACAACCATCTTCTGGATAATTTTCTTGATATTCTTGTTAGCAGCTTCAACAACCCCATTCATCTTGGGTATGTACGGAGAAGAATTATGATGTGCAATCTTGAATTCACTACACAGCTCTTTCATCATCTTGTTATTCAAGTTAGATCCATTATCAGTAATGATCTTATCTGGCACACCATAACGGCATATGAGTTGATTCTTGATAAACTTCACGACCACCTGCCTGGTCACATTTGCATACGACACCGCTTCAACCCACTTGGTGAAGTAATCAATTGCTACGAGAATAAATTTGTGTCCATTGGACGCTTTCGACTCTATCATGCCAATCATGTCAATTCCCCACATGGAGAAAGGCCATGGTGATGAGATCATATTCAAAAGTGTCGGGGGAATATGAATCTTATCAACATAAATCTGACACTTGTGGCATTTCTTCATAAATTTGCAGCAGTGAACTCCATTATCAGCCAATAGTAGCCTGCTCTCAACATCTTTCTAGCCATGGCATGTCCATTGGAATGAGTACCAAATGAACCCTCATGGACCTCAGTCATCAACAGGTCTGCTTCGTGTCTATCCACGCATCTGAGCAGAACCATGTCAAAATTTCTTTTGTAAAGCCCTTCGCCATTGAGGTAGAAACTGCCTGATAATCTCCTCAAAGTCTTCCTATCTTTCACAGACACCCCGGGTGGGTAAGTCTGGTTCTGAAGGAAACACTTGATATCATAATACCATGGTTTGTCATCTTTTACTTCCTCTACCACAAACACATGAGCTGGCCTATCCAAGCGCATCACGGTAATATTGAGAACTTCATTCCAAAGTCTGACCACAATCATTGAAGCAAGTGTAGCAAGGGCATCTGCCATCCGGTTCTTATCTCGAGAAATATGATGGAAGTTAACCTCAGTAAAGAACGTTGAAATCCTCCTCGCATAATCTCTGTATGGAATGAGGCCAGGCTGATTCGTTTCCCATTCACCCTTAATCTGATTAACAACGAGGGCCGAATCACCATATACATCAAGATGCTTGATTCTTAGATCAATACATTCCTCCAATCCCATAACACAGGCCTCATACTCAGCCATATTCTTCGTGCATTTGAAAGTTAGCCTTACTGTAAAAGGAATATGCGCGCCCTGAGGAGTAATAATCACGGCCCCAATACCATTTCCATACTGATTTATAGCGCCATCAAACACCATACTCCATCTGGAACCAGGCTCTGGCCCTTTATCAAGTGTGGGTTCATCACAATCTTTCATTTTTAAATACAGAATCTCCTCATCTGGGAAGTCATACTGAACTGACTGATAGTCCTCAATTGGTTGATGTGCCAAGTGGTCAGCCAAAATACCACCTTTAATAGCTTTCTGAGCTCGATACTCAATATCATACTCAGACAACAACATCTGCCAACGGGTATGGTTCAACATATACTGACGTAAGCGCTTAGCGGCCCAAGTGGTATGGTTCAACATATACTGACGTAAGCGCTTAGCGGCCCAAGCCAAAGCACAACATGTTTTCTCAAGCATTGAATATCGAGACTCACAATCAGTGAAATTCTTACTCAGGTAGTAAATAGCATACTCCTTCTTCGCTGATTCATCTTGATGACCAAGGACACAACCCATCGAGTCTTCAAGAACAGTCAGATACATGATCAAAGGTCTTCCCTCTATAGGCGGAGACAGAATCGAAGGCTCAGACAGATATTCTTTAATACTGTCGAAAGCTTTCTGGAAATCCTCGGTCCAATCATGGGACTGATCTTTCCGGAGGAGCTTGAATATAGGCGCACATGTGGCAGTAATGTGGGATATGAATCTGGAGATATAATTCAAGCGGCCAAGAAAACCTCGGACTTGCTTCTCAGTTTTGGGCGCAGGCATCTCTTATATTGCTTTGACCTTTGCAGGATCAACCTCAATACCTCTTTCACTAACAATGAAGCTGAATAACTTGCCAGAACGGACCCTAAATGTACACTTGTTGGGATTCAGACGAAGCTTATATTTCCTCAAACGCTGGAAAAGCTTCAACAAATGCTCTACATGTTCAACTTCCGTTCTTGACTTAGCAATCATATCGTCAACATATACCTCAATCTCCTTGTGCATCATATCATGAAACAAGGTGGTCATAGCTCGTTGATACGTGGCTCCGGCGTTCTTCAAACCGAAGGGCATCACTCGATAATAGAATGTTCCCCAAGGTGTGATGAATGTTGTCTTCTCCATATCCTCGGGTGCCATCTTAATCTGATTATATCCGGAAAATCGATCCATAAACGAGAAGACATTGAATTTAGTTGTATTGTCTACCAACATATCAATACGTGGTAGAGGGAAATCATCTTTCGGACTAGCTTTATTCAAGTCTCTATAGTCCACACACATCCGAACTTTTCCATCTTTCTTAGGCACGGGCACAATATTGGCCACCCATTGAGGATATATAAAAGTCACCAGAAACCCCGCATCGATTTGCTTATGAACTTCCTCTTTGATCTTCACTGCCATATCAGGATGAGTTCTTCTGAGTTTCTGCTTCACAGGCACGCACTCAGGCTTTAAAGGTAGGAAATGTTGGATAATATATGTATCTAGACCAGGCATGTCTTCATATGACCAGGCAAAGACGTCAACATATTCTCGTATAACTTAATCAACCCCTTCTTAACAGATTCTTCCAGAAGTGCCCCAATCTTTACCTCTCGCACACAATCTTCAGACCCCAAGTTGACTGTTTCCAGATTCTCAAGATGCGGCTGAATGATCTTCTCTTCATGCTCAAGTAGCCGGGTGATCTCATCAGGAATCTCTTCGACATCATCTTCCTCTGCCTCAAATACAGGGAATTCAAAATTGGGAGATGGTGTTGGGTCATTATGTTCAATGGGTTTAGAAATCAACCTGCATAATGATTTTGGATATGAAAAGCTTTAGAATTCAAACAAAGAAAATTATTATGCATATGAAAAGATCGATTTTATTCTATTTTTTTTAAGGTTTTATGTGATCACCAATTTCATGCAAAAGCGAAAAGGGAAAATAATTGGAAAAACAAACATTTAACATGAATTTATTGAATGAAAATATCATTGTACTTATGCGCCAACAATGTCATCACTCCTCCTTTTGGCATGGGAGAAGGGTTTTCAAACAAAGTGATTATTACGTTGACTTATGGATAACTGTTGGAATATCCACAACGACCCAATTGTTGCAGACCCCTCCAGGGATGATTAAATTGCCAGAATCCTTTGTATCTTCTTCTAAAACGGCAGCAGCCTCCTCATCTAGACCAGTGTGGATGAAACCTCCACTCTTGAATAACCCTTGCTTGTTGAAAGTACCAGAAGAAAAACCTATGCCAGCCCAGGACTCGTTGTCTTCTAACTCAATCATCTTTCCTAAACCAGTGGTTGCACCACGCTCAATGACTAACTTTGCATCTTTGTAGGAAGCAAATGAAAGAGTTCTCTTCTCAATAGGCTCAGCTATAGATAAAGCTTGGAAAGGAGTTCCAATTTCAACCTCAGCATCTATATAAGGGAAGGAAGACAAATGGCTAATCAGGAGAGCCCTTTCTCCCCCTACCACTACCAGTTTCTTGTTCTTCACGAATTTCAATTTCTGGTGTAGGGTGGACGTCACGGCGCCTGCCTCGTGAATCCATGGTCTTCCTAAGAGACAACTATACGATGGGTGAATGTCCATAACCTGGAAGGTAATTTGGAAATCACTTGGTCCGATCTTGATTGGGAGATCAACTTTCCCAATCACAGTTTTGCGAGACCCATCGAAAGGCTTCACAACTACTCCACTCTGCCTCATGGGAGGCCCTTGATATGATAGCTTTGAGAGAGTGGACTTTGGCAATACGTTCAATGATGACCCGGTGTCCACCAGCACATTGGACATGGCGTCGTCTTTGCAATTCATAGATATGTGTAATGCCAAGTTGTGGTCTCTTCCCTCCTCAGGGAGATCAGAGTCACAAAAACTCAGGTTGTTACAAGCAGTAATGTTTGCAACAATGCTATCGAATTGCTCCAAAGTGACATCGTGATCCACATATGCCACATCCAACACCTTCTGCAGAGCCTCTCGGTGTGGTTCTGAATTTAAGAGTAAGGATAACACAGATATTTTGGATGGCGTTTGTAGAAGTTGGTCTACAACATTGTACTCGCTCCTTTTGATGAGTCTCAGCATCTCATCACAGTCTTCTTTCACATTGCCACTCGGGCCAACAGAAGTAGGAGTTTTCAGTACGGAGGAGGGCTTAACAGCAAGTGCCGGATTCGGAGAATTCACAGCGTTCCCAATCGGGCGTTCAACAAAATCAGCATTAATTTGAGGTTTCGGCGGTTCTGAAAATACACGGCCACTACGGGTCAAACCGCTAACATCGGCAATATTCACAACAGAAGAAGAGGGCAAGGACACCTCTTTCCCATTCTCTACTGCTACGGCGTTGTAGCGATATGGAACTGCCTTTTCAGAGGAGTAAGGCACAGGACCAGCAGGCTTAATGATCAGAGCGGGAGAAGCCTTCTGCTTGCTACCATTGTACTTGATGATAATAGGCTCGGGTATCCGGAACACTGGGGAAATCACATTGGCCTCAGGCTCATTTTCATCAACATTCCTGTTTTGAAGGATCTCAATGACTCCTTCGTCCAGCATTTCCTGAACATCCTTGCGCACCTGGCAACAACCCAATCGGTTAACAAAGCAGACTCAACATCTATCATGGTCATGCTCATAATGACTGTAGTCACACAACAAACGATGCATCTGGACCAGAGACTGTTGAATATGACTGACATATTTGACCTTGTATTTTCCAGGGCAACCCTGGACCATGTTGACAGATTTCCCATGTTCGGGCAATGGGTTCTTCTTCACATTAGGGCCTACGTCCTCAAAACATAAAATACCATACCTCACAAGGTCTTGAACCTTGGTCTTCAAAGGGTAACAATTCTTCACGTCATGGCCGGGAGCACCAGAATGGTAAACACAATGTAACTCAGGCTTATACCACCACTGGGGGTTAGCAGGTATAGCCGGTGGGTCTCTCGGAGTAATCAACTTCCTTTCTATCAAAGAGGGATATAACTCTGCGTACATCATAGGAATAGGATTGAAGGTGACCCTTTTCCTCTCGTAACTTGTGCTGGTTTGATTACTGTTTCGAGGTTGGTAGGCCTGCTGCTGCGGTCGGTGTTGTTGTTGCTGATATTGCAGATGTGGTTGCTGATTGTTACTATGTTGCTGATACTATTGATTGTCTCTGAAAACAGGTGCTATATGAGCCACCTGGTGCTGGTTACTGGCGGGACGCACAATCTTCCTCCTCACAGAGGGTCTTCTTGGTTTCTCATGGGAGATCACAGCATGTGCCTCTCCATCTTTCTTCTTTGCAAATGCCCCATAACATTTGGCAGAAGAGCCTTCTTCTCTGGTTAACCGTCCTTCACGGACCCCTTCTTCTAGACGCATCCCCATATTCACCATCTCGGTGAAGTCAGAAGGAGCGCTAGCAATCATCCGCTCATAATAAAAAGAACTTAAAGTCTTCAAAAAGATCTTAGTCATCTCTTTCTCTTCTAGCGGAGGCACGATCTGTGCTGCCACCTCTCGCCACCTCTGGGCGTACTCCTTAAATGTTTCTTTATCCTTCTGGGACATGGCTCTCAATTGATCTCTATCGGGAGCCATATCCACGTTGTACTTGTACTGCTTGACGAAGGCTTCGCCGAGATCATTGAAGGATCGGATGTTCGCGCTGTCTAAACCCATGTACCAACGCAAAGCGGCACCGGATAGACTGTCCTGAAAGTAGTGGATGAGTAGTTGGTCATTATCGGTTTGAGTCGACATCTTCCTGGCATACATGACCAGGTGGCTGAGAGGACAAGTATTTCCTTTGTACTTTTCAAAATCAGGGACCTTGAATTTCACAGGGATCTTCACATTTGGAACCAAGCAGAGTTCGGCAGCAGACTTGCCGAAAAGATCCTTCCCTCTGAGAGTTTTCAATTCCTTACGAAGCTCAAGAAATTGATCGTTCATAGCATCCATCTTCTCATAAACATCTGGACCCTCAGACGGCTCAGAATGATAGATGGTGTCGTCTACCCTGGTCAAAGTATGCACGACAGGAGGAGGAACGGCAAGGACCGGGCTAGATGCCGGCAGAGAAGCAAAGGTAGGAACAGGACCCTCAGGCATGAAATTGGGATGCATCCCCCACGGGAACCCGGTTGGCATGGCTGTTGGAACAAAGTGTACACTGGCAGCGGGCACAGTAGAGGAGACAATCTCGGAGATAACTGTCCTCTGGGGAGGAGTTGAAGGTGTCGGAGAAGACTGGCTCTGGGCAGCCATGAGTGACTCCATTAGGACAGTCTATCTGGTCACTTCCTCTTTCAGCTCGTGGTTCTCTTGCTCTAAGTCATCCATTAGTCTTGAAATATTGGCTCTAGTGTAGTACCGGTGAGTCAGCTTGTCTTCAAAATAAATGAAGGACCCAGAGTTAGACCACAGGGCAAGGGACCGGAAACAAAACCTGTTTATGCATATGATGCATACAATGCTTGTGCATATGATTTGTTTTTTATTTCAAAGGAACTTTAGAGTTTTATTTGCAAATTCGGGAAATATTAAGCATTTTATCACATATGGAAATATCTCATCAAATAATCTCAGGGAAAAGAAGTGCAGCATCGTCAATCATATACAAGAGAAAAGGAAAATAATCATCCTATGAATCCCTAGAAACAATCATCTAAAGCTCGGGACACAGGAAGATAAGATGCGCGAAGCCTCTTCACCTCCCTCTCGTAGGCTGCCTCCATATCGGCCTTCTCTTTGGTGAGTCGATCATACTTCCTCTTCTAGAACTTAGAAGACTGAGGAAGTAGAGAAGTTCATACATCATCAGGGTCATCAATAACCTGATGCTCAAGAAACTCAATCAACGCATCCTTCTCCTTAATCTGCTAAAGCAACTCTTCACTTTCACTGATCCAGGCACGTGAACGGTCTTCGTCTCTCAACTCCTCTACTCCTTGATTAGGGAGGGTTGAAGGCCCTGCCATAATCATAGGTGTAGGTCTCGGATACTCGTAAGGCATGAGATACTCAGACGCCCTCTTCCTAACCCAAACAGTGTAAGGCTCCAGAGCGATGCAATTCTTAGGACCCAACTCTTTCCTTCCTTTCCTATGAATCTTGTGCCAAACGCGGACCATCCTAGCTTTCAAGCCTTAGGGATCTTTACCATCCTGAAAGAATACACCCTCTAACAAAATGTTATTGGGTTTATCCTTTAAGGGGAACCCAAGCTGCCGACGTGCCAAAACAGGATTGTAGTTAATCCCACCACATGTACCAAGAAGAGGTACATTGGAGAATTCGCCACAAGAGTCAATAATCTGCACACCATCATACACATGGTTATACCAAGAGATATCATCATTAGTGAGAGACATAAGTCTCGTGGACCATCGTAGACATTCCTTGTTCTCCTTGAAAGCGACTGTCTGAGGTAAGTGAGAAATAAACCACTTATACAACAGAGGCAAACAACACACAATGGCGCCACCACCCTTTGCATTCCTCATATGCAAAGAGAAGTAGGTATCGCCCAACAGAGTCGGAACGGGATTAAGAGTAGAGAAAATCCTAATAGCGTTCACATCCACAAACTTGTCGATGTTGGGGAATAACACTAGCCCATAGATGAGAAGTACAAATATGGCCTCAAAGGTGTCCTCACTCATGGCCTTCCCATACATAGTAGCTTGAGCAATGAGGAACTCAGAAGGGAGACCTTGAATTCCCCCTTTGGTAGTCATATGAGCATCAACCAGAGAATCATCTATGTGTAACATGTCTGCTATCTCTTGAGAAGTGGGAACCCTTTCCAAGCCACTGAACGGCAACTGATCCAAAACAGGTATACCCACAAGATAAGCATACTCCTCCAGTGTAGGAAAAAGCTGAAAATTCGGAAACGTGAAACAACGGTACAAGGGATCATAAAACTGCACCAATACACTGACCAATCCTTCATCCACCTGAGTAGTCAGAAGAGGAAGAAGCTTCCCAAAACGAGCCTTGAAACCCAAAGGATCTAATACATAGGATGTTAGATTCCTTAACTCTTTCAAATCTGGTTGCCTGAAGCTGTACTTCTTTGTATTCCTTCTTTGTCTTTCCATGTCTGAAAATTTTGCAAATAAACCCCTTAAGTTCCTTGAAAATTTTCTTATTTATTGATGATATGGATGCAAATGGGTGCATGAATGCATGAATGCAACAATCACACTCAAGGATCAAGCAAAGCAACCAAACAAAGGTCATGGGATGGATCATGTTATCCTTAATATCAATCATCCATTTTGGTGGACTATGGTTTACACCTTATCAACACCCAAGTTCCATTGATATTAAGGATTCATGAACGGATCAACCATGAATCAAGGGTTTGTTGTAAGTCACGAGCATGGAGTTAGGTTAAGAACCACCCAAAAGGGAGTGTACTAGGGTTTAAACCTGCCAAACATGTTCTACAAGAGGTTCCCATAGTCATCATCCCATCTTTCGGATATTATTGGAGAAACGACTACTCGTATTCCGAAAATATTCTCAAGAGAGACTCTTATGAGTGTAGTATCGCGTAACAATCATATCAAATCTTACACTTGAACGACTTTCGCACTACATCCTAAGAATAGGCCAAGATTGGCTTGGTAAACTAAGGTCCTTGGCTTCTAAGGTCTATATTGGAAAGAGTAATGTCTAACCACAACTTACTTGTGTGACATTATTGATCCCATCATAACCTCCACCAAGTGAATGGACTTGCAAGTCAACTTGCTAAGGAATAACTCCACACAAGTCAACAAGACTACGCCATTCTCCTATCCTAAGTGCACTCGAGTCCGGGTATAGAACTCATCTCACAAAGATCACCAAGCATACAAGGAATTAATATTCAAGCAATTCAATCATTACATACAATACAGTAATCCCAAATTGCACAAAAATATGTCACAAAAAAAATATACAATACAATACAACAAATATGAAAAGTAGGCAAAACCCACTAGGATCATTATCCCCGGCAGATTCGCCACTTTTCTGTAGCGGGGTATTCGTTACCATTAGAGATATTGACTAAATCTAAGGTAAATCATACAAGTCGAGTCGCCACCGCACTTCTATTTATCCAAAGGAATGGTTAGAAAGCGAACAAAAACCTAAAAGTTTTATCGAATCAAAAACTAGTAAAAATGTCAGAGATCTGGGTAAGGGGGTTGGTTATGCAATGGGAAGGTATTAGGCACCCAAAGCATCCTAGGTACTCCTAGGGAGCCCTTTTCACATTTGTTGCAAAGGTTGTTGTTTTTTTAAAAAAAAATTATTTGTGCAAACATGATTGAAGGGATGAGAAAAGCGTGTATGTTTATCTAATGTACTACTTACTAAAAGAAGGTCAAAAGAAAATGACTCGCACGGACGTCGCATCCACTGCATACGTATCTCATCTGAATATGAGAATCAGAGTCTTCGTAGCTCGGCTACCTATGGGTTAAGGGGATTGTGCTTGCTAAGACATCGCGTCTTATGCCTACGTATCTCATCTGGGATGAAAATCAGAGCAAAACGTAGTTCGACCACCTATGGGGTAAGGGTTGTGTGTTGGGGTGAACAACGTTACTAAGCAATCTACCAGATGCTCTACCTTTGGAGACTTACTCGCCTGTAGTAGAAGGAGATAACGTGTTCTTAGGAGAAGAAAAACCAATAAGTTTGGGGTGTTTAGGGATGCAATGCAAAAATGCAGTCCTAGATGAAGGAACCGCGTTACCTTAAATGACATGCCACGAGAGGCTATACGAAACCTAAGAAATCGGTAACATGCGGGAAAAGTAAAGGGATCGAGAGATCTACCGTACGGATAAAGATCCGAAGTAACAACAATTAGATATATAAGAAACCCAAAGACTCTTCCAAGCTAAACACCATCAAAGAAAGCGAGTCAGTACAGGTAATCGGAATAGACCTCCAGGTGGTACCCCACAAATAAAGTGGAACACCAAGCAAGCTATCCCTGCAAGAGTCATGTGAGACCTCACGAAAAAACTCAAC
This sequence comes from Lathyrus oleraceus, assembly GCF_024323335.1. NCBI lineage: Eukaryota > Viridiplantae > Streptophyta > Magnoliopsida > Fabales > Fabaceae > Lathyrus > Lathyrus oleraceus. The sequence continues at coordinate 234,387,329 of NC_066582.1, forward strand.
AAACAGGTTAGAGAAACAAGATAGGGTAATCAAGAGTTGCCCCCAAATCAAAATGTAACCACATTAATCATGCCATTAAAATTCACAAAAAGCTCACAAAAAGCAACCAAGGGTAGGAGGCCTAAACCTCTTGTCAAACACATGCATCAAAAGGGTATCAAATTCACCCATAATACCTCATACATTCAGAGAATTCAAATTAAAAGCATAAAGTAATGGGAATAAGGCAAACCTGACTGGAGAGATCGAATGAAATTGAATTGCCCGGTTGGGTTTGTAAAGCAATCTGAGGGTTTATATGAGAGGGAATTGGTTCTTTGCCGATGAGTTCCCTTCAGTCTCTGGAGGTTGCTCTGAACTCTGTTAGCTATTCTCTCACTATCTTTTTCCCTGCCAGGGTAATAGGAATAGAATTCTTTTGTTTCACTGAAACTCTGAATTTATAACCTGATTTTTGTGGACCTGTGGGCTCAAATGAGAGAGGCCCAAGTCCAAAAAAAATTTTGTTATATTTTATTTATTTATTTATTATTTTATTTATTTTTCGTTTTTTTTTTTTTTTTGTTTTTTTTTTTTTTTTTTTCGTTTTTTTTGTTTTTTTTAAACACGTGGGTTTCGCCTAGCGAGCATGACAGTTCAAGAAATTCCTCTGAGCGTAGGTGATTCTGGTGACTTTTCTTAGGACTCGCTAGGCGACCCACTCTGCTCGCCTAGCGAGCATGACATCTCATGAACAAAATTTTGCTCCTTCAAGATTAACGTTTTGACTGACGAATAGACCCCATTTGAACCTGTTGGAAGTATCTCAAGGCATTCCTTTGTGTTGATTGATCATCTAAATAGAACCCACAAAGTGTCTTGGATGATACTCAAGCTTCAAACAAAAGATGTTAGTGACACATTTTTGTGCTTTTGGTTAGTAAACAAAAGTAAGAGAAACAATGATGTATAATTCAAGCATGCTTGGTGATCTCAAACCAATCACAAGGAGTCCCACCCAAAGGCAAAGGGAACCAAGATGCCAAAGATCCTTAAAGCAATGCAAATGCAATGTTATGATGCCATGAGGGATCTTAGGGTCAAAATTGGGGTCTTACAGAGTCGCCACCGCACTTCTATTTATCCAAAGGAAAGGTTAGAAAGCGAACGAAAACCGAGAAGTTTTATCGAATCAAAAACTAATAAAAATGTCAGAGATCGGGGTAAGGGGGTTGGTTATGCAATGGGAAGGTTTTAAGCACCCAAAACATCCTAGGTACTCCTAGGGAGCCCTTTTCATAATTTGTTGTAAGTTAGGTTGGTATTTATGAAGATTATTTGTGCAAACATGATTGAGGGGATGAGAGAAGAATGTACAAATTATTTACAATTTTTGTGTTTGAATGGATAAACCCACTTCCTACGTACCATCTTAAAAAAGATTAGGATCAAAACCTCGTAGTTCGGGGTAAAAATATCAAAATAAGTTGGTGAATTGATTGGTCCAAAAGCCTTAAGGTCTTTTGTTATCCAAGGGAGAAAACTCAACCTAAAACCACAAATCCACCATGTGAGGATAGCTTCAACATGCTAGCTAGGGGTTAACCATATAATAAGCATGGAAGACTCATTTGTCCATCACTAAGGATATAGGTGAGTATTATATCTACCTCAAGGATAACTCAAACCTAATAGCTAATGGTTAGGAAAAAAGGTTATGGTAAGAAGTGGCCATTGAAACCACAAAAACATTTGAATGAGTTATATTTACCAATGAAAAGTACTTACAAAATATGGTCAAAGTTGACTTAAGGATTCAATTCAAAATAAGTGTTATGAAAAGAAAGTGTGAAAATCAAAAGCATAATGCTTAGGTTTCTAATGTTTGAAAACAAAATGTTAATGTTTGCACAAAAGTTTTTACTTGGGTTAGAGTGGAGGGAAGAAGAAGAATGGATAAGTCCTAAACATACAAAAGATGAAGGAAAAGAAATAAGACCAAAAATGGAGTTCATTTCTTGAGATCATATTGATCATCCAAGTAGCTCCCATCCTTTGGAATAAGCAAGCAAACAAGTGTATACTCAAGCAACCAATCAATCAAGCAGGCTCTTAGGAATCTTCCAATGGCTCTTGTATCTTTCACTTTAGATGCACATGACAATGGTTCTTCAATTTGGCTCAAATAGGAATCCCTAGCACAAAAGCACACACATTAAAAAGTTCTATAATGCAAACCAAGAATGGACAAGAGTGAGTTTAGAAATTGGGTCCTTCCAATTCATCTTCAACATTAAGGCCTTTTTACTCCATTTTGCATAGGGAATGTCCTAGAATCTAAGTCCTTTTGTCCATTTGCATTTGGTTCACATCAATCAACACAAAATACAAGCACAATAGTATATACACAATTATGTGCTCAAGTGAGCAAAAGGAAAATTGCATTAACATAAACATGTTCTCAAGTGAGCAAAGGGGTAAAAGCAAATGAATAATATGTACAAGAATATTAAATTGCATTAATGTAAAGTGCAAGAATTAAATGTTAATGGTCAATTGTTAGTGTTAGTATGCCATAAGGAAATTTAGCGCTATGTTAAGCAATTGTAAGTGGACTAATGTAGTAGTCACACCTATCTGAGGCCGGTCAATAAAATCTAGGCAACAACACAAGTTAGAGATCTTGATTAGTGAATCAAGCTCCTACAACTTGCCATGCCAAAAGAAGATGAGAAATGATCTTGTATTGATTTAAGTTCTTTGCTTGATTAGGAAGCAACCTATCCTTAATGCAAATCCATTCACTTGATCCAAGATCAAGATAAATTAGATTTGAATCAAGGAAGGTTAAACCTCCCATACATCAAGGCTAACCACCAATCTTTAACTCATTGATCAAAAAGAAAAAGATAAAGAAGGAGATGAATAAGAATGAACATTAATGGAGATTCAAATGAAGTAATCAACATATATTGACCAAAGATAGATGGAATCAAGGTCAAACATTAGTAAACAGAAGCAAAATGAAAATTAGAAGTCAAGAAACAAATAAAATATTTTTGGTATTTTTGGAAATTAAAATAATACTTGAATTAAAATAAACAATTAAAGGTCAAACTTCAAATCCATTTCAAATTAACTTTGAAAAGTCCAAATGGATCATCCTAAGTTCAACAAGGTCAAACAAAGTTTGACAAAAAATTTCAGCATTTTTAGAAACCAGAAACTGTTTTTAATCAATTAAAAAAATGCATAAAAATAACCTAATTGAATTAAAATCTCAAATCAATTAAGAAATTGATGAGAATATTTTTCATAGATCCATCATCATTCAAAGAGGTTGAGAAAATATTTTTGTATTTTTTGGATATTGAAAACTATTTAAAATGAATTATAAAAAACCAGAAAAGGGAAAATTCATAAAAAATATCAAATGATAAAATAAAAAATATTAAAAATCATTTTTAGAAACTAGAAATTAAAAGAGAAATAATGCAATTGGTCTCACATTTTTTGGAATTAAAATGAATGAGATATGATTTTTTGAAATGAAATGGAATAAAAGAAATAAAATGAAAATTAAATCAGAAATAAAAAATGAGAAAAAAACGTGAGGCGTTGGATCCAAGCTCATTAATTGAGCTAGCGCATCAGACAATCCACATGCGCGCATCCACCAAAGACATTGGTCAATGAGACACACCAAGCCATTAAAAAAGTCATAAAGATGGAAGGATGAGATTAAATCTGGAGAATGCATCGCACGACTGTGGTTTGATCTGGTAAACGGACGGTGGTGTGCACCACCGTCTTCTCCGGCGAGACCAGATATTCCGGTGAGAGTTGCAGAGATCAAAACCTAACCAAATGAGGCAATCTATACAGTAATGGAAAGCTGGGGTGATGTACATCACCCCTGTGCCATCTATTTTCACTCTAGATCTCCATGGTAAGAGAAATCAGAGGTGGAAAATTATGGTGTTCATCTTGAACTTAGTGGAATTTCAAAATTAAAAGCACAGTTTAATTGCCTCTAATGAGAGGACTTTAGCCAACCCAATAAATGCAAGAAACAAGCTATAAACAGTGAGTTTCGAAGAGGAAAAGTTTGTGTAGCAACCTCTGAAATGTGGATCTGGAAAGCACGAGTTCTCTTAGGTATTACTTTCCGTGTGATCTAGAGATGAAGATGAAGCAAGGTCAAGGAATTATGAGTCTGAAAATCAACCAATGAAGTTGAAATTCATATCTGAAATTTTGAAAAGAAAGTGAGAATTCCTTTAGGTGTGGCTATGGAGGGAGTTGTGCAGCATAACAGGCGCCTTCAGGTTGCTGAATTATGAAGCCTAGCACTCTTATTTATAGCAAATGGAAGCTATAAGCATGAGCAAAGTGTGTGCATGAATGAAGAGGGCCTCCATGCATGGGCCTGTACAGGCGCATGGAGAGCCCAATTCCTATTGCAAATGAATGCCGATATCACATTGAGTTGGAATGGACGTGCAGAATTGATGCAATTGGCCTATGCAATGAGTTTTCAACTAGTTTCCAAAAATGCACTAAAATGTTATCCTCTTCGAAAATGCCTCCTCTAAAAATATAACATGGCCTTATGGGTAATGGTTGGAAAGCTCTTGACATGAGGATCAATTGTTATGTTGAACAAAACTTCATTTGGAATTGGGAAATTAGTGAAAATTGGCCATAAAGTTCAAGGTGTAAAATGTGTGTATGTGAAAATTTCCAAAATGGGCCAACTTCAAGCCCTTCTGTTTCAATGATACAAGCTCCAAATGACAAAAACTTCAACATCAAAGTTGTAGATATTTTAAAGACAATAAATTTGGACTCATATTTTGCATCATTTGGATTTTTTATAAGTTATGGGCACTTGAAGTTGGATTTTTTCACATTTCAATGCCTTTGGTCCAAAGTGACCTATAATGTTTTGCATTATCACATATATTTATTTTAGGATTATGAAAATTTGTCCAACATAAAAAATGAAGTAGACATCTTAAAATTTACAATGCATTTGATCCCACCTCAAAATCATAAAAAATGAATTAGTTATGTTCTTGGGAAGTTGACCCAAAATTAGGGTTTCAGTCAAAATGACCTATACTTTCTTTAAATGGACGATGACCTTCCAAGCTTCAAATAAATTTTTGATGAACATGAAAGTTGTTCATATGGTTCTTAAGAATATTATTTATCTTTGGGTCATCTCCATTTGACAAACACATTAAAAGTTAGGTCTCAGTGTACTTCAAAATAGTCAGATGAATTGACTGATCAACTTCTCAAGTCCATGCCTCAAATCTTGATGAATTAATGATTGAGGACACTCAAATAAGCTCAAATATGCATGAAATGATGAATGAAAGAACCCCTTTATTATATTTGACCATGGGTTGAGGTTGCTTCATGGGCAAGACACAGTTGATGCACAAATGAATTAGGGTTTCCTTGGGAAACAAGCCTCAAGCCCTTTGGTTTGCTTTGATCAAAATAATGAATTGAGATACTTGGGAGGCATCTATGATGGATGAGGGCCTTGTGAACCATTGTCATGCTTGCTTTCATCTCCACCTGGCCATATTAATGGGCATAGGGTCTCCTAGGAGCCTTGGATCTTATGATTGCTCAAGCTATAAAACAAGCAAAGTTAGTGACATATTTTTGTGCTTTTGGTTAGTAAACAAAATAAGAAAATAAATAATATACAATTCAAACATGCTTGGTGGTCTCAAACCAACTCACAAATGTTCCCACCCAAAGGTTAGGAGCCAAGATGATATGATCCTTGAGGCAAGATGCAAATGCAATGTTTTGATGCCATGAGGGATCTTAGGGTCAAAATTGGAGTCTTACAATGTTAAGAACTGATGAGCAGAATCTGAAGTCAAAAGGGAAGTCCATTCTGATGATCGGAAATGGAAAGAGACAGAACAAAACACCCACCAAGCAGGGTGATAAAGGGAAAGGCAAGGAAGTTGCCAAACCCAAACCCATTGTTGCTGCTTTGAAGCCTAGTGGGGGCATAGAAAAGGAAGGCATCTGCTTCCGTTGCGGTAAGACCGGACACTGGAAGAGAAACTGCCCAAAGTACCTGGAAGATAAGAAGAATGGATTAGAGACTTCAACTTCAGTTGTTTTTGTTATTGAAATTAATTTATCTACTTCTGCATCATGGGTATTAGATACTGGATGCGGTTATCACATTTGTACCAATATGCAGGGGCTAAAAAGGAGTAGAGATTTGGAAAAAGGTGAAGTTGACCTACGAGTTGGCAATGGAGAAAAGGTTGATGCTTTAGCCGTAGGAACTTATGTATTGACTTTACCTAGTGGTTTAATAATTCAGTTAGAGAACTGTTATTATGTACCTGCAATTAGCAGGAATATTATTTTCGTTTCTTGTTTGGACAAGTTTGGTTTTTCATTTATAATAAAGAACAATTGTTGCTCAATTTATTTGAATGATATATTCTATGCTACTTCACAAATGAACAATGGACTATACGTCCTTGATCTTGAAATGCCTATTTATAACATTAATACTAAAAGGATGAAACCTAATGAGTTAAATCCAACTTACCTTTGGCATTGTCGATTAGGCCACATAAATGAGAAACGCATTTCCAAACTCCATAAAGATGGACTCTTGGACTCTTTTGATTATGAATCATATGAGACATGCAGATCTTGTTTAATTGGAAAGATGACAAAGTCTTCATTCACAGGAAAAGGTGAAAGCGATAATGATCTTTTGGCCCTCATACATATTGATGTATGTGGACCACTGAGCATACCAGCCAGAGGAGGTTTTCAGTACTTCATCACATTTACTGATGATTTCAGTAGATATGGTTATGTGTATTTAATGAAACACAAATCAGAGTCCTTTGAAAAGTTCAAGGAATTCAAGAATGAAGTACAAAAACAACTAGGTAAGAATATTAAAACTCTTCGATCAGATCGAGGTGGTGAGTATTTAAGCCTAGAGTTTGATGACCATCTGAAAGAGTGTGGGATCATATCCTAACTTACTCCTCCTGGAACACCCCAATGGAATGGTGTATCTGAGAGAAGAAATCGAACCCTGTTAGACATGGTCTGATCCATGATGAGTCACACCGGTCTTCCAAACTCCTTTTGGGGACATGCACTATTGACAACAGCTTACACATTTAATCGTGTTCCATCCAAAAAGGTTGAGAAGACACCATATGAGATATGGAGTGGTAAGAAACCACATATGTCTTACATGAAGATTTGAGGTTGCGAAGTTTATGTGAAATGACAAATTTCAACTAAGCTTGAGCCCAAATCTGACAAATGTTTATTTGTGGGGTATCCTAAAGAAACAAGAGGGTATTACTTCTACAATCCTTCTGAGGGCAAAGTGTTTGTCGCTCGAATTGGAGTTTTCCTAGAAAAGGATTTTATTTCCAAAGGAATCAGTGGGAGGAAAGTAGAGCTTGAAGAAATTCAAGAATCACAAAGCATTGATACACCTATGGAGGAATTAGAGCAGGAAACACAAGTAGTTGTGGAAGAGAAACCTGCTCAAGTAGAATAAGACCAACGTAGGTCAAGCAGGATACGTCACCTACCTGAGAGATATGGATATCTCATAACTGATCAAGGTGATGTATTACTCATGGATCAAGATGAGCCTGTGACCTACCAAGAGGCCATAACTGGTCCCGAGTCTGAGAAGTGGCTAGAAGCCATGAAATCTGAAATGGATTCCATGTACACAAACCAAGTTTGGACCTTGGTAGAGCCTCCTGTAGGAGTTAACCCTATAGGATGAAAATGGGTCTTCAAAAAGAAGACTGACATGGATGATTATAAGGAAAGACTGGTTGCAAAAAGATATAAACAAATTCATGGGGTTGACTATGATGAAACCTTTTCACCAGTTACAATGCTTAAATCTGTTCGGATTTTACTTGCTATCGCTGCATATCATGATTATGAAATATGGCAGATGGATGTCAAAACTGCTTTCCTTAATGGGAATCTTCTTGAGGATGTGTACATGACACAGCCTGAAGGATTTGACATACCAGAAGAAGCCCAAAAGATATGTAAGTTTCAAAGATCAATCTATGGATTGAAGCAAGCTTCCAGAAGTTGGAATCTTCGTTTTGATGAAACAGTAAAACAATATGGGCTCATCAAGAACGAAGATGAGCCTTGTGTCTATAAGAAGGTTAGTGGGAGCATGATCGTTTTCCTGGTATTATATGTAGATGACATATTACTCATTGGAAACGATGTCCCTACCCTGCAACATGTAAAGTCTTGGTTGGGGAAATGCTTTTCTATGAAGGACCTAGGTGAAGCAACCTATATATTAGGAATCAGAATCTATAGAGATAGATCACAAAAACTGCTTGGCCTAAGTCAGAGTACGTACATAGACAAAGTGCTTAGACGCTTTAATATGCATGATTCCAAGAAAGGATTCATACCTATGCAACATGGTTTGTGTCTATCAAAAACACAATCCCCTTCAACTAAGGAAGAAAGGGATTGCATGAATAAGATTCCATATGCATTTGCAATAGGATCTATCATGTATGCTATGTTATGTACTCGACCAGATGTCTCGTATGCTTTAAGTGAAACGAGTAGGTACCAATCTGGTCCTGGTGATGCTCATTGGGTAGCTGTCAAGAATATCCTTAAGTATTTGAGAAGGAATAAAGACTCATTCTTGATATATGGAGGTCAGGAAGAGCTGGCTATAATTGGATACACCAATGCTAGCTTCCAGACAGATAAGGATGACTTTAGATCACAATTTGGTTATGTGTTTTGCTTAAACGGTGGCGCTGTGAGTTGGAAAAGTTCAAAGCAAGATACAGTTGCTGATTCTACAAACGAGGCCGAGTATATTGTTGCCTCAAGTGTAGCAAAGGAAGTTGTTTGGATCAAAAAGTTCATTAGTGAACTTGGCATAGTTCTTAGCATTGTGGATCCCGTTGGTCTCTATTGTGATAACAATGGTGCTATCGCACAAGCTAAGGAACCTAGATATCACCAACGATCCAAACACATACTTAGGTGTTATCTCATTCGAGAGATAATAGATAGAGGAGATGTGAAAATATGTAGAGTACCTACACTTGACAATATTGCTGACCCACTGACAAAGCCTCTTGCGCAGCAGAAGCATGATGGACATACTAGATCTATGGGCTTAGGGGTATGCCTGATTGGCTCTAGTGCTAGTGGGAGATTGTTAGTGTAAGCCCTAGAGGCCAATACTTTTGGTACTTATATCGAATTATTTATTAATAATAAAAGGCTTTTTCTTTATTAATTGTTGTCTAATAAAGTCCCTATAATAGATAGTCCGTTTAATGTATCAAGTGTGACTTAATCATGAGATCACATTAAACATAAGGACATTATTCTTAAAGTATCCATAGTCGAGCTTTATTGTGAAGTGGGATAGAATTAAACCATTAAGACTATTATGTATATAGACTGATAATCATATCTCATGGATCATGGATAAGGAGTTATCAAGTCTTAAACATAGGTATGAATATTAAGAGTAATATTTATACTGGATTGACTCGCTATATGAATACTATATAGAATGTTATGCAAAGTGTCATAAGTTATTCTCATGGTGATAATGGTGTATACCACCCTTCGACCTGAAACCACTATGGACCCTAGATGTAGAGTCGAGTGCCTTATTGCTGATCAAAAATTGTTCGTAATTGGATGACCATAAAGACAATTGATGGGTACTCCACGAAGCATGCTAAAGGACATGAGTGACCTAGATGGAATTTGCCCATCCTACGTAGCAGGATAAATATCTATGGGCCCAATATTGAACTGGACAAGGATGACACGATATATGCCTTGTGTTCAATATAGACATAAGGGCAAAAGGGTAATTGTACACATAAGTATTATCACAAAAGGATTTGTCAGATCACATGACATTTTCGTGTCTTGGGTAGAAGTGATGTGTTGCTAGATACCGCTCACTGTTTATTATCTTAAATGCGTGATTTAGTATAATTGTCAATGCCGCAAAACCTACAGGGTCACACACAAAAGGACGGATTGATGAGAGATAGAGTAACTAAGAAATACCGTAATGTACGGTTCCCTTAAGTGAATTGTAGAACATCGTAAGGTACGGTGTACTTAAGTAGAATATGAAATATGGTAAGGTACCACGCGCTTAAGTGATTTTGGCATATTATAAGATATGGGCCACATACACTTGAGTGGGCTTTTTAGCTTGCAGGCCACACAAGTGGTTCTATAAATAGAACCCTTGTGTAGAAGCATTGGTGAAGTTGCAATTTTGTTTCTCTCTCTCTCTCACTCAAAGCCTTCATTGGTAGCAGCTAGCACTGAGATTGAAGGAATCTGTTCATATGGACTGAGTAGAGGCGTTGTCATCGTTCAACGTTCGTGATCGCTCCGTAGATCTGCATCAAAGGTTACAATCGCCACAAGAGGTAACGATTCTATCACTGATCATGCCCATTCGTAAGGATCACTAAAGGAGAAATTTTAAATTCCGTTGCGTTATGGATCGCTCTTCTCCTTCAGATGCAACCTTGCGTTCCTATTAAGGATACATTATGGAACTTTCCACATCTTTCAATGACGTGTTTTGTATCCCATTCCCTCTTGTACCATAGAATTAAGCTGGCAGAGAGAGATGCGAACCTTTGAGGCCATGTCAGTTTATTTTGAGCAAAAGGTCCACTTTGAGGCATGCAGACCCTCATCCATAGATGTAATATAGGAGCGCAACAGAGGAAAGTACCTCCCTTCTTATCATGCCTTGTATGAAAGGTATGGTAGAAGTCGGCAAGTAAAAAAGGAACCAAATTCTTCGTTAGAAAGACTTCAACTGCCAATTAATCCATGAACTTGTCCATATTTGGGAAGAGAGCAATTCCATGAATTAAAAATGCCAAGGTTGCACTACAGAAGTCGGTCTTCCTTCTTTAATCATTTCCCAAGAAGGGGCTTCGAGGAACTTTTAGGCTAAACTTTTGATAGATTCGTTAACTCCCCAATTGGCCACTAGCTTGCTGGCGTTGATACCCAGGCGAGTGAGAGCTTGATCAAACATAAGCCTTCTTCCAACTTCAGGAAGGGGTTGTATTCTTTGATTGATTGGTTGAGGAGTCTCTTGAGGTCTTCCAAGGTCTGAGAGATTTGGAAGTCGGGGAAAGTGAAGCATCTTAAAGGGACGTCATAGTATTGGGACATTGTAGTGATAGTACCATAGTCAACCTTCTCAGTTAGAATATATATGATGTTTCCAAAATTGGCTTTAAACTTGTTATCTTTGAGAGCTACGACCTTTGAGCAGAGGACCTTTAATGAACTGATGTCGGGACTCTTGAAGCGGAAGGTAGAGGTGCTTTTCCTTGTTGAAGTATCCATGATTATGTCGGAAAGAAGTCTTGTAATTCTACGTTCGAACAAATGATTTTTTTAAGAGTTTTGCTTATTATTTTGATGATGAATGAATGATTGGTTTATTATTTCCACAGGTTTTTAGGCATGGGTTCATGTTTTTGGACCATCATGACAAAGCATGGAGTTAATAATGACTGCTTAGTAAACCAGAGTTCTCGCTTTGTGTGATCTAGGGCTTTTGGAAAATTGGGTGTAAGACACTCTTCCCCTAGAGTCACGGACTTCCTTGACTGTCAGCAGCTTATATCAATTTACTTGCCAGACGACTGCTTCATCAAAGCCCCCTACTCTAAGTGAGATCTTCGTATCGACCCTTACGAGGAAGGCACCTCGGTGGCCTATACTACACGACCATCGGTCTTGGTTGGCCATAGTTAAAGGTTCTAAAAGAGGTTTTAGGGTCACTGATTCTAGTAAAGGAAAAGATGCTTACGTAGAAACTATGACGGTCATGAATCCCCTTAAGAGAATCTACCACTAAGTGAGATTCTCGTACGACCCTAACGAGGAAGGCACCTCACGGACCAATACTACTCAACCTCTCCTATCTCAAGCAAAATTCTCTGACTCGGGTGGATAGTATTTCATACAAGGTTTTTCTTTGCAATCATTATTGCTTCCAAAATTCTTCTTCATAAATCCAAGGTTTCAGACCAATGGACAAACAAAGAAAATATGTATAGGTTAGCAACAAAAGCAATATATACAGAAAAAATAGATAATAGATAAAACTCCATGTACGTAAAAGAGAAACAACCCAAACTAGGCTAGACTTGCTTAGGGAAAACCATGATCCCCAGCAGAGTCGCTACCATGATTTCATGATAATGAAACTGGGACTAAAGAGACGCCAAAGGGAGACAAAATCAGAAGAGTCACCACCAAATTTTATTTGTGTGCCTCTATCGGAGAGGCGAGGGAAAATAGTCGATAAAACCCTCAAAAAAGATAAGCACACGGAAAGCGCTAAAAGAGAATAAGGAATCGGTCTCACAACCGAGATTTGGGTTCGGAAGTCGGTTACGCGAGGGGAAGGTATTAGCACCCCTCACGTCAATGGTACTCCATGGGAACCATTTGGGTTGTTTTACATACATGGGGATTTATCTATTTTTTCTTTATTTTCAAAAGAATATGTGTGAAAAAAGGGGGTATTTTTGTTGTTATAGTGTTCGCCAAGGATTTGGCCCCTTGTGCTTACGTATCACTCATTCAGGGATGAGGAATCAGAGCTCCGTAGTTCGGAGTAGAGAATATTTGTGGGTTGGTTGAATTTACCTTTGAAAAAATGGTTTTCGGGATGATTCCCTAAGCACAAAAGTGAGTTTGACGAGTTGTATTATTTTTACCTTGAATAAGGGTTTTATGAAAAGAATGTTTGTGATTATATTGCACTAAAGTGTATGGGCGAAGGTGTTTATTCTAGACAACAAGCGAAACGTCTTGCATCCAAAATAATAAGAGTAACGGTAGGAATGCTCAATTCTTACTCATTCTACACCACTTAAGGCTCGTGGTGCACAATAATAATCGTGATTATTAAGTGTTTTGAATTTGATTATAAAAATGTTACTTGACGTTAAATCAAGGATTTGTCTATTTAATTATGAAGTTTGGCTTATGTAACATGAATGCAAAGTAACCAAACAAGAAAGTAAAGAGTCTCATTGTAAGGTAGCCCAAGAGAAAGCCTTGTGTGTGCAAAAGTGACATATGCTAAACAAAATATAATGATCTTATAAACATGCCCCCTTAAGGTGGTTCCATGATGTCATTCTTACAACATGAATGTAAGTTATAGATGAAAATCCAAGTGTTTACAAAATATCACAAAGAGTAATAAAAATACCTGCAAGCAAAGGTCCTAAGATGAAACCTCTAAGTCCAATTTGATTGAGAGTGGATTTAATATTTTTGGTCTTATCATTTTATCATGTTTTTTGTTGTTTTTAATATTTGATGACAATAAAATAAATAAAAAGTAAATAAACATGCATGATGAGTTTGTACAATGATGATGGTAATGAGCACTTGAATATAAATTACAAGGTAATGACATAAAAGTAAATTACAAGATAAAGAATAACAATATCACAATAATAATGGTTAGTGGATATAAATGATATAAAACAAATAACAAATTAATAGTACCAAAATCATAATAACAAAGGTTAATGATGAACAAAGTTAGTGAAGTATAATTAGTGGTTAGTAATATGTGCAAAATGAACATTTTGAGAATTATTTTTCCATAGGTCAAAAAGACTCAAAATATGACACATTAAGGGATAACTTATCATTGATGGAAATTATTGAAGATGATTAAAAAATAAACTAATAATAGATTTGTACCAAAGAAAGTTATACAACCCTAAGTTCATCTATCAATGTTTTAACAAATTATGTCACTCAATTAATTATGATTTGTTTTCTTTATTTTATTTTTACTTCCTTTTTTATTTAGCAAGGTAGTAAGAGAACCAACAAGTTAGCATAATGTAAATGATATAGGGTTAAATAATAATCATCATAAACATAAAGTACATGAAATAAAATGAACAATAAAATGAATTGCAAGGAAATAAAATGCAATAATATAAATGTTAGAAGTTAGTAGTTAGTGGTTAGTGGTTAGTGGTTAGCAGAATAACAATAAGCAAATGGATTAGCAAGTTAATGTAGAGAACATGGTTTCATCTATGCATCAAATATGGTTGAAATATGGGCAATTTATCAATGCCTCAAAGTATCATGAATGATCTATTGATCAATCATTAATATGTTTGAAACATTAAAGATTTAATCAATCCTAAACAACCATGGTTATGATCTAATAGACCTCATTAACCAAACAAATGTAATAACAAGTCCACAATAAAAGCAAATGATAACAAACATAAATCAAGAACAACAAGGTGAACAAAAATAGGTGAACAAAAAGATAGTAAGAGCAAAAATCTCAAAAAAAAATTGTGTAAACCAAAGTTAATCATTTTTTGCAAGCTTGACTCTAAACCCTCTCAAAAGATCAACCAAGAACAATCAACCATTTTTCAATACAAAACAGAACCAAAAAAGTTACAAAGTTTAGGTTACAATCATTACCCAAAAATGTGAAGAAAAAGCTAGGTTGAAATAGTGTTGAGCTTGAATGTGAAGCAAGGTGTTTGAGATGAAAGTATTTATGGTGGAAGCTTAATGAAGGGACTGAGTTGTGTGTGTTAGAGAGTGAGAAGTTTTGAGGAAAAAATGTGAAGTGGAAAAAAGTTGGTGGGGGTGACTTTTGGGAGAGAAATATTTTTTGTTTTGACTTAGGTTTAGAGAAGAGAGTTTGGATGATATTAGGACAAAGCTTTGGGGGGCTAGAAAGCATGGTAAATGATGGGAAATAATCTCTCTATTTATATGGAAAGCAAGTGAGTAAGTGGGTGAAACAAAAGTCACTCTGTGTAAAAAATAGAGTCACTGCTACTGTTTGCGTAGGTGTAATTGATTACCATGATTAGGGTCACCGATTACACCAGCCAAAATGGCCTGAAAAGCTAAATTTTGCGAGTATATTTGATTACCATGATTAGGGTAATTAATTACACAGACAATTTTTTTACGTGTATTTCCTCTAGAGCTTTAACTAGAAAACTCCAATTTTCTCTCAGGTGTAAACACCATGCCTTGAGTCCATGCAATGTGCCTTTGGTTATGGATGTTAATGAAATTATGGTGATGGAAAAATGAATGTATGTATGTGTAATAGGACCATGGTTCAGATGAAAGTTATATGGTGGTAGGGTGAATTTTGGGGTATAACAATTATGTATCCTTTTGGACAAACCTACACTACCCTTTCCACTCAAATGCCTCATTCTCTTCTCGACATTTCTACTCTCTCTCTCTCTCTCTCTCTCTCTCTCTCTCTCTCTCTCTCTCTCTCTCTCTCTCTCTCTCTCTCTCTCTCTCTCTCTCTCTCTCTCTCTCTCTCTCTCTCTCTCTCTCTATCTATCTATCTATCTATCTCTCTCTCTCTCTCTCTCTCTCTCTCTCTCTCTCTCTCTCTCTCTCTCTCTCTCTCTCTCTCTCTCTCTCTCTCTCTCTCTCTCTCAAAAACCTTTCCCTATTCCATCTGCTTCAAGTGTCAACTAATATGTCTCAACTATATTCACCCACTCACATGCATGTCCCGGATGAAACCAGTGGATCTTTCTCCCCAACGTCTAAGGAAAACAAACCGCTTCAAATGATCAACCTGGAAGATCTGGTCTTGGATGTTACCCCTCTATCCACGGTTCATCCTCCTCCATAGAAGAAAGTTACACCTTCTATGTCAAAGTCAAGACTTCTGGTAAGTCTTATGAACCTATAATCCCCAGTAAAGATAAAAATGTTGTTGGAGATGAATCTAGGTCTAAAGGGTCTGAATTAAGAAACCCTAGTATGCATGCGAATGTCACCGAAAATCTCACGGAAGCAGAAAGAAGTGCAACTGATAAGCAACTTAGGAAGTTTGTTGCATCTGTTTTGGAGGAAGTAAACTCATATGTTTTACCAGATGTTCAAACATCTTTGGCAAAAGAACCAAGCCCTGACAATGACTCTAGTGAAAAAGATGAGGAAAGCGTTCCTGAACATGCTGCTCGTGAGAGAAGAAGTAAAAAGAAAGTTGATCTTGTTGTCAATGTTGAAGAACTAACTTCTGATGAAGAACCCCTTACCAATATTGTTACTCCTAGTATTGCCAAGAGACTGTAGAGACGTAAAGGAAATACAATTGTTTTTGAAGATTCTCCCTCCAGGGAAGTGAAGAGAAAAACGGGTGGTTTGAAAGGCACTCATTCTAGAAGCTACACAAGAAAATCTCTTGTTGGACCTACTAGATTATGGAGTAAAGTTGTTACCCCTACTAGAAAGAGGAAAGTTGTCTCTTCTAGTGAATCCGAGTTTGATGTTGAAAAGGATGTCCAAGACATCACCCATATAAAAATATATGCTAACAAGACGCCTCGTGATGCTATGCCCAAAGCTCCACTAGACAATGCTTCTTTACATTATATGAATAATGCAGAAAGGTGGAAGTATGTCATTTAGAGGAGGCTAGCCCTGGAAAGGGAATTGGGGAAGGATGCCCTTAAGTGTAAGGAGGTCATGGAACTGATAGAAGTTGATGGGTTGATGAAGACTATCACACACTTTGGACCTTGCTATGAAAGCTTAGTAAAGGAGTTTATGGTGACTATCCCTGATGGATGTGATGATACGAAGAGTGTTGACTATGTTAAGGTTTATGTGAGAGGAAATGTTGTAACATTCTCCCCAGCTATTGATAACACTAAAATTTACGTATTTTCGACTCCGATTTCACATGCATTCTAGTTGTTCTATTGTCATTTTGTTGTGTTATTACTGTGTTTTCCTTTGTTTTCAGGTTTTTACTTTAATCGGAGCCCCGATCGAGAAAAGGAGTGAAAAAGGGCTAAAAACCCTAAAATTCAACATTTTGTGCTTATGGCCTACCC
Organism: Lathyrus oleraceus; assembly: GCF_024323335.1. Classification (NCBI taxonomy): domain Eukaryota; kingdom Viridiplantae; phylum Streptophyta; class Magnoliopsida; order Fabales; family Fabaceae; genus Lathyrus; species Lathyrus oleraceus. The sequence continues at coordinate 234,404,305 of NC_066582.1, forward strand.
AGTGGCGGGCGCCACAGACCAAGCCATGACGTGTCAAATTCAACTTCCCTCAACTCCCACGTTTTCCCACTACTTCCACTAAGGCGCCTCACTTTGGCCTTGTGGCGGGCGCCATGGCCTTGTGGCGGGCGCCACAAGAGGAAAAACGGTTCCCTCCTATTTTCAAGTTGAAGGGCATCCAAGTCATTTCCATCTTTTTACTTGCTTATAAATAGAAACGCGAATTCACTTTTACAATCATCCAAACTTAGAACAGAGGCAAACTCAGAAGCAACTTTGTTTCACTTAGGCATATATTCAGTATTTTATAGTGGTAATCGCTTCGCATTGAAGTGTTACCACAATTGTGTAATCAAGTCTGTGATAGAGTCTGTAATCGAGTTTGGAGCACTTTGGAAGGAAGTTAATCCTGCCGCCATTTTCATTTCCGCATTGCAATTTACTCAGCCCTCCGATTGGAGCAGGTTTTTATTACTCGCCTTTACTTTATTTATTTCCCGCACTCGCTTTTACTTTATTTATTTCCCGCACTCGCCTTTACTTTATTTATTTCCTCGCACTCGCTTTAAATTATTTATTTCTTCGCACTCGCACTACTTTTATTTACTTTCCGCACTCGCACTACTTTTATTTAAATTACTGCACTTTTACTTTACCATGTCTAGCTAAATTTATAAGGTTAGAATGTAAGGGTCGTAATTGAACCAGTAATCCGTACAATTGTTCGTAGAAACACTTAAGGGCTATTTTAACTTTCAACTTAAGTTTTCCCGCACTTCAATTCCGTTGGGTAAGATCGAAAGTCGTCCAACGTCTTTTTAAACTTAATTGTTTTTAACTATTTCAAAAACAGCGAAAGCGCTTTGTCTAGTTCATTAGGAGTTTAACATAAAGAAGAAAAGAGATTTTAAAACTATTTTCGGACGCGTTTATAAGTTTAGAGTCTGGTTCGTAAGAACCTCTTTTGGTTAAGAAGTCCAGGTTATAATACTTTTCAACTTAGTCAAGATACTATATTTCTTAAAAATAGTTTACTACTCTAACGCAACGCGCGCCTTTTTATAAGTGACAATAAGAGGGTTTGATTAGGGAGTACAACTCGGTTCTGAATACGCGAAAGCGATAGTTCCCGTTAAATTAGTTCTTTTCAAAGTAGGAAACATTACCCATAAGTAGTTATATTAGCAAGTACTTGGATTATCAATTGGTTACGTGAATTACATTCGACCCTGTCTTTATTAATTAAATCTATTTAAATACTTTACTTTCCATTGCACACTACAAAAACACCTATTTTGATTTCCTTTGATAAACACCATAACAACAGATAACGATAGATTGACACTTGGTCTCTGTGGATTCGACAATCTTTTATATTACTCTGACGCGTTCGTATACTTGCGAAAAACAACCGCATCAAGTTTTTGGCGCCATTGACGGGGACCAATTTCGTCAAATTTCATTTTCCTGTTGTTATATCATTTAGACTTAGGTTATTTCCCGTCGGTCAATGCGAAGAACTCGCAGTACCAGAAGTTTAAGCTTAGTAAACCCTCTGGCAGAACCTGAACGTTACGCTCACGCACGTTTATTCTTTCATAGAATTAAGAGAGCTATGGCCGAAGATCAAAACCAAAGACCTCTTAAGGACTTCTCTCAACCATCTAATGAAGAACCTAGTTATAGTATAGTAAACCCAACTATCCTAGCCAATAATTTTGAACTTAAACCATCCCTGTTGCAACTAGTGCAACAGAGACAATTCGCGGGTCTCGCTACCGAGAACCCTAACCAACATCTAAAAATATTTCTTCAATTAGCAGATACTTTTAAAACCAATGGAGCTTCTCCTGAGGCAATACGTTTAAGACTCTTTCCTTTTTCCCTCAGAGATAAAGCCCTATCATGGTTAGATTCCCTTCCACCCAATTCCATTACGACTTGGGATAACCTTAGAAGAGTTTTTCTTGCTAGATATTTTCCCCCGAGTAAGACCGTCGTTCTTCAAAACCATATAACTAGATTTACCCAAAACCAAGGAGAATCGATGTTCGAAGCTTGGGAGAGATATAAAGAGTTGTTACGAGCATGCCCACTTCATGGCTTAGAAAACTGGTTAATCATTCAAACCTTTTATAATGGACTTCATTATAACACAAAGATGACCATCGACGCTGCCGCAGGCGGTGCTCTGATGAACAAACCTTATCCTGAAGCTAGTTCCCTCATCGAAGACATGGCTCAAAACCATCAATCATGGGGAGTCGAACGAGCGAAAGTTGAGAGGAAGGAAGCCCAAGGAGGAGTGCATGAACTAAGCTCTATAGACATGATGCAAGCTAAAATGGACGCATTAGCCCTCAAAGTCGAGCATATGTACACGAACCCGAATACTGTAGCCGCAGTTTCATCGGATTGTGAGATATGTGGAACCCAAGGACACCAATCTGCAGAATGCAGTCTATTGAACGAAACCCACTCCGAGCAAGTGAACTACACCCAAGGGAACCCATACTCGAATACCTATAATCCTGGATGGAGGAATCACCCGAACTTCTCCTATAAAAACAATAACCCTATCCAAAATAATGCACCTCCGAGACCTAGTTATCAAGCCCCAAGATCAAATCAACCTATGCAACCTATACCACCAAAGCCGAGCCTTGAGAAAATTATGGAAAATTTTATCACCGCTCAAACCCAACAAAACAAGGAGTTCATGAACCAAAACATTCATGTTAACGAATTGATTACTCAGTTAGGAACCAAAGTTGACTAAATAGTTACTCATACCAAGATGCTTGAAACCCAGATCTCTCAGGTAGCTTTAAACCAAGCCCCTCAGACTACACCTGGAGGAAAATTCCCTGGACAACCTCAACAAAATCCGAGAGGACAAGCCAATGCCATTACCCTACAAAGTGGGAACGCTTATGATGAGCCACCAAACCCAAGATTGAGTGAACCCGAAACTTCTAAGGAATGTACCAAACCCCCGGACAAAGTAAAGGAACCAGAGGAATCTGAAAACCAGGAAGGTCGAGAGAAAGGAGAAGAACCTAAAGATAAAATTTACGTACCACCCCCGCCATATAAACCACCTATACCATATCCGCAAAGACTCAAACAAACCCAGATCAATAAACAGTATCAAAAATTTATTAATGTTATAGAAAAACTTCATGTAGAAATCCCTTTCACATAAGCCATCACCCAAATACCTTCTTATGCAAAGTTTCTGAAAGACATCCTTACCAACAAACGTAGACTTGACGATCCGAAGCCTTTGGAATGTAATGCTATTTCCGAGGACAAATTAGCAAAGAAAGATAAAGATCCTGGAAATTTCTCCATTCCTTGCCTTTTAGGTAATCATGTCATCGATAAAGCTTTTCTAGACTTAGGAGCTAGTGTGAGCTTAATGCCTCTAGCAGTTTGTGAGAGGATAAACTTAGGAGAGTTACAACCCACTAAGATGTCACTTCAGTTAGCCGATAGATCTGTTAAATATCCGATAGGCATTTTAGAAGATGTTCCTGTTAGGATAGGTCAACTATTTATCCCTACTGATTTTATCGTCATGGACATCAAAGAGGACAATGATATACCAATCCTTCTAGGTAGACCATTCTTATCAACTGCAGGAGCCATAATAGATGTCAAGAAAGGAAAGTTGACATTTGAGGTAGGTGACGAGAAAATAGAATTTATACTTTCGAAATTTCTTATGGCACCTGTGATGGGAGACTCGTGTTATGCCTTAGATATCATTGATGAATGCGTTAGAGAATTAGAACAAAAAGAAATTATAAAAACAATTAAGTTACCATCAATCCCCATAAAAGAAGATGATGACTTTAAAGAAACTTACATCGATGATAACCTTTACGAATGTTTATCCCTTACCCCAGATCCTATGCCATGCCCTAAGAAACCAACCTTAGAACTTAAGGAACTGCCTAAGAACCTGAGATATGAGTTCCTCGATGAAAAGATGAATCGTCCAGTTATAGTTAGTGCTACCTTGAGCCATGAGGAAACGAACCAACATTTAGACGTTTTACGAAGACATCCCTCAGCCTTAGGATATAATATCTCTGACCTGAAAGGTATAAGCCCATCCGTATGCATGCATCGGATTTCGTTAGAAGAAGATTCAAAACCCTCAAGGGAGCATCAGAGAAGAATAAACCCTATAATGAGTGATGTTATTAAGAAGGAAGTTCTTAAGTTACTTGAGGCAGGTATAATATACCAGATCTCGGATAGTAAGTGGGTGAGCCCTGTGCATGTAGTACCTAAAAAGGGAGGCATCACAGTCGTGCAAAACGATAAAGGCGAACATGTAGCAAAACGTTTAGAAGGAGGATGGCGGATGTGTATAGATTATAGAAAATTAAATAAAGCAACTAGGAAGGATCATTTCCCTTTACCATTTATAGACCAAATGTTGGAGCGTCTAGCCAGACACTCTTACTTCTGTTATCTAGATGGATACCCTGGATTCTTCCAAATACCTATTCACCCCGAAGACCAAGAAAAAACTACTTTTACATGCCCTTATGGAACTTTTGCCTACAGACGAATGCCTTTCGGCCTCTGTAACGCCCTAGCTACTTTCCAACGCTGCATGATGTCAATATTCGCAGATTACCTAGATGGTATCATGGAAGTTTTTATGGACGATTTCTCGGTTTGCGGATTCAATTTTTACAATTGTCTTGCTAACCTTGAGAAAATCCTGGAGAGATACGTGGAGGTTAACCTCGTGCTAAACTGGGAAAAATGTCATTTCATGGTGACCGAAGGAATAGTTTTAGGACATATAGTTTCCGAAAAAGGTATAGAGGTAGATAAAGCTAAAATAGAAGTTATAGAAAACCTAAAACCACCAAAAACAATCAGAGAAGTCCGAAGTTTTCTTGGACACGCTGGATTCTATCGGCGTTTTATTAAGGACTTCTCCAAAATCACTAAACCTTTAACCTGACTTTTAATGAAAGATGCTGAATTCATTTTTGATGAAAAATGTAATGACATATTTAATCTTTTAAAGCAAGCATTAATCTCTGCACCCATTATGAAACCGCCTGATTAGTCGGAACCTTTTGAGATAATGTGTGATGCTAGTGATTATGCAGTTGGGGCCGTTCTAGGACAAAGAAAAGATAAAAAATTACATGCCATTTATTATGCCAGTAGAACCCTAGATGCTGCCCAACTTAACTACGCAACAACCGAAAAAGAATTACTCGCCGTAGTTTTCGCTATAGACAAATTTAGATCTTATCTAGTAGGAGCAAAAATTATTGTTTACACCGATCATGCTGCCATTCGTTACCTATTAAGTAAAAAAGATGCCAAGCCTAGGTTACTCCGATGGATTCTATTACTACAAGAGTTTGATTTAGATATAAGAGATAAAAAAGGTACTGAGAATGTAGTAGCCGATCACCTTTCTAGGCTAGAACATCTAAAACCTGAACTAGTACCTATAAATGATGATTTTGCCTATGATAGACTGATCGCTAGAGTAGAAACCATTGAAGATAATAACCTAGATCCTTATGAGCACCCCCAAAATTTCTTAGCAATAAGTAACGTACCCTGGTATGCAGATTTCGTTAATTACCTAGCTACTGATATAGTACCCCCTGATCTTGACTACCACCGCAAGAAGAAATTCTTCCACGATGTGAGAAACTTCTATTGGGACGAAGCACTCCTTTTCAAAAGGGGTAAAGATGGCATTTTTCGCTGTTGCATTCCAGAAGAAGAGGTAAATAGTATTATCGAGCATTGTCATTCTGCACCTTATGGTGGACATGCGAGCACCTCTAAGACATACGCCAAGATTCTTCAAGCTAACCTATTCTGGCCTACCATGTGGCGTGATATCTATGCTTACATTGTCAAATGTGATAGATGCCAACGCACTGGAAACATTTCAAGACGAGATGAAATGCCCTTAAGAAACATTCAGGAAGTAGAACTCTTCGACGTATGGGGTATAGATTTCATGGGACCCTTTCCACCATCCTTAGGAAACAGGTATATCTTAGTAGCTGTAGACTATGTGTCTAAGTGGATTGAAGCTATAGTTGCACCCATAAACGACACTAGGGTAGTAATCAAACTATTTAAAAACTATATATTCCCTAGATTTGGAACACCACGTTTAGTCATAAGCGATGGAGGATCACACTTTATATCGAGAATATTTGACAAACTTTTAAGAAAATATGGAGTTAGGCATAGAGTAGCAACACCATACCACCCACAGACTAGTGGCCAAGTAGAAGTATCTAATAGGGAGATAAAACAAATTCTACAGAAAATTGTTTCTATTTCTAGGAAAGACTGGTCTCAGAAACTTCAAGAAGCATTATGGGCCTATAGAACCGCTTTCAAAACCCCTATAGGAACTACTCCTTACCAACTAGTTTATGGAAAATCTTGTCACTTACCATTCGAGTTAGAGCATAAGGCCTATTGGGCCATTAAAACTTTGAATTTAGACTACCTAGCCGCTGGAGAAAAGCGTACCCTAGACATTCATAAATTAGAAGAACTTAGGCAGTCGGCCTACGAAAATGCAAAAATATATAAAGAGAGGACAAAAGCCTATCATGACAAAAGAATAGTAAAGAAAAACTTCAATGTAGGCGATTTTGTTCTCCTTTTCAACACTAGGTTACGACTCTTCCCTGGAAAGCTACGTTCAAGATGGACTGGTCCTTTTGAAGTATCCAAGATTTTGAGATCAGGAGCCGTAGAAATCAAGAACCAAACATGTATTCCATTCATTGTAAATGGACAAAGACTGAAGCTCTACGAAGGAGGAGACATTCCAGCATACTACTCAAGCCACACCCTGATTGATCCATCGATTTCTACTACTACAGGTGTATAAATTCTAATCGTCAAGCTAATAACGTTAAACAAGCGCTGCGTGGGAGGCAACCCATGGTTTTTCTTTCATTTTACTTTTTTTCGCATTTATTTATTTTTATTTTTATTTTTGTTTTATTTTATCTTATTTTGCATTGAGACTAAAATTTGAATGGTTTGCATTTTCAGGATCACCTTCTTAACTTTTACAGGATGCAGGGTTTTGATGACATGCACGTTGCCTATAGAGATAATGCTCAGAGGGAGTACTACATTGCTTTGTATCAGCGCCCTATGGCACCCACACGTTACCCTGACCAGCACTGTATGGAGGCACTGGGTATCGAGCCAAGTATCAGATTCCTTAGCCACCAACTTCACTAGGACGAATTTGCTGATGACTTGAATAACACATACAGGAACCTGACTTTGGAGTTCCTGAGTTCATTCGACTATGACCCGTATTCTGGACCAGATGGGTATGCTGCTTTCAGACTTTTTGGAGTTGAGTACTCCTTCAGCCAGAAAGAGTTCGGCGACTTATTGGGCTTCCAGACCACTCCTAATGCTATCCCGGAGACACCTATGGGATATTTTCTGGGTAAGGAGGTGGAGAAGTTTTGGAGTGACATATCAGGTGGCGGAAGCCAGGATCTATCTACGCAGTTATCTTATGTCATACATAACCCAGCCTTCAGATATTTTCAGATGATATTAGCACATTCCTTCTTGGGAAGACAGGATGCAGAGACACTACTGAGTGAAGAGGAGATCTTCCTATTATTTTGCGCATCCCAGTCTCGCCCAGTAGCATGTGGGAACTTTTTATTGAATAATCTTAGCGGTATCTCTAGATCCACCGAAGGAGTCATCCATGTTGGTGGAATCATCACACAGATTGCTGTCGCTTTAGGTCTGTCTCGCAAGCTGTCACATCTTCGGATCTACTGTGTACACACTACCATGGACATCGATTTCTGTTTGACTAGAGGATTAATGAGGAGAGCCTCTTTCCACCCATGTCAGTTCCGATTGCTAGTCGACAGTGAGGCTATCCATTATTTCACACTGCCAGACCCTATGATGACAAGTGTGCATGATCCAGCGAATTGGAGTTATGCTCTAGAGGGCCAGGGAGAGACTGTCGAGGCACCGAGATCACCACCCGTTGCTGAATACACGCTTACACCACCATCTCCTAGAATCACTATTTTCTCTAATAATCATTCATTGCAGACACCTGACATACGCACCCAGATTGCTGAGTGTCGTAGAGAGATTGCAGGGCTTAGACAGGAAGTGGCGGACCTAACTTTACAGATAGGAGTGTCTGATCTCACACATGCTACTGAAGTCGATTGTCTATATCAGGAGATCGCAGAGCTCATGCAAGAGATAGCCGTGCTTCGTGGATCCACTCAGGCAGACGACACCCCTAATACCTGATCTCACCATTTCATTTTATTTCTCTTTTATATATTTATCGTATTTGCATTATCTATTTTATATTATCGCATTTAGAATATTATATAAACCACTACTATACATTAGTATTTCCATTCTTATCTATATATGTTTTATATTTATTTTATTTGCATTTTAATTTTTCAGTTATTTATTTTTAATTTTTGTTTTGTTTTTGTTTCAGTTTCACTTTTTATTTTTTCGTTTTTACTTTTATAAAAATTATGCAAGTCAAAGAAACTAGGAGAATCACAAGACAAATGCTATCCAGACCCCTCAAAGCCAAAAGACAAGAGAAGCCCAAACCAAAGGACCAAAAGCTGGCCCAGCCAGATTTGGCCTTGTGGCGCCCGCCATAGGACCTGTGACGCCCGCCACAGCGTCTGTAAATGGTCGGGGCAGACCCCTTTTCTTCACCATTTTTGCAACTTACAACCTCCAAAACCCATTTTTTCACCTTGGAAAAAAGTCCTTGAACCCACAAAAGCTCATACTTTCCTAACCATCATACCACACAAATCATTAATCCACTTTCCATTTTCGATTTCATCCCCCGGATTTTGTAAAAATCCAACCTTTTCACCAACCACTTCATCTTCTTCATCCACTTTTCAAGAGCATTCAAATGGAGTTCAACGGATTCATTCTTCGAGGAGGGAAACCGGGGGAGAGACAAAGAAAAATCATTGAACGGTTGCAAAATCGGGAAATCCTCCCGACAAGGTATGTTGACGAAAATTGTCTCTATACTTTAGGTATCTACCATAGCATTTTCCATTTATTAGACAACTTAGGTTTGCATAATTTCTTTATCAACAAAGAACCCACCTATGAGCGGTTGACAATCGAGTTTTTAAGTTCCTTAATTTATATTGTCAACCCTAACACTGCTAGCACAGTCGGTACTGTCAAATTTAGAATGTTTACTGTTGAATACCAATTCAGTACCGATGAACTAGCCAGCTTGTTAGGGACCCCTCATGGGGAAGGTGCTATTTGTGAGGCCCCTTTGGCGTGACCACCTGGCTAGAGAGCAGAGGCGAGATGACCTACTCTCTACCCTCCAGCAACAAATGACGGATAATATGAGCTTTATGCAAGAGTCACAGCGGAGGACAGACAGATCCTACGACACTGTTCTACAGTCCCTACAAGTGATCACAGATACACAAGCCCGTCAACAACAATACAACCAGCGACATATGACACTCATCGAAACTACTCAAGGTTCCATTCTAGGTAACCTTCGAGAGGTGAGGACCGCTCAGGAGGCCCTGCAGGCGAGGATGGATCAGAGAGACCGTCGTCGTACCCGATCCCGTCGTCCACCTCAGGATGGCGAGGGCACTAGTGGTCAGCAATAGGTTGCCAGGTAACTCTTCCCTTATCTTATTTCGAAACATTAGGGACAATGTTTGATTTAAGTGTGGGAGGAGCATTTATCGTTTTCCTTTTATTTTTAGTTTTATTTGCTATTTTTAGACTGTTTATTTCCTTTTAGTTGTTTAATTTCCCTTTTAGTTGTTTATTTTTCTTTTTAGTATAATGTATGAGTCTGACGAGTCACCGAATATAGTAGATCTTTAGTATAATCTAATCTCCCCATACCTTTTAGCCCGACCAAAAAAAAAATTGCAAAAGAAAACAGTGTTATTCCGAAAGTTTTTAGGTTTTAAAGACATGTTTTGAGTAAGGATGCGGTGACTTGGGAGAACTTTGCGAAACATCAGTATTATTTTAGAACCATAGACTTCATAAATATAGGAATCATTTCCCGAAACCCCATATACCATGGCCTTAATCATCATTTCCGTATAAGTCCTCAGTAGTTTATCTCAGCAGTCAGCTCCGGCCTACGCATCCTCTATGTAGGGGACCGATGCAAATAAGTGAATGATCCAGAAAAACAAAAAAATAAAAGAAAGCAAAAAGGCAACTCTGGTATAGGTGACCCTCACAAAGTCATTTAAACCAAAGAATTGTAAAAAATTGCTACAAAAAGAAAAAGAAAAAGAAAAAGAAAAGCAGTACCCACTACTAGTTGGTTCAGAGGTATCTGGCACTGAACTCGGTAGGGCGGATTACAATCCGATCCCCCACAACTACAATTGGGTCCAATAAAAGGGTTTACACATGTTTATGTTCCAGAAACCCCAAGCTCAGATCATAATCACTAACAAGTCACTCTACTATGAAGCATGTACGGATAACGGGCTTAATGTGATTGCGCCTGAATGAAAAGGACACAAAAAGAGATGAAGAGGCATGCCTAGGTATCGTGGGATAATATGGGTTAGTTAATATAGGAATGAAGTTTATGTCCGTATTTGCGGATTAGTGTCATCATGACACCCTTAGTTCACTCAGTTAGTACCTATCATTGCATCCCAACTTGAACTTAGAATTTCTACCTAAAGCACTCGTTTACACCGGTTTTTCTTTCATAAGCCTTATAATGTTTTGCTTGAGGACAAGCAAAGGTTTAAGTGTGGGAGAGTTTGATAACACTAAAATTTACGTATTTTCGACTCCAATTTCACATGCATTCTAGTTGTTTTATTGTCATTTTGTTGTGTTATTACTGTGTTTTCCTTTGTTTTCAGGTTTTTACTTTAATCGGAGCCCCGATCGAGAAAAGGAGTGATAAAGGGCTAAAAACCCTAAAATTCAGCATTTTGTGCTTATGGCCTACCCAGTGGCGGGCGCCACAGACCAAGCCATGACGTGTCAAATTCAACTTCCCTCAACTCCCACGTTTTCCCACTACTTCCACTAAGGCGCCTCACTTTGGCCTTGTGGCGGGCGCCACAAGAGGAAAAACGGTTCCCTCCTATTTTCAAGTTGAAGGGCATCCAAGTCATTTCCATCTTTTTACTTGCTTATAAACAGAAACACGAATTCCCTTTTACAATCATCCAAACTTAGAACAGAGGCAAACTCAGAAGCAACTTTGTTTCACTTAGGCATATATTCAGTATTTTATAGTGGTAATCGCTTCGCATTGGAGTGTTACCACAATTGTGTAATCAAGTCTGTGATAGAGTCTGTAATCGAGTTTGGAGCACTTTGGAAGGAAGTTAATCCTGCCGCCATTTACATTTCCGCATTGCAATTTACTCAGCCCTCTGATTGGAGCAGGTTTTTATTACTCGCCTTTACTTTATTTATTTCCCGCACTCGCTTTTACTTTATTTAATTCCCGCACTCGCCTTTACTTTATTTATTTCCCGCACTCGCTTTTACTTTATTTATTTCCCGCACTCGCCTTTACTTTATTTATTTCCTCGCACTCGCTTTAAATTATTTATTTCTTCGCACTCGCACTACTTTTATTTACTTTCCGCACTCGCACTACTTTTATTTAAATTAATGCACTTTTACTTTACCATGTCTAGCTAAATTTATAAGGTTAGAATGTAAGGATCGTAATTGAACCAGTAATCCGTACAATTGTTCGTAGAAACACTTAAGGGCTATTTTAACTTTCAACTTAAGTTTTCCCGCACTTCAATTTCGTTGGGTAAGAACCGATGAAGGACAAGTTTCGAGAGGGTTTGTACTGGCATACCCTGCTAACTTTGATATTAAGAATTTTGTGCTTTCAGGTTTAAGAGACAATCCGTTCAATGGGAACGCGATTAGAGACCCATGGGAGCATCTTGCACGCTTCTATGACATAACTTCAATGTGCAAACCAATCGGTGTCACTGAAGACCAGGTTAAGTTGAGGTTGTTTGGGTTCTCGCTTATTGGAAGAGATAATGATTGGTCACTTTGCCTTCCAAATGGAATAATTTGAACATGGAAGGAATTGGAGGATAAATTTCTAAAAATATTCTTCACCACTACTCAACTTGTCGAGCGAAAAGCAGAAATTGTAAATTTTGAGCAGCAGGAAATTGAGTCGCTTTATGACTCATGGGAAAGGTTCAAACTTTTGTTACGCAGATGCGTGAATTAAAATATGAATAATATGGAGCAAATGCAGAATTTCATCAAGGGTCTCAAGATTCAGACACGCATGTTGTTGGATGCTTCCATAGGAGGCACTATCCGATCAATGACGGAACCACAAGTGAAAGAGCTTATTGAGAAGATGTGCTTGAATGAGTACCGTTCAAAAAGAGAAAGGTCGTAAAAATTGAAACGGTGGGCCGCCCAAAGGTATGTTAGTTGTTGATACCCATATTGCACTCTTAGCTCATATTGAATTGTTAAATAAAAAGTTAGCTGAAAGCAGCTTAGGTAAAGCTAATGTGAGCCAGGTACAAGCACTTAGGTGTGATTTTTGTGGAGGAGAACATGCAAACGGAAGGTTCTCTTTGGAAGGGTCAAGTGAAGAAGTCCAATTTTCTAATTTTGAAAAGAACAATCCTTATTCCAACACCTATAATCTGGGATGGAAGGATCACCCAAATTTCTGTTAGGGTAATAACCAAAATTCAAGTGCTAATCAAGGTAGAAAACAAAGCCAACAAGATCCAATGCAAAGGAAACCTTCACAACTGAAAGAGACGTTACGAAATTTCATTAAAGTTACTCAAAGTAGTTTTAATCAGGTGAATAAGAACCATGAAACAATAAGTAGAAACCAAGATGCGTCGATTAAAAATTTGACGATGCAGATTGATCAGTTATCTAGACAAATAGTTGCTTTATCGAGCTCGAGTGAAGGATTTATAGGTAATACTATATATAATCCTAAGAACGAATCTTGCAAGGATGTGGAAACAGGTTTTGAGGTGATCAACAAAAAGGGTGAATATGAAATAGTTGAAGAGGATGTGATTGAGAAAGGAGAAATGAGGATTGGAAAAGAGGAGAGTGGAAATCAGGGTGACTAAGAGGAAAGAGGAGTCACCATTGATCAACTAATAGATAAAAGTTCCCCTTGGAGAAGAACCAAGAAGCAATGAACCAAATCCAGAACTACCGGGTTATATAAAACCACCATATCCCATAATTAAGAAGAAACCAGTTCAGGACGATGAGGCAGCAATGTTTGCAAAGTTCAAGGAGATGTTAGCTACACTCTAGGTAAGTATTTCGTTCCATGAAATTTTAGAACTGATGTCTAAGTTTTATTATGAAGGCATTAGTAAAGGGGGTGAAAGAGAAAGTGGTTATGGAACAAGTAAAGATGACAAGTAAAGATGACTGAAAAGGATGATACGGTAATGCCTCGGGCATTGCCACCAAAGATAAGGAATCCAGAAAAGTTCACCATCGCTTATGTGACTTAGGGTCGAGTATCAATGTCATGCCGCTAAAAAAGCCAAAAGAATTGAAAATAGGCGAGATCATACCGAGTAATATGACTCTCATTTTAGCTGATTCATATGTTACTCCCCCGCTTGGTGTTATACAAAATGTGTTAGTATATGTCGATGGTTTAACCTTCCCTGCAGATTTTGTGGTAATTGACATGAAAGGAGATTCAGGAGGGTTAGTTATTCTCGTACACCCATTCTTGGCAACCGAGAAGGAAAAAATAGATGTGGAGACAGGTTAACTTGTTTTGAAGTTCAACAAGGAAAAAATGGTGTTTAATGCGTATGAATGGACACCATATATGGATGATCTAGAGACATGCTACCAAATGGAAGAAAATGTAGTAAAGTGGACAAAGGAATGAAAACAAGTGAATTGATCGGCGTGAGGGTATCCCTTGTGTCTGACATGCTTTAAGCATGAGGCGTCAAGCTACTGATAGGAAAAAAGCGTTGGATGGGAGACAACCCATTGGTTATAACCAATTTTTTTTGTTTTACAGAATTTACATTATTGTTATTCGAAACCTTCCAAGATAGGAAATATCTACTCGAGCATACCCCTTCCATTACTATTTGTGTTGTTTTTAATGAACAAGTTTGTAGCTGTTTTTTTCTTCTTCTTCAGATTTACAAGTTTAACACTTTAGCATTGAACAAATGATCTAAAAGGAACTTGATCATCAAAATAGCAACTTACAACTTGAAGGCAAAGGATGAGAAAATAATCAAAGGACTTGTACTCAACCTTAAGATACCTCATATAGTAAGGTTTGAGCCAAATAAATTCCAGTGTTCACTTTTCTTTCTTTTTTAATGTATCCACGCATTACTATTTTACCTGGTTTGATTTATTTCCGATTAAGTTCATCTTGTTTGACTGACACACATTGAGGCAGTTATTTGTTTATAACTTTGAGCCTTTTTAAACCACCTTGTAGTAATAGGTATATCTATTGCTAACCACTTTTAGCTTATCCTTTCTTTCAGTGATGTAGCCTAAAATTCTTAGCAATATGAGTTGAAAGATCTTTTCTTTCCACCCTCTCTTTAGAGTTAGGTAGTAATATAGTTCATAAAGTGTACGAAAATGATTAAATTTGGGTTGCTCTTGAAAGTGAGCAAAGTTTAAGTTTGGGTTGGGGTACTAGAGAAAATTGGTCAAAATCCAAAAAAAATTGAGATAATAAGAAGTGGAAAAAGACCCTTCTTCAAAAAAAAAAAGAGTACAAAAATATAAAAGTGCATAATAAGGACCAAATGGCTAGTACCATCAAAAAGGAACAAAAGGGTATGATGATAGAAGGAGAATAGGCACCTAACTCCAAAGGTTTAAACTTACTTTCCCAAAAATGTCCTACTCAAACATAAGCCAAGTTACAACCTGAAAAGAGCTCAAATATGTGTGTTGTGATTTCTATGATGAATTATATTAGAACATCAAGCTAAGCATAATTTATTTTTGTATTCTGATTGAGAGATAATCATATCCATTGAGTGAGTCAATGTGAGTTGAGAGACAGGTTGAGTACTCGTCAAAGTTTAGGGACATTTTTCGAATTTTTCGGATAGAAGTTGGAAGCTAGAACGATGGTCAAGTAAAAGAAAATTTTAATTTGGTAATGTTGGATTGTTATTGTGCGACTTGTTTTCTGTTGAAATATCCAGTTGCAGGCGAGTTACTTGAGGACAAACAATAATTCAAGTTTGGGGTTGTGATGATAGTCCATCATCGCATGAATTTAGTAGAAGAATTGGATCAAAACAAGTAAAAGATGAGATAAAATGAAGAAGAAAGACAAAATAATGAGGAAAAAATAGCTAAGTGTTAAGAAGTTGGTCTTAGTGAAAACTCAAGTGAAAAAGGGAGCAAAAACATACAACCATTGGAATAATCATATGAGGCATTGCCCGCGCGATAGTGACATAAAGTATGCATCGTGCGCGATGCAAGTCATCACGCATGCGATGACTCCTTTTTCTGGGTTTTTTCTGATGCGGCTGGTCCATTATGAGCTCTTTTTAAGGGGAAATTCTGCACTTTTGCAAGGGTTACGAATTTTGGAGAGCAAAGTGCGATTTTTACAGCATTGAAAGCCATTGGAGACCATTACTTCAAGGGAATTCACATGTTATTCTCATCTATTATTTTTGGTATTGTAAGCTAAGTTATGTGTAGCTAAACTCCTCTAGGTTAGGTTGTGTTATGATGAACTTATTTCAATATTGTTGTGTATTATGTTGATTTGACTTTGTATGAATCCTTTGATATATAATCCTATTCAATTGCTTATTATTCTTAGTTATTTTTATGTGAGGTACTCTTTTAAATTGATTTTGGGCATATAGAGAATACTAACCATTAGTCTATGTGTTGGACCTAGGGCAATTGGTGTACTTACACTGGTTGAATAGTAATGAAGGTCCCGAATAAAGGCGTACAGAATTAATGTTTTGCGCATCGCCTAATCCTGCTTACACTGGTGGAATAGGGATGGAAAGCTCCGAGTAGTGATTAGTGAGTTATTTCGCAAGGGATTGATTATAACAGTTTTGTTAATTTTTCGTGGGATCATAGTGATGAGATTATTCATATAAGGCATCAAACATCAAAAATAGAGAAATAGGGGATTCAATACAAAACCTGACCACTTTCGTAATTCTATTTAAATACTTATTTATGTTTCGCATTGCAAACTCGACCCCCCTATACTATTTTCTATACATTACATACATTTTGTCTTGTTAAAAAGCAGTCCCTGTAGATTCGATATTTTATTACTACGACATTATTGATACACTTGCCGAGATGTCATCATTTCTCAATATCCCACTTACAATCACACGTTACTTACCACGAACTATCAACTATGGTTATATCTCTTTCTCAACGATTGTTATATGTGTTATCTACAGTAGTGTAATTAGCCCATGAGTTTTTTTTCAAATTTACACCATGTTTTGTTCTATAAATAGAAGGCTTCTCTATCATTTCAAAACATCTACAAAATAAGTTTTGATCCCTCTTTCTCACTTTCCACTCTTTTTCTACAAATCTATCTTTCTCACTTTAGTTTTACCTTAGTGCTTTAAGAGTGAATATGTACTTTGTGAGCATCAGTGTTTCTAGTGTAGGGTAAATTCACAAATTGCTTAAGAGTTAATATCTCTTGTGTAATATTTTATTTGTAAGAAGTTTTTGTTTGATTGTGATCTAAACCGTTAAAAGCTCTTTATTTTATTGTGAGTTAAACCATTAAATGACCTTGTTTGGTTAGGGATGTTTTCGTAGTTAAAACTCTCTATAGGTTGTGAGCTTAGCCATATCTTAAAAGCTCTTGATTGGTTCGTGAGTTTAGCATGTGCTAAAAGCACTCAGATGGTTAAGGAGGTTTTCATACTTAAAACTCCAATCTTGTAAAGGAGGTTCTTGGGCATATCATGTTAAAAGCTCTCAGGATAGCACAAAACTCTAAAAAAAAATTCTTAAGGAGAGGAGAATGTCACATCATTAAGAATGAACCTCTATAGTTTTGATGTTTTCTCTTATACCTTAACTCTTTAAATTCAATCATTTATTTCGGCTGCTATTTCATTTTTTATTTCCGTTGATTTTAGTGTGTTTGTTTTACACAAGAGTTTTAAACTTTGCTTTTGTAAAATGTTTTATTTTGAAATGAATTTTTCAATCAAACACAATTCACCTACGTTTTGTGTTTTGAGTCTCATGTACAATAAGAATATGAAAATTCTTAGATAAACTTGACACAATTTATATTTTTGTTCCATAAGAGTCGATCAGGTGCCTAAAATTTGTGAAAAAAGAGATTTCGATAAGTTATATCATCAATGGAATATTGTGGAACTTGAATTAATAAAACAAAAAATAAAGTCAACTTTAACAATGTATTTGTATATAATTTAGCTATAAGTGATAACGGGGATCATGAATAAATTTTTATTAAAGATTGTAGACAAAGTTAGAATTGGCCAAAATAAAAAGATATAATTGAATTAAAATTAAATTCACTTTATAAGCGACAAATTTTTGGACCTGTTGTCCAAACACCTCAAGGTGTGAAATCAATTTGGACATAAATGCATTTTTGTGAGAAAAAAAGCGAAAAGTTTTTGGACATGTAGTCCAAGCACCTCAAGTATGAAACCAATTGGACATAAATGCGCTTTTTGTGAGAAAGAAGCAACATAAGAATGATAAAATTGGGAGATACAACACTTGATTTGTTGCTCAAGGATTTTTACAAATACCTAAGAATGATTTTGATGAAACATATTCACCTATAATGGTTGCAAGTAATTTTCGATATTTAATTAGTTTTGTAATGCATGAAAGAATTAGTTTGCACATGTTGGATATTGTAGCCAATATGTCTATCTCATTTGATAGTGAGATTTATATGAAACTTCTTAAAATATTTAATTCATCCGAGACACATAATTTTGATATTGAAAAGACTAGTTAAACAAATGCAGTTGCCTTAGTGAGTATTTGCTAACGGGGTGATATATAAATGAATCAATTTAGGTCCTTGTATTTTTATGAAAATATCTATATAATAATTTTATATAATTTTTATCTATATTGATGATATAAATATTATTGGAATTGTTAAAGAGCTTCCAAAAACTATCAATTGGTTACAGAAATAGTTTGAATTGAATAATTTTTGAAATACAAAGTTTTGTCTAGGAATACTAATTGAACATTTGGACAATGAAATTTTTGTACACCAAGAAACTTACAAAAAATGTGACAAAATATTTCTATATGGACAAATGTGATCTCGTGTCTACGTCAATAATTGTTAGATCATTAGATGTGGATAAGATCATTTCACATCTCAAGAGGAGAATGAGAGACTACTTTATCTTGAAGTATCATATCTCAATGTGATTCGAGCATGAGCGTATCTTATTAATTATAGATGTCGTGACATATCAATTTATATCAATCTATTAGTAAGATATAGTTATTCACCCACACAAATATATTGGATATGAGTCATACATATACTTTGTTATATTAAATATACATGTCAGATCCTTGTAATGGTAGATCACGAACATATTATTTGTTTTCTTGTGATGATACAACTATTTCATGGAGAAATGTGAATTCATAACAACAACTTCATCAAATCATGCACAATTTTTAACATTACAGAAAATCACTTTTAAATGGAATTCTTAACCAACTAGTATAAAAAATTAGTGTTCATTGTCGAAGAGATGGTCTTATAGGTGAGGTGAAAAATTTAATGTATCAGTAAATAAATTCTTACAAAAATATATTTTTAATTTTTTTTTTAATTTTTTTTCATAATAAAATTTTAACGAGACATATCCTCAATAAATATATATAAAAAAAATGTTATGATAGTATATTATAGATATTCAATATATCGTCTCCCAATAAACTTCCAGTATTAAATATTGACTAATTCCCTTAACTTATATTGATGATGTCGTTATTTTATTTATATCTAAACAAACTCATATTACAGTGTAAATGAAGGCTTGCAATAATATTAATAATACAACATGTTTTTTCTATGTTTTCTTTCTCTCCTTCATCTCTATTTTTCTACTATATTTACTGTATTGTTTAAGATTAATTTCATAACACATAATATAATTGATACATTTCAACTAGAAAACAAACATGATAAATTTCACCATCTATCAAGAAAATTGAAAGGTTAAAGTAATCTAAATTAAAATTAATCATAAGAGAGACAAAATTATGACGTGTAAATAAGTTTATACGCCTTCAATTAAGAAATAATTAATTATATATCAAGGTTGCTACAATGGTTTCATACACATGCATTGAGAATGGATACAAATTTCTAAGAAAGGAGAAAGACAGTAATTTTGACAATCATAGTCGTCAATACACAACACAGATTCAGCTGTGATATGTAACCAAAAGTGATGAGTGTTAATTAAAGAGAATGGAAAAATTTTATATACAAAATAAAGCATTAAAAAAATGAAAAGTTGAGAAAAAGGATATACCTGAACTTACATCCCTTAAAATAAAAAATAGGGAGAAAAAGAAGAACATGACATAAATAAATTTAAGATATTTAGTCATACTTTTACTCATGTAAATATATAAACTTTTATATCAATTTATAATGAATATTTTTAGAAATTATGGAGATGCAAGAAATTCTTGTTTCTTTTCCTTACACTCATGTGTCATATTTGTCTTTTAGATCATTTAAAAACAATCTAACAGAAATAGTTTATATCAACCTTTCGGTTACATTTAATTTCTTTTACAACCTTTCATGATAGACAAGAAAAAGAACATGTAAACAATAAGTATTGAACTATAACAAAGTCACCAATAGTAATTGTATTACAACATCTGAAAATTTTCACCATGAGTTGTTGGATCAGAAAAACAAATTCGCATGAGTTTCTATAGTTGTTGGATCTATAAATCAACCATAACAACTAGCTCCAAAAGTTGGTTCATAAACGAATTATAATTTGATTTTTCAAGTTCGACTCTTAAGAAATTATGGTTTTTTTGGCCAATCCAATAATAAAATTTTTGTTTTAAACCAAAAAACTGATTTTGTATTTATAAAAAATAATTAGAAATACTATGCACAAGATACATGTTCACCTAACTTTAAATTTGAGAAATAATATAATGAAATTTAAGAGACTAAATCATAATTTAATAGACAACAAATACACATACTCCACAATTTCATTATCACCAATAGACAAATTCTGATAAACTTATTAGTACAAAAATGTAGATACGCTAACAAAATTTTAATGATTGAATTCTTGAATGTTAAAATTACTTCAATGCAAGGAAGTGTTTCAACTAGTTTTTAATCTTAATTTATTTTATACTTAAAAATATTTTTTTTTCATTCTTTTCTATAAAATAAGCATACCAACAATAATTCGTTCTGATTAGCACCGTTAGACTTCTAAATTTATTGGGCCGGATATTATTCTTCAACAGCGAGGAATTAATTTATCACCTCCACTTATATATTGTAAGACCCTAATTTTGACCCTAAGATCCCTCATGGCATCATAACATTGCATTTGCATTGCCTCAAGAATCATAAGCATCTTGATTCTCTTTGCCTTTGGGTTGGGATCTCTTGTGAGTGGTTTGAGATCACCAAGCATGCTTGAATTGTATTATTGATTTTCTCATTTTTTTTATTTTTTATTTACTAACCAAAAGCACAAAAATATGTCACTAACATCTCTTGTTTGTAGCTTGAGCAGTCACAAGGTCAAAAGCTTCTAGGAGATCCTATGTGCAATGATATGGTCAAGAGAAGATGAAAGCAAGCATGACAATGGTTCCCAAAGCTCTCATCCATCAAATATGCCTCTCAAGTATCTCAATTCATCATTTTTTATCAAAGCAAGTCAAGGGGTTTGAGGCTTGTTTTCCAAGAAAACCCTAATTCATCTGTTCATCAACTGTGCCTTGCTCATGAAGCAACCTCAACCCATGGTCAAATACAAAAAAGAGAAGTTCTTTAATTTATCATTCCATGCATATTTGAACTTATTTGAGTATCCTCAAGCATCCATTCATCAAGACATGAGGTGTGGACTTGAGAAGTTGATCAGTAAATTCATCTAACTATCTTGAAATGCACTGAGACCTAACGTTTTACGTGTTGGTAAAATGGAAATGACCCCAAGAGAAAAAATGTTCTTAAGAACAATATGAACAACTTTCATGTTCATCAAAATTTGATTTGAAGCTTGGAAGGTCATCATCCATTCCAAGACATTATAGGTCATTTTGACTGAAACCCTAATTTTGGGTCAACTTCCCAAGAACATAACTCATTCATTTTTAATGGTTTTGAGGAGATACTTAATGCATTGGAAAGCTTAGTGTGTCTACTTCAAATGTTATGTTGAGAAAAATTGCAAAATCTCAAAATAAATACATGTGATAATGCAAAACATTATAGGTCATTTTGGACCAAATGCATTGAAATGTGAAAAAGTCCAACTTCAAGTGCCCATAACTTCTTCATCAAAAATCCAAATGATGCAAAATTGATTGCCTTGAAAAGCTATAAAACTTTCATGTTGAATATTTTATCATTTGGAGCTTGCATCATTGAGACATAAGGGCTTGAACATTTTGGCCAAATTTGGAAATTTCACATATGCATGTTTTGCACCCTACACTTCAAGCTCAAATTTCATTAATTTTCAAGGCCCAAATGAACTTTTGATCAACATGACATTTGTTCCTTATACAACAAGCTTTCCAATCATTACTCATAAGGTTGCATTTGGATTTTGGAAGCATCATTTTCGAAGAAATGAAGAATTATGTGCAATTTTAGAAACCAATTGAAAACACATTGCATGAGCTGATTACATCTATTTTGCACGTCCATTTCATTCAATTATGATCTCAGCTTGCCAAATCAAGTGGAATTGGACCCTCCATGCGCCTGTACAGGCCCATGCATGGAAGCCCTTTCCATTCATGCAAATTTGAAATCACACATTTAGCATTGCCTTGCCTATAAATACATTGCATTAGAGCTTCATTTCTTCAACCTGAAGGCGCCTAAACCTCTGCTGAATTGAATCCACACCCTCACACCAAAGGAACAATCTCAATTTTCTCTCAAATTTCAGATCTGAATTTTGATTTCCTCGATTGAAATTTCAGATCTAAAGTTCCTAGACCTCTTCACCTTGATCCATAGAGTCTTCTGTTTGCAAAAGAATTCATAGATCGTGACTCAATTCTTCATAATTCAAAGGTTTTACTCAACTGCATTTTGCTTCGAAACAACTCATATATGGTTCCATTTGCCTTGTTTTTGTGTGATCTGAAGTCCTCTGCATAGAGGCAACATTATTGTGTTTTTAATTTTTGAAATTAAGCAAGTTCGGTTGAACACCACTAAAGTTCCATCTCTGATTTCTCTCTCAATAGGGATCTAGAGTCGAATTGAGTGGCATAGGAGTGATGTACATCATTCCACCTTTCGTTTGGTACCTGGATCGTGCGTTTTGGTGCACATTTATTTCCCTGTAATTTTTGCCCTTCGCCGGAGCTAGCCGGAGAAGACGGTGGCGCTGGCCACCGTCTAGTCTCCATATTGGATCTGAGTCGTCCATCTTAGTTTCCAGATCTAATCTTGGTTGTTCAACGTTATGACCTTTTTAAAATGTTTGTGTGGTTGCATTTACTGAAGCGTTTGGTAGGCGCGCATGTGTGATCTGTCTGATCTACCAGGTCAATTACTGAACTGGATCCAACGCTTCTCCTTTTTTCTTATTTTTAATTTCTGATTTCCATTTTCTTTTATTTCTTTTAATTCCATTTTATTTCTAAAATTCATATCTCTTTCATTATTGGTCCAAAAATTATGGGACCAATTGCATTATTTCTCTTTTAATTTCTAGTTTCTAAAAATGATTTTTAATATTTTTTATTTTATCATTTGCCATTTTTTAATAATTTTCTCTTTTCTGGTTATTTTTAATTCATTTTAAATAGTTTTTGATATTCAAAAAAATACAAAAAAAATTCTCAACCTCTTTGAATGATGATAGGTCTATGAAAAATATTCTCATCAATTTATTAATTGATTTGAGATTTATTTGAGATTTTAGTTCAATTAGGTTATTTTTATGCATTTTTAATTGATTTAAAATAGTTTCTGACTTTTAAAAATGCTGAAATTTTTTGTCAAACTTTGTTTGACCTTGTTGAACTTGGGATAATTCACTTGGACTTTTCAAAGTTGATTTGAAGTGAATTTGAAGTTTGACCTTTCTTTATTATTTTAATTCAAGTTTTATTTTAAATATTAAAAATGCCAAAAATATTTTACTTGTTTCTTGACTTCTAGTCTTCATTTTGCTTCTGTTTTCTATTGTTTGACCTTGATCTTCTCTATCTTTGGTCATAGCTTGTTAATTATCTCATACCATTTCATTTAATGCACTTTAATATTCTTCTTCTCCTTCTTCTTTTTCTTTTTTGATCAATGAGTTAAAGATTGGTGGTTAGCATTGATTAGGGAGGTTTAATCTTCCTTGATTCAAATCTAATTCATCTTGATCATGGATCAAGTGAATGGCTTTGCATTAAGGATAGATTGCTTTCTAAATCATGCAAAGAACCTAAATAAATACAAGATCATTTCTCATCTTCTTTTTGGCATGACAAGTTGTTGGAGTTTGATTCACTAATCAAGACCTCTAACTTGTGTTGTTGCCTACATTATTATTGACCGACCTCAGATAGTTGTGACTTCTACATAAGTCCAATTACGATTGCTTAACATAGCGCTAAATTTGCCTTATGGCACACTAACTATTAACACTAACCATTAACCATTAACATTTACTTTTTGCTCTTTACACTTATGCAATTTACTATTCTTGTCCATATTATTCATTTGCTTTTTCCCCTTTTCTCATTTGAGCACATGTTTATGTTAATGCAATTTGCCTTTTGCTCACTTGAGCACATAATTGTGTATATATTATTGTGCTTGTGTTTTGTTTTGATTGTTGTGGACCAAATGCAAATAAATGGACAAATGGACTTAGTTTCTAGGAAATTCCCTATTCAAATTGGAGTAAAAGGACTTTAATGTTGAAGATGGATTAAAAGGACCAAATATCTAAACTCACTCTTGTCCATTCTTGATTTACTTCATAAGACTCTTTGATGTGTGTGTGCTTTTGTGCTAGGGGATCCTATGAGAACTCAACTTGAAGAATCATTGCCATGTTCATCCAAAGTGAAAGATAGAAGAGCCATTGAGGATCTTATAAGAAGCTTGTTTGATTGTTGATTGCTTGAGCTTACTATTATTTTGCTTGCATATTCCAAAGGATGGGAGCTACTTGGATCATCAATATGATCTCAAGAGAGGAACTCAATTTGTGGTCTTGTTTCTTATCCCTTATCTCTTGTATGATTAGGACTTTAGCCATTCTTCTTCTTCCCTCCACTCTAACCCAAGTCAAAACTTTTGTGCAAACATTTAACACTTCTTTTCAAACATTAGAAACCTAAGCCTTATGCTTTTGATTTTCAAACTTTCTTTTCATAACACTTATTTTGAATTGAACTTCTAAGTCAACTTTGACCATATTTTGTACATACTTTTCATTGGTAAATATAACTCATTCAAATACTTTTGTGGTTTCAATGGCCACTCTCTTAATCAAATTTTTCATAACCTTTAGCTATTAGGTTTGAGTTATCCTTGAGGTAGATGTAATACTCACCTATATCCTTAGTGATGGACAATGAGTCTTCCATGCTTATTATAGGGTTAACCCCTCACTAGCATGTTGAAGCTATCCTCACATGGTGGATTTGTGGTTTTAGGTTGAGTTTTCTCCCTTGGATAGCAAAAGACCTTAAGGCTTTTGGACCAATCAATTCACCAACTCATTTTGAGATTTTTACCCCGAACTACGAGGTTTTGATCCTAATCTTTTTTAAGATGGTACGTAGGCAATGGGTTTATCCATCCAAACACAAAAAATGTAAATAACTTGTATATTCTCTTCTCATCTCTTCAATCATGTTTGCACAAACAAATTTTCACAAAATACCAACCTTACAACAAATGTGAAAAGGACTCCCTAGGAGTACCTAGGATGTTTTGGGTGCTTAAAATCTTCCCATTGCATAACCAACCCCCTTACCCAGATCTCTGACATTTTTACTAGTTTTTGATTCGATAAAACTTTTAGGTTTTTGTTCGCTTTCTAACCATTCCTTTAGATAAATAGAAGTGCGGTGGCGACTCGACTTGTATGGTTTACCTTAGATTTAGTCAATATCTCTAATGGTAACGAATACCCCACTACATATATATATATATATATATATATATATATATATATATATATATATATATATATATATATATATATATATAGAGAGAGAGAGAGAGAGAGAGAGAGATGATATTCCCTATAATTTTATGCATCACATCATTCATCATATGCAACAATCAATTCATGTTAAAACATCAAACATGATTTCATAGGCATTTATTCATGTTACTTCACCAAAACAACAACATATCATCGTAACAACATGACGATTCGCTAAGCAATCATACAAGTCATCACAAATATCCCTATAGTAGGTAATTGAATACAACTAAAAAATTTAACTAAACACTACCATGAGGTAGCTCTGCGTGTTAGCTTTCTAACACTTTAAACAACGTGGCATTTGGACCTACGTATCAAAAGATACAGCCAAAATCGTCGGACAATGCAACAAAAATAAAAGAATAATTTTTCACTATTTGGCCTGGTGCAATCGATTGCAATCTGGTGCAATCGATTTCAAAAAATTATGTTATGCTACTGACTTTGACAAAATCACACTTCCAGGCATTGCAATCGATTGCAATCCCCCTGTAATCAATTGGACAACTTGATTTTTCACTTTTTGAAGGCATGCAATCGATTGCAATCTGGTGCAATCATTTGACACTGCAGTTTTCTCAAAAATTCAAGTTTCTCTCCTACGATCTTCACCCCACCCATCTCAAAACTCTTACACATCATTCCAAATTATTTCTCACAAATTTAACATACTCAAACATGATTTCTAACAGGGAATCATACTAGCATAATCATTAGCATATAAATCACTTCTTTCACCACAATTCATATCAATTTCATCATTAATTTCAATAACAGTTTTTCTCATTATCATGAAAAAAACTCAACTTTTCACATATTTATCAATGGCATAACCTCATGAAGGAGAATAGCGATCCAAAATGCAGCGGAATTTAAAATTTTCTCCTTTAGTGATCCTTACGAATGGGCATGATCAGTGATAGAATCGTTACCTCTTGTGACGATTCACTACGCCAAAAACTGGAATAGACAGCGCCCCTTAGAGGGCGCTTTATTACAAAAGCGCACTCTAAAGTGAAGAGAAAAAATAAGGAGCATACTATTGGAATAGACAACGCACTTTAGAGGGCGCTTTTGTAACAAAGCGCACTCTAAAGTGAAGCGAAAAAATAATGAGGAAATGGAGGGACACCAATAGAGGACGCTTTATTGAAAGCGCCCTCTAAGGGTAACCTTAGAGGGCGCTTTTAAAAAAGCGTTCTCTATGTCCATGTACATTTCCAGTTTATAAGGCGCTTTTGGAAAGCCTTAGAGAGCGCTTTTAGAAGCGCCCTCTTAGGCCCCCTTTAGAGGGCGCTTTTGTAACAAAGCGCCCTCTAAAGTGAAGCCAAAAAAAAAAATGAGGAAATGGAGGAACAACAATAGAGGGCGCTTTAGTGAAAGCGCCCTCTAAGGTTACCCTTAGAGGGCGCTTTTAAAAAAGCGCTCTCTAAGTCCATGTACATTTCCAGTTTAGAAGGCGCTTTTGGAAAGCCTTAGAGAGCGCTTTCAGAAGCGCCCTCTTAGGCCCCTTTAGAGGGCGCTTTTTTTACAAAAGCGCCCTCTAAGGTCCCCTTTAGTAAACATTAAAATTATAACATATACTGCATGTCTCTTTATTTTCCCTCTCTATAAGCTATTTCGTTTACGTAACTGGGTTTTCTCTCTACTGCGATTACTCTCGTCCTCCGTTCGTTCTCCCTCCCTCACCGTCATCGTCGCCGTCGCCTTTTTCTGCTGTTGCGTTCACGTTCACGTCCACCGTCACTGTTCACTTTCTTCTCCATCGTTACCATCATCTTGAAGGTATTTCTCTTCTCCATCGTTACCGTTCACTTTCTTCATGTGTTTGATTAGGGCATTTTCTAAACTTAGTTTTACATTTTGTGCATTATGTTGATTAATGTTGTTTAGGGCAAACTGAGTTTTTTATTTCTGATTGAAAACTGATATCATTTGAAGTGTGTTTGAGCTTGTGCTTGGAAGTTTGATGATTATGGATGCAAGTTTGTTCATGTTCCAAACACCATAAGTTTGCATTGGTCTTTTGCATGCAGTAGGTGTGTGTGAGTTTGTATTCAATAATGATAAAAAAAAAAGAGTTTAGATTGTTGTAACATGAGAGAAATGGAAGGTATATGAATGTGTTCACGTATTGAATCATTGTCTTACTTGGGTCTTATTGAATCATTTCTATATTACAGATAAAATGGCTAACCAAGACGATACCCATGATGCGAATGGATCACGTAACAATGTTGAAAAAGAAATCAAACGAGGATTGACTGTTATGAAGTCAATCATTCGTGCAAGAGACAAGGGTGTAAAATTTGAAGTACATTGGAGTGCTGAAGACCAACTAATTGAGCCTAACGGTTCAATGTTGGCAAGTTACATTGGTTTCCTTGTTCGACAACATATTCCGATTACATGTGATAATTGGAGAAGTCCGGACTTGAAGGTTGGCAAAGAAAAAATATGGTCGGAGATACAGGTACTTACCATATATTGTTATATGTTTTTTTTGTTGACTATTTGTTGACCATATATTGTTATAATATTACTTTATAATAACACACTCCATGTGTATGTTTTTTAGAGATCCTTTCACATCGATGAAAGCCGGCAAAAATATTGTATTCAATTGGCCGGAAAAAGACTCCGAGGATTTCGATCCTTTTTGTCCAACAAATTTCTTAAGGATGAGGAAGGAAAATTTGTTGAAGCAGAACGGCCAATGAAGTATGCCGAGATTATTTCAGCCGATGAATGGGATAACTTTGTCGCCAAACGAAGAAACGAAAAATTCCATGTAATGTCTATTAATTATGGTATTATACAATTGTTAAGTTACTTGGTTCTAATATGCCTTAAACTTTTTTATCCAGGAAGTAAGCGACAAAAATCGGAAAAGGGCATCAAAACCCGCGTATCCGTACAAAAAAGGGCGTACGGGATATGCACGGTTACAACAAAGAATTGTGAGTATATTCAAATGCTATGAGCTTATACATTGTCACAATATGTTATAATTGATGATCTTATAATCTAATTCAATGTGTAGCTAGCCGAGGAGAAAAGTGACGCAACATCTCTTCCGGAGCACGTATTATGGAAGGTTGCTCGGGTTGGGAAGGATGGGGCTGTCGTTGAAGCGGTCCAAACTGTTTATGACGAATGTGTAAGTATATGTAACATTATTTCTTTAATTATATCGAAAATTTTGTTAGACATATAATTCATTTTTAATCTCCTCTAATAATATTTCAGGAGACTTTATCCCAAACCTTACCTTCAACCGAGGTCCAGGATTGCAGGAGCGTACTTAGTCGAGTACTAAATGTTCCTGAGTATTCCGGTCGTGTGAGGGGTAAGGGTTTTGGTGTGACTCCGTCGTCATTTTATAAAAAACCAAAAACAAAAAATCCTACCAACAAAGAGGTGATGGAGACCTTGGCGGAGTTAAGGGCACAAGTACTCCAACTGCAAAACGAGAATGCAAGGTATAGAGAGGAAAGGTGCGCCTCCGAGGCAAAAGATACTAGTGACCGAGCTAGTATCAATTGTCAACCGAAATTTCCCGAGGTAATTATATATGTTATTATGAAATTAAAATAGCACTTTTTTACTTGACACATATACACGTTAACAATAACATTTATTATTGGTTTAGGGCATTTCACCTTGTCAACTGTATCTATCGTCACCAACTTATCGCATGGTTGGCAAGGGAAAAGTGCACAACACTTCGGGTGAATTACTTCACCATAATCCCCTCCCGGTGGGATATATGAAAGTTTCGGTTGACCTTGTATTAGATACCGACGCGCTTCTACCATTACCTGACGTTGTTTCAAAGACAACGTTGATGCGAGAAGCAGTCGGATCCTTTGTTGGATGGCCGTCAGATCTAATTTTCCCAGATGCCGAGGTATATATGTTCTAAATGATTATGAATCTTTAGTATTCACATTTCAATTCAGCTACAATTATGATATTTAATCAATCCTTATTACATGGTAATGTTAGACTCCTACAAGACCCACGCATAAAGCTGGTAAAGGGATTTCAAGACGCATCGAGTCGGTTGCATCTCTAAAAGAGGTACAAATATATATACCTATTGAATTATATACGCAACGATTCTGTTGCATCACAAAAAGTCATGATTTAATTTATATAAATTTTTAGGTTCCCGGTCGAAAGTTGAAAAAAGCTGGTAACGATATTCCTCCAACGACGTCCGGGACAAAATCTCAAATTATGATGCGTCTTGAGAAAATGGTGAATGAGTCCGATATTATGTACGGGGCCATTCGTAGTATAGATTTTGATGAAGGTGTTTTCGGAGCTGCTCATTTCGAAATAGTTGCAAAGGAGGACATGCAACAACTTTTTGAACACGACGAATTGGGCATCGCTGTCATTCATACATACATATGGTACTCTGATCAATCTATAATTTACTTAGTTGAACAATTTATTTACACATTTCAATGAGTAGTCTAATGTTTATTATGTTTCTATTTAAGGTATATGTATGTAACATTGCTGCGGGGAACTGAATTGTGTAACCGTTTCAATTTTATTGCTGCTTCCCGTATCAACGCAACGTTAATAACGAAAAATCCAACATCCGTAAAGAATGATCTAGTCGATAGATTCATGGCGGCCGGCGATAATACTACACCCAGTTTGTATTTTTTACCGTTTAATTCTGGCAACGGGTTAGATTTTCTTTCTAATAATTTCATTCTAATCTATGTATATCTTTTACGTAGAAAATTTTCATTCATCTAAATTTTTGTTTTATTTTACAGTGGTCACTGGGTGTTGGTTGCTATGGATCTTTCGAGACTAATAGTGTATTATCTCGATTCGTTATCGGGTGATTGGAGTAAATATCCGAGTATGAAGAAGACGGTTGACGCGTAAGTGAAATTCCCCTAAATATTCGTGTGTATTTGTATATTTAATTATGTCTGTCAGATTGATCTCAATATACGTTTTTATTTTGTTAGGGCAATAATAAAATTTAGATCGAAAAAGAATTATCGCAATAGGAAGGACATTACCTGGATCAGAGTTCAGGTATATATTAAGTATCTTATTTTTGCTTATAATAGTGTTTGTTTTTTTGCTTATAATAGTGTTTGTAAGAAATTAACTATATATATATTGTTTGTTTTTCTGTGTAGTGTCCTCAGCAAAATAATTCGGTCGATTGCAGATTTTTTGTATTGAGATTTATGAGAGATATCATTGCGTTGAATCGTATAGACATCCCAAAAATGGTATGGAATAATAACTTAGGGTTTATTTTAATATTATCGGATATTTCATCTAATTTGTTACTAAATCATGAATATGTTTTATTCTCTTAATTGTAGTACTTTGAGGAATACAAATCTTACTCAAGAGCTCATTTGGATGAAATGAAGGATGAATTGTGTCAATTCATTGTTGATCAAAGAATCATATAGCTAGGTTGTATATTGTTGTACATATATGTATGGAATGTTGTTGTTGTATGCTGTTGTTGTATATATGTTGTATATTGTTGTTGTACTTTTACTAAATCATGAATATGTTGTTGTATATTGTTGATCAAAGAATCATATATTAATGTTGTATATATGGAGGATTAATGTTGTATATAAATGGATTCATGTTGTATATATCAATAGATTAATGGTGTATAACATTGGATTAAAGGATGAAATCAATATGAATTTTACACTTTTGCAGCATGCGAACAGGTTACCAATTAAATATCCACTATTTTTCAAACAAATTTTTTTAAAATAACTAACACTTTAGAGGGCGCTTTCTGTAGGAAGCGCCCTCTAAACATTTTACATTGACAACTTTAGAGGGCGCTTTGTCCAGAAAGCGCCCTCTAAACACTTTACATTGACAACTTTAGAGGGCGCTTTTTCCAAAAAGCGCCCTCTAAACACTTTACATTGACAACTTTAGAGGGCGCTTTTTCCAGAAAGCGCCCTCTAAGGTGTCCCTTTATGGACCACTCCAGAGGGCGTTTTTTTCTGAAAGCGCACTATAATGTGGCCCTTAAAGGGCAACTTTAGACAGCGCTTTCTCCAGGAAAACAAAGCGTTGTCTTTACCTATGCCAGCGCCACTTTAGAGGGCGCTTAAAAGCGCTGTTATAGGCCAAAATAAGCGCCCTCTTTTCCCTTATTTGGCGTAGTGATTGAAACCTTTGATGCAGATCTACGGAGCGATCACGAACGTTGAATGATGACAACGCCTCTACTCGGTCCACACGAACAGATTCCTTCAATCTCAGTGTTAGCTGCTACGAATGAAGGCTTTGAGTGAGAGAGAGAGAGAGAGAGAGAGAGAGAGAGAGAGAGAGAGAGAGAAACGAAATTGCAACTACTCAAATGCTTCTACACAAGGGTTCTATTTATAGAACCACTTGTGTGGGCTACAAGCTAAAAAGCCCACTTAAGTGTATGTGGCCCATATCTTATAATATGCCAAAATCACTTAAGCGCGTGGTACCTTACCATATTTCGTATTCTACTTAAGTATATCGTACCTTACGATGTTCTACAATTCACTTAAGTGCATAGTACCTTAGGCGTTCCTTAGTTACTCTATCTCTCATAAATCCGTCCTTTTGTATGCGACCCTGTAGGTTTTCGCGGCATTGGCAATTATATTAAATCACGTATTTAACATAATAAACAATGAGCGGTATCTAGCAACACATCACTGCTACCCAAGACACGAAAATGTCATGTGATCTGACAAATCCTTTTGTGATAATACTTATGTGTATAATTACCCTTTTGCCCTTATGTCTATATTGAACACAAGGCCTAGACCATGTCATCCTTGTCCAGTTCAATATTGGGCCCATAGACATTTATCATGTTACGCAGAATGGGCAAATTCCATCTATGTCACTCATGTCCCTTAGCATGCTTCATGGAGTACCCATTAACTGTCTTTATGGTCATCTAGTTACGGACAACATTTGATCAACAATAAGGCACTCGACTCTACATCTAGGGTCCATAGTGGTTTCAGGTCGAAGGGTGGTATACACCATTATCACCATGAGAATAACTTATGACACTTTTCATAACATTCTATATAGTATTCTCATAGCGGGTCAATCCAGTGTAAATATTACTCTTAATATTCATACCTATGTTTAAGACTTGATAACTCCTTATCCATGATCCATGAGATGTGATCATCAGTCTATATACATAATAGTCTTAATGCTTTAATGTTATCCCACTTCACAATAAAGCTCGACTACGGATACTTTAAGAATAGTGTCCTTATGTTTAATGTGATCACATGATTAAGTCACACTTGATACATTAAACGGACTAGCTATTCTAGGGACTTTATTAAACAAACATAATAAAGAAAAAGCCTTTTATTATTAATAAATAATTCGATACAAGTACCAAAAGTATTGGCCTCTAGGGCTTACACCAACAATCTCCCACTAGCACTAGAGCCAATCAGGCATACCCCTAATGGCCATAGATCTAGTATGGCCATCATGCTTCTACTGTGCAAGAGGCTTTGTTAGTGGGTCAGCAATATTGTCAAGTGTAGGTACTCTACATATTTTCACATCTCCTCTATCTATTATCTCTCGAATGAGGTGATAACGCCTAAGTATGTGTTTGGATCGTTGGTGAGATCTAGGCTCCTTAGCTTGTGCGATAACACCATTGTTATCATAATAGAGACCAATGCGATCCATAATGCTAGGAACTATGCCAAGTTCACTAATGAACTTTTTGATCCAAACGGCTTCCTTTGCTGCACTTGAGGCAACAATATACTTCGCCTCGGTTGTAGAATCAGCAACTGTATCTTGCTTTGAAATTTTCCAGCTCACAGCGCCACCTTTTAAGAAAAACACATAACCAGATTGCGATCTAAAGTCATCCTTATTTGTCTGGAAGCTAGCATCGGTATATCTAATTACAGCTAGCTCTTTCTGACCTCCATATATCAAAAATGAGTCCTTAGTCCTTCTCAAATACTTAAGGATATTCTTGACAGCTACCCAATCACCAAGATCAGATTGGTACTTACTCGTTGCACTTAAAACATATGAGACATCTGGTCGAGTACATAACATGGCATACATGATAGGTCCTATTGTAGATGCATATGGAATCTTATTCATGCGATCCCTTTCTTTCTTAGTTGAAGGGGATTGTGTTTTTAATAGACACATGCCATGTTGCATAGGTATGAATCCTTTCTTGGAATCATGCATATTAAAGCGTCTCAGCACTTTGTCTATCTATGTACTCTGGCTTAGGCCAAGCAGTTTTTGTGATCTATCTCTATAGATTCTGAATCCTAATATATAGGCTGCTTCACCTAGGTCCTTCATAGAAAAGCATTTCCCCAACCAAGACTTTACTTGTTGTAGGGTAGGGACATCGTTTCCAATTAGTAATATGTCATCTACATATAATACCAGGAAAATGATCATGCTCCCACTAACCTTCTTGTAGACACATGATGGAACCCTGGTGATACCTTGTTGATTAATTTCAGCCCATCCGGGTGAAACTTGCATATGATTCCTATGATCATACGATCATTTTACTGAAATTGGTTAGGACTCTGACGATCCTCTAGTCGTTACAATTCATATGATCAACCGATCATTTGAGAATCCTGGTAGGACTCTAACGATCCTCTGGTCGTTGCAATTCCTATGATCAACTGATCATTTAAAATCGGGTAGGACTCTGACGATCCTCTGGGTGTTATAATTCCTATGATCAACCGAGCTTTTGGAATCTTGGTAGGACTCTGACGATCCTTCGGTTGTTGTAATTCCTATGATCAACCGATCATTTGGAATCTTGGTAGGACTCTGACGATCCCTCGTTCGTTATATGTTAAAACCCTTTGTATTTGACGGAACTTATCCCATGTGTGGGATAGGTTGTTAAGTTGGGGATATGAGAGATTAAAACCTGCTCATTGGTTGATAACGATCATTCGGGATGGTCGATTTACTAGAACTATTCTCTTGAATGCTCCTGCTGGGTGAGCTTATTGGGGAAATCCTTTGTTTAAAAGGTGTTTGTAGAAGTATTACTTACTGGGGAAGGCCAATAAGTGTCTCTACTTAAGGAACTGTACTGGTAGAGTTGGGGATTGGACTTTTTAGAGCCGTCACCAATCCTATGTTATGTGTGCATGTTCGTATGGATGCATGTTTTTGAGTTTATGTATGTGCTTATGCATGATGCATTATTTGGGTTATCGCCTCTTTAATGATGTGTATGATGAATATTATGGGAATCAGGGTTTCTGTAGCATTTAGACTCTTCAACCCCTTGAGACCTTGATATGTCAATGGAATATGCCATGATATTCTCGGTATCTGAGATTGCTCTATATGACTTGAAAGAAAGAAACTCTCGTACTAGTTAAATTATGACTATTGATTAGGAACCTTGTGTCTTGATTGGGATGCATTGCTGGAAGACTACGGTCCCTTCGATGTTTCAAAATCAAAGTAAAACATGTTTTGAAAGCTTTTTGTTATACCTGATGTTTCAATGCATTATTCAAAAATAGTTGATATTTGATAATCAAGCAGGAAAAAAATTAAAAATAAATAATAAGGTTTGAAGAAACAAAAACTTTATTTATTGAATTTGACCTGTAAATGGGCGATAATACATAAGGAAATAATTCCTGTAGGAGGAGATTATTAAAAATTGATAAAGGAAGAATATAAAATGGCAACGAAATAGATTATTCATATTCCTATTGAACCCGACACATGCTACTATTCCTAGTTCTTCAAGGTCACAATACTTTGCTTCTGACGATGATGATTGAATTGATTATTCCCCTCTGATTTCTTGTTATAGTATGGCTCAAGTCCTGTAGTCATATGCCTTTTGGATATCCCTAATTTTTTCCTGGACCGCTCTTTTCGAGTCTTATTCCACGGGGATGATATACCCTTTTTTTCCTAAGCCACAATTTTTGGGTTTTCGACTTATCGGGTTATTATTTTTGTAGGTCCCTAATTTTTCCCTAGATCGGTCCTTCGAGTTTTTAGTCCATCAGTATGCCCTAATTTTTACCTAAGTCTCCCTTTTAGGCTTTCGACTTATCCTCTCTTTCTATGCATAGTATTTTTTGACTGCATCGAAGTTCATAGGTCGTGGTAACTCCATTCCATCCATGGTTGTGAGAATTAAGGCTCCACCAGAGAAGGCCTTCTTCACGATGCATGGCCCTTCGTAGTTTGGGGTCCATTTTCCGCGGGGATATTTTTGGATGGGTAATATCTTCTTGAGCACCAGGTCACCTTCTTCGAACAACCGAGGACAGACTTTCTTATCAAACGCTTTCTTGAGCCTCCACTGATATAATTGCTCATGACATATTGCAGCCATGCGCTTCTCTTCTATGAGGTTTAATTGGTCGAATCTTGTTTGTATACATTATTTCTCTTCCAATTTAGTCTACATCATGACTCTCAAAGAGGGGATCTCGACTTCGATATGGAGTACTTCCTCGGTGCCATATACCAGAGAGAAAGGGGTTGCTTCTATCGAAGTGCAAACTGAAGTTCTATAACCATGTTATGCAAAAGGTAACATCTTGTGCCAATCTTTGTAGGTTTTTACCATCTTCTAGATAATCTTTTTGATATTCTTGTTAGTTGCTTCTACTGTACCGTTCATCTTTGGTCTATAGGGTGATGAGTTATGGTGTTTAATTTTAAAACTTTTGCATAACTCGTCCATTACTTTGTTATTTAGATTCAACCTTTTATTGGTGATAATCTTATTAGGAATGCCGTAGCGACAAATAATCTCTTTCTTGATGAATCATGCAATCACTTGTCTCGTCAAGTTGGTATAAGACGCGACTTCTATCCACTTGGTGAAGTAATCGATAGCAACCAGAATAAATCGGTGTCCATTTGTAGCTTTTGGCTCGATCATCCTGATTATGTTTATACCCCGCATGGAGAAAGTCCATGGCGATGTCATGACATTCAAGGGAGTAGGTGACACATGTACTTTATCCGCATATATTTGACACTTATGACACTTCTTAACGTATTTGAAGCAACCGTACTCTATAGTCAACCAGTAATACCATGCTCTGAGAATTTTCTTAGCCATTGTATGTCCATTGGCATGAGTGCCAAAGGATCCTTCATGAATCTCTTTGATAAGCATGTATGTTTCATATCCATCCAAGCATCTGAGCAAGACCATGTCGTGATTTATTTTGTAAAGTACATCATTGTTGAGGAAGAATTAAGATTCCAATCTTCTGAGTGTTTTCTTATCTCCGCTTGAAGCATTTGCAGTGTACTCTTGTTTCTGAAGGAATTGTTTAATGTCATAAAACCAAGGTTTATTATCCATTTTCGCTTTAACTACTATGCAATATGTTGGTTCATCCACACGTTGAATCCTTATAGAAGGTGTTTCATTGTACCACTTAACTTTGAACATGGATGATAAAGTGGTCAGTGCGTCTTCTAGTTGATTCTCTTCTCGAGGAATATAATGGAAAGTGATCTCATCAAAGTAAGTGATCATCTTCCGGACGTGGTCTCGATACCTGATTAGCTTAGCATTATGTGTTTGCCATTCTCCTTTGATTTGATTGATAACAAGAGAAAAATCTTCATATACTTCTAAGATCTTGATTCTTAGGTCGATGGCTTCATCGATTCCTAGGATGCATGCTTCGTACTCTTCCATGCTATTATTACAGGTGAAACATAACCTAGTTATAAAGAGGATATGGTAACCTGTTAGAGAAGTTAGGACAGCCCCGATTCCATGTCCTTCTGCATTTGAGGCACCTTCAAATATAAGTTTCCATCGTGATCCTGGTCCAGGTCCTTTTCTGGACCTGGGGTCTCTCAATCCATCATCACCAAATATCTTCGCCAGGGAAGTCAAATTGTATAGGTTGATAATTTTCCATTGGCTGATGAGCAAGGTAATTTGCTAACACACTCCCTTTGATAGCTTTTTGTGTGACATATTAGATGTCGTACTCAGTCAATAACATATACCACCGGGCTATTATTCCAGTTACCGTCGTCTTTTTGAAAATATATTTGATAGGATCCATCCTGGATATTAGCAAAGTAGTATGACACACCATTTATTATCTCAGACGCCGAGCAACCCATACTAGAGCGCAACAAGTTTACTCCAAGAGAGAATATCGGGATTCTCAATAAGTGAATTTCTTGCTCAGGTAGTAGATTGCATGATCTTTTCTTCCAAACTCATCTTGTTTCCCTATTACACATCCCATGGAACCGTCAAGTACTGTTATGTACCTTATAAGTGGTCTTCCTGGAACTGTTAGTACCAAGATAGGTATCTCATGCAAATATTATTTGATTCTATCGAAGGCCTTTTGACAACCTTCATTCCACTTGATGGCTTGATCTTTCCTGAGCAACTTGAAGATTGGTTCACAAGTGGTTGTAATATGTGAGATGAACCTAACAATGTAGTTTAATCTTCCCAAGAATCCACAAACCTCTTTTTCTCTCCTCGGAACTGATATATCCTGGATGGCTCTGACTTTGTTAGGATCAACTTTGATTCCTTTGTGGATGACTATGAACCCCAATAGTTTTCC
This sequence comes from Lathyrus oleraceus, assembly GCF_024323335.1. NCBI lineage: Eukaryota > Viridiplantae > Streptophyta > Magnoliopsida > Fabales > Fabaceae > Lathyrus > Lathyrus oleraceus. The sequence goes on from NC_066582.1 coordinate 234,442,541, forward strand.
TGATCTGACTCCAAAAGTTCACTTTGTAGGATTCAAACGTAACTTGATTTTCCTCAAAGGATCAAACAACTTTTGCAAGTTGGCTATATGATCTTCTTTAGTCTATGATTTGGCAGTCATATCATCACTATAGACCTTTATCTCCTTGTGAATCATATCATGGAAGAGAGTCATCATTTCCCTTTAGTATGTTTCCGCGGAGTTTTTCAATCCGAAAGGAATTACCTTGTAAGAGAAGGTGCCCTAAGGGGTGATAAACGTGGTTTTCTCCCTGTCTGTGGGAGCCATCTTTATCTGGTTATAATCAGAGAATCCATCCATGAATAAGAAGACCAAGAATTGGGCAGTGCTATCTACCAACACGTTAATGTGTGGCAGAGGAAAGTCGTCTTTAGGACTGGCTCTATTCAAATCTCGGTAGTCTATGTGTATTCTGACTTTTCCATCTTTCTTTGGGACTGGCACAGTGTTAGCAACCCACTTCGAATATTTTGCAATAGCTAAGAATCCTGCGTCGAGCTTCTTTCTAACTTCCTCTCTGATTTATAGTGACATGTCTGATCTAGTCCTCCTCAATTTTTGCTTGACTGGAAGACACTCTAGTTTGAGTGGTAGCTTGTGTACGATGATGTTTGTGTCTAGTCCTGGCATATCTTGATATGACCAAGCAAACATACTTGCATACTCATGTATAAGCTCGACCAATATTTTCTTGATTTCATCATTTAAGGCAGTGTCGGTCTTAACCTCTTTCTTGTTTTCCTCGGTTCCCAGATTGATCACATCCACTGGTTCCTGGTAAGGTTGAATTTCTTTGTCCTCTTGTTTCAATAGTCTGGCTAACTCTCCAGGAATCTCACAATCGTCCTCATCGCCTTCTTTCGCTTGGTTAATTCGGAATTCAAAGTCGTAAGGGATTATAACAATGTCGTCTTCAATAGGTTCATTTATTAATTTGCATGAAGGAAGATTTTTATTGTTATTTATTTTTTGAATGATGTGCTAGGAATGAGAGTGCATGAAAGATTTATTTCCATTTTTTCGAAAAGAAAACTTGAAATGAAAGGAAAAAGATCTTAATTAAAAATAAAATGAAATTTTATTCACAAATAAGTTGTTAAAACAAAGGGGGTCCTACAAAGCTCGTCCATTTTCTTTGGGCAAAGCAAAGGACTTATTATCATTTCAAAAAATAGTAAATTACTTTGAAATAGAAATCATCTCAAGAATCTTGATGGCCTTCCAATTATTGAGAGTGGTATCTGGTAAGCAGTGACACACCAAGTTGGGTATTGCTTCTTCTTCTTCTTCAATTATAGCCACACGACCTTCACTTATGTACCCAACATTGTGGAAAGTGTCTTAGAGGGTGCCAAACTTCTTTTGATTGGTCTTATGAGACTCTTTATTAGCCGATTTCTAACCCATCCCAAACCAGTCCTTCTTCTCAGATATCTCCCACAGCTTTCCCCAACCCAATGTATCTATGCTTTTAATCAACTTTGTCATCTTCTCCGATGGCGAGGCTGACTTTTCTTTCTTGGGAACATTTCTTCTTCCACTGACTACTTCAATTTCCAAGGTTTGGAAAGGTATCGCCAGTGTTTCTCCATCTACCTCTATGTATCTGAATGACGAAAGGTGACTAACAAACATGTATTATTCTCCTTTGACGATTATCAATTTATCATCTACTATGAACTTCAACATTTGGTGAAGAATGGAAGTAATGGCTCCTACAACATGGATCTAAGGTCGTCCTAGAAGACAACTGTAAGATGGGTTAATGTCCATCACTTGTAAGGTAATAAAAAATGTGTGTGTCCCCACCATTATTGGTAGGTCAACTTCTCTAATTACCATTCTCTTCGAGCCATCAAAAGCTCTAACTACTAACGTGCTAGCTTTCATGGATGTTCTTACAGTATTCGACTTCTCGAGAGTGTTCTTAAGCCAGACATTCATAGATGAGCCCGTATCTACTAATACCCTTGAGAGGAGGCTATCATGGCATTTGACTGATATATGTAAGGCCTTGTTGTGGGCTTGTCCTTCTGGCGGTAATTTGTCATTGTTGAACCCCAAACAACTGGTGGCAGTGATGTTAGCTACTACTTCGTCAAACTGGTTTACTATTATGTCGTGGGTAACATACACCTCATTCAAAATCTTCAGTAGAGATCCTCTATGAGCCTCGAAACTTAGCAAAAGAGATAATATAGATATTTTAGAAGGCGTCTGGTTTAACTAATCTACCACATTATAATCCCTCTTTTGATAAGCCTCAAGAATTCTTCATCTTCTTCTTGGGGCACACCCTTCATAGAAGGTCCTTCCCCTGATCCTACAACTTATTTTCCTTTGAACTTTCGGGAGTAGTCTTCTTTGGTGGTTGTTGAGGAGCAAACACTTTTCCACTCCGAGACATATCTCCAATAGCAACTAAGTTAGTCATTGCTGGTTTAAGTACTAGAGGCTTCTCACCCACATATGATGTAGCACTATAATTCCAGGGTACAGACTTAGTACTTTCATAAGGAAATGGCGTAGGAACATTGAAGACAAAAGGGTCTTCTGACTTTATCGGTACTGGAATCTGAAAAGGTATTGGAATCGGTATTTGAATTGGTGCCTGAGAAGACATTGGTACAGGAATCTGAAATGATGCATGCGCCTTTTCTCTTTGGTAAGGAATCTCAAAGGGTATGTGCCCCTGAGATTCTATAGCTGAAACATCTTCTATCTTCTTTGTCTATCCGATTTGAACCAAACCTTAGTCCATCATCTACTGTAGGAACTTTTTCATTTTCTCACATTTGTCTGGATTGAGCAGACAAAATTTAAAATCCGTGTGAAAATTTTCAAACAACTCGTAGCCAACCAATTTATCACGGATCATAGACATATGGGTTTTCAATTGGTATACCCTTTGGATTAAGATATTGTCTTCTGATTCTTCAATACGATTGACAACTAGGCCATTATGCCCTGGCATTGGATTACTCTTCACATTTTTATCTTCGGCAGTAAAAGAAATAATCTTACAATTGTACAGGTTTTATACCTTGAATTTGAGAGCCCAACAGTTCTCAATAGTATGCCCTGGTGAACCAACATGAAAATCACATATGGCGTTAGCATCATAGCCACGAGGAGGAGGTGTTGGTGGATGCGCAAGAGTTTTAGTCTTCACCAACCCTCTTTGTAGTAAGTAAGGAAAGATCTGAGTATATATCATTGGTATAGGATCAAAGTCCTTCCTAGGCCTCTGTTGATCCCTTCGGGGATACCTATTCTGTTGTTGATTTTGCGGAGGTGGTGCCCTAGGTTGTTGGGCTTGAGGCCTAAAGTATGCCTGATGTGGGTACTGATTAGGATTTACTGTAGCCACATAAGGATTGTAAGGCATCTGGGAATACCCATCAATAGTAACAACATTAGTATCACCCTTCTTCAAATTATTGTTGTTAGAGTACCTTTTATTATTATGTTGACTAGAAGATTATTTTCCGATCTTACCGCTCTTCAACCCATTCTTGATTCTTTCCCCGATTATCATCAGATCAGCAAAACCTGTTGATACTGATCCTATAAACTTTTTGTAGTACGGGGCTTGTAAGGTTCCCATGAACATATCCACTAGTTCACTCTCCAACAGCGGAGGTTGTACACGGGAGGCCTATTCCCTTCACCTCTCAATGTACTCCTTGAATGATTCGTTGCCCTTTTGTGATAGATTCTATAATTGCATACGATTGGGAGCCATGTCTAAGTTATACTTGTATTGTCTTAGGAAAGCATTAGCCAGGTCTTCTCAAGTATTGATATGGGTTCTCTCCAACTGCATATACCAATCTAAGGATGCCTCACCTTGACTGCCTTGGAAACTGTGCATCATTAGTTTCTCATTTGCTGCGTAGGCAACCATTTTCCTAATAAACATTTGGAGATGGTTCTTAGGGAAACTGACGCCCTTGTACTTCTCAAACTCAGTGGATTTAAACTTTGGAGGTATAATCACGTCTGGTACTAAGCACATCCCCATAGCATCGACTCTGAAGACATTGAAACCTTCAACGACCTTCAACCTTTCTTCCAGGATCTTATATTTGTCATCGACCCTTGGTTCCCTAATAATGGCAGAAGGGTGAGCAACTGGTTTACTCTCTTGACCCATACCCTTGTGGTATTCATCCTCGTATTCTTGGCTTAGGTCCACGTAATTGTCTTGTGGAACCGATATTTATATGGGACGAGATGCCCCACTCTGAACAAAAATTGGGATAGACCCTTCAGGATGAAGGGCGTTAATTTTTGGTGAAGTGATATTAGCTTCAGTCCCTTGGATATCATAGATGAAAATCCTTGCAGGGGTTACTGTCCATAGGTGGAGGGGTGGATGTGGAAGCATCCTTTCTTTTTTCAGCCTTAGCTTCTCTTGCCATCATGTAAGTGATGACGCGCGTGAGCTGGTCTATTTTGTCTATTTTGTCTTTCATTCATATTTCAATTACGTCATTCATTCATTTACATGCATGATCTTAAAGTATCTTACATGAATGTTTGGAAGCTAAGACTCAAGGAACTTTTTGATAGTATTCCTACCTTGGACGAACTGGAAGGGTTACAGAAAGTTGTGGGACGTCTTTCCAACCTTTTGGACACTGCTTTAAAATTTTCATTGAGTTCCTCATCAAGATCCCCACAAATGTTTTCACCATATCAAAAAATCTTGTGGACCCTGAATGCATGGACTTCAATGGATGCAGTGAATATGAAAATTGCAAGTTTTATTCTCGAGATGTGGTTTAACTGGCACGAGTCTTTGTGGGCATGCTTTCCTGACTTTGTTAAGAATTTCTCCAATATTGAAGGTTTTGATAACAACAGTATTTCACTACCCCACATGCTCATTCAGCCTGTGTGTGCTTCAATTGTGTTACAGATCACGAAAAAGCTCACATGCTATCAAGGAGTCTTGGGTGCAATGTCTCAAGTGTAGAGTGTCCTTGTCCAATTTATGGAATTGCTATCATCATGGGGAATATTTTCCTAAATTTCTTATGTCTGGCGCTAGTGCCAGTAATGGTTGGTACTGGTTTTGAAATGGGGAGGGTCAGTTGGAAGTTAAAGTCTTTCGATAGTTAGTCGCATTGGTTACATGTCACTGTATGGATATAACTTGAATGAATTTATTGTTGCACTGCCGTAGGTGACGAAAGGTTTGCTGCATACAAGTTCCGTAGGTTTTGCTGCCGTTGTTGGCCTGCTGCATACGGCACTGCCGAGCTCGTTTGTGACAGCAGAGTTTGATGACTGCATGATAATTCAATATTTAATATCAGGTTTCCAGTTCTGTTATAGGGTGTTAACACATGACCTGCTTGTTGGATGGAAATGGATTGTGTTGGCTAGGCTGCAGACTAAGATTGGCTTTTGCAGGTGGATGTTATCTTGTCACGCATATTGCAGGCTGAATGGTTTGGTCCCGTCGTAACCGCTATGATGCTATGTAGTGGCCTAACACAACACCGTTAGCAAATGTTTCCTTCAGTTTCCCACTGTTTGGTAGTGGATAATGGTACCATCATTCAGCATGATAATAATAAGTACCATAAGGGACGGAAAGTCGAACTTTCGTATCAAAGCCAGCAACATGAAACCAAGCACAATACAAAGTGTAATTGAGACTGCATAAGTCACATAATTCTTTATTCTTTGAAAAACAACACTTATGATAACCCTAAGGCCAAGTTCGGTTCAAATAATATCTGATGCACTTCGAGCTGCATCAGTAGCATCTGCAACAACTACCAATGTCAGCCTTCTTAAGAGCAGGTTTATCATTCACTCCATCACCGGTCGTCCCGCAAATATGTTTCCTAGCCTGCAAGCATTTCACAATCTCGTACTTGTGCTCAGGAAATACCCCAGCAAATCCATCAGTCTTCTTGATCTGCTCATCTACTGGAAGAGCTGTAACAGCAACACCCTCTTCTGCTTTGACCGAGTAATGACGAAGATGGATACATGTTTGTTTCAATCCCAAGCTTCCGGGCAGTTTTCTTGGTTTTTAAATTCTTTGCTTACATCACTATGCAGCACATGAGTTACATCACACGTGAGCATGGTAGTTTCATCAGCATCCTGTCTTACTTGGTTCAGTTTCCACGAAAAATGCTCTAAATTGGTGACACCAATAACATGCGGGAACCTCTTTACAGTTGCTTTTGAAAACCATTAAGCACCATGCAGATCATTTGGTTTGCACTTGCAGGTGCGATGCAGAATTGGACATGGCCTTTGAATCGGTTCCGTCGTTTGAAGTATTTTTGGAGAACGAAAGTCTCGACATTGTTGGAATAGGCGTACTTGGACGAGGAGGGCTTGGTCTTCTAGAGAAAGGGGATGTGGATCTAGAGCTTACTCTCGATGGTGCAATCACCAGTTTTGGAGTTGTTCTTTCTTGATAGCGTGAGAATATGTCTGATGTTGATATTGAATGGTAGAATCCACCAGTTCATCAAGTGATGTCCTTGGCTTCCAACCAAGCTACTTAGTGATAATTGTCATGTCAGGGATGCGCCTATCACTGTCATCATATCCTTTTCCATAGAAATCCTCTAAAGTCACATCCAGAGTTGATAGACTAGAGGCAGCAGTTGAATAATTGTTTGATGGACTTTGTGAAGTTGGTAAACCTTTGGCTGCTAAAGAGTTGTTCCTTACATGGGTCAGCAGCAAACATAATTGTCGGCATATTTGATAACCTTGCAGTAGCACCAACCTGCATGTTTTGTCTCCAAACAAGCAAAATAAAAGTGCGCATCAGTCCGATAACAATAACCTCAAACTATGCCAAGGCTGCGGCGACATAAACACCCAAAATCAGTAATTTGAAAATGCAAACTTTTCAGCTGAGTAACTTACAATGGTGAAATTTTTTTACTAGCGGTGAAGTTTAGAAATGAAGAGAATTGAGAGAGGGACCACTAGCTTGAGTAAAGACAAAACCTCTAGTATCCTCCGTACAAGATCCTCCACTGCACATCAGAGGAAAGAGATTAGTAGCATATAAAAGAAGGACCACTATTCACAAAACCCTAGAATTTTTGCGGCTACAGTTCAAAAAACCCTAGAGGAATTTAATTCGACGGCAAGGAGGCGAAAACGAAAAACCTAACGAAGACTAAGAGGGAGAGAAGTCTAAGAACACCAGACCTTTTTACCGCCATTGGACGAAGCTCGCATTGGAGGCGAAGGGGGAGTGTGACCGACCAACAAGAGAGCATTTGGAAGAAAGATTCAGGCGCTACTTTCTCAACCGCAGTTTGGTTTCGTTAGTGACAGGTAAATCACCTTCTCGAACCATTGCTTTTGATTTCCTCTCGATCTCGACCGGTAATGTTCTTCTTGACCATGGAGTATGGTTTTATGTTGATTGCTCAATTTTATATTTGGATTGTTATCCATCTTCATGGGATTCGCGACGGTCTTGAGTTGCTTACTGTTCGTTAATGGACGACTTTCCCTTTTGTGAATTTAGGTCTCTCGTGAGGGAGGGAGATGAGTTTTGTTGGGTTTTATTGATTTTTGCTCTTGCTTTCAAGTTTTATGATTGTTTTTTTATTGTTTTCTTCCGTTGGAATCATTTTGCTTTAACCAAGGTGTTGACCATTCATTCCAATCGTTTCTCATTAACAGCTAGTAACTAGCCATAAATGCCAGCAACTCTCTTGATTCTAACCCCACAGCCATGCGGCTAGGGTTGTCTTTTGAATTCTTTAGGGATTCGGCGCATGGGCCAGCCTAGAAGCGGATCTTCACCGACCCAAGCCCATGCGGTGCAAGGGTATTGTGGGCTTGTTTCTAAAGCCAAAATCCAATGGACCATATTTGTTTTTTTTAGTGTTTTTTCGGTTAATTGGTTTCCACCCCCATTTTGGTATTTGTTGGTCCTAAGCCTAGCAGCAGGAAACTCGTGGTCGGGTGGAGATGGAGATAGCTCATCTCCCTCTTTGTCCTGGGTTTGATACCCGTTTCTGACATATTTTGTTTTGCAGCATTTTAATTTCTATTTCACATTTCCTTTTAATCCCCTCATTATTCCTAATGTTTATTACCCCTTTTATTTTAATTTTATTTATTTTAATTGTTAAACATCGATTTTAATTTGTGGATTCAACAATTTCCATGTTGTTTATCCATGATTATTTTTATCGATACATCGATAGTATTTCCCCGCATTTTGATTAATCACATATGACATTTCGATTGTTGTTAATATATGCAAACCGGCTTTGAGCACATTATTTAGGTTGTGTGTCCCTCAATTTCCATCCGTGCAAATCCCGATTTTACTCCTTTTGATTTAATTTTTGATTATCTTGTAAATATAACTTGTTGTGTTATTTATTTTCTTCATACGGCTTACTCTTGGGCTTTCTTACAATGAGATAGCTCTCTTGCACTTACACTCATACATCGCATTGCTTGTTGTTTGGGCCCGATTTAATTATTTCATTACTTTGAATCCCCATTCGATAAAATGTACCCCCACTCCCATGGCATGTAATAATTTTTATCGCTTTTTATTTCTTTATTTGCTTAACTGTTTAGTTAGCTACTAACACAAGAATAAAATCAACCATTTCCAACAGATCAAAAATAATGACTCGAACCAACGTCGAGTATTTTCTCAATAAACAAATCAATCTGTTTCTTCCTCCCATTCTACTCCATTTCTTTCAAACCTTCATCAAATGCTTGATCCAACGTCAAGCCATTTGTCATAATAAAAACTCAAAAAATATTAATTCATATTTAAGACCTTTTCAATAAAGATGGAAATGGAGCGTGGTGGATACCATGCACTCCAGAGGGTAGGGTTCGAGATGGATGTCTCGCCTATCCTAACTCTCGCCATCATCCAAATTTATCTATTCTGTTTCTCTCAAACCTTCATTCAAACCTTTCTCTTAAACGTCCATCAAATGCTTGATTCAATGTCAAGCAATTTTCATAATAAAACTTAAAAATACTTAATTCCTATTTAACACTTTTTCATTAAAGATGGAAATGGAACGTGGTGGATACCACGCACTTCTGAGATTAAGATTCGAGGTGGATGCCTCGCATATCTTAGCTCTCGCCATCGTTTAAAATTTTCAATGCGGTTTCTTCAAACTCTTTCTCAATCAAACCTCAAAAACACTTAATTCTTACTAAACATTTTTGCAAATAAGATGGGAATGGAACATGGTGGATACCACGCACTCCTGAGACTAGGATTCGAGATGGATATCTCGCTCATCCAAGTTCTCGCCATTATTCAAAACACATCAAACCAATCAATTTTTTTTCTCTCCGTCGTGCGATTAACTCTTAAACCTTTTCACAAACGAAAGGTACTTTGTTTCAAAACAATGAAAGGCAATGTTTTTCCACCTGTTTTGGGTAGTCCAACAATGTTTTCATCGATTTGACACAAAGTAGCTTTCGCTAAAATCGACCAACAAACAAACATTTTTCTACCCAGAACTACGTAAGCCTTGATTTCTTTGTTGAGATACGTAGGAGCAGGATTTGTAAATCTTGCCAGGCCCACTAATAAAAAACTTAGGTTTAGTCCTTCGTCAAAAATCCAAAAATATTCTCCTCTCTTCTATTCTTTCTTTCCCACTTAATAACTTAAAGCCTAACATTTCAAACTAACACTAATGCGCACAACTGACCTAATGGTTCCCGTTGAGTACAACGGACGTGAGGGGTGCTAATACCTTTCCCTTGCGTAATCGACTCCCGAACCCTAATTTGGTTGCGACGACCAATATCATTGTCATTCTTTCTTGGGTTTTATCGATATTTCCCCTTTCCTTTTTAGGAATAAATAAAGTTCGGTGGCCACTTTGTTCAGTCCATCATTGCGAGCGTGCGATTGCGCTTCGCTTAAGTCGTGTTCTCATTTTTTTGAGGTACGACAGATGGCGACTCTGTTGGGGATACTGATACCTCATCCCTAAGTGAGTCAAACCTAGTTAGGACGTTTGTGTGCCTTTGCTTGTTTAACTGTGTGGCTTTTCCTTATTTATTGCTTTTATTATCTTTATTGTTATATTGATATATTTGTTGTATATTGGTTCCACTGTGTTGGGTACTTGATATTTGATTGCAAACCATGTGGGAAAGACTCTACACCCGAGTCTAGAGTGAAAAAACATAAGATAGGACGATGGTTGAGTAGTACAGACTCCCGAGGTGAATACTTCGTAAGAGTCGGTACGAGAACCTCACTTAGAGTATATCCTTTTGCAAATATTGTTGCCCGAGGTGTATACCTTGTAAGCTTCAATGTTTCAAAGGGGTCCATGACTATAAGAACCTTTAGAACATTGAACCTTTGGCCAACTAGAAATGATGATTGCGTAGTATGGATTCCCGAGGTGAATACTTCGTAAGAATCGATACGAGAACCTCGCTCAGAATAGATTCTCTAGACGGAGTTGACTATCGGAAAGTATTTTTCGTAAGCGTCAAACATTCTTTTGAATCCATGACTCTGAGTACCCTGTCTAGAACCGAGTTGATGGTTGCGTAGCGCAGACTCCCGAGGTGAATAACTTCGTAAGAGTCGGTACGAGAACCTCACCCATAATAGATTCCCTTGATGGAGTTGACGACCGGAAAGTATTTTCCGTAAGCGTCAAACATTCTTGTGAATCAATGACTTTGGGGATCCTTTGTAACAAAGCCCTAGATCATACCCGGTGAGAACCTATTCTTGGAAAGCAATCAGATTCATCAGTACCTCAGACTTTTAAACTCGTGAATTAAAAAAAACAAATATGCATGGCTTGCATTGCATTCATTCACATTCCATTGCATCTGCATCTCATTATAATGCATGTCATTTTCCAGACAAAATACAAAAAAAACTCATCCATCCTTTGTCCATGATTCAACAAAATGATTCCCGACACGCGTTTAGAACAAGGAACCATGTCTCAAGAGATGATGGACGAGCTAAGGAAAGGTCAAGAAGCATTGAAGGAGGAACTCAATCTTTTGAAGAGCCAAGTGGGATGGGTCGTGGAAACCCTGCAATCTTTATTGAGAAAAGAGGGCCATCCCATACCCATTGCTACAACAGAGGGAGCTACTACTCCATATCCATCTGGTGTTACCCCAAGTCAAGGGAAATTATATATGGCAACTCCTCACCTACTAGCGTATGGACCTCCCTTAGGATGTCATCATCAACATCCTCTGACTATTCCTCCTCAAAATCACCGAAGTCATGTTCAAAGCAAAAATCAGAATCAGAACAAGGGGAACAAAAATCACAACAACCCAATTCCGGTGCCATATAACAAGCTCTACCCACAACTGATCTAGAATGCTTTGGTGACCCCTCGAGCTCTCACACCTGCGTCACCATATCTGCCATGGTACAATCTAAATACAACATGTGAATTCCATAAAGGGGCAGTGGGACATGATCTAGATTCTTGCTTAGCGCTGAAAGCCTTGGTACGAGAGCTGATTAACAAAAAGAGCTTAGTCTTTGAAGAAGATCACCCGAAGGTCAAGTGTGAATACCATATTGGAACAATAGGGCACTCCATCGAGGAATGCAAGAGTTTTAAGTTCAAGCTGCAAAGATTGATTGACATTAGGTCACCAACACTCAAGGAGGGAAGCTCAGGTACATACATCTTGATTTCTGGGCCAAGTAGCGAGAAAGGTAAAGGACCTCATAAACCCCTCAAGGTTTTGTACCACAAGGAAGAAGTCATGGAGATGGCTAATGAGATATCATCGTTTCCCGATAAGAGAATTGAGATATCACCTTGGATTTCTAATGTCACGACCCATGGCAACGGAAGCAAAGGAGAGGTGAGTAGTGGATCCAAGAGGGTTGCATCCAACGATCAGATTGAAGGAAAAGAATTTGAAGATCGTCGTGCCAATATCAAAAAGTTTGTTGATCCTAACCTTCAAGTGGCTGAAAATGAGTAGTTAGCAATGCCCGAAGTGCCGTACCAGCAAACGCTACCTTTTGGTCTTCATTACAAAGAATCCTGGTTTGCTCTTCATCCAAATCAACAAGCCCAAGGCCCGAGATATCGAAATCAACATAGGCCTCAAAATAACTTGGAAAGAAGAAATGATCCTCGTCATCCAATCCTCATGACATATAGCCAACTCCTACAACCTCTGATTCAAAACTCGTTGGTGGTTCCCAAGTCTCTTAAGCCAGTTCCACAACCTTACCCACCCAGGTATGACCCAAATGTGAAATGTGGATATCATGCCGGATCAGAAGGGCACTCAACTGAAGACTGCAATGCTTTCAAAGCCAAAGTACAACAGTCGATTTACAACAGGTACATAGCCTTTCGAGAAGTAAGCTTGGTGGTAAACGTTAACCCATCGGCCGGATAAGTGCGAAGGTCTCAAGGGGTGTCCCCATAGGTTAATGGATCAAGTTTGAAGAAGTCATTCCCTAAAGCTGGCAATCATTTGGTTGTTTCAGCATTTCTTTTGTAGTTTCCTCGCATGTTGATTGTTAATTGCTTTTAAGCATCGTTGTTTTCTTTGAATTGGTAAGATTAATGAAATGTTTATGCATCTTTTGAATTGATCCATTCGTATTCACTCGTTTTTCATTCATGTTAAAAACAAAAATACTCCTCTTATTCACTTTTGTTTATCAAACCATTGTGTTAACAAAGATTGGAAGGAGGATGATGAAAACGAAACACCTGAAATTGTTGTGGTATGCTTTTGAGTAAAACCTTGTCGATGATGTAAGGCATTGTTTCAAATCCCCAAACACTGAAGTGATAAGGAGTTAATCCCTAGACAACCACTTTGAGCCTAGAAGTTGGTGTTTATTTCGGATCTAAAACCCTTAATCTTAACCTGGGGCAGGGTAGTTGTGTTCAGATAGTTTGACCGTGCATTCGATCTTTAAAAAAAAAAACTGTCCATATGTACGCCCTCCAATTAGGTTCAACCACATGTTATCCTTCGCGCATATGTTGAGGTGTCGAAGAAGTTGAGAAAAGCTAAAATTAGTGTTGGTTGATCCTCATCCACCAATAACCTGGTAGTCAACACGTAAAAAAATAGAAAAAATTCCGCTAAGTCAAACACCACAAAATGACTTAGGCAAAAGTCAGGGCATCCCGATGGACCGAAAGCTTCAAAGAAGCGGTCCAGGAAAAATTAGGGATAAAGAAAATCAATCAAAAGAGGTCACTAAATCCTCAACAAAAACAAAATAAGGTGACTTCCATTTCAAGAAAATCTCACCTTGAACCCTCATTTTCACTTTCGCACCTTCGAAGTCGAATGCATGTATTGAATTAACTGAACATAGGAACTGGAGATCATCAAGAAGAAGGGGTGGGTAAAAATAAATTTTGATCCTTATATCCTTTTGTTTCAAAAAACCGTGAACGAGACCACGTTACAATCCTTAAAAGACCTAATTGAGGCAGAGTTTATTCTGAAAGCATACTACAACAATGTTGTGTTAACCTGACTCCAAATGATTTTTGTTAACCATTTGATGGCACATACTTGCATGTTGTGAATGACTTGATCATCATTGTGTTCTTATCAATGACTCGTTCACTGTATTTCACCCGTTCATATCAATAAACTCTTATTTCAAATTTTTGCATAAGCACTGCATTAAAATTACCATTTTTGAATGCACAATCTTATTTGCGAGTCAACACTTAGCATTAAAGAAATTCCAACAATATACAATTGAGGAATTTGATAAGGTGAAAGAAGTCCAGTCATGGGAAAATCACTTTGAGTATCATTCAATCCGATCCAATCACTCTAAGGTTCACTTAGCAAAAAGTGATTTGCTTCAAGACTCAGACCGAGGCAAGCCACCTCAGAAGCTCATTGAGTCCAACTATCCAAAGACAGTCAATCAGAAGTCTACCATTCCAGGTTTTGGTGAATTAGGGTCAGGTCACTGCGGTATGCAAACATTGGGGCAAGCCATCTCGAGATCGTCTCATGTCGAGCTGTTTCAAACTCACTTTCAAGGTGAACATTTTCAAGGACCCAACATACTAGGGCAAGATGAGCCACAGAGGGGCAAACCCCTTCATATTTTCAAATTACTCAAACAAATTCTGCCATACGTCAACAACTATTGATTTTGAGACGAGTGCCCGAAAGTTATGCTAGCACGATTCATTAATCCTCCGAAAGGATCCATTTGGCTAAGTTGTGGTCGTCAAGATTGATAGAATTCTCCTTTGACAATATCTATCACATATATTTGGTTGAGTTCTTGGTGTTGAGGAATCATGATCTCCATAAGAAGCCTCTACAACTCTCGGTCCACTCAAGTGTCATCATTTTCATATCATGCATAAAAATAAATTCAAATCATGCATAGCCAAAATGTACTTCATGCTCGGTTTGCATTCATTCAGGTCTCGTTGTTGATCCCATATCCTTTGACCTCTAATTCCAGTTTGTCTTTGGTGCCATTAAAACCATCATCCGGGTTTCGCAATCATTTTCAAGACCAACCCAGTTGGCACTTATTAGAAAATTTTCCATTAGGCTCAATTCCTTTTTGGATTATCCGATGAATTTCCGGATTACTCCTTGGTTTATTGATGTATTTCCATAACTTGTCTGATGTGTTTCCAGATGTTTCCTCACCTATCTGATGTATGCTCAAATATGTTTGGCTTGTATTCTGATGTATTTCCAGAATTTCCTCGGCGTATTATCGGATATGTCTGTATTCTGTTGTATCTCCAGAATATCACTTGTAATTCTGATGCATTTCCAGAATTTGTTTCTTTTACTCTCGATTAATTCCCGAACATGTCATTTTTGTTTTGCCACACTTCCAGAACCCTTATGCCATTCCCTAGCACTATTTTAAGGCTCATTGGTGTCTCATAAAATTCAGTTGTCACTAGCATTATTCCAAGCTCAGTTGTTACTAGAACTCATTTTAAACCCAATTGTCGTTGGCATCACTGTCAGTCTGTTTGTAAATACATTTGTGATTGATATCTGAAGTTTGGTTGTCGCCAACATCATTTCAAGTCCAGTTGTTGCTGGCAAACTCCGTTGTAGCCGATAATTGTTTACTAATGACTTTCATCAAGTCCAATTGTTATTGGCACGTACAGAGAGTTTGAGTACCCTGTCTTTCCTGATGGTTCCGTGAAAGTCATGTATGAGTCATCATCTTGAGGAGTTCCCAGAAGCTTGGAGGTTTTTTCGTGTTAGAAAACTCCAATGATGTTGGTTTTGTTTGATTTCTCTGTAAAGAATCATCGTAGCCTTTTGCGTGGATGATCTACTTATAAGAAGACTCCCGTTTATCTTTGTTTTGCATAAATTCCCTGTTAGGAATCTCCAAAATATTTGATTGGATGAATTTCTTGTGAGAAATCTCCAGAACTATCAGATGTATTTTAAAGTGTCAGGTCATGTATGAACCTATTGATGAAACTTGCCTTGTATGTTTTCCAATATTCTCAGGTCATGTATGAACCTATTGATAAAACTCCCTTTGATTTTTCCCAAGTAATGTCAGGTCATGTATGAACCTGCTATTGAAAACTCTTTGAATAGTCAAGTGTTGTCAGGTCATGTATGAACCTGCTGTTGAAAACTCTTTGAATAGTCAAGTGTTGTCAGGTCATGTATGAACCTGCTGTTGAAAACTCTTTGAATAGTCAAGTGTTGTCAGGTCATGTATGAACTTGCTGTTGAAAATTCTTTGAATAGTCAAGTGTTGTCAGGTCATGTATGAACCTGTTGTTGAAAATTCTCTGAATGTTCCTGTTTTGTCAGGTCATGTATGAACCTGTTGTTGAGCCTTTATTCCAGTATTACCAGGTCATGTCTGAACATGTTTTGAAGAATCTTTCTCTATGATTATTTTAGTGTTGTCAGGTCATGTATGAACTTGTTGATATAATCTCTTTGATTTTTCTATTTGTTGTCAAGTCATGTTTGAACTTGCTGTCAGAACCGTTCTTAGTATTCCCCAGCATTGTCAGGTCATGTATGAACCCGTTGCTGTTGAGTCTTTATTCCAGTATTACCAGGTCATGTCTAAACCTGTTTTGAAGAATCTTTTTCTTTGATTATTCCAGTGTTGTCAGGTCATGTATGAACCTGTTGCTGAACCTTTTGTTCCAATGTTGTCAAGTCATGTATGAACTTGTTGTGGAAATTTTCTCAAAATATTCAAGTTGTTAGTAAGTCATGTGTCAACTTACTGTCAAAATATCTGGTGTTCTAAGTGTCGTTTGTCAACTTTCACTTCGAGTACTCCCCAGTGTGTGTCTGACTCTCCAGCAGGATTGTTATCCCTAACGAGTTGGTTGTACATTGTTTTTCTATTTCCCTATGGGCCATCAGAGTTCCCCACAGATTGGTTTGTCTGTTATAACATCTCCTGTTAAAGGTTCACCATATCCCTAACAGATAAATTCAGAAATAAAAGTCTTTCACCCATGCATATCATATCATAGCATTTGCATTTTTCAGGATCAAAATCCGGGTCTCCATGGTATTTAACCATCCTCCACTGTGATCCGATGAAAAAGTGTTGTTTTATTTTTCTCTGGTGGAGGATGTTTAAATAGGGGCAACTGTCATACCTTGATTTTGGCCCTGAAATTTTTTCTCCATCACTCATTCATTTTCTTTTCTCCTCATGACCATTTCATCTGATCATGAATCTATCCACCGACTTGTTTTCTTTAGACTTGTCATCATCTGCTATTCGATAAATCTTTGGGCCTTGCCATTTGTTTTGGGTGTAAGGTAATTAGCTCCCTTAGTCAAGAAGGACTTGGAGCACATTATCATTCGATAAGAATCAGATGGAATCTCATGACTTTTATTCTCATGTATACAATTCAATCCATGTTTTGTCTCCCTCATAAGACACCATTTACCCATTGTTCAAGTTTGTTAATTATGTGGTCGTTCACATTCCTTTGTCCTGTTCCTGATCGTGGCTCACTTCTAATGAATTCCTATACCAAATACAAACATTACATTCATTCAATCATTCATATTCATTTTTCATTTATTCAATATTCAGAAATTCCATCCATATTTCTCCATTCATATTCATTTTTCCGTTTATTCAAGATTAGAAAATTCTTTACATATTCCGTCTTTCATATTCATATTTTCTATTTCACATTTTTTCGTTTTTTCACATCCAAAATTTGCATTCATGTTTCTTCATTCGTATTGGAAAATTTTCCATTCATATTCAAAAAAAGTTACACACTCATTCATATTTCAATTACGTCATTCGTTCATTTACATGCATGATCTTAAAGTATCTTACATGAATGTTTGGAAGCTAAGACTCAAGGAACTTTTTGATAGTATTCCTACCTTGGACGAACTGGAAGGGTTACAGCAAGTTATGGGACATCTTTCCAACCTTTTGGACACTGCTTTAAAATTTTCGTTGAGTTCCTCATCAAGACCCCCACAAATGTTTTCACCACTTCAAAAAATCTTGTGGACCCTGAATACATGGACTTCAATGTATGCAGTGAATATGAAAATTGCAAGTTTTATTCTCGAGATTTGGTTTAACTGGCACGAGTCTTTGTGGGCATGCTTTCCTAACTTTGTTAAGAATTTCTCCAATATTGAAGGTTTTGATAACAACAGTATTTCACTACCCCACATGCTCATTCAGCCTGTGTGTGCTTCAACTGTGTTACAGATCACGAAAAAGCTCACATGCTATCAAGGAGTCTTGGGTACAATGTCTCAAGTGTAGAGTGTCCTTGTCCAATTTGTGGAATTGCTATCATCATGGGGAATATTTTCCTAAATTTCTTATGTCTGGCGCTAGTGCCAGTAGTGGTTGGTACTGGTTTTGAAATGGGGAGGGTTAGTTGGAAGTTAAAGTCTTTCGATAGTTAGTCGCATTGGTTACATGTCACTGTATGGATATAACTTGAATGAATTTATTGTTGCACTGCCGCAGGTGACGAAAGGTTTGCTGCATACAAGTTCCGCAGGTTTTGCTGCCGTTGTTGGCCTGCTGCATACGGCACTGCCGAGCTCGTTTGTGACAGTAGAGTTTGATGACTGCAGGATAATTCAATATTTAATATCAGGTTGCCAGTTCTGTTATAGGGTGTTAACACATGACCTGCTTGTTGGATGGAAATGGATTGTGTTGGCTAGGCTACAAACTAAGATTGGCTTTTGCAGGTGGATGTTATCTTGTCACGCATATTGCAGGCTGAATGGTTTGGTCCCGTCGTAACCGCTATGATGTTATGTAGTGGCCTAACACAACATCGTTAGCAAATGTTTCCTTCAGTTTCCCACTGTTTGGTAGTGGATAATGGTACCATCATTCAGCATGATAATAATAAGTACCATAAGGGGCGGAAAGTCGAACTTTCGTATCAGAGCCAGCAACATGAAACCAAGCACAATACAGAGTGTAATTGAGACTGCATAAGTCACATAATTCTTTATTCTTTGAAAAACAACACTTATGATAACCCTAAGGCCAGGTTCGGGTCAAATAATATCTGATGCACTTCGAGATGCATCAGTAGCATCTGCAATAACTGACAATGTCAGCCTTCTTAAGAGCAGGTTTATCATTCACTCCATCACCGGTCATTCCGCAAATATGTTTCCTAGTCTGCAAGCATTTCACAATCTCGTACTTGTGCTCAAGAAATACCCCAGCAAATCCATCAGCCTTCTCGATCTGCTCATCTACTGGAAGAGCTGTAACAGCAACACCCTTTTCTGCTTTGACAGAGTAATGACGAAGATGGATACATGTTTGTTTCAATCCCTAGTTTCCGACCAGTTTTCTTGGTTTTTAAATTCTTTGCTTACATCACTATGCAACACATGAGTTACATCACACGTGAGCATGGTAGTTTCATCTGCATCCTGTCTTACTTGGTTCAATTTCCACGAAAAATGCTCTAAATTTGTGACACCAACAACATGCGGGAACCTCTTTACAGTTGCTTTTCAAAACCATTCAGCACCATGCAGATCGTTTGGTTTGCACTTGCAGGTGTGGTGCAGAATTGGACATGGCCTTTGAATCGGTTCCATCGTTTGAAGTATTTTTGGAGAACGAAAGTCCCGACATTGTTGGAATAGGCGTACTTGGACGAGGAGGGCTTGGTCTTCTAGAGAAAGGGGATGTGGATCTAGAGCTTACTCTCGATGGTGCAATCACCAGTTTTGGAGTTGTTCTTTCTTGATAGCTTGAGAATATGTCTGATGTTGATATTGAATGGTAGAATCCACCAATTCATCAAGTGGCGTCCTTGGCTTCCAACCAAGCTGCTTAGTGATAATTGTATGTCATGGATGCGCCTATCACTGTCATCATATCCTTTTCCATTGAAATCCTCTGAAGTCACATCCAGAGTTGATAGACTAGAGGCAGCAGCTGAATAATTGTTTGATGGACTTTGTGAAGTTGGTAAACCTTTGGCTGCTAAAGAGTTGTTCCTTACATGGGTCAGCAGCAAACATAATTGTCGGCATATTTGATAACCTTGCAGTAGCACCAACCTGCATGTTTTGTCTCCAAACAAGCAAAATAAAAGTGCGCATCAGTCCGATAACAACCTCAAACCGTGCCAAGGCTGCGGCGACATAAACACCCAAAATCAGTAATTCCAAAATGCAAACTTTTCAGCTGAGTAACTTACAATGGTGAATTTTTTTACCATCGGTGAAGTTTAGAAATGAAGAGAATTGAGAGAGGGACCACTAGTTTGAGTAAAGACAAAACCTCCAGCATCCTCCGTACGAGATCCTCCACTGCACATCAGAGGAAAGAGATTAGTAGCATATAAAAGAAGGACCACTATTCACAAAACCCTAGAATTTTTGCGGCTACAGTTCAAAAAACCCTAGAGGAATTTAATTCGACGGCAAGGAGGAAAAAACGAAAAACCTAACGAAGACTAAGAGGGAGAGAAGTCTAAGAACACTAGACCTTTTTACCGCCGTTGGACAAAGCTCACATTGGAGGCGAAGGGGGAGTGTGAACCGACCAACAAGAGAGCATTTGGAAGAAAGATTCAGGCGCTACTTTCTCAATCGCAGTTTGGTTTCGTTTGGGACAGGTAAATCACCTTCTCGAACCATTGCTTTTGATTTCCTCTCGATCTCGACCGGTAATGTTCTTCTTGACCATGGAGTAGGGTTTTATGTTGATTGCTCAATTTTATATTTGGATTGTTATCCATCTTCATGGGATTCGCGACGGTCTTGAGTTGCTTATTGTTCGTTAATGGACGACTTTCCCTTTTGTGAAGTTAGGTCTCTCGTGAGGGAGGGAGATGAGTTTTGTTGGGTTTTATTGATTTTTGCTCTTGTTTCAAGTTTTATGACTGTTTTTTTTATTGTTTTCTTCCGTTGGAATCATTTTGCTTTAACCAAGGTGTTGACCATTCATTCCAATCGTTTCTCATTAACAGCTAGTAACTAGCCATAAATGCCAGCAACTCTCTTGATTCTAACCCCACAGCCATGCGGCTAGGGTTTTCTTTTGGATTCTTTAGGGATTCGGCGCTTGGGCCAGCCTAGAAACGGATCTTCACCGACCCAAGCCCATGCGGTGCAAGGGTGTTGTGGGCTTTTTTCTAAAGCCAAAATCCAATGGACCATATATTTTTTTTTTAGTGTTTTTTCGGTTAATTGGTTTACACCCTCATTTTGGTATTTGTTGGTCCTAAGCATAGCAGCAGGAAACTCGTGGTCGGGTGGAGATGGAGATAGCTCATCTCCCTCTTTGTCCTGGATTCGATACCCGTGGTGTCATATTTGGTTTTGCAGCATTTTAATTTTTATTTCACATTTCCTTTTAATCCCCTCATTATTCCTAATGTTTATTACCCCTTTTATTTTAATTTTATTTATTTTAATTGTTAAACATCGATTTTAATTTATGGATTCAACAATTTCCTTGTTGTTTATCCATGATTATTTTTATCGATACATCGATAGTATTTCGCCGCGTTTTGATTAATCACATATGACATTTCGATTTTGTTAATATGTGCAAACCGGCTTTGAGCACATTATTTAGGTTGTGTGTCCCTCAATTTCCATCAGTGCAAATCCCGATTTTACTCCTTTTGATTTAATTTTTGATTATCTTATAAATATAACTTGTGTTATTTATTTTCTTCACATGGCTTACTCTTGGGCCTTCTTACAATGAGATAGCTCTCTTGCACTTACACTCATACATCGCATTGCTTGTTGTTTGGGCCCGATTTAATTATTTCTTTACTTTGAATCCCCATTCGATAAAATGTACCCCCACTACCATGACATGTAATAATTTTTATCGCTTTTTATTTCTTTATTTGCTTGACTGTTTAGTTAGCTACTAACACAAGAATAAAATCAACCATTTCCAACAGATCAAAAATAATGACTCGATCCAACGTCGAGTATTTTCTCAATAAACAAATCAATCTGTTTCTTCCTCCCATTCTACTCCATTCCTTTCAAACCTTCATCAAATGCTTGATCCAACATCAAGCCATTTGTCATAATAAAAACTCAAAAAATATTAATTCATATTTAAGACCTTTTCAATAAAGATGGAAATGGAACGTGGTGGATACCACGCACTCCTGAGGCTAGGGTTCGAGATGGATGTCTCGCCTATCCTAACTCTCGCCATCATCCAAATTTATCTATTCTGTTTCTCTCAAACCTTCATTCAAACCTTTCTCCTAAACGTCCATCAAATGCTTGATCCATTGTCAAGCTATTTTCATAATAAAACTCAAAAATACTTAATTCCTATTTAACACTTTTTCAATAAAGATGGAAATGGACCGTGGTGGATACCACGCACTCCTGAGATTAAGATTCGAGGTGGATGCCTCGCCTATCTTAGCTCTCGCCATCGTTTAAAATTGTCAATGCGGTTTCTTCAAACTCTTTCTCAATCAAACCTCAAAAACACTTAATTATTATTAAACATTTTTGCAAATAAGATGGGAATGGAATGTGGTGGATACCATGCACTCCTGAGACTAGGATTCGAGATGGATATCTCGCTCATCCAAGTTCTCGCCATTATTCAAAACATATCAAACCAATCAACTTCTTTTCTCGCCGCCGTGCGATTGACTCTTAAACCTTTTCACAAACGAAAGGTACTTTGTTCAAAACAATGCAAGGCAATGTTTTTCCACCTGTTTTGGATAGTCCAACAATGTTTTCGTCGATTTGACACAAAGTAGCTTTCGCTAAAATCGACCAACAAACAAACATTTTTCTACCCAGAACTACGTAAGCCTTGATTTCTCTGTTGAGATACGTAGGAGCAGGATTTGTAAATCTTGTCAGACCCACTAATAAAAAACTTAGGTTTAGTCCTTCGTCAAAAATCCAAAAATATTATCCTCTCTTCTATTCTTTCTTTCCCACCTAATAACTTAAAGCCTAACATTTCAAACTAACACTAATACGCACAACTGACCTAATGGTTCCCGTTGAGCACAACGGACGTGAGGGGCGCTAATACCTTCCCCTTGCATAATCGACTCCCGAACCCTGATTTGGTTGCGACGACCAATATCATTGTCTTTCTTTCTTGGGTTTTATCGATATTTCCCCTTTCCTTTTTAAGAATAAATAAAGTTCGGTGGCCACTCTGTTCAGTCCATCATTGCGAGCGTGCGATTGCGCTTCGCTTAAGTCGTGTTCTCATTTTTCTGAGGTATGACAAGTATTAGTTGAATTCAGCCAGATATCTTTCCATTCATCCCTTTGACGCCAAGCTCTGTCTAATTCATCTTTATGTGCTTAGAGGCTCGAACAAGTGACCCTAAGGTTAGCATAAGCTTGCTCCTTTTTATCCTATTTCACTCTAGTCATTTCCTTGCTCCTCTTGAGTTGTTCTAGTGATAGATTAAGGTTTATGTTCAACTTATTTTTCTCACATGTAGTCTGGTAAAACTTCTCTTCTAATTCCTCATTTTTTTCCTTAGTTGAAGGATGGTGGCGTTGAGGCTGTTTCCCTCCTCCACAAAGATCATGGTTGGCACCGGAGCTCTTGGTTCAAAAGGGCTATATAGGACAAATGGTAACTTTATTATGCTTACCATTTCCCTCATCCATTAAGCATAGGGTATAGTAGACTCCTCCCTGGGTCTTTTTAGGCTTCCTTTTTCCTTATTGAGATGCCCCTAAGCATGAATGATCTTCAAGACAACAAGATTGTTCATGGTTGCATCTTCTAATATAAAACCCTCCAATAATTTATCCTCAGGATTATAAGCCAAGGGATGTCCCAATTGTCTCATAGCTAATATAAGATTGTAAGTTATGCATCCTATTGATCCTATGAGGGGCACATTGGGAAAGTTCTCATACTTAAGATCATGTCCTTGCAGTTAAGGATTTGAGGGAACCATAGAATGTCTTTATCAGTGAGTGAGACCAGGTATTGGGCCCACTTGTGTCCACTCATTCTTTCAACGGTAGTTGTATTCCTTGCTAGATGAGAGATAAGCCATTTGTAGAGTAAGAGAACACATCATAACATCATACCTCCTTTTTTGTATTCCTTTGAAGGAGAGTATGAGAGACATCTGCAAGGAGAGTGGGTATAAGATTTTCATCCCAACATTTACAGCTAAAAACTTATTTATGGCTGCATAGTCCACAAAGTCATTTTCAGTAGGAAAAAGTACTAGTCTGAAGGTGAGGAGGATTATGATATTATCCAAGGCATCCCATTTTAAAGAAGTTGCAAATTCAGGAGTTTTTTTCTCTAGATACTCCCTTGGGAATCCTTTGAAGTTCCCACAACCCCTTAAGTTGGCTTGTAAGTCAGTGCCATGGATGTTAAGGTGATAAGCCATTTCTTCCACTATAGAGTGATACCCTATCATTTTTAAGGGATCTTTTGTGGGTTTAAGAATCTCTAGGATTTTGTTAAACTCTTCAAGAGTTGGAGCCAACTGGAAATCCTGACATTGAAAACACCTTAGTGTAGAGTTAAAGAATTGTGCTAGAGCAGTCAAGACTTCCTTTTGTACATGGATATTCAAAAAGGTCCAAGATACTTCCATATTTGTGATTCAAAGAGTTCCTCCTACTTTTTCTGAAGCTCATGGCATAGGTCTTCGGGTTATCTGTTTTAGATTCCCTTAACTTAATCTGAAGGATTTTCCTTTTACCGAATTCCATCTTATTTAGAGTGCTTTGCAATGGATGATTAAGATTCCTGGAATGATTGAATGCATAAAAAATGATTTTAATAAGAATGATGATATGAATATTTTGAGGTTTTTTAAGGATATGTAAGGGTAATATGCAGGCATGACTTAGTTGAGGGGGTCTCCTTATGATAGGCTAGTTATAGGTTTTAGACTACCCAACCCCCTTTGTTGTAGTATCTAGATTTTAGGATATTAGCCATAGAGACATGGATCATACCCTTGTTTTACCATGAGAAGGAGCAAGCATTCTTACGGTAATCCTTCGAGATAAGTCTCATCTAGACAGGACCCTAGTAACAACCCTTGGGGGTTGATAACATAATGTCATCATGAATGTAATGGATTCTAGATAATGGTTCCCAGAGTCATAGACCATGTCCAAGTCAGCAACTTTTTTAGGGGCTAGCCCTACTATGGAGATTTTTTTGGGGGTTTATTCTGAGTGCAGCTTCCATATATCTTTGAGATGTGGCATCTCATAGAAAACACTTCAGTTCTACTTCTTAACTTAGGGTTTCTCTCAAGTCTGAGTTTTCAGCTTCTCACACATTATCAATCCTCACCAATGATATGACAGTATAAGAATATAATAAAATATAAAATATAAAAAAGGAAAAGAAAATAAATAAATAAGAAGCAGCAAGATAAATAAATAAAAGTAGATAAATCAAGATAACATACAAAACCTTAAATCTAGAGGTTAAGATGAACTCTCTTTAGGGAGGTATGAATATGCTCCCCAACAGAGTCGCCAACTGTCGTGACTGGAAAATTATAGAGTCGCCATCATTCTTTATTCGTTCATAAGGAACAGGGAAACAATGATAAAACCTATAAGCTAAGGGGAAAGACTAAGATTTCGGAGTTGGTTAAGCAAGGGGGAGGTATTAGGCACCCCTCACCTCCATTATACTCAATGGGATCCTCCTTTAAATCTAGGATTAGTATGTGTTTGTCTAAGGGAAGTTTGCTTATGTTATCTATTATTGCTTAATTTTTTATTTGCAAAGAAATATTTTATTATTAAGAGAAAAGTGTTTAATTAAGAAAGGAGGACAAAGAAAATGTTTATTTTGTTATTGTAATCGCTAGAGTGCTACAACTATATGTCTACGTACCCTCACGTTTAATGAAAGATCAGAGCACCGTAGTTCTTCTAAAAAAGGTTTGTTTGGTGTTTTATTTTAGATCTTGAAAGTTCTCAACACACCTGGGACGGAGAGATGTTGGATTTGAAAAATGCCTCAATGCAGAAGGGCATGGGTCTTAAAGTTTGAATGTGAGGAGTTGATTTGAGTTGACTTGTTAATTGCAAAGTGTTATGGTTAATTTAATTTAGAAATTAAATTAGATGTCATATGTACATAATTATTTTTAAAATTGAGAAAATATTGAATATAACTAATTAGTAAAAGAAAGATTAATATTTTTTTCTCAATTAAACTTTAAAAGTCATTATCTTAATCTTAATTATATCTAAATATTAGTCCTAATATTAATCATAAAAATTATCATAGTAAAAACCCTAATTATAATAAAAATATGTCTTTTTGTATTTTTTTTTTCATTTTGATTGATTATAATAAAATAAACTTTAATTAATAAAAAAAATTTAACTTAATTAATACAATCACTAATATTTACCCTAATAAAAATTAACCCAACAATAACTTTATTAAGAAAACAAAAATAAAGAACTTAAATAAATCAATTAAATAAATAAAAACGCATATCGGCGTATATATAACTATACTAGCAATGGGCTGCTCATTGGGGGGGGGGGGGGGGGGGGGGGCACGTGTTGGTGACGTAGGCGCTGAGGGATGGGGTATAACACCCTAATCCCTTCAAAAATGGATCATTTTTTATCCTTATTTCTCTCTCTCTCTCTCTCTCTCTCTCTCTCTCTCTCTCTCTCTCTATATATATATATATATATATATATATATATATATATATATATATATATATATATATATATATATATATATATATATATAGAGAGAGAGAGAGAGAGAGAGAGAGAGAGAGATTAATTACTATGCACTGTCAGTGTAAAAAGTTTTACACAATCGATTCATCACCATCACCCGTTTGCATTACTTTATAGATTTTTAAAATAAAAGTCAAACTTGTTTCAACATCCAACGACTATGATTAACTGATGGTGTAAAATCTTTTTACACTGTCTATATATATATATATATATATATATATATATATATATATATATATATATATATATATATATATATATATATATATATATATATATATATATATATATATATTCTCTCTCAGCCTCCCTCTCAACCTCTAACTCCGGCCACCCTTCAACACCCTTTCAGGGTTTTGCATAAGCAATTAGCATTTATGTTCTTTTTCTTTTTTTCCCTTCTCAATCCCGTTTTAGGTTTAGCTATTTATAGAATTAGAATTAGGTTGAGGTAATTAATCTGATTTGTTGTAATAGGAAATGTTCAATTTGATCAATTAATAAAAAATTTAGGATTTTCAATTTGTAAACGTAACAATTTTATGTAAATTATTGTCTCTGAATTCCTTTGTAAACTTGTTCTTTGATGTATATGTAATTTAAAAATGGAAAGATTTGATTTGAGTTTTGTAGCGGGGTATTCGTTACCTTGTGGTTTATTGACTAAACCAAAGTAAACATACAATTGGAGTCGCCACTGCACTTTTATTTGTCCAAAGAAAATGCTAAAAAGTGAACAAAAGCATACAAAGATAAGAGGAGAAATAAAATCCTTGGAGTTCCTTTTCTTGAAATCATAGAGATGATTCAAGATGCTCTTTTCCTTTGGACTTAGCAAACAACAAGCAATCACACAATTTAGATTCAAGCTCCTAGGATCTCCATTTGGCTTGTCTCTCTTAACTTGGCTACTCATGAGAATGGTCCTTCTTACTACCTCAAGATGGAATCCCTATCACACAAAAGCAAACATCAAAAAGTTCACAACACAATAAGAGGAATGAACAAAGAATAAGTTTAGATTAGGAAGTCCTTTGAAGTCAACTTTGAAATTTAGCATTCTAAAGGCATGAGGCCTAGTTTCTCTTCAACAAATTTAGCATTCTAAAGGCATGAGGCCTAGTTGCTCTTGAACTCCTTTAAGCATAGGTAAGGTCCTAATTCTAAGTCCTTTCTCCTTTTGCATTGGATTCACAAAACAAAAGCACAACCAACACAAAGCAACAATATATTTATATACAATAATGAGCTCAAATGAGCAAAGGGAAAATGACATAAACATAAAATATGTGCTCAAGTAAGCAAAGTGAAAAGGCAATATGAATAAATGAGCAAGAAGTAAATTGCATTAAAGTAAATTGCAAGAAATTAAATGCTCAAATTAAAGTTAGTAATTAATGGTTATGTTAGTTCGTCATGAGACAATTTAGCGCTATGTTAAACAATCGTAAGTGGACTAATATAGTGGTCACACCTATCTGAGGCCGGTCAATAAAACTATAGGCAAATAAACACAAGTTAGACATCATGACTAGTAAGCCAAGCTCCTACAACTTGCCATTCCAAAAGAAAAGAGGAAAGCCTTGTATGGACTTTAGGTTTTTTGCTTGACCAAGAAGCAACCTATCTCAGACACAAAGCAACTCACTTGATCTTGGATCAAGTTGAGTTTGATTTGGATCAAATAAGGTTAAGCCTCTCATATGTCAAGACTAACCACAAGTCATTAACTCATAGGCCAAAAATAAAAAAAATAAAATGAGATGAAGATGAAATGAAGTGGAAAGAGAAATAAAGTGTCAAACACAATTGGTCAAAAATGAATCAAATCATCATCAACCAATGCTAAACAGAAGAGAAATGAAGATTAGAAGTCAACAAGTCAAACATATTTTTTTGGTCTTTTTTGAATTAGAAATAAATGCAAAAATAAAATAAACAAAATATGGTCAAACCTCAAATTCAATTCAAATCAACTTCAACAAGTCCAATTAAATTCTCATAGGTCTAACATGGTCAAACAAGGTTTGACAGAAAATTTCAACAATTTTTGAAATCAGAAACTATTTTAAAACAATTAAAAACAATGAAAAATAACACAAATGAATTAAAATCTCAAATAAATATCAAATCAATTAAAAAATTGATGAGACTATTTTTCATTGACTTTATCATGATCCATATGTGTTAAGAATTTTTTTTTGGATTTTTCAGATATCAAAAAGTATTTAAAATGAATTAAAAACCAAATAATTCACAAAAAAATATTAAATGAAGTCACAAAAACAATTTAAAATCAAAATATGAAACTAGATTTTTCAAGAAAATTTTTGGCATTGGTCTCATATTTTTGTGACTTCAAATAAAATATTTATGAATTTTTGAAAATAAAAGGAATTATCTGAAAATAAAAGAAAATAAGGAAAATATCAAAAATGCGCTGCCATTGGATCTTTTCATTAATTGACGTGGCACATATCCTAAGGCTCAGAGGCGCGGACATACCATGATCCTTGGTCAAGCGTGCAACATTTTGATTTAAAATAAGTCAACCAAATGCAAGGCCACGATTATAACATTTAAATGAGATCCAAAGGTTCAGATGCTCCCACGTGGGGATGGTGGTAGAAACCACCATCTTCTCCGGCCAGGCAACTAATTCCGGCCACCACGCGCAGGGATTTCAACCTTAATGAAAATGAAAAAGCAAGGTATCAAAATGAAGCTGGGGTGATGTACATCACCCCTGTAACGATGGATTCTCCTCAAAGTTTCTATTTAATGAGAAATCTGAGCTTGAAGATCATGGTACACAAACTGAAATGGCACGATTTATGAAATTAAGACCACCATTGGCCTGCCTCTTGCATGAGGACTTCAGAAAACAACAAAAACCAAAGCAATTCACATTGTATAGCAAGATCTAAATCAAGAAAAATTGAGGTTCTACCTCTGAAATGCAGGCTCAAACATCACAAATTCTCCAAGCTTTTGATCCAATCATGCTCTGGAAGTGTGGTGATGATGCAAGGCTAAGGGTTAAGACTTGAAGATCAACTAATGATGTTGAAATTCAAGCTTGAATTTGAAAATGAAAACTAAAATTCCTTTGAGTGAGGGTGTGGTTTTCAATCCAGCGGCGTTTCAGATCTCCTTGTGGTTGATTTTTGAATGAGCAAGCACTTCTATTTATAGCTGAACTTGATGCAAGGTGGTGCTTAGCTCGTGTGCATGGAACTTGGATCCTTCATGCATGGGCCTGTACAGGCGCTTGCAAAGCCCAAGAATTAATGGAAATGTATGCTGATATCATTTTGAAGTGAATTGGACGTGCGCAAGGCCTGGCATTTGCTTGCATTTGAAGTTTCAAAGTGAATTGTAAAAATGACCATAAACATGTAGCTCTTCGAAACTCCCACATGAAAAATCCAAAAATGGTCATGTGAGTAATGGTTGGAAAGCTATTGGAATAAGGAACAAAAGTCATGTTGGGAAAAAATTCATTTGGAGTTTGGAAATTTATGAAAATTGGCTGTGAAGTTTGGGGTACAAAACATGTCTAGGTTCCCATTGAATTTTTTTGCCAAAACCAAGCAACTTCAAGCCCTTCTATTTCAATTATGCAAGCCTCAAATGGAAAACCCTCCAACATCAAAGTTGTATATATTTGTAACATGATAAATTTAGACTTAAAGTTTGAATAATTTGGATTTTATATGAGAAAGTTATGGGCACTTGAAGTTGGACATTTTTCAAATTCAATGGTTTAAGTCCAAAGTGACCTATACTGTTTTGTATTATCACATGTGTTTATTTTAGGATTATGAAATTTTGTCCAACATAACATTTGAAATAGACATCTTAATATTTCCAATTCATTTGGTCTCACCTAGAAATCACAAAAAATAAGGAAGTTAGGTCCTTGGGAAGTTGAACCAAAATTAGGGTTTCAGTCAAAATGACCTATAATGTTTTGAAATGAATGATGGCCTTCCAAGTTTCAAATAGATTTTTTATGAACATGAAAGTTGTTCATATGGTTCGTAAGAACATTTTTGATCTTGGGGTCATATTCATTTGACAAACAAATCAAAAGTTGTGTCTCAGTGGATCTCAGATTGGTTAGATGACTTGACTGGTTAACTTCTCAAGGCCAAACTTCAAATCTTGATGAATGAATGATTGAGGATACTCACATAGGATCATATATGCATAAAATAATGAATTAAAGAACTTACCTTGATTAAATTTGATCATAGGTTGAGGTTGCTTCATGAGCAAGGCACAGTCAAAGCACAATTGAATTAGGGTTTCCTTAGGAAACAATCCTCAAGCCCTTTGGTTTGTCTTCATCAAATTAGAAAGTTGATATACTTGGGAGACATATATGATGATTAGGAGCTTTGTGGACCATTTTCATGCTTGTTCTCATCTTCATCTAGCCACTTGATTCAGCTTAGGAGCCTCCTAGGAGCATTGGAGCACATGATCACTTGAGCTTCAAAACAAAAAGAGTTAGTGACATATTTTTGTGCTTTTGGTTAGTAAACAAAGTAAGAAAAGCAATAATATACAATACAAGCATGTTTGGTGGTCTCAAATCACTCACACAAGTCCCAACCCTAGGGTTAAGGAGTCACACATGCTATGATCCTTAAGGCAATGCATTGAGCAAATGATATGATGCCATGAGGGATCTTAGGAAAAAATTAGGGTCTTACAAGTTTCAATTTGATTGCTTTGACCCGAATTCAGATGCTTTGTAGTGTGTTTAGGAATTCTGAGGCGAATTGGGGAATTAGGGATGGACACGGGTCATGAGCTTGACCTGGTTCGATGATGAACTTTGGATCTTACATGACCCAGTTGGGTTATGGACTTGGTTTGGTCAATACTTTGACCAGCCTTAAAAGAATAATATTATCACCACTTTGACTAATTAAAACAATAATTAACTTAAAAATATAAACTAATAAATTCAATAATCTAATTTAATTATAAATTAATCAAATCTAATTAATATAATTAATAACATAAATTCATCATTATTTTATTAATTTAAAATAAATTAATAAAAAACAACTAATTTTATGAATAATATAAATGAATCAATATCTCATGGGGGGGGAGCTAATATTAAGGGGATTCAAGCCCATTTGTTGATGGAGCTTAGTGCATAGGAATGTTCACAGAGGGAGAGAATCAATGATTGACTCTCTCTAAACCTCTTGATCAAGATGAGACATATCTGATGGATTGAGATCAAGGCCTTTGATGTTGATTATTTGTCAAAGTACACGAGAGGGATGGCTACGATGTGAAGTCAACTTTGGCCTAGGATGGACGTGTGCATATGGAACGAAGTCAGAGTTAACCAATCGTGTGGCCATCAGGGGGCCACGTATTGGTGACGTAGGCGCTGAGGGAGGGGTATAACACCCTGATCCCTTCAAAAATGGATCATTTTTTATTCTTATTTCTCTCTCTTCTCTTGCTCTCTCTCTCTCTCTCTCTCTCTCTCTTTATTCTCTTAACCTCCCTGTCAACCTCTAACTCCAACCACACTTCAACACCCTTTCAGGGTTTTGCATAAGCAGTTAACACTTAGGTTCTTTTTCTTTTTTTTCCCTCCTCAATCCTTTTTAGGTTTAGCTATTTATAAAATTAGGATTAGGTTTAGGTAATTAATCTGATTTGTTGTAATAGGAAATGTTCAATTTGATCAATTATTAAAAAATTTAGGATTTTCATTTTGTAAATGTAACAGTTTGATGTAACTTATTGTCTCTGAATTCCTTTGTAAACTTGTTCTTTGATGTATATGTAATTTAAAAATGGAAAGATTTGATTTAAGTTTCAAATTGATTGCTTTGATCAGAATTCAGATGCTTTATAGTGTGTTTAGGGTTTCTGAGGCGAATTGGGGAATTAGGGGTGGACACACGGGTCATGAGCTTGACCTGGTTCGATGATGGACTTTGGATCTTACATGACCCGGTTGGGTTATGGACTTGGACTTGGTTCGGTCAATACTTTGACCAGCCGTAAAAGAATAATATTATCACCACTTTGACAAATTAAAATAATAATTAACTAAAAAATATAAACTAATAAATTTAATAATCTAATTTAATTATAAATTAATCAAATCTAATTAATATAATTAATAACATAAGTTAATCATTATTTTATTTATTTACTTATAAATTAATAAAAAACTAATTAATTTTATGAATAATATAAATGAATCAATATCTAATTAATTTAGTAATATTACTCTACTATTACCCTTAAACTATAATCTCTTAATAAAAAATTAATTTTTACTGATTAAAACTTTTAATGGTTAATAACTAATTGCTCCTAAACAAAAATTTATGTTAAACTAAACTCTAGACTATCCGAAAACAACAATTAATCAAGATGGGATCAGAGATTTAAAAACTCAAAATGGTTCCCCTTTGACTTTTTAGGTCATTGGGGTTGACCATATTACTTATATGGGCTCTGGATATGTTAGTGACCTAGATCCTAAGTTAGGTAAAAGGGTGGTCAAAATTTGCGATACGTTAATAACAATATTGTTCTTATTTTTTCGAAAATGTTATGAATGTTAAAGTACTGAAAATAAAAGCAGAAAAATAAAGAACACCAAAACATATACTAGTTTCCATTTCCAAACATGGTGCTTCTAGTCCCCTCACACCCCGTGAGAGATTTCACTATGTTAGAAATGTTACAATTGATCCACCAAATTCTCTTAACTTTCTAACAACAATCACAAATGCACACCGCCTTCTGATTTTACTACACACGAGAGAAAATACACCACTTTCACTTGAATACAATATAATGATCACTAAACACTTTGTGATCAAAAATATAATTTGAATAATATATGAAGAAGTTTCGAACTTGAATCAATTATGTAGTAATTGATATTCCCTTCCAAATGTATTATTCACAATGTATAAGACTTTAAATGCTCAGAACTGAATATGAAACTTTCAATGATACTTTAAAATTTATGCAGAAAGTTTCACGAACTTTATACTCAAAACACTTCGATGAAAATGAGAGAGATTTGAAATTTGAATTGATTGGAAGAGGTAGATTTGAAATTCAGAAACGCATATTTTGGAAGCAGCGGAAAATCATGAAGCATTGTCATGATTCATGAATGAAGTTTAGAAAACGTTGGATTCCAAAAGAGTTTTAAAATTTTATTGTTGGTTAAGTGGTAACCGGATACCATAATGGTGTAATCATTTACAAATGTAACATTTCAAAAATAAAATAAAAATTTCATGCTTGTAAGGTTACAACTCTTTGAAAATGTGAAAATGAGCTTTGTAACTGTATAATCTTTTTCCAAATACTTTTAAAACATGGATAGATGATTAGAAATGATAAATGTAATTTGTTATGAGCTTATAAAGTAATATACAAAACATAATTTTAATTTATACGTTTTGTTCAAAATCAATTCAACTTTGTCCAATGTCTTCGGAGATTACTTGAGTACCAAGCTTTGACATAAACGATTTTTTTGAAATATTTAAATTTTTTCTTCTTTAATAATGCATTTGATCTAGATTCTTTGTCATCATCAAAACACAAGATAATAGTGGAAGTTTGTCTTCACAATCATTAGATATGAAATCTCAACAATGATGATAAAAATGGGCAGGTAACTCATCTAGGCCAGGTGAGGCCATACCTTTCAATTGAAAAGTTGAATTTACAACCTATCCTATAATGAAACTCTTTTGAAGGTCATCTTTCATATGGCGCTATCAATTATGTATTGCACCACTTCATGAATATTTTGGTAGTCTGTGGTATTATTGACTTATTAATTAATGGAAGAGTTGGAATATAAAAGTTTCGAGTCGTCGTATTTGCTTGCATTAAGTTATATGGAAATTGCATAATAATAAAACATTTAACTACAAAACTTGAATATCTTTTTATTTTAGAAGAAATGGTTTTGCTTGGTGTGTACGGAATCAAAATAAATAAACAAATGAAGAATAAAAAAACTAATATCACTTATTATATTAATAAATTATGACATAATGTGATACAAATAACAAGTTAAGACACAGTCTAACCTATAGAGAATATGATAATGTAAAATAAGGTTTACTCCTCCACACATTCACAACCTGGTGTCATCACCAATATACTATCACAACAATTATACAACACTATTTTCTCCACTAAACTTAAATCTCTTGTACACAATAAAAAATGACCAATACATAAAAGAGTACAAGAAATTGAATACTTGTACCATAACAAAATTGTAAGTTTTTGTGGCAGAAGTAGGAGATATCAACTTCAAATTATACACATAACAATAAGCAAACCAAAAGATTGGTGTGAACAATAAGCCACCAACTAACCCACTTGGTGTCAAAAGATATATTGTCATGGTTGATAACAAAAGTGAAAGTGTATTCAATATGGACAAGGTAAAGAAATCACCTTCAGAAATAACTGATTTACCAACTTTTCCTTGGGAACTACTAGTAGCATCACCTTGATAAACTCCTCCAGGAGGACTTAGTGCTGATTGATATGTAGCAGTTGCAATAAGAGTCGCAACTATCAAGAAAGCATTGCGTTGTTCTTCCGATATATCCTTTCTAATCCGCAGTATATAGATTAATACTTTCTCCATTAATGTCGCCTTTGATCTTAATTTCTCTGCAAGTGTGGGAGAATCCTTCACTTTTGAGCTTGGTTTTGCTCCAGCACTTAGTAGTATACCTTTGATCTCACCACTGGCTGCTATATCTAATGCTGTTGAGTTCTCGAAATTCTTCGCCTTCAAGTTTATCTTTGTTTTTACTAACAATCGAAGCGTCTGCAAATGAAGTATATTATTGCGATCCACGGCTAAAACGGTAGGTAAAAATATGAATAGAATGTTACCTTTGAGTCATTGTTTTGAGCTGAAATGTGCAAGATAGTGTTTCCTATCTCATCCTTGGAATTCAATAATGATTTTTCAAGCTTCATAGAACCTCTCTGATGAGTTTTGTTCAACCAACCAACTAAGACGTGAAGAGCTTCAAACTGTTTATTTTTTACAGCAATATGAAGTGCAGTTTCACCTCTCATATTCACATCTTCAATAGAATTTGGACAAACAGATAAAAATTTAGCTAAAAGGTCAATTTCTCCATCTTTACAAGCAAGATGAAGAGGAGTTATGCCTTCCCTTCCTTTGATTCTAGCAAGTTCTTTGTTGATGTCTACAAAACGAAGAACCATCTTCTTTTGGTTGTTTTGCATGGCAAGGTGGATTGGACTGAACCCTTGTTGATTTAGCTTCCAAGCGAATGAAGGTTTCAATCTCATGATTTCAGTGGAAAAATGGATATGTCCCATAGATGCAGCTATATGTAGAGGTGTATCAAGAAATGGTATTGAATCTATATACTCTAGAACATATGGATCCTCTTGAATTAGTGTATATAGAAGGTTTACATCACCTTCTAAAGTTGCAGCCATCACCTTTTCATCAATATTATTTCTTGTGTTCATGTTTGAAGATGTTACTTCTTAATGAAGCTTGAAGCTTCAGAATGGTGTGTATATATATATAAAAGCTACATTTGCTGCTACATCTAGACACTAAAATAAGCATTAATTTACGACACTTGTTCACACCATATTGAATTATTTTTATTCAAGAACCATTCTATTTCAAACTTTCAAATAAAGACTTTGTAGCTGACGAAATAGATTTTTTAAAATAAGGTAATTTAGTTTATTAATTAAATACGAAGCTTGAAAATGGTATTGATACATATTCTTGTAGGCCAAGTAAAACTCAAAGCCCAAAGCCCAACAGTAGGGGAGTGCAGCAAAGCACTAAAAGAGTGTCCTAGTTCATTTTGTGTGTCTGTGCTGAAGATCTATCTAGTAAACACGGTCAAATTCATCCTATAGTCATCCGCATTTCACGTCTCTGTTTTTGTATTTTAATTACCAATAAACTCCACTATAAAAGTACGACTAGTGTGCCATTATGCGGTACATTCACTCACATTTGAAATGTTATTGTTCGCTTCCTACACTAATTTAAGCGTTGGAGTGCTAAAGTTGTAGGTTAGCTTCATCCACCACATCGCAATCAAAGTCCCCCGTGACATAGCACTCAGTTCATCCTATCTGATCAATATCTTGTTCTCGTGCAAAACATTGGCTTTGTCCGTGAGAATTGATATCACAATCCTACGATTTTCATGATCTCCTAATTTCAGATCTAGATGTACTCCAATCGGAGCATAAATCAACGTTTCCAATTCAATCTCACTGAATTTGAAACCAACTCAGTCTCACCTGTCAAAAAAATGACACCGTCAAAATTTACTCGTTTCACCGCCCAACGACAAACCACTGCAGTCAGAGATAGGGATGACAATTTGACTCATCCCCAGTGGATACCCACAAAAATACCCACAACGGGTAGGATAAAAACCCGCATACATGAGTACGGGCATGGGCTCGGGTAATTATCCAATTAAATAAGCGGGGACGGGTGCGGGGATGGGCACCTTAGTACCCAACCCGCCTCATACCCGCATAATATATATTTATATATTTTTATTTATATTATTATATAAAAATAAATGTGTGTCAATTTTTAAGAATAAATCAATTTTAAACTACTACATCTTTAATATAAGTGATCATTTATTTCATAATTCAACAGTAATTTTTTTTAAAAACTTTTTAATGTTGCTAAAAACTTAAAATAATATGATATTTTATACTTGACATATTTACTTTTATTAGAAATGCGGGTAACGCGTACGGGTACGGGCACTTACATATCCATAGGGTACGGGCACGAGTGCCAATATCGGTACCCATGCGGGTATGGACTCGGGTACGGGTATTTTTTTCCAACTGTGGGTATGAGGACGGGTACTATAGTACCCTACCCAAACTCTGTCCATTGTCATCCCTAGTCAGAGACGATCGAAGGATCTCCTCATCTTCCCTCACTCACAGTCAATGCCCCATAGTTCCATGTATGAGGACTATCCAACTGGCCAGAAGCACCTCCTATAATTACTAGACGTGATACACTCCCTAGCTAGTTTCCAGATTTTTGAAGCCAATTTGGGATCGGAGGTAACTCATGAAATGTTAAATGAAATGCTCAGAATGATCCAACAACCAAATTCTCAAGCCATCACAGACAAACTCACTCGAATAGAAGAGAATCTATAGAATGTCGCACCAAAAAACCACACCATCCAAGAAGCAACCTCGCAGAAAGTCATGGAAGGAATGGTAGTCACACCCTTCTTGAAGCTTGTAGGTTGGCAAGAATAGAGGAGAAGGAATAAGCCACCTCAACTTTGCATAAGAAAAAGAATCCTTTGAGTGTTGGCATCTTAGACGGAAAGATTCCACGATCTCTGGAAAAAAAACTCCCAAACTATATGATTACAACAGAAACAAAGACCCCGAAGAACACGTCGAACACCTAGACGGTCATTTAGACTACTACCACGCAGATAGAGACATTCAATGCAAAATATTCGCATTTTCTTTGACAGAATCCGCCTGAGACTAGTATAAATCCCACCCTGACAGGAGCATAGATTTCTGGCTTGACTTTTATGGAACTTTTACGAGCCACAATACTGCCAGAATTAGACAACCAATAAGTATGGTCACCCTTGGTGGAATGAATCAAGGCAAGAAAGAAACCCTATATACACATATGGACCAATTTACCAAGGTAGAGGTAGTCGTCGGGGGAACTAATGAAAGTCTTAAATGCTAGATCTTTGAAAAGGGACTCCGACCTAACAACACATTCCGAGAAAAAATTGGGCCGCAAAGAAGCCCACATCCTGAATGAATTATAAGTAAGACTCAACCCTACATCAAATATGAGGAAAAGTTGATGGATGACGGAGGAGGCCGAGGACCGGACATCCTCAGATCTAGACGAATAACAGATAAAGATTCTGGGAAATCTAGAGAAGAGCACAACCAAAGGCCTCACTTGAAATTTGACTCATACACCCTATTAAACGCTTCTCGCGAAAGAATCCTTACAGAGTGTGTTAACAAAAAAGTTAAGGAAATCAGGATAAGAAACTTGTATCCTGTCAGAGTCCACCCACACTAATAGATTGAAATGTCATTTCCACCACAACCACAATACCAATGAATGCGTTCTTATCAAGGACGCGATTGAAGGGATTATCAAGAAGGGACGACTATCTAAATATACCAAATATGGTATGAGGAGTTTAGAGAAATCTCCTAATAAAAGACACTCTCCAAAGAAGAAAATTAAGGTAGTAGCCGGGGGAAAGGTAAAAAAAAAGCCTGCAATTAGGAAAGTGAATTACATAAATGAAAGCATCAATATATCACTTCTATAACCGGGGGAGCACCCAGGTCAAACATTTCGTCCAAAGGCACAATAAATAGGAAGACTGTTGAGTTAATGGTTGTAATAAAAAAGGAAGGGACCACTTCAACCACCAACCTGAAAAGTCTTATCCTCCGATTTCAAGATAGTTAGAAGGTGGGAGGAATTTCAAACGAGATATTCCCTTTGGTAATAATGGTGACCATAGTCACTTTCATGTATCTCAAATTTTGAGCAACTGGCGTTGTTCTTACAATATTATGTGCACTGATATCTTTTTAAAAAATGGGAATGAATAAAGAGAAATTATTGACATATGAAGGGTCAAATTGACAAGCATTCAACGACATTGTCACCCACCCATGGGGATACGTGGAGCTAATGGTTATCCTTGGGGAAGGCCGGAACATTAATATCATCGAATCTCAGTTCTTGATCATCATGTGTCGAAGCCTTTACAAGTGTACCTTTCACCACCCCTTTGCGGCGACACTAGACGCAATGGCCTCCCTAGTTCACTTAAAGATGAAACGTCATAACATCCATGAAAAAACAATTACCATTAACTCTTGTTTACACTTTTTTTTGTCAAAGATCCATTATGTTTCAAACCATTAGTTAACAAATTTGTCTATAATACAATAGTTTGGTTACTGATAACATGAAATCATACCATTTATTTTACTCGATTCGCATGCATTTTACTATGATTTTGTTTATGTTTTATTGTATTATGCCGGTGTTGGTGTCCTATTTCAGGTATTTATTGATATAAAGCTCATGTATGAGAAAGAAGTAAATAAAAGAGAAGAAAAAGGAAAGAAAAGAAGAAAATGTTGAACTTTACAAGTTTTGGGCTTGTGGCGTTCGCCATGGGCCTATGGCCTTCACTACGCCTCTTGCCATGTCATTTCAGAGTTATAAGTACCATGACTTTCGCCATGGCCCTGTGGCGTTCGCCATGAACACGCAGTGTTGTTTTTCAGCAACTGCACAGAACATGGTCAAGGAAGCTCCCTATTTTCTCTCTACCAATCCCACACGAATTTAGGAAAGTTCATCCCTACTTCACCAATATAAAAAGGTTGCATCAGAAGAAAATTCCATCCAAGTTATTCATCGTGTAATTTGATTTTTAGTTTTAAGCAGAAACAATCTACATAGTGATAGTTCTTCCACATCGGGAGGCTATTGCACCATTATTTTAACTTTTACAAGTTGCTTGGATCAAGCGTGCCGACATCGTTGTAATTTTCCAGTTATTATTTATACTTGAAGAATCCTCCAAAGTTTAATCCAATTGCTATTATTAATCAAGTTTCTTTTAATTTCTTAATTCTTTACTTTCCGCTTTAATTTCCAATTCTGAATTTTGATTATGTTTATGCTTAATAATTGTATGTGTATGATTAAGTTTAAAACCGTGTCTAGCTAAACCTTCCGACATCGGTATGTAAGGACCATCATTCCGACGGGATTCGATAATAATTAATGATAATTTTTATGAGTTACTTTCCTGGCTCTGGTTTCTAATTCTAATCTAAAAAGGTTTCTGCACGAGAGTGAAAAGTCAATAAGGTTATAAATCAATAGAGCGAGAGTTTGAGATTTTAACTGGACAGTGGTTTCTAGGCATTAATCCTGAACACAGCGAGAACACTTTAGGATTAATTATGATTTATCAATTTCCAAAAATTACTTTTAATTCAGGTGGGTGAGCGAGAGCAAAACATTTTGGCTTAAAAGTATAGCTCGGGCCAAGACCACGAGAGTGTGAGGCGAAGTCTACTAAATTGATATTTTCTGCTGAAAAATGATTTACTTTATTTTAATGTTAATTGTTTACCAAATCCTTGAAGGATGATGTGATTTACATACCGATGCCTCTTAATTGAATATTTTAATTACATTATTATTTTTAGTTAAATTCTATTTCCCAGTTTCTCTTAATCAATCTAAGAATAACAAAGTAATCATTAGCCTTAGCTTTACACAGTAACTTTAGATAACGATAATTTGATTTTTGGTCCTCTGGGTTCGATATCTTTTTAAAACTACGCGATAAGAATGTGCATTTACAGTTAGCCATTTCGATAGACATACTAAGTCGCGATCAAGTTTTTGGCGCCGCTGTCGAGGACCAATCAAGTCAATATCGTAACTCCATTATTGCACGTTATAGACTAAGGCAACTAATTTCCTTTTATTTATTTCGG
This sequence comes from Lathyrus oleraceus, assembly GCF_024323335.1. Classification (NCBI taxonomy): domain Eukaryota; kingdom Viridiplantae; phylum Streptophyta; class Magnoliopsida; order Fabales; family Fabaceae; genus Lathyrus; species Lathyrus oleraceus. Next base: position 234,483,458 of record NC_066582.1, read on the forward strand.
TTGCATGCCAAACACTCGCTCACAAGAAGACGAGTTAGAACAACCGATAGACAAAGTCGAGTGTTATATTAGACTAAGACGCCGACTTAAACAATTCCATTTAAAGTACAACCTTCCTGATCCTAATACACCTGAACCAGATATGGCTTCCCCCGCTAACCGTCCTTTAAGGGACTATGTTTCCCCATCTCAGGATGAACCGCACAACAAATCGCTACCCCTGCCATCGACCAAAATGATTTCGAGTTGAAACCTTCGCTGTTACAAGCGGTACAGCAAAACCGATTCTCTAGCAGTCCTACAGACGACCTGAACCTCCATTTGTCAATATACGTACAATATGCAGATACGGTACAAGCTAATGGTGTTAATCCCGAAGCAATACGATTACGTCTTTTTCCCTTCTCTTTAAGAGAAAGAGCTAGAGTGTGGCTTAAGTCCTTACCGTCAAATTCCATAACTACATGGGACAAATTAAAGAAGGTCTTCTTAGCGAGATATTTCCCACCTAGTAAAACGGCTATGCTAAGAAGCCAAATCAACGGATTTAGGCAAAAAGACAACGAATCGCTTTTCGAAGCTTGGGAGAGATATAAGGACATTCTGAGAATTTTCCCGCACCATGGGCTTAAACTCTGGCTTATCATCCACACCTTCTATGGTGGTCTCTCCTATAACACCAAATTAAACTTAGACGCTGCAGTTGGCGGCACTATAATGGACAAACTGTATGAAGAGGCTTATCAACTCATTGAAAATATGGCACAAGATCACTACCAATGGGGAGGAGGGCACACTTCTATAAAGAAACCTCAACCAAAAGTAGGTATGTACGAAGTCAGTGGCATAGATCACGTCAATGCTAAGGTAGACGCCCTGACTTAAAAGATTGAAAGTTTAACCATAACTCCTGCAGCCACCGTGGTTGTCGTGGCCCTAAGCTACGATATATGTGGAGTACCTGGACACAATGTTTCCGAATGCCAATTACTAGCAGGCATTGCACCTGACCAGTTAAATTATGCTCAAGGAAACCCGTACTCCAATACTTACAACCCGGGTTGGAAAAACCATCCTAACTTCTCTTATAAGAATAACGACGCCTTTTATGCTCCAAATCAACTGCCTCGTGGTTACCAGAAGCCAACTCAGAGCGCACCTCAAACCGCTCCTCAAACACCGAGAAAATCTAATCTTGAGTTAATGATGGAAAACTTTGTTGCTTCTCAAACGCAACAAAATAAGGATTTTATGAATCAGAACATCCATACCTCGGAATTAGTGAAACAATTAGCAACTAAAGTAGATGATATGGATACTCATAACAAAATGTTGGAAACGCAAATTTCTCAAGTAGCCCAGTAACATGCAACTATTGTAGCTCCAGCTGGAACTTTCCCTGGTCAACCTCAACCTAATCCGAAAGGTCAATCTAATGCTATCATATTGCAGAGTGGGACGGAGTTAGACGGATCAGTTGATCCCAGAACACAAATTCTGCCAATGATTCAGAAAAATGGCCAACTTGATAAACCAGAGGAAAAAGATGAAATCAAAGAGGGAGTTGAGAAGGTGAAACCATACGTGCCTCCACCGCCATATAAACCACCAATTCCTTACCCTCAAATACTAGCCAAGTCCAAAACCGAAGGACAATTCAGGAAGTTTGTTGAACTCCTGAAATAGCTTAATATTACCATTCCTTTCACTAAAGCTATTACACAGATGCCCTCATATGTCAAGTTCCTAAAAGAAATCTTATCTAACAAGAAGAAACTTGAATATGATAAGATAGTGATGTTTAACACTGAGTGTAGTGCTATCATTCAGAATAACATGCCACCTAAACTGAAAGATCCTGGCAGTTTTTCCATACCTTGTGTAATAGGTAAGTTTGTAATAGACCAAGCCCTGTGCGATTTAGGAGCTAGTGTGAGTTTGATACCCCTTTTCCATCTGCGAAAGACTCAAATTGGGAGAGTTAAGACCAACGAGAATGTCTCTTCAACTAGCAGATCACTCTGTTAAGTATCCCATAGGAATGCTAGAGAACATTCTCGTGCGAGTTGGTCAATTCTTCATCTCTACCGATTTCATAATAATGGACATCAAAGAAGATTCTAACATCCCAATTACCCTTCCTAGCAACCGTCGGTGCCATTATAGATGTAAAACGAGGAAAAATGACTTTCAAAATGGGGGAGGAGAATATTGAATTCATCTTATCGCAATTTCTTAAAATACCTGCCATATACGACACGTTTTGTTTTATGGACATCATTGATGAGTGTATAAAAGAAATAAAAATGGAGCCCTCCGAGGATACTGAAATCCTAAAAATCCCAGCACCACCTATTCTTGAGGACGACCAATGCAAAGAACCATCTGTAGATGACAGTTTAAGGGAATGTCTAGCACTAACTCCAAATCTAATGCCATGCCCGAAGAAACCATCTATAGAACTTAAAAAACTGCCGAAAAATCTGAGATATGAATTCCTGGACACTGAGCTTGAGCAACTAGTAATAGTCAACACCGATTTACGACAAATAGAAACTGAAAAACTATTATGTATCCTAAGGAAATACCTTAATTCCTTAGGCTACAACATCTCAGACTTAAAAGGAATTAGTCCCTCTCTATGCATGCATCACATTATGCTAGAAGAAGACTCGAAAACCTCTAGAGAACACTAGAGGCGACTAAACCTAATTATGAGCGATGTTGTAAATAAAGAAGTGTTGAAGTTATTAGATGCAGGTATTATATATCCCATATCTGACAGTAAATGGGTTAGTCCAGTACATGTAGTACCTAAGAAAGGTGGAGTTACGGTTATCGATAACGAAAAGGGCGAGATTGTAGCTAAACCTGTTGTAACCGGATGGAGGATGTGCATTGATTACAAAAAATTAAACAAATCCACTCGCAAGGATCACTTCCCCCTACCTTTCATCGACTAAATGCTGGAACGATTGGCTAAGCACTCTCATTTTTGTTATCTGGGTGGCTACTCAGAATTCTTTCAAATTCCCATCCATCTCGATGACCAAGAAAAGACAACTTTCACATGTCCTTATGGTACATTTCAATACAGACGAATGTCGTTTGGACTTTGTAATGCTCTCGCAACATTTCAAAGGTGCATGATGTCAATTTTCGCAGACTATATAGACGACATCATAGAGGTGTTTATGGATGATTTTTCTGTTTGTGGGCAGAGTTTCGAAGGTTGTCTAAAAAACCTAGAAATGGTACTTGATAGATGTGTGAAGGTCAACCTTGTGCTAAATTGGGAGAAATGTCATTTCATGGTTAGACAAAGGATAGTACTCGGACACGTAGTGTCCGATAAGGGGATTGAAGTAGACAAAGCAAAAATAGAGGTTATAGAAAACCTTCAACCCCCGAAAACTGTTAGAGAAATCCGAAGCTTTTTAGGACACACCAGTTTTTACCGCCGATTTATTAAAGATTTCTCTAAGATAGCAAAACCATTAACCAACTTATTAATGAAAGACACAGAATTCGTCTTTAAACAAAAAATGTCTGGAGGTGTTCGAATTATTGAAAAATGCCCTAATAACTGCGCCTATCATGAAACCACCTGATTGGAGCAGACCTTTTGAGATAATGTGTGACGCGAGTGATTATGTTGTAGGAACGGTCCTGGGTCATAGAACTGATAAAAAGATTCATGCAATCTATTATGCAAGTAGAACCTTAGACCAAGCGCAAATGAACTACGCCATGACTGAAAAGGAGCTCATTGTCGTCATTTTCGCGTTAGATAAATTTTGTTCCTACTTAGTGGGAGCTAAAATAATTATCTACACTGATCACACCGCAATCAGGTATCTATTGAATAAAAAAGATGCCAAACCAAGACTCTTAAGATGGATTCTTCTCTTGCAAGAATTTGACTTGGAGATCAAAGACAAGAAGGGAACTGAGAACGTTGTTGCCAACCATCTGTCTAGACTTGAGAATATGAAAATCGAGCAACAACCAACCAATGATGATTTCCCATATGATCGGCTTGTAGATCAAATCGAAAATAACACAACTGATTACCCATTAACCTTTAAAGATGCAGAAACCGATGACGTTGTGGAGGCCATAACTATTAAAACTATTGTGTCGTGGTACGCTGACTTTGTCAACTACCTAGCAGCCGAAGTACTTCCTCCAGAGCTAACTTACCAACAGAAGAAGAAATACTTCCACGACTTGAAACACTACTACTGGGATGAGCCACTTATTTTCAAAAAAGGTGCGATGGTATCTCCCATTGATGCGTCCCAAAGGAGGAAGTTTACAACATCATACATCATTTCCATGTTACACCTTATGGGGGGCATGCTAGCACATCGAAAACTTGTGCAAAAATATTACAATCCGGCTTTTTCTAGCCTAATATGTGGAAAGACGTCCACTTCATGGTTATACGCTACGACCGGTGCCAACGCACTGGGAACATCTCTAGACGCGATGAGATGCCTCAAAAAGGTATCTTGGAAGTAGGAGTTTTCGATGTGTGGGGCAATGACTTCATGGGCCCCTCCCCATCCTCTTTTGGTAACAAATACATACTCGTCGTTGTAGACTATGTGTCAAAATGGAGAGAAACAATAGCTTCACCTACAAACGGCGCATGAGTTATAATAAATCTCTTTAAGAATCAAATATTTCCTAGATTCGGTATACCGAGACTCGTCATTAGTGACGAAGGCTCCCACTTCATTTCCAAAATCTTTGAGAAATTACTACTTAAATATGGAGTTAGACACCGAATAGCAATACCCTACCACCCACAAACAAGTGGATAGGTCGAAATTTCCAATAGGGAAATCAAGCAGATATTAGAAAAAATAGTTGTAACCTCTAGAAAATATTGGTCCTCCAAGCTTCACGAAGCTCTATGGGCATATCGTACAGCCTATAAGACCCTCATAGGAACCACACTGTTTAAATTAATCTATGGTAAGTCTTTCCACCTCCCGGTTGAATTAGAACATAAGGCTTACTGGGCCATTAAGGCCCTAAACATGGACTATGCAACCGCGGATGAAAAACGAGTCTTAGAGATACATGAACTCAAGGAACTGATATTGGACACCTACGAGAATGCCAAAATTTATAAGGAACGAACAAAAAATTGGCACGATAAACGTATATCAAAGAGAGAGTTTAACGAGGGGGATTTAGTCCTGCTATTTAACTCCCTGCTATGACTTTTTCCAAGAAAATTACGTTCTAGGTGGTCCGGCCCTTTTGAAGTTACGAAAGTGTTTCAAAATGGAGCTACAGAAATAAAAGGTAAATTTAACGAAGCCTTTGTCATGAACGGATAGCGTCTGAAACATTATCATTGTGTTAACAATAAACATTTTTATACTAGTCTAAAGCTAGGTGAGTCATCGTCTCTCTCAACAACTTAATGATTTGTTAATTTGTGTCGAGCTTACGACATTAAACAAAGCGTTGTATGGGAGGTAACCCACGGATACTAATTACTAATTCCCAAATAAGCGATTTACTTGTTTTGATCAGTACTGACTATTCTTCATGTCTCCTTTCAGGCTACTAACTTCATACTAACTTTAGGAATGGAGAACGTAGATAATATGGTTGTTACTTTTAGGGTCGTGGCACAGAGGCAACGTTATGAGACTCTTTTTCAGAGAGAGGTGGCACTGACCAAATACCATGATGTACACACCATGGCTACCTTAGGTATAGGGGAGAGCATCAGCTTTATGTTCAACCAACTAGGGTGGGAGAGCTTCACTAGGAAGAGATTTTCAATGTACCACAAGTTAACACTAGAGTTTCTAAGTTCCTTTCTCTATGACCCTAACCAAGGGAGGGGATTCAATAGAGGACGAGTGTCCTTTAGGCTTTTTGGGTATACCTATAATTTTAACCATCGTGAAATGGTTGATCTGTTACGATTTCCTAATGGACCCGATGTTTTCACAATAGCACAAGAGGATGAATTTATGACCCGTGAACTTGACTATTTCTGGACCAAAATTTCTAGAGAGAAACACACTGAACCTGATTCCAGACACTCCACCCAGATCCATAACCCTGCTATTCATTATTTCCACATGATCCTAGCTTACACCCTTTTTGGAAAATCGGAAAGCAGTACCCATGTGTCTAGAGATGAATTATTCATCTTGTTCTGTGTTTTTCAGTTCAGACCAGTTAATGCTGCAACCTTCATGCTCGTAAACCTAAATAGGATTGCTCATGCCACTCATGGCCCCATCCTGATTGGTGGACAAGTTACCATGATTGCTGCAACCTTAGCCATAAGAACAACACTCTCCCGCATAACCCCTCTAGTAGGAACTCGACCAATGGACATTACCTTTTGTTTTAATAGGAGGCTAATAAGAAACCTTGGACCTAGGGAATTCCGGTTGTTAATCAACTATAAGGTAGTTCACCAGTTCACTCTGCCCAACATTGAGTGAACTAGTGTGCACGACCATAACAACTGGCTTTATGATTTAGAAGGCCAAGGTGAGTCACCTTCACCTTCTAGAACACCTCCTGTTTATGAATATTGTAGTCCTCCCCCTCTCTCTGATACACCTACGCTTGCTTTCGTTGCTCATACCACTTCTAGTAACAATCATAATCTGGCACTAGAAACCCTTCGGACCAAAGTCGCTGCCATACGAGCTCATGTTACTACCATTCGCCTAGACCTTTACGGCTTTATGGAAATTGTTACCGATCCTACCGATCGTTGTAGTGGCTGATCTACAAGATTTTTATTTCCACATTCCTGACACTGAAGCACTGTCGACACCGCTTTCTTTAAGTGTGGGGGAGGATACCATTTCATGTTTCCTTTCGTGCTTTCTATTTAGGATTTCCTTTCGAGACTCTTATTTTATGATTCTTCGTTGATTTTTTTTTATGTATTGTGTCATGCTATCGACGTAAAACATAGAAAAAATTTTACGCTTCTTATTAATCTCACTTTATTTTAAATTAGTTTAGTTTATTTTTATCATGTATAATTTTATATTGAAGTAATTTATGCTTTTTAATTTTTTCCTGAATCACAATTAAAAAAAATTGTTTTTGAAGCTTGTGGCGTTCGCCACGCAGGTAAAATAAACTTTTTACATTTAAGGTTCGTGGCGTTTGCCACAAACCTCATGGCGTTCTCCATGAACCTCATAAACTCAAAAACGTGAATTTAAACGCACAACCCCACGTTTTCCCACTTTTTCAACTTCCAACCATCATTAACTCATCTTTACCATTCCCTAACAACACCCTTCATCTTCAACCTTTCAAATCTCCTCTCTATTTCACCTATTTAACCTCTTATCACCCAAATTCAACCACACTATAAAATCTCATTTGAACCTCATTTTAAAACCATCCTTCAAACTCACATCATGCCTCTAAGAGTCCAAGCTAGAACAATAAGGTCAGCGACAGATTTGTCAAACCTTGTCTTCAGTGAAGGTGAAGTTGGAGAATTACAAAAGGGGAGATACTTGAAGTTCTACGAAAGTTCAGTAACTCCAAAAAGGTATGCCGATGAATCTTGCTTATGTAAGTTAGGAATTTTCGGTAGTGTACAATGGATATTATATAGACTAGATTTAACGCATTTTTGTTCGTTAAATGACGCTACCTATGAGAGGCTGACTTTGGATTGTTTTAATCTCTTTCACTTACTATACACCTATGGTAGATCAGTACTATTCCAGTACAGTGAGGTTTATAATGTTTAATAGGGATTACGAATTGAGCCAAGATACTCTTGGGGACATGCTGCATTTTCCCATGGGGACGGTATAGCTTATGCATGTTGTAACACCTCAAAATTTGCCCTCCTCTCTTGGGACTAGCTTAACATATTGCATATCATTTGTAGGTCATTAGGCATTGCATCTTTGCATATCATGTGGCAACAAGCAAATCATCCTCCTAAGTCTTGATCAGAAGATAAAGAGGTTAAGATGCAAGCTAGGGTTTCATTGGATTGATCATTGACCATTTGAGGGTTTGTGATTCAAATTAGGGTTTTCTGATTCCTCAAGGGGGTTGAGCTTCATCTTGGTTGAAATGATACATCATCATCATCATGGTCTTATCATCACCAAGAGATTCATTGTTCATGATCAGATACCTTGAGATTAGGGTTTTGACCACTGGTCAACCCTAATCATCTACATGGTGCCATTCAGGGCTTGTGAAGAAGATGAGGTTTTTAGTGGATATGGAGATCATCATATGATTATATTGAGCTTATGGAAGCTAGGGTTTCATCATTGAGCCATTTCATCAGGAGTTTGAGGCTCAAGTTCATCAGTCAAGCTGAAATTCATCTATCAGTCAGAAAAGTCAAATGCGGTCAACTGTGCCTCAATTCATGGATTTGGAGGAGGGAGAGGGTTAGAGACATTTCATTCATGTCTAAACAAGTTTCATTTGACATTTCAAACATCAAGAATGAAGAAAATAAAGTCAGATGGAAACTTTCCAAAAATAGAAAGTGACTTGTAATTGAAAATTGCCAAAAATGGAAAGTTTTTCTCCTCAAAATTACATGTCCAAAAATGTTTCAAATGAAATTTTGTTCAACATGAAAGTTGTAGATCTTGCTCTCACCTTTCCAAAAAGTCCAAGAACATGAATTTCTCATGTGTGGTTGGCAAGTTATGGATTGATCATTGTCAAAAAAAGTTGAATTTCAAAGTGGCATAACTTTTGATTCACAAGGCCAAATTGAGTGAAGTTTCTTTGAGCAAAATTCATTTGACATGAGCTATCATAATCCATCATTACATTTCATGAAAAATCATCACATAAAAAGTCCATTTTTCAAGTGGACCAATTTTGAAAAAGGGAGGGAAAAAGGTGTTTTTGAGAAATATTCATTGTTTTCACATAATTCCAATTGCAACAGCTCACAATTACCATTTGAAACTTGCTGCAACAGAGAAATTCCACTGTTACATTGGTTTGGCATGAGTGAGGTGAAATGACAAAATTGGCATTTAGCATAAAAATGCATTTTCATTAATCCATTTCATTAGCACTAATTAGGATTAGAATCATGATTAACATCACATATAAAAGCATAATTGTAACTATTTTTTGATTAACCATAACAGAATTTCAGATCTAGATCCAAAATTGCACAATTCTCTCAACTTTTCATCTTCACTTTTTTGCAATTTTCTTCAAAAACCTTGCTTAGATCTTCATTGATTCATCATCTATATGCATTATGGAGGCTAATTGAAGCGAAGATTCATCACTACCAAGCTAATTCAAGGACTGTCACAAGAAGCTTCAACAATGGCAAGTTGAATTTCTGAGCAAATCGTGCACAATCAATACATGAACCTTGCTTCATCCGCTTCTACAAGCATCAAAGCACACCTGTTTTGGCGTTTCAAAGTTTGATACGCACGATTCAACAACTGTCGTCAAATCAAGGTCAGTTTTCGAATTCAATGATTCTTGCCATTGATGTAGGATTTGGATAGATCGTGCTTAGTAGATAATTCTGCAATTTGTTTCACTGATTTTGGTTGAGAAATGAGAGAGTTATGTTGATTTGAACTTTCATGCATGATTATGTTTTGGATCGATCCGGTTAAATTAGGAAGAGTTAGGATTAATGAATGTGATATTCATGATGTGCTTGGAAAGACCTTTCCGATGATATATGGTTTGTGCAATTTGGTGGAGATTAGTTCTTGAGTGATGAAGGTGATGAACGCGCGCAAGAACAGTTTGAATTTTCCAGAATTCCATGCTTTGATCTTCGTTTGCGCTACTGTTCATGTAGTTATGGGTTTGCGCGCTAGTTTTTGAGCCTGTATAGGCTTCGATCCCGCTGTGCGGCCAGATCTCACTTTTGCCTTTTGTATTTATTTTCACTATGTATACATGATTCCACATGCTTGTTCATCTTTTTTTTTATTTTTTTCTCAACATTAAAAATCATATCTCACAAAATACTTGTCCAAATTGAATGATATTTTTTCCACCATGATCCTTGTAATCTCTAGTATTTTTTGGTGATTTTTGTGGAAATTGTGCACGTGTGGAACTTGTTTTAGCCTAGGGTTTACGTGAACATGTCATTTGTTGCACTTTGCTTACCATTTTGCTCATGAAATGAGGATGCTTAATTGGAAATTCCTGAAATTTTACATGTGTAATCTAGACACTTTGATGAACATTTTGATATGTGGTTTGTGATTTTTGCATTCCTGGATTGAGAGATATCACATGATCATTAGAGGTGTGACAATTTGTGTCACACCATTTCTTGTCTGAATTCATGAATTTTGTCACCATGCCATATGAACTTGAAATGAGCTGAAATTTTGCATGATGATACTTAGGGATGTTAGGTTCACATGTGAATTTTTATGGATTTTTTGGATGTGTTTCCAATTTGATTGAGAATTTCCTTTCTGTTTGACCAAATGTGGAGTTTTTGTGAGTCATGTTTTTAAATGTTTTGTGAAATTCTGGATATGTATTGGATGGACCTGAAATTTTGTGGAGTGATTATAGACACATTGAAGTTTGTCATGGTTTTGATTTGGTGCATTTATCATGTTCCTACACTGTTTTGTGCTTGCTTGAAGTTGATACATGATATTGTGCCTTGTTTGGACTTGTATGAGCATGCTTTAACTTGATGAATTTAATTGACTTGCTTCCCATTGTCCAATTGACTTGAAATTTGGTGTGATTGACATGTTATGAATGCTGTTTAGCTGTGAATTTTTTGGAGATTTATTGAATTGTTTTGGATGGTGTTTGGGTTGGATCTTTCTGTTTGGTCCTTTGAGGTTCTAGATTGCATGTTGTGCACTATTTCTTTCATGAGATGATCTTGGTTGATGATATGAACATGAGACTAATTGGATTGGATTCTTAATTGATTGAACTTGATTTTTGATAATTTTCATGTTCTGCTTTGAATTTTTGATCCCTATTGGACCCTAGGCTTTGTCCTAGGGTTATGCTTCTCATGTTTGGATTGTGTTTTCAGGACAAAAGGCAAATGGCATGGAGGAATTAATGCACTTGGTTTGAGTTGCTCATGTGAATGATGTTGATTAACATTAATTTTGTTTTTGTAGGTGGTTTCTAATTCATTTGTGTTGAGCATTGGCTTATGCTTTGCTTGATGCATTGCTTGTGTACAGTTAACTGTGTGACTTTTAACTTGTCTGTTTAACTGTTTGAGCTGAGTACTGACTATATTAGATTGATTTCAGGTACCTTAGTTGCTATAGTTCTTTGTGAACTCGCTTTGTGCTGCTTCTTGGTTGTGTAAACCAATTGAGGTAGAATCACTAACTCCATGTAGTCTGGAAGACCTGGCCTGTTACTTGGCCAGGCACCTGTCTGAAGTCCTCCTTAAGAGACGATGTTTGTGCTTGTTTATTTTTGTCCCCAAGCAGGAAAAGACCTTTGTTAAGGCAATTGGCAGACACAAGAGGTGTGTAATCCACCTCCTGCTAATCTGTTGAGTCGTCCCTTGGCTCACATTACATGTTGATGCCTTGTGGATCCTAACCCAAGATCCATGTACAGTTGTACAGTTGAGTCAGTGTCATAAGTGTAGAAGGGTTCCCACTTTCTGGACCCACACTTCCTTTGTCTGAAGCTCTCCCTGGCCAGGGATAAGAGCTGTGAGGCACACCCCTCACTCACCTTTCATCTGGCTTCACCCTGACTCTCAATGTCAGGGTTAAGAGCTAACATCACCCTGATACAGTTGACTTGCTTTGGTAGTCTAACCCTTGTTTGAGCCACCTCTGTTTGGATATAGTGTGTGCTATTTGTGATTGTTTGCTTTGATTGCTTTGCCTGTTTAGGATTAGCTTGCTGCCTGTGCAAGTTAGGATAGAAACCATAACATAGGGCAATGATGCATGATAACATCTAGGCTCGAGTCCAGCTCCCTAGTAGTGTGTCTCCCTTTGTATCTGGTTAGGTGAGAATTTCTTTCCCGTTCAGGGGAACTACGTCGCCCTGATCCTCATACCAGATGAGGTACGTAGGAAGGAGACCGTGCGAGGTCTCTCCGGGCACCCTTATTCTTTTTGTGTGTGTTTGCTTGACAGTTGCTAGGCTCGAGTTCCCGACTCCTTAGTAACTTGTTGCTTGTTTCTTCTTGTGTGTGTTAGGAGACGGATGTAAGCCCAGCCATTGGCATTTTGTATCCTCTTGTTGTGTGCTTGGAGTCCGGTATAAGTCCATCAAGTGGCATCTGGTTTTCAGTGTGGGTTTGTTTGGTTCGGAAGCCGATGTAAGTCCAGCGATTGGCGTTCGGATTCCAGGTTTACCTGTGTTTGTGTTTGTTTTGTTTGGCGTGCGTGAGCCGAACTACGGCAGCTCTGATTCTCGTTCCAGACGAGATACGTAGGCATAGGATGCGATATCCTAGCGAGCCCTCTCCCCTCTTCCTCCACCTGTGTTGTCTTCAGTGTGTGTGTGTGTGTGATGTTTGTTTTAGCAACCTTTTTCTATCTTTTAGAGCGTGGATCCCGTCGAGTACGACGGATGCGTAGGGGTGCTAATACCTTCCCTTCGCATAACCGACTCCCGATCCCATTCTCTTTGGTCGCGAGACCTTGCTTTTCCCAGGTTTACTTCGAGCCTTTCCTTTCCCTCTTTTGGGATAAATAACGCACGGTGGCGGCTCTGTGTTGTTTTGTTTTAGCCCGCCGGTTGTTTTTTGCGGATGCGACAGCTGGCGACTCCACTGGGGACTAGAAGTTGACCTGCGCTGGTCCATCTTCCCTAAGCGAGTCTCTCCTAGCATTCTAGGATAGTTTAGGTTGTTTGTGCCGCTTTATTTATTGCATTTATTATTCTGTTGTGTATATATTTGCATAAATGTTTGCATGCATCATACTATCATCGTGTTGTCCTCTGTGCAGGTGGTTCCGTTGTTTTGGGGTGGGTGTTCTGAGTGGGGCTAAAACCCAGGCCCGAGTATACACTTAGGATTAGTGTGGTCTCACGTTCCTCATTTGCTTTATCAGCATATTGTTGCAACGTGACATACCACAAGCCGGACGAGGTTCATTTGATAGTGCTCTTCCTTTGTGGAGTATCCACTCTGGTTGAGTCACCTCATCTGAGCTGTTGACTTCGGTGACCGATCATTTCCCGGATCTTTGGTTTAGACGATCTCAGGAGAGCTACAATGGCACACCCGAAAGGGCAAACCCATTGAGTATCTCTGCCCGATTGTCGAGACTATTATCCGCCTTAGGATAACCTGATTAGAATTTACCTGTGAGGGGAGGGTGATTCTTTCAGATGCATGTTCAGATGGAGACTTTGATGGTGACATTTGGTTCCGTTGATCAGAGTCCTATTTATAAGTCGGATTTATGGTCATTTATTTCTGAGACGCCGAAGTGTTGTCCGTGTTATTTATCAGTGGGGATCCGTTTATTTCAGGATTCCCCGGGCCGATTCAGAGGATTGTGGTTATCTGCTCAGAGATTGTTTGGTGATGATGATGATGTATTTGTCTTTCGTTTATTTCGGAACCCTTGAGTTGGATTTGTGGTTACATATTCCCTCAGATGGTTATGATCAGTTCAGAGATCAGGGCTGTAACTCAGAGCAACAGATGATCAGATGACTGGGAAGATGGCACAATGCATTGTATTCATTCATCAGCATCATTCACATTTTGCATTCACCTGCATCTAACACATGTTTATCCATATGCAGGGACGTTTTTGATCGAGATCCTGGTTGAGAGACTTCTTTGCTCAGTCATGAGGACCGGTTTGAAGGACGATGTTGTCTACAGTTTCTTCAACCCAGAGATTGATGAGTTGAGAGATATGATAGCATTGATTACGCCCGACCATGTGGGTATGTTCAGAGAGTCATACGGTGGTATTCTGAAGATGGCTTTCAGACTCACAGACAGCGACAAGAGTGTCATTCATACACTTCTCCAGTTCTATGACCCGGGCTTGAGATGTTTTGTGTTCCCGGATTATTTGTTGGGGCCTCTGATGGAGGACTATGCCAGCATCTTGGGTATTCCGATCCGAGATCAGATTCCTTTCTGTGCTATTAGGGGAGAGCCTGACATCCTTGGGATTTCTCGTGCTCTTTATTTGAGCCCGGAGATGGTCAAGGAGGGTTTGAAGGAGAAAGGAAAATTACCGGGTTTTCATTTGAGTTTCTTGGAGGCTAAGGCCAAGGAACATGCTGCTGCGGGTAATTGGAAGACGGTCTGTGCCTTGATTGCTGTGAGCATTTATGGGACCATCCTGTTTCCTAATCAGAAGAGTTTTGTGGACCATAATGCCTTCAGATTGTTTATGCAGAGGAATCCTATTACTACTCTGATTGGAGATGTCTATTACTCGGTTCATAACAGGAACGAGAAGCGGCGTGGGGGTTTGATCCGATGTTGTGCTCAGATGCTATTCAGATGGTTCATGGGGTATTTGCCTTCCCGAGGTGCTTTTGCTTCTCTTGATCCTACGGTCAAGTGGTCAGTCAGGTTGATGGTTTTGCGAGCCACTGACATAGCTTGGACTCATAACGGTAGGGCTGGACGAGATTTCATATATAGCTGTGGGAGTTTTCCCAATGTGCCTCTCATAGGAGTTCAGGGTTGCATTAATTATAACCCAACGCTTCTTAGGAGACAATTGGGGTTTGCTATGGAAGTTCCTCCTCTCGAGTGCGAGATTCAGGAGTCCTTCTACTTCCCAGTTGAGGGCAATCAGGCCAAGTTGAGGCAAGTGGCTGGGTCATGGCATAACATTCAGAGGAAAGGCAAGGTTCCTTTTGGCAAGGTCAACAGCAGGTCTTTTTCTCCATTTGATGATTGGCTTCGGAAGAGAATCGAGATTACACGTCTACCATTTCCGGGAGGTGATCCTTGGTGTCCTATGATTGAGGGTCCGTGTTCTTCTGTCAGTATGGAAGAATTCCTCGAGATGAAGAGAGCCAGAGATCAGTTGCTTGCGGAGAAAGCTGAATTGGAGATGAGTGTTGCTCGTATTCAGATGTCTAATCAGGAGATTAGAGTGAAGATGGAAGATCAGGATAAGCGACATGCCTTGGAAGCGAAGCGCTTTGAGATGGATACTGCCTACTATGGGAAGATCAGCCAAGCCCTAGCGTCGTCGACGAAGGAGCACAACATCACGAAGGAGAAGCTAGCCAGAGCCTCAAAGGTCATTGAAGATAAGAAGAGGAGGCAGATCCTCGTGAGAGATCAGAGAGATGCCAGAGCCAGAGTCCTTGCTGCAGAATGGGAAGCGGAGAAGGCAAAGATCATTGCTGAGAGAGATCATTACATTGCTGAGAGAGATCATTACTTCAGGCAGATGAAGATTCACCAGAAGGAGGTGGGGAGACTACAGCAGGAGAATACCGAGCTCAGGTTCGCCGCAGAGTTTGCGAAAATGGTTGATGATATAGGGCCTTCTGTGGGACCCTCGTCAGGCTAGATCTTTCTTTTGTGTGGATTACCGTCAGACCTGTTGACGGAATTCATTTGCTTGTACTTCTTTCCGATTCTGGAGGATTGTATTTGGTTTGTATCAGCTTTGATGTATGACTATGGCACTTATTGTGCAATTTTAATATGCATGGTTTGTTTTCATTCAGTGGTTGATCTTCAAGCTTTATTTGCTTTACCGTATGCACTCACACAGCACACACATGGTTGGGGATATAATGCTAAATCATATATCTCTGATCTATATGATGAAATCAAATGATGAATGTCTGAATATTGCTGCCGGATTATTATATGTCTCGATGAAGCCAGGATCGAGAGACAAAGTGTTCCTCATATGGATAAACAATGCATTCATGCATGATCATAATAACGTGTTTTTATTTTGCAGGTATCAGTTCTAACGTGCTTGATTGTTTCAGGAATCATTGCTCGTGCTCGTAGAGTTGTACCTTTGCACTCAACACGCCCTCACAGATATTTCACTCGACGCAATACTCCCAGACTGATGGATCTCCCAAACGCAGATATTCTCGAGCTGAAGGACAAGATGAGCAAACTGATCAATATCATGCAAGGTTTTGCGGTTGGTCAGAAAGCTCTAGCTAACAAAGTCGAGAAGCTCGAGCGGGCTTCAGCGGCTAATAGTGGTGTGAACCTGGATGGTGTTTCCAACCAGGGGCTGGGTGGTTCTCGAGATGGTGGCAAGAGAACAACCGTGGGTATAGTGAATAATGCTGCTGGTTTTGGTGCTGCTGGTGGTCAACCTGGTCAGAATCTGAAGGACAGTCTATTCCCGCCATTCTTCGGGGTTGATGATGACAAAGAGGAAGACAGAGAAGCGGATCAGTTTTCCATGCACAATGAGCCGTTCGGTCAGTACGGTGCCCAACCACAGAATAAAGAGATTCAGCTACTGGCTGAGAAAATCAGAGCTTTGGAGAGTTATGCCACTCCTGGGGTTGTCAACATGTCAAACATGGGGCTAGTTGAGGGGATCGTGATCCCACAGAAATTCAAAGCGCCCACGTTTGATCGATATAATGGGAGTTCCTGCCCCGAGACTCATTTGCAAGCATTCGTCCATAAGATCTCAGCTTACACCATGGACCAGAAGCTGTGGATGTACTTCTTCCAGGACAGCCTGTCCGGAGGATCCTTGGAGTGGTACACCAAGCTTAAGTCGTCTGACATCAAGAGCTGGCAGGATCTTGGTGACGCATTCTTTAAACAGTATCAGTTCAACGCTGATATGGCTCCGAGTCGTACCCAGCTGCAGGGTATGTCTCAGAAGAACAACGAGGGGTTTAAAGAATATGCTCAGAGGTGGAGGGAATTGGCTGCCAGAGTACAACCTCCACTGGTGGACAGAGAGATGTCTGATCTCTTTATGGGTACCCTGCAAGGGGCATTCGCGGAGAGAATGGTGGGTTGTCCGGTGACAAACTTTGCGGATATAGTTGTGGCTGGTGAGAGGATAGAGAGCTGGCTGAAGCTCGGAAAGATTCAGGGTAATGCTTCGTCTTCAGGATCGAAGAAGCCCTTCGGTAACGGCCAGAGGAAGAAGGAGGGTGATACCAGTGCAGTGTACACCCAGAGAGGACCCAGTAGGGATCGTTATTTTCAGCACACTGCTGCGGTAACTATTCCTGCTGACAATCAGCCTGCACAACAACAACAACAACCCCAACAACAAAGGCAACCCTTTCAGCAGAGGCCTCAGAGGGCTGGTTATCAGGTGCGGGGAAGAATGAATGACGGTCAGTTTGACAGGCCTCCTGTGACTTACTCCTTCTTGCTGAAGAAGCTGAAAGACTTGGGGTTGGTACAGTTAAGAACTCTGGCACCTTTGAGACCTGATCAGAGGCCGGCCAGTTTCGATGAAAATGCCAAGTGTGAATTCCATTCGGGTGCTCCCGGGCATACTGTTGAGGACTGCAAAGCTTTTAAGCACGTGGTTCAAGACCTGGTGGATTCAAAAGCTATCAACTTCGCACCATCTCCCAATGTGAATGCTAATTCCATGCCTGCGCATGGTCAAAGGGGGGTGAATGCTATCTCTGAGGAGGGCCGAATCGGGTTGTTATCTGTTAATCAATTGAAGGCTCCGTTGGCTGAGGTCAAACGGCAGTTGTTGTTGAATGGGGTCAATCCGGGTTGTGGTGTTGATTGTGTTGCGTGCACTATTATCCCTGAGGGGTGTATGCTGTTGAGAGAAACTGTCCAAAGGCTGATGGACGAAGGAAGTGTTCGGGTTGAGAAGAAGGTTGATATGGAGAAAGATGAGGTCTCCACCATAACAATTTATTTTGATCCGGTTGATTTGTCTACTCTAGCTGAGGCGGCTCCAGTTACCATCACGGTACTTGGACCAGTTCCGTATGACAAAGATGATGCCGTGCCGTGGCATTATGGTGGGGAGGTATATTGCAATTGAGAGAAGGTGGAAGAGCAGACTGCGGATGAAACCACCGTTTCAAAGGTGGATAGTGTCGGACCTAGCGGTTTCACTCGCAGTGGAAGACTATTTGCTCCTGATGCCTTGAGGGGAGGAGAAGGAGAAAAAGAGAAAAAAGAAAAGGCCGAAGCTTTAGCCAGGGCGAAAGGGAAAGCTGTGGTGAATGATAGTACTCCAGTGGTGACACCGGCGCCTGTTGGGTCGGAAGAAAAACTTGATGATGATGCAAAAGAATTCTTAAGAATCATCAAGAAGTCTGAGTACAAGCTTGTGGACCATTTGCAGCAGACTCCTTCCAAAATATCAATTCTATCTTTGTTGTTAAGCTCTGAGGGGCATAGAGAGGCTTTGTTGAAAATTTTGAAGAAGGCCTATGTTCCTCAAGAGATAACAATCAACCAGTTGGAGACGGTAGTGTCTAACGTGCATGCCAGCCATGGGCTGGGTTTCACCGACATGGATCTGACGGTAGATGGAAGGAATCATAACCGGGCTTTACACATCGCGATGGAGTGTAAAGGAGCCATGCTTTCGCATGTGCTGGTTGATATCGGCTCCTCATTGAATGTGTTGCCAAAGAAAGCCTTGGCAAAGCTGAATTGCGAAGGATTGATCCTGACGCCCACAGACTTGATAGTGCGGGCTTTTGATGGGTCGAAGCGGGCCGTATTTGGAGAAGTCGAGCTTCCGGTGAAGATAGGCCCAGAGGTGTTTAAGTCGACTTTCTACGTCATGGACATTCAGCCGGCATACAGTTGCCTGTTGGGTCGCCCGTGGATTCATGCTGCTGGGGCAGTAACCTCGACTTTGCACCAGAAGTTGAAATATATCTGGGAAGGACAGGTTGTCACCGTCTGCGGAGAAGAGGACATCTTTGTCAGCCACCTTTCATCATTCAAGTACGTGGAGATGGACGGTGAAATATGGGAGACCCCGAGTCAAGCGTTCGAAACCGTTAAGGTGGAGAACGCTCTGTTTGCAAAAGAAGAGGAGAAACCGTCCATAGCTTCGTACAAACAGGCCGCCGAGGTGGTGAAGAGTGGAGAGGCTCCTGGTTGGGGTAGATTGATGGATATCTCCGCAAAGAAAGATCGCTTCGGAGTGGGTTATCAGCCTGGCAGAGGCTCATCTGGACAAGGAAGAGGACGCCGTACGTCGGTCACGTTCACTAGTGCCGGAATGCTGGATCCGGATCACATCTGCATGATGGGTGATGAAGCTGATGACGACTGTGAGATTGACCGATGGATAAAGCCGTGCGCACCAGGGATGGGAATCCAGAACTGGAAGGATGAAAAGATCATCACGGTCACTCTGCTCGAAGAGTAATGATTTCTGTTTTTCAATTTTTATATGCATGAAAGCCATACGTGTTGCCCGACACATAATGGTTCATTGTAAGGGCCCCCTCATGTTTAAAATTTGCAAGTTTGCATCATTAATAAAAGGATGTTTTTCAGTTAAAAGCGGTGTTCCCTGTTTTTCATTTATTTTTGCAGTTTAAAAATAAAAACAAAATAAAAATGGCAATGCTTTCATTTTTCTTTTTCGATTTGTCTCACACCGGTTCTAAAGCAATGCATGAATCCACATTCATGCAGATGCGATCATTCTCCGGATCTCATTGATAACAATCCTGTTACACCCTCATATGACTTCGACAATCCGATCTATCAAGCCGAAGAAGAAGGCGAAGAAGATTGTGAACTGCCAGGGGAGTTAGCCAGGTTGTTAAAACAAGAGGAGAAGGTGATTCAGCCGCATGAAGAGCAGATTGAGGTTGTGAATCTGGGGACCGACGAGGTCAAGAAAGAGGTGAAAATCGGGGCTGCTTTGGAGGAAAGTGTCAAGAGCAGAATGGTGGCATTGTTGAAAGAGTATGTCGACATCTTTGCCTGGTCTTATCAAGATATGCCAGGGTTAGATACCGATATCGTTGTGCATAAGCTACCGTTGAGAGCAGATTGTCCTCCAGTGAAGCAGAAGTTGCGCAGAACTCGACCTGACATGGCGATGAAAATTAAAGAGGAACGGCAGAAGCAGTGGGATGCTGGTTTCCTTGCTGTCACTAACTATCCGCCTTGGGTCGCGAATATTGTGCCAGTCCCGAAGAAAGATGGGAAGGTGAGAATGTGTGTGGACTACCGAGATCTGAACAGAGCTAGTCCGAAGGATGATTTTCCGCTACCTCACATCGACGTGTTGGTAGATAATACAGCTCAATTCTCGGTGTTTTCCTTCATGGATGGCTTTTCTGGCTATAATCAAATCAAAATGTCGCCAGATGATATGGAGAAAACAACGTTCATCACACCGTGGGGCACCTTTTGTTACAAGGTGATGCCATTCGGTCTCAAGAACGCCGGTGCTACTTATCAGAGGGCCATGGTGACTTTGTTTCATGATATGATTCATCATGAAATTGAATGTTATGTTGATGACATGATAGCAAAGTCCCAAACAGAAGAGGGGCATTTGGTAGATCTGGCCAAGTTGTTCGACCGGCTGAGACAATTCAGACTGAGGTTGAATCCGAACAAGTGCACTTTCGGAGTGCGGTCCGGTAAATTGATGGGGTTTATTGTAAGTGAGAAAGGAATCGAGGTTGATCCTGCTAAAGTAAGAGCAATAAGAGAAATGCCTGAACCGAGAACAGAGAAGGAGGTTCGTGGTTTCTTAGGTAGATTGAACTACATTTCACGGTTCATATCTCATCTAACAGCCACGTGCGAACCAATTTTCAAATTGTTGAGAAAAGATCAAACGGTCAGGTGGAATAATGATTGCCAAGCGGCATTTGAAAAGATAAAAGAATATTTGCAGGAGCCTCCGATTCTGATGCCTCCTGTGGAGGGACGACCGTTAATTCTGTACTTGACGGTCCTCGAGGGATCTATGGGGTGTGTATTGGGGCAGCATGACGAGTCTGGTCGAAAAGAGCATGCCATATACTACCTTAGCAAAAAGTTTATCAACTGTGAAACAAGATATTCACTGCTCGAGAAAACTTGTTGTGCTTTGGTCTGGGCTGCTCGCCGACTGAGGCAGTACATGCTGGTTCATACCACTTTATTGATTTCCAAGATGGATCCAATCAAATACATTTTTGAGAAGCCAGCATTGACCGGACGGGTTGCGAGGTGGCAAATGATTTTGACAGAATATGATATACAATATACCTCTCAGAAAGCGATCAAGGGGAGTGTATTGTCTGATTATCTCGCTCAGCAACCCATTGAGGATCATCAACCGATGAAGTTTGAATTCCCTGATGAGGATATCATGTTTCTCAAATCGAAAGATTGTGAGGAACCGATCCCGGAGGAGGGGCCTGGCCCTGAATCCGAATGGATTCTGATGTTTGATGGGGCCGTTAACGTGAATGGTAGCGGAGTTGGTGCTGTTTTGGTTACGCCGAAAGGATCTCATATTCCTTTTGCTGCCCGGCTAACATTTGAGTGCACCAACAACGTGGCTGAATATGAAGCTTGTATATTGGGGATTGAAGAGGCGATTGATTTGAGGATCAAGAACCTTGTCATATATGGAGATTCAGCTCTGGTTGTAAATCAGGTTAACGGAAAGTGGTATACGCATCAGTCTCATTTAGTTCCATACCGGGATTATACGAGGAGATTGTTGACGTTTTTCACCAAGGTGAAGATGCATCATGTGCCTAGAGAGGAGAATCCTTTGGCAGATGCTTTGGCTACTCTGGCCGCCTTGATTAAGGTGCAGTGGTGGAATCAATTCCCCAGTGTTGAGGTAGGTCGTCTGGATAGACCGGCTTATGTGTTTGCTGTTGATACAACGCCTGATGATGAGAAGCCGTGGTATTATGATATCAAGCGCTATCTGGAGACGCAAGAGTATCCTGAGGGAGCATCTAAGAAGGACCGAAAGACTCTGCGGAGGTTGGCCATGGTGTTTTATTTGAATAAGGATGGGGTTTTGTACAAGAGGAATTTTGATTGGGTCTTGCTCAGATGTGTTGATGATAGAGAAGCAAGCCAATTGATGAAAGAGGTTCACGAAGGATTGTTTGGTACCCATGCCAGTGGGAATGCGATGGTGAAGAAGCTGCTGAGGGCAGGATATTATTGGATGACAATGGAGGCCCCATGTTTCAATTTCGTGCGGAAGTGTCATAAATGCCAAATTTATGCTGATAAGGTGCACGTGCCTCCAAATCCGTTGAGTTTAATGTCGTCCCCGTGGCCGTTTGCTATGTGGGGCATTGATATGATTGGAAAGATTGAGCCTACGGCTTCGAATGGGCACAGGTTCATATTAGTGGCTATTGATTACTTCACCAAGTGGGTAGAAGCAGCCTCTTATACGAACGTGATGAAGCAGGTCGTTGCCAGATTTCTCAAGAGAGACATCATTTGCCGATATGGGGTTCCCGAAAGAATCATTACTGATAATGGTTCTAATTTGAATAACAAGATGATGGAAGAACTGTGCAGGGAATTCAAGATCGAACATCACAATTCTTCTCCCTATCGTCCGAAGATGAATGGGGCGGTTGAGGCAGCCAATAAGAATATCAAGAAGATTGTGCAGAAAATGGTGGTAACCTATAAAGACTGGCATGAGATGTTACCGTTTGCATTGCATGGGTATCGAACGTCGGTGCGTACATCTACAGGGGCAACGCCTTTCTCACTGGTATATGGGATGGAAGCCGTGCTACCGGTTGAGGTTCAGATTCCCTCTTTGAGAGTCCTGATGGACGTGAAGTTGCAAGAGGCTGAATGGGTAAAGACCTGGTACGAGGAGTTAAGCCTGATTGAAGAAAAGAGGCTGGCAGCCATCTGTCATGGGCAGTTGTACCAGCAAAGGATGAAGCGTGCTTTTGACAGAAAGGTACGACCTCGGGTATATCACGTAGGTGATATGGTGCTGAAAAGGATCCTTCCTCCTCAAAACGATCGAAGGGGCAAATGGACACCCAATTATGAAGGTCCGTTCGTGGTCAAGAAGGTTTTCTCTGGAGGAGCCTTGTTGTTAACGACCACGGATGGCGAAGATTTTCCCTCCCCTGTGAATGCGGACGCAGTTAAAAAATACTTCGTGTAAAGAGACCCGCTGGACGAAAAGAATAAAATAGTCCAGGCAAAAATGGGCATCCCGGCGAACCAAAAAAACAGAAAGAAAGGTTCGGGCAAAAATTAGGGATAAAAAAGAAAAACTGTACACCTGGCAAGTCGAAAACCCGCAAGGGCGACTTGGGCAAAAAAGGGTATCCCGGTGGACTGAAAACCCGAAAGGGCGGTCCAGGCAAAAGAGGGATTGAAACGAACAACTGCGTCTGGCATGATCGTTTGCGCTTTGGTTAAAGCATCATGGATAATACCCGGTAGGGATCAGTCAGAAGCGTCTTGTTCAGAAGGCAGAAAGCACGGAAAGTCTGAGGACATATGGGGTGTAACCGAGTTGGAACTCGATGAGATCACGGTTTCACATTGCCATTAGGATAGATTTTTCCTTTTGTGCGCAATTACCTCTTTTCAGGAATTGCTTCTTTTGTATTGCTCAATTGAGCCACACTTTTCAATCAATAAAATGCACATTCAGTCAAATAATTTTGTTTTTTGTTTTTCATTACCGTTTTGATTGCAAAAACATCCGATTATTTTGATAAAGAATCTTGCATTTTAAGACAAACAGGTCCCTTCCAATGCATGCTTATAAGATTGAAGCTTGAAATCTTATTCGGAAGGTTGAGTGACCCAAGTGTTGAAATCTCGACACGCTTGGGGCACGGTTTTATCTAATGATCTCTGTTGCAGGTGCTGTTAGATATTTTTCACTCACTTGCAGGTTGTGATGTGGAAGCTTTTGACAAAACAATCCCCATGGAGTCCGATCAGGGACGAGCAAATGAATGGAAGAACGGTGAAAAGACGGCAAGACGTACGACGATCCTTGATTTTAATCAAGAAGACTCTTCAAAGTCGGAAGATTGGAAAGTCTGTATAAATCCCAGGAGGTCGTTCTCCGTCGAGTGCGGAGTGGTTGGGAATACAAGATGATGGAGCAGAAAAGGTCCAGACGAGTTTGGGAGTTCTCAAAATTGAAAAGCTGACAATGGATTTGGGTGATGAATACCGATTGGGTCGACGCGTCGACGGGTGTTCAGTATCCACATTTCCTCATCTCTCCAAGCAGAGTCGTGAGGACTAATTCCCCAGCAGATTCAAGGTCTGTGGTTTCCCTAGCAGGGTCATGATGGTTATCCCCAGCAGGTTTCAGATTGATGCTTCCCCAGTCGCCAGGTCTGGAGGTTGTTATTCCCAAGCGAAGGTATCTGTGAGGGTTTCCCGAGCAGAGTTTGGAGTGTTGCATGCCCAGCAAGTCAAAGACTGTTGTTTCCCCATAAAGTGCATTGGTGGATCTCTCCCCAGCAATTCCCCAAGCGGATCGGGTGCAAAGGAGATATTATCCCCAGCAAGGGTTGCCTTTTCCCAGCGGCAGTGCTGTTCCCCAGCAGGGTGGAAATCGGAGTGTTGGCGAGTTCCTCAGCAGAGTGTCTCGAGCTCCCCAGAGGAGTCCCTTGAGGGGGATACTTTTTATGCATTCATCATGTAGAATAAGCATAGCATATTACATAATAAATCGCGTAGCATTTCCATGATTATGGAGCATTACGCTGAAAAAATCAATCATGCATCATTGTTGCAAGCATAGGCTAGTCTCAAACCGTGGTTACCGTTTGAGAAGTGGTTGTGCCCGAAAGTGAAGGTGTTACTCCGAGGAGTTTAGCATCATGATTTTGAATCAGAGGTATTCCCCAGTAGTGCGATATTGGAGGAAGAGTTTCTTCCAAACAGAGATGGGAATGTTAATCAAGAAATTCTCGGGGTCCAAAAAGAAAAAGAGATAATCCCCAGCTAAGCGCGAAGTGTTCGTTGGCTAAGGGTGAATAGAGAATAGCCGGTTCAGGGCTTATTATCCCCAGCATGAGTCATTGGCACGCGTGCCGACTCACTTATCACGGTTCCTTTTTGCCGATGCTGATAGGCATGAAGCAGTTTTCCGGTATCCAGACCGAGATGGTAGTCAGACCAGTTTTCCGGTATCCAGACCGAGGTGGGTATTCATACCAGTTTTCGATTTCCAGATCGAAGAAGTTTCCGATGATCAGGTCGAAGAACTTGTGGCATCCACGCCAATTTTCCGGTATTCAGACCGAGGCGGTATCCAGACCAATGTGGCGCTCAGGCCAAGTTTCCGATTTTCAGATCGAAGAAGTTTCCGACAATCAGGTTGAAGTACTTATGGTATCCAGACCAATTTTCCGGTGTTCAGACCGAGGCGGGTATTCAGACCGATGTGGCGCTCAGGCCAAGTTTCTGATTTTCAGATCGAAGAAGTTTTCGACGATCAGGTTGAAGTACTTATGGTATCCAGACCAATTTTCCGGTGTTCAGACCGAGGCGGGTATTCAGACCGATGTGGCGCTCAGGCCAAGTTTCCGATTTTCAGATCGAAGAAGTTTCCGACAATCAGGTTGAAGTACTTATGGTATCCAGACCAGTTTTCCGGTGTTCAGACCGAGGCGGTATCCAGACCGATGTGGCGCTCAGGCCAAGTTTCCGATTTTCAGATCGAAGAAGTTTCCGACAATCAGGTTGAAGTACTTATGGTATCCAGACCAATTTTCCAGTGTTTAGACCGAGGCGGGTATTCAGACTGATGTGGCGCTCAGGCCAAGTTTCCGATTTTCAGATCGAAGAAGCTTCCGACAATTAGATCGACGCAGCTTATGGTATCCAGACCAGTTTTCCGGTATCCAGACCGAAGTGGTGTTCAGACCAAAGTGGCGTTCAGGCTAATCTTCCAGTATTCAGACCGACATCAATATTCTCATATTCCGGTGTTTAGTATTCAGACTGACGGGAGGCGTTCAGGCCTTGGTTATCTCTGTGTTACTAGTTATCCATATATTTTTGTTTCGGTATTCAGGCCGACTTTATCCGTACCAGACGGATTCTTCTTTCAAGGTTGTTCTTTGCCGATTCTGACAGGCATTGTTAATTATCTCCCATCAGAGTGCAAATTGTTCGTTTGTTCTTGGTATTCAATCACTTTTCATCCTGATCATCTGAAAGCCGAGGCTATTCATATCGACAGGTTCACAGTGGATTGAATAGGGGCAGCTGTAACACCTCAAAATTTGCCCTCCTCTCTTGGGACTAGCTTAACATATTGCATATCATTTGTAGGTCATTAGGCATTGCATCTTTGCATATCATGTGGCAACAAGCAAATCATCCTCCTAAGTCTTGATCAGAAGATAAAGAGGTTAAGATGCAAGCTAGGGTTTCATTGGATTGATCATTGACCATTTGAGGGTTTGTGATTCAAATTAGGGTTTTCTGATTCCTCAAGGGGGTTGAGCTTCATCTTGGTTGAAATGATACATCATCATCATCATGGTCTTATCATCACCAAGAGATTCATTGTTCATGATCAGATACCTTGAGATTAGGGTTTTGACCACTGGTCAACCCTAATCATCTGCATGGTGCCATTCAGGGCTTGTGAAGAAGATGAGGTTTTCAGTGGATATGGGGATCATCATATGATTATATTGAGCTTATGGAAGCTAGGGTTTCATCATTGAGCCATTTCATCAGGAGTTTGAGGCTCAAGTTCATCAGTCAAGCTGAAATTCATCTATCAGTCAGAAAAGTCAAATGCGGTCAACTGTGCCTCAATTCATGGATTTGGAGGAGGGAGAGGGTTAGAGACATTTCATTCATGTCTAAACAAGTTTCATTTGACATTTCAAACATCAAGAATGAAGAAAATAAAGTCAGATGGAAACTTTCCAAAAATAGAAAGTGACTTGTAATTGAAAATTGCCAAAAATGGAAAGTTTTTCTCCTCAAAATTACATGTCCAAAAATGTTTCAAATGAAATTTTGTTCAACATGAAAGTTGTAGATCTTGCTCTCACCTTTCCAAAAAGTCCAAGAACATGAATTTCTCATGTGTGGTTGGCAAGTTATGGATTGATCATTGTCAAAAAAAGTTGAATTTCAAAGTGGCATAACTTTTGATTCACAAGGCCAAATTGAGTGAAGTTTCTTTGAGCAAAATTCATTTGACATGAGCTATCATAATCCATCATTACATTTCATGAAAAATCATCACATAAAAAGTCCATTTTTCAAGTGGACCAATTTTGAAAAAGGGAGGGAAAAAGGTGTTTTTGAGAAATATTCATTGTTTTCACATAATTCCAATTGCAACAGCTCACAATTACCATTTGAAACTTGCTGCAACAGAGAAATTCCACTGTTACATTGGTTTGGCATGAGTGAGGTGAAATGACAAAATTGGCATTTAGCATAAAAATGCATTTTCACTAATCCATTTCATTAGCACTAATTAGGATTAGAATCATGATTAACATCACATATAAAAGCATAATTGTAACTGTTTTTTGATTAACCATAACAGAATTTCAGATCTAGATCCAAAATTGCACAATTCTCTCAACTTTTCATCTTCACTTTTTTGCAATTTTCTTCAAAAACCTTGCTTAGATCTTCATTGATTCATCATCTATATGCATTATGGAGGCTAATTGAAGCGAAGATTCATCACTACCAAGCTAATTCAAGGACTGTCACAAGAAGCTTTAACAATGGCAAGTTGAATTTTTGAGCAAATCGTGCACAATCAATACATGAACCTTGCTTCATCCGCTTCTACAAGCATCAAAGCACACCTGTTTTGGCATTTCAAAGCTTGATACGCAGGATTCAACAACTGTCGTAAAATCAAGGTCAGTTTTCGAATTCAATGATTCTTGCCATTGATGTAGGATTTGGATAGATCGTGCTTAGTAGATAATTCTGCAATTTGTTTCACTGATTTTGGTTGAGAAATGAGAGAGTTATGTTGATTTGAACTTTCATGCATGATTATGTTTTGGATCGATCCGGTTAAATTAGGAAGAGTTAGGATTAATGAATGTGATATTCATGATGTGCTTGGAAAGACCTTTCCGATGATATATGGTCTGTGCAATTTGGTGGAGATTAGTTCTTGAGTGATGAAGGTGATGAACGCGCGCAAGAACAGTTTAAATTTTCCAGGATTCCATGCTTTGATCTTCGTTTGCGCTACTGTTCACGTAGTTATGTGTTTGCGCGCTAGTTTTTGAGCCTGTATAGGCTTCGATCCCGCTGTGCGGCCAGATCTCACTTTTGCCTTTTGTATTTATTTTCACTATGTATACATGATTCCACATGCTTGTTCATCTTTTTTTTTTCTCAACATTAAAAATCATATCTCACAAAATACTTGTCCAAATTGAATGAGATTTTTTCCACCATGATCCTTGTAATCTCTAGTATTTTTTGGTGATTTTTGTGGAAATTGTGCACGTGTGGAATTTGTTTTAGTCTAGGGTTTACGTGAACATGTCATTTGTTGCACTTTGCTTACCATTTTGCTCATGAAATGAGGATGCTTAATTGGAAATTCCTGAAATTTTACATGTGTAATCTAGACACTTTGATGAACATTTTGATATGTGGTTTGTGATTTTTGCATTCCTGGATTGAGAGATATCACATGATCATTAGAGGTGTGACAATTTGTGTCACACCATTTCTTGTCTGACTTCATGAATTTTGTCACCATGCCATATGAACTTGAAATGAGCTGAAATTTTGCATGATGATACTTAGGGATGTTAGGTTCACATGTGAATTTTTCTGGATTTTTTGGATGTGTTTCCAATTTGATTGAGAATTTCCTTTCTGTTTGACCAAATGTGGAGTTTTTGTGAGTCATGTTTTTAAATGTTTTGTGAAATTCTGGATATGTATTGGATGGACCTGAAATTTTCTGGAGTGATTATAGACACATTGAAGTTTGTCATGGTTTTGATTTGGTGCATTTATCATGTTCCTACACTGTTTTGTGCTTGCTTGAAGTTGATACATGATATTGTGCCTTGTTTGGACTTGTATGAGCATGCTTTAACTTGATGAATTTAATTGACTTGCTTCCCATTGTCCAATTGACTTGAAATTTGGTGTGATTGACATGTTATGAATACTGTTTAGCTGTGAATTTTTTGGAGATTTATTCAATTGTTTTGGATGGAGTTTGGATTGGATCTTTCTGTTTGGTCCTTTGAGGTTCTAGATTGCATGTTTTGCACTATTTCTTTCATGAGATGATCTTGGTTGATGATATGAACATGAGACCAATTGGATTGGATTCTTAACTGATTGAACTTGATTTTTGATAATTTTCATGTTCCATTTTGAATTTTTGATCCCTATTGGACCCTAGGCTTTGTCCTAGGGTTATGCTTCTCATGTTTGGATTGTGTTTTCAGGACAAAAGGCAAATGGCATGGAGGAATTAATGCACTTGGTTTGAGTTGCTCATGTGAATGATGTTGATTAACATTAATTTTGTTTTTGTAGGTGGTTTCTAATTCATTTGTGTTGAGCATTGGCTTATGCTTTGCTTGATGCATTGCTTGTGTACAATTAACTGTGTGACTTTTAACTTGTCTATTTAACTGTTTGAGCTGAGTACTGACTATATTAGATTGATTTCAGGTACCTTAGTTGCTATAGTTCTTTGTGAACTCGCTTTGTGCGGCTGCTTGGTTGTGTAAACCAATTGAGGTAGAATCACTAACTCCATGTAGTCTGGAAGACCTGGCCTGTTACTTGGCCAGGCACCTGTCTGAAGTCCTCCTTAAGAGGCGATGTTTGTGCTTGTTTATTTTGGTCCCCAAGCAGGAAAAGACCTTTGTTAAGGCAATTGGCAGACACAAGAGGTGTGTAATCCACCTCCTGCTAATCTGTTGAGTCGTCCCTTGGCTCACATTACATGTTGATGCCTTGTGGATCCTAACCCAAGATCCATGTACAGTTGTACAGTTGAGTCAGTGTCATAAGTGTAGAAGGGTTCCCACTTTCTGGACCCACACTTCCTTTGTCTGAAGCTCTCCCTGGCCAGGGATAAGAGCTGTGAGGCACACCCCTCACTCACCTTTCATCTGGCTTCACCCTGACTCTCAATGTCAGGGTTAAGAGCTAACATCACCCTGATACAGTTGACTTGCTTTGGCAATCTAACCCTTGTTTGAGCCACCTCTGTTTGGATATAGTGTGTGCTATTTGTGATTGTTTGCTTTGATTGCTTTGCCTGTTTAGGATTAGCTTGTTGCCTGTGCAAGTTAGGATAGAAACCATAACATAGGGCAATGATGCATGATAACATCTAGGCTCGAGTCCAGCTCCCTAGTAGTGTGTCTCCCTTTGTATCTGGTTAGGTGAGAATTTCTTTCCCGTTCAGGGGAACTACGTCGCCCTGATCCTCATACCAGATGAGGTACGTAGGCAGGAGACCGTGCGAGGTCTCTCCGGGCACCCTTTTTCTTTTTGTGTGTGTTTGCTTGACAGTTGCTAGGCTCGAGTTCCCGACTCCTTAGTAACTTGTTGCTTGTTTCTTCTTGTGTGTGTTAGGAGACGAATGTAAGCCCAGCCATTGGCATTCCGTATCCTCTTGTTGTGCGCTTGGAGTCCGGTATAAGTCCATCAAGTGGCATCTGGTTTTCAGTGTGGGTTTGTTTGGTTCGGAAGCCGATGTAAGTCCAGCGATTGGCGTTCGGATTCCAGGTTTGCCTGTGTTTGTGTTTGTTTTGTTTGGCGTGCGTGAACCGAACTACGGCAGCTCTGATTCTCGTTCCAGACGAGATACGTAGGCATAGGATGCGATATCCTAGCGAGCCCTCTCCCCTCTTCCTCCACCTGTGTTGTCTTCAGTGTGTGTGTGTGATGTTTGTTTTAGCAACCTTTTTCTATCTTTTAGAGCGTGGATCCCGTCGAGTACGACGGATGCGTAGGGGTGCTAATACCTTCCCTTCGCATAACCGACTCCCGATCCCATTCTCTTTGGTCGCGAGACCTTGCTTTTCCCAGGTTTACTTCGAGCCTTTCCTTTCCCTCTTTTGGGATAAATAACGCACGGTGGCGGCTCTGTGTTGTTTTGTTTTAGCCCGCCGGTTGTTTTTCGCGGATGCGACACATGTCCCTTGGAAGAAGAATGGCATTATGAAATGTTCCATTTTTGGGAACAATTGATTGGTGAGAGGACTTCTGATTGGCAAGGGCTAAAAGCCTCACATATCTATAACCAGGTCATTCGTTATGTGCATAAAAGGCTTTTTCTTTATTATGTTTGTTACTTGTATCGAATTATTTATTAATAATAAAAGGTTTTTTCTTTATTATGTTTGTTTAATAAAGTCCCTAGAATAGCTAGTCCGTTTAATGTATCAAGTATGACTTAATCATGAGATCACATTAAACATAAGGACATTATTCTTAAAGTATCCGTAGTCAAGCTTTATTGTGAAGTGGGATAACATTAAAGCATGAAGACTATTATGTGTATAGACTGATGATCACATCTCATGGATCATGGATAAAGAGTTATCAAGTCTTAAACATAGGTATGAATATTAAGAGTAACATTTATACTGGATTGACCCGCTATGAGAATACTATATAGAATGTTATGCAAAGTGTCATAAGTTATTCTCATGGTGATAATGGTGTATACCACCCTTCGACCTGAAACCACTATGGACCCTAGATGTAGAGTCGAGTGCCTTATTGCTGATCAAACGTTGTCCGTAATTGGATGACCATAAAGACAGTTGATGGGTACTCCACGAAGCATGCTAAGGGACATGAGTGACCTAGATGGAATTTTCCCATCCTGCGTAACAGGATAAATGTCTATGGGCCCAATATTGAATTGGACAAGGATGACACGGTCTATGCCTTGTGTTCAATATATACATAAGGGCAAAAGGGTAATTATACACATAATTATTATCACAAAAGGATTTGTCAGATCACATGACATTTTCGTGTCTCGGGTAGCAGTGATGTGTTGCTAGATACCGCTCACTGTTTATTATGTTAAATACGTGATTTAATATAATTGTCAATGCCGTGAAAACCTATAGGGTCACACACAAAGGACGGATTGATGAGAGATAGAGTAATTAAGGAATACTGTAATGTACGGTGCCCTTAAGTGAATTATAGAACATCGTAAGGTACGGTGTGCTTAAGTAGAATACGAAATATGGTAAGGTACCACGCGCTTAAGTGATTTTGGCATATTATAAGATATGGGTCATATACACTTGAGTGGGATTTTTAGCTTGCATCCCACACAAGTGGTTCTATAAATAGAACTCTTGTGTAGAAGCATTGTTACACTTGCAATTTCGTTTCTCTCTCTCTCTCTCTCACTCAAAGTCTTCATTCGTAGCAGCTAGCACTGAGATTGAAGGAATCCGTTCGTGTGGACTGAGTTGAGGCGTTGTCATCGTTCAACGTTCGTGATCGCCACAAGAGGTAACGATTCTATCACTGATCATGCCCATTCGTAAGGATCATTAAAGGAGAAATTTTAAATTCCGCTGCGTCTCGGATCGCCATTCTCCTTCAGAATGGCATTATGAAATGTTCCATTTTTGGGAACAATTGATTGGTGAGAGGACTTCTGATTGGCAAGGGCTAAAAGCCTCACATATCTATAACCAGGTCATTCGTTATGTGCATCGTATATTAGCCAACACAATTTTTGGCCGAATAAACAACGGTAGGGTGAATTCCAAAGAGCTTTTCTTCTTACATTCCGCATTTGCACTGACACAAGTCAATGTGACTCCTTTCATGTTGGCTCATTTGCAGTTGCTTTATGCAAGAGGGGCCACCCCTTTCTGTATATGAGGTCTAGTTACCTGCATAGCCCATGCACTATGCTTAGATAGTGAGCTTGCAACTCTACAACCCCTTCTGATACCCTCCCTGGATATCGATTCCTACCGAGCCCATCGCTTGATTAAGGTCAGGAGGGACGGCAGATACTCTCTCATGGTTGGCAACCATGAGATTAGGAGTATCATCTTACCCTGCCACACACACACAAATGTGTGTAACAGGAACAATTAGTTTCATGATCTGACTGCCCCTGAACCCGGTCATCCGGCCCCTAATGACATACCTGTGCAGGATAACCAAGGTGGTCAGACCGATAATGAATATGATGAGATGGAGCAAGATGCTCCCGCTTTTTCTAACATACCTACACGTGCATACACCGCACCTGGACCTTCTAACACTTTTGCAAGTACCTCTCCCCGACAACAGTTCCGAGAGGAATATGATTATGTCGACATCAGGACCGCACTTGACGATGTCCTATATGAGTTGCATCATTGTAACGATGTAGATGTCGAACGCGGCCAGCTGTTGTGAGATATACAGAGACAATAGGTCAACATGATGGCACAGATCCAGCAGATACAGGAGCAGCAGCACGACTATGCAGGCAGAACCGAGCAAAACTTAGTGGTCCTGATTGAAGAGATGCAAGGCATGTGTGTGGGCATCGAGGACCTGTTGGGGTACATGTAGCACGTAGGTATACCGCCTCCTCAGCACGGTATGTATGGACGAGCACGAGGCCTGGGCCGTCATTGAGCACTCCATCCAGGTTCTATCTTCCTTTTTCACCTTTTATCGACACATTGGGGACAATGTTCGGTTTAAGTGTGGGGGAGGAACTTTATCGCTTTATTTACAGCTTTCTTAGGTAGATTTACTGTTTTATTCATTTCCATTTGATTGTTAGTGTTAATCGAGCCAATGCATGTGTTGTCGAGTCTTTATGCGTGGTTTCCACTATTTATTGATCTTCTCGTTTCTTGAGCCATAACAAAAAAAATCCATGAAAATCATTTCACAATTATAAAGTTCTAAGTTATAAATGACATTGAGGTTTGATTGTAAAATATGGGGAAATTTGTGTTCAACATCAGTATCGTTTTAACGCCTCGAGTTTCCTAAACATGCGAATTAATTTGAATATTCATTATGTCGAAAACCTTGTATCCTTACCTAATGAAATAGTCCAGGCGGTCAACACCATCTTGGTCCCGCTTTACGTAGGAGATTGATGCAAATAAGTGTTTGGTCCAAAGAATAAAAAAGAGAAAGAAAAAAAAAAGAAAAAAAATGATATTCAATGAAATATGAATTAAAAATACAAATCTTAGTTGGTTTAGTGGTATTTGGCGCTAAACTTGGTTGGGCGGACTATGGTCCGATCCCTCGCGATTACGATTTGGGAGGGGGCTTAGACCTCTTAGATGCCATAATCAACCCCCGAACCGGGAAACCAAAAGTAAAAGAAAGACCAAAGTCACTAACAGATCTTCCTACTATAGGTGTGAAGTATAACAGGCTTAATGTGATCGCACCTGAACGGAAAAAAATAAAAGGTGAGTTGACAAGTTTGAGATATAATGACACTGTTTATATTTGCTTGCATGTAGGGAGACTCATGACCGCAATTGCGGAATAGCGTTATTACGATATCCTTAGTGTACCAATTAGTACCTAGTTAAGCAATTATAACCAAAGCGAAGTTTGTAGCTTTAGAATGTTTAATTGATTGTGTATGTGCTTTTTCATGGAACTACATGCTACGAGTCTCCGAATTTTCATATCATAAGTGTAGCATTTGCTTGAGGACAATTGTTATTATTCATCAAGTTTCTTTTAATTGCTTAATTCTTTACTTTCTGCTTTAATTTCCAATTTTGAATTTTGATTATGTTTATGCTTAATAATTGTATGTGTATGATTAAGTTTAAAACCATGTCCGAATAAATCTTCTGACATCGGTATGTAAGGATCGTCGTTTCGACGGGATTCGGTAATAATTAATGATAATTTTTATGAGTTATTTTTCTAGCTCTGGTTTCCAATTCTAATCTAAAAAGATTTTTGCACGATAGTGAAAAGTCAATAAGGTTATAAATCAACAGAGCGAGAGTTTGAGATTTTAACTGGATAGCGGTTTCTAGGCATTAATCCTAAACACAACGAGGGCGCTTTAGGATTAATTAGGATTTATCAATTTCCAAAAATTACTTTTAATTCAGGTGGGTGAGCAAGAGCAAAACACTTTGACTTAAGAGTATAGCCCGAGCCAAGACCACGAGAGTGTGAGGCGAAGTCTTTTAAATTGATGTTCTCTACTGAAAAGTGATTTACTTTATTTTAATGTTAATTGTTTACCGAATCCTTGAAGGATGATGTGATTTACATACCGATTCCTCTTAATTGAATACTTTAATTACATTATTATTTCTAGTTAAATTCTATTTCCCAGTTTCTCTTAATCAATCTAAGAATAATAAAGTAATCATTAGCCTTAACTTTACACAGTAACTTTAGATGACGATAGTTTAATTTTTTGTCATTTGGGTTCGATATCTTTTTAAGACTATGCGATACGACTGTGCACTTGCAGTTAGCCATTTCAATAGACATACTAAGTCGCGATCATTTACACTTGCTTGAATTTGGGATTTTAATGAGTGGTTGTAATTTTTTGAAGATAGAATAACTTTGTTGGATAATTTTTTTTAAATGAATGGATTTTGTAGAAAAATGTTTTGATCTGAAATGAACCTTTTGTATTCACGTGTTGAAAGTGAATAAGGATCTAGTGGTGAAATATGAGAACAATCTTTTGCTCTTGTTTGATGACAGGGTTGTACTTTCAAACCCTATGAAGCTGAAATGAATGACTGTTGTAAGTGGGGCCTCTGATAACTGTGTCTTCCCGGGAAAAAATGAATTATACCTAGTCATTAAATGTTACATGTGCTTCCCCAAGCATCATTTAGGGGAGTCTCCTCAAGATACACATGAGGGACGCGTCCTCTAAGATAAGTTTGAGGGACTCGTCCTCTCATCTACGCCTGAGGAACTCACCCTCTGAACAACATTTGAGGGATTCGCCATCTAAGATTTGTCTAAGGAATAGACTTATCTAGGAAGAAATTAGTGTCTCATTGAAATAAATCACTTCGCCCTTCTCATGTCTCATGCTTTAGGAACTTTGGTCTGGGATAACTTTGATATGGCCCTCTAAGAGCATGGCTCATGAATCATATTTCTAAGCTTACATTTCTTGAAGGTTTACGTGATTCCAGTGGGTTTTCAAGGTTAAATAGAATCATGATGGTTCCGTAAATAAGTACAAAGCTCGACTGGTTGAAAGGGTTTCATCAACAGCTTGGGTTCGATTTCAGTGAGACGTTTTCTCCGGGTGTTAAACTTGTAACAATTTGAGTTACTATCACTTTAGCTTTTACTCATAAATGGGAGCTTCAACAAATTGATATCAATAATGTCTTTTTTAATTACTTCTTGTATAAAGATATTTACATGGTTCAACCTCTTAGTTTTAAACAACATGATTCTTCACTCGTTTGCAAACTGCATAAGACGTTGTATGGACTCAAACAAGCACTGCGTGCCTGATATGAGAAGCTCAAGCAGGCCCTAGTTCAGTTTGGTTTCAGTCATAACAAATGTGATCACTCTCTTTTTCATATATTCTCATCAAGGTGTTACTCTTTATGCCTTAGTTTACGTGGATGGAATTATGATCACATGCTCTTCCTCTTTGCTCACTCACTAGCTTATTAACTCTCCTCATGCTAAGTTTTCTCTCAAGCAATTGGGATCTCCCGAGTATTTTTTGGGCATCGAAATCAAGTGTTTAGCCTCAGGCAAGCTTATAGTCACTCAGTCGAAATATATTCGTGATTTGCTAGCTAGAGTCAATATGAGCAATATCAACGATGTTCCCACTCTCATGATTGGCACATGCAAACTCAACAAACATGGATCTTCTCCTCTTCCTGATCCTTTCATGTATCGATCCATTGTTGGTGCACTTCAGTATGTTACTCTTACTTGACCTGATATTGCTTCCAGTGCCAACAAAGCATGTCAATACATTGCTTCCCCTCTTGAATCTCATTGGGCAGTTGTCAAACGCATGATGCGCTACCTTAGTGGCACCCTTGATCATGTACTTCTCATTCTCCAACACCCTTCGCGCAAGCTTTCCCTTTGTGCCTATAGCGATTCTGATTGGGCAAGTGATCCTGATAATAGATGTTCCACATATGGATCATGTATTTATCTTGGTATGAATCTTGTGTCATGGAGCTCGAAGAAGCAACATTTTGTGGTTCGTTCTAGCACGGGGGTCGAATATCGTGCCCTTGCACATACTACGTCTGAATTGCTTTGGCTTTAGTCGCTTTTGCAAGAACTTCATGTTTCATTTCAGCCTTTTATCCTGCTTTGTGATAATATTATTTCAGTTCTATTGTCTCATAATCTGAGTCTTCATGCTCACACAAAACACATTGAGTTGGACATTGACTTTGTCCGTGAGTGTTATTTTGAAGCTCTTGAGGATCCAACATGTTCCAAGTTCTTTCCAACTTGCAGATTCTCTTGCCAAGCCTCTCGGGACTACCTCCTTTCTGGAACTGCGCATCAAGCTCAAAGACATTGCTCTCACTCCTCCACGAGCTTGTGGGGGAGTATTAAGAGGCTAATTTAGACATTGATATAGGTTAATGTATGCACATACATGTATAAGTTGTAACTAACTTTTGCATAATCTACTATGCATCCTTTGCTATAAATAGGTGGTTATGGTTTTGTAAATCTTGAGAGATATTAAATGAATAATGTGAGAATCACATTCTATCACTAAAGGAATTGCTTTTGGAGGAGAAGAATTGATTTTGAAAAAATATTCAAACAAAAAAAATCAATTTTCAAATTTAAGTGGAATAAACGTGCTTTTAAGATTTGTAGAAGCCAATCCAAACATACACTTAGACTCATATTTATATCACATTTGTTTGGGTCTTTATGCATTTTCTTCCAAACTTGTTAAGTTGATATATTTCATTATAATTCTTCCTCTATCATAAGTAAACTACAAAAATACGCAGGATGATAAAAACAAGAAAGGAAAACTCCATTTTCACATCTATATATACACATATACTGGATACTACATCTATCAAACTCATTATCATTATTTGAAATCAATAATAATAGCACCAACATTGGTTTCTCAAACTTGAACAGTTACCAATCTCACTTGGAATAGCACCAACAAGACCATTCTGCCATAGAAACAACTGTTCAAGCTTTTTGAGCTTACCAATCTCTGATGGAATAGAACCTGATAAACTATTTTCATATAGAAACAAACAGTTACCTAACTCTTTAGGAATTTCACCATAAACCATAGTTGTATAAATTGACAACATTTGAAGCATTTTAAGTTTACTAAAAGAAACTGGTAATGAACCTGATATTCTTGTATCAGCAAGCCCCAAAACTGTCGAATCACTACATTCTCCAATCTCTTCTGGAATCTTCCCAGTTATATCTTTGTTTCCACTTGCTCTAATAACTTCAACTTTCGACAATTTTCCAATCGAATTCGGGATACTTCCACCTAGCTGATTATCGAAAAGATGAAGATTCTTTAGACTAATGCAGTTACTTATCTCATCTGGAATTTTAGAGATCTTTTCCATTTCAAAGATGCAAGTATGTTTTTCGGCGTCACCATGTCTCATGTCATGTCTGAAAAAAGTTCCATCTCCTCCGGAACAATGTGATATATAATGGGATGACCAACTAGCTTGTCAGTCAAGGCATGATTATGTATATCGAAAATCACATTAAATTTCCATGTCTCATCCACCATACGGTATTCTCGCAATTTAAACGGACACCCACATTTCCTGGATTCAATGTCATCTCGTTTGAACTTCCTAATGTGTGGTTGGTACGTGTCACTTCTTTCGCATCTCTTTGTTATAACTGATTGTCTTCTCTCTGAACCATTGTCGGAACTTTCGATTATAACATAAAACCCCGATTTCCCAACCTCCCTACGGACCCATTGTAGCATACGTTTGTGAACAATAAACTCTTCTTTATTTGTAAATTGTGTACGAACATCTACCTCGACAACAACCGACCGAGCACCCGATTTAACATCATCATTCATTTCATCTGGTTTAACATCGTCATTCACTTTATCTGGTTTAACATCATGCTTCATTTCGACCAGTTTAATATCCACACTCACAATAGCTTTGGGAAACATATTTGGGTGACCATATCTAATACCACAAATAATAGAAAAACTGTGTTAAAAATCAAACTAACAGGACATCAAAACTTTTCCGGAGATGCATATCTGAATTCAATATTCATTTTTCAGCTCAAAAAACTATATTAATGCAAGTAATGAGGGATGAAATGAATTAACTTTACGTGCAATTTCAGTTTATTTTGAATGATGTTTTTGTGTTGACAAGTTGATTGAGAATGTAAGAATTTTTTTAAGGGTTTTTAAAATGAAGTGTTGTTTGAACATGGAGAAGAAGATCATGCAAAGTGGTTATCCAATTTCTTGCTAGGCACTTTCGAATATATATCTCCCAGCATAAATAAGTGCAATAGATATTTCAGAGATGCATCTCTAGATACACCCAAATATTATACAGAGATACATCTCTAGAACCATATTTTATAAAAAAATTAGTAAATTTGAAAAAAACAAAAAATTTATGTGATTTTAGGTTCATCTGAAAATGCATCTCCAAACTAATGAAGAGCCTTTTCAAATTTCCAAAAGGTGTGAGACAGCCTTTTCAAATTTCCAAAGGTGTGAGACGCACCTCTAAAGATAGAAAAAACATCTTCAACTCTATTTCCAGTATTTTTTTTAACTTTGTTTGAATTTTGTTATCAGCTCAACAATTTATATAAATTTTAAAAACCATTTGACGATTCATTGAAAAGCTACCATTGAAAAAAAAATTTAAGCAAAGTAACTTAAGAACATGGACTAAATTCTTAAAAATACAAATAATAGCCAATTGCACAACTAAACTGCCAAATATTACAAATTTATATAAATGATGTATGATAAGTGTTGTTAAATAGCAGCTATAACTTCACAATAATGCTATAGCATAACATAATTTGAACATGCTGTTATTGTTTCACAATACACTATATTAATACAAAATATTGTCAAATACGAGTTATCTTGCACTATAGCACTTTTGCATAGTGTAATTTGAAAAAACCACTATTTTGTTATACGCAATTGACAACATTGGTTTGATGACAAATATAATCATAATAGCTCTCTTCCTAAGATAAAAGAGTTAGAATTCTTCGAAATGTGCCATCCCAAACCAGCAAATTAGTTCATAATTGACAGTTACTTCCAAATTCGTTTTGAAGTCTATTTAGTATTCCACTTCCAACACGAATGATTGAAAAGAAACATTAGAATAGTCCAAACCATCATGTTACGCATTCAACCCGGCAAATTATTCATGGATATAAAGTACTAAATTTGATTATTTAGCCGTTTGAGAAGCCTCGGCAGTGTTCGCTTCTAAGGGACACTGGGATACGTATGGTTTGAGCTGCGTAAAAGACGAATAACATGAATCAGTAATAGTTTGTAAGAAAAAAGAGAGAATGCTAATCAATGAAACAGAATAACATGAATAAAAAAATATTGGTTTTTGCTATTCCGCTGTCAGAACAACTTAACTGAAGCGAAATTTAGTAACCGGACTATGCTAAAAACATAATATAAAGTTCACACTAGACAGAGGACTAAATGTTGAAACAGATGGAACAATTAGGATTTCAAGAAGAATGAAGAAGGAGAAAAAAGAGATAGGAGAGAATTAGAAAACCTATTTATAGACGATCAAGGTCCAAGGCCAAAACATAACGCAAGCCCAAAATATACAAAATTATATTTTGCCTTCGACACAATGGCTATATGTTGTATTCGACAGAGTCGAATACAACTAACTCCTACTTCGACTAGATCAGGCACACCTCAGTCGAATACAGCTTATTCTACAAAACAATGAATTACAACTTCTAACACTAAAGGAACATTGTCATCAAAGAAGCACCGAGTTACGAATGGTAACAAGAAAGAAAATAAGACAATATAATTATAAGATTAAATGAGTGAAGATGCAAACCTTAAAACCAGTCAAATCAGGAACTACATAGTTTGGTAATTTTTCCTGCAATACCACATACCCACCTGCAACAATATGCAGGATTACATTCAAATTAATAGCATAAAAATACATTAATATATAATGTGCTTCATGGTTTAACAAAATAAGCAATGCTGAGTTTTATAAATCAGCATTAAATAACGATAATGGTGTTTTATAAAGTCAGATTTAGTTACTATATGGACATCCAGAAAATGAGAAGCGACACAAATTATTTAAAGATTAAGGAACAAATTAAATAAGATATGCAACAAAAGTAAAAAAGAACTCTTTGTTTAAGCCCTCGAAAATTCCAAATGATGCTGTTATTATTATTATTAATGAAAATAATAATATTGGTGACTAGTATCAGTATGTCAACAATCAACAAGGAACAAATCTGCCCCATTTGCTCCAAAAATAAAATACATCATGCAATCAAGTAAGCCTAAGCCATGGAGTCCAGAGATAAAGATAAAATGTTGGACTACTACGTTTAATTTTAAAATGAAATAAAAACAGATGAATTTCAATAGACGAAACAAACCTTTGCGAGTGTGGAAACCAGTGGGCTGGCAGTTCTTTCCCTTGTAAAAACCCCGAGGAGCACGTTTTGGTGATAGAATATCAAGTGACGATGTTCGCTTCCTTCGAAATGTCCTTCCTATTCCTAAAATCAGCCCCAGAGGCATCTTCTTTTATGGGAGACTGAACAAAACCAACCACCATCAACACCGAACACAGAAACAGATACGGTGCAATCAAATAACATAAT
Source organism: Lathyrus oleraceus (assembly GCF_024323335.1). NCBI lineage: Eukaryota > Viridiplantae > Streptophyta > Magnoliopsida > Fabales > Fabaceae > Lathyrus > Lathyrus oleraceus. Next base: position 234,525,240 of record NC_066582.1, read on the forward strand.
TTACCGAAGTAATGCTAGTAATAATACAGCGACCAACGTGGCGATATTTTCCGGCAGGAGTTGATATTGCTCTCAATGGAATTTTATCGACATAATTTACAGTGAGTGGTATTAGCTAGAAAAAATGAAACAATACATAATAACTAGTATTAAAAGTAAAGCAGACATTATGCAATTTGATAAATTGTCAAAGATTATCAATTTAAATATATTAGACAGATATTACAATATTTTCGCAGAAAATTAGGTCGATAAAATTCCATTGAGAGCAATATGAACTGTATATTCCTAAGTTGTCAATAATGCAATAGCTGGAACCGTAGGGAAATGAAAATCTCAAAAATAAAAAAGGAAAAAGGAAAACCTAGAAGTTTCTCACAGTTTCCGACGGCGCCTTCTTCTTCTGCGACGACCAATGTGGCTGTGTTTTCCGGCAAGAGGAGTTCCAATTTCTTGATTGTGAAACGAGAGCAATGAGACAGCACTTCCATTTGTTGATTCTGAGTTAATGGGCCGGTTCAGAATGAAATGGATTAAGTTTTCAAATATAAGAGGAGGCTTCCTCCCGCCCCAAATTATTTAACTTGATACCCCAAATTAAATCTGGCACCCCATTCTTCAATAAAATGAAATTTATGTTTAAAATTTCTCTAGGCAAGAATAAAATTTTCAATACCTACAAAATTTTCAATAATCACAATTTTTCGGTATGTTTTAAATAATTCCAAAAATATGAAATTTATTGGTTGATATCAGAAATTTCAACCAAAATAAATTTTTTGGTAGTGTTATTTATGTGAAATTTTAAGCGTTCAAGATTTTACCAACAATTTTAGATTGATTGTGATTGCCGCTTAGAACTTTCGGTAGAAAAACAAATTTTGTATCCATAATGGAAATTTAAAATTTCTAGTAAAAAAACAAGTGTTTATAACTATCAAAAATTCTGAAATTTTTGATAAAATAAATGGGATTTTGTATCGGAAAATTTGAATTTTCCAATAAAATTAAAAGCCTAAATACTGGAAATTTTGGAATTTCCGGTACAAAATTCCTGAATTTTTTACTTTTACGGTAAAAAAAACATATTGTTTTAAAATTTCTGATAGTTGTTTCAAAAATTTTTGATATCGCTCAAAAATTTTCAAAAATCTACTTGAATCCGATAAATTTGGGAAATGCGTGAAGTGATTTTGCAAGGGTAATATTGTCTTTTCATACACATTAATGGGTGTCAAATCTAATTAGGGGTGGCAGGAAGAAATCATCGCAAAAATACATTTATCAAAATTTTATTAAAACACCCAATAAAATTTTTGATAATACAACTCAAAAGAAAAAATTGAATTTTTTAAAAATCCAATACTTCATTTTGATAAGAAACAAAATTGAAATTCTATATAGTTTTATTTTATCAATAATTAGCATCTAAACAAACAGTCTCATCCCCGTTTATTGATTTTTAAATATGCATACATGTTAAAATATAAACAGAATTTTATTTGATTTTAATTTATATTATTCATAAATAACATTTTATATGTACGGTATATGTATAGTAACAAAATTTTATTTTAAATATGACACATAATTAATATAATTGAATAAAATAAATATTTATAAATTAGAGTACTTGAATTTCATGTGCTTTAACATCGTTAATGTGAATGAAATCAAGGATCAATTTGTTGTGACTTTAATGGTACAACTGGTTTTCCATGACATATAATATTAACATGATTAATGATATGAAGAATATCAATCAATATAAAGTAACCATTTGCTTGAGGAGCATGAGGTCAAGAAAAAAAAAATCTTCTAGAAATGAATCGGAAAAGAAAAGATTGTAAGGAGAGGAAAAGACTATGAGGGATGATTATTAGTCAGTGGTATCCGTAACTTCTCTTTCTATTGTGCAAGTAGTTATTGATATGATTTTTTTAGTAAATATAAAAATAATTAAAGGATAATTATGTATGATCTCCATCCAAGAATATATATATATATATATATATATATATATATATATATATATATATATATATATATATATATATATATATATATATATATATATATATTATAGATGTTCAAACGCATCATACCACCGATGCCACCGAGGGACACTCATGCAACACCTACAAAGATTATTACTAAACTCTACCATATTTCCCAATAAAATGTGTTACCAATATGCAACATATGCTTTATGAAATTTCTCAACAAATGAATAGTAGTATTGTATAATAACCAATAAAACAACATATATTTGTTCCAACAATTGAATTCTCTAAAAAAAATCCATCCACACTTATTCCTCATTCATATCTAATTTACATAGTAAAATATAAGTTATTTCAATGGATATTTTTTCTAGAGGAGCGGTTTCATATCAACTGCTATGATCGAATTTGTTTTCCTAGATACACCAATTGCAACTTGAAAAGGATATATCTAAGAAATACTCCCTCCGTTCCTTTTTAAGTGTCACTTTCTTGATAAAGTTTTGTTTCTTTTTAATTGTCACTTGCAGAATTCAAGGTTGTATTAAATGCACTTTTGTCAAAATTACCCTTATGCAATTATTACATAGAGAGTAAAAGTAAAATAAATATAGGATATAATTAAGGGTATTATAGGTAAAATAAGAATTATTGTTTAAAAAGTAACAATAATGATTAGCTTTCTTGGTATGTGTAAAAAGTTAAAAAATGACACTTAAAAAGGAACGGAGGGAGTATTATGTAAGTGTTTGTAGATTCCAATTGTCTTACTACCTATTAACTCTCCCACAAATTATGGAAATGCATTGGGATTGAAACATCCACATCCATATGAGAATAATTAGGTAATACTTGCAATTGATTACAGAAACAACAAAACTGGATCAACAATCACAATTATCAGTGCATAATTACATACAAATCAATTGAAGTTGAAGATACTTATAAGTGTTATATTGATTGAATTTAAAATTTGAAATCACATCTCATACAACTTCACACTGTGAGTAATATATACAAAACATGGATGAAGAAATATTGAAGAAACAAACAAATCAACAACAATGAAGCATTTTAAACATCCATTACAATAATTTTAATGTTTTAAACTATCACAGAAAAATCCATTAAAAATATAAAAAAATCAGTAACCAAGAAACGCAAAAAAATTCACATAGGTCATGCAAAAAAAACATATGAGAACCATTAGTAGATGTTATGGTGCTTCTTGTTAACCAACCCTTCTCTGAGGCCTGATCTTGAGATAAAAGAATGGTGAAATAGATGGAAGAGGTTCCGATATGAGAAAGGATTTTACAAATGAGATTAAGAGGGAGGGCTTTTACTAAATAAATGAACTATTCATATGGCTTTTGCAGATGACGGAACAATTTGTCTTCACAGATGAAAAAAGAGGGATTCAAGAGGAATTTCGTAAGGGATTCAAGGTATCTTGATTGAGAAAGAGATGAAATTTACAAAAAGAAATAGAAGAAGATTTTTAATTTGTGTCACCACTCAGCAGTTAATGGAGGTTATAAGTGTGAGATTTTTTTTTTGTGAGAGATGGAAGTTAGATTTTTAATTGGTAACCAATAAAAGTTACCAACCACTCAAATTTTTAAATTGAACTATTATATTATTTGTAAAAAAGATGAAGGACAATAGGTCACTCCAAAAAATTGTATCCCCTTTATCTACAGTTATAAATCATATTTTTTACATCATTTATTTATACTATTTATGATTATCATTTAATTATAATAATTGTTTTTCTAAAATCATCTTTAATTATTTATATAATTACCAAAATAGTAATAAGTTCTAATAAATAAATAAAGTAACTGATGAAAATTAAAGAGCATGAAAAAAGAAAATTAAAAGGAGTTATAATAAATAAAATATAATACATGTAGAAGTGATTCTACTAAACTCAAAAGTTAGGAATTCTAGCTTCTAAGGATTATGAGGCTAGCTTAGGCATTGATGTATGTTAATGTATGCACATGTATGCATAAGATTTAACTAACTTTTACACCATCCACCATGCATCCTTTGTTGTAAGTAGGTGGTTATGGTTTTATAAATAGGTCGTTACGGTTATGCATCATTTACTATAAATAGTTCCTGTGCGTGAAAGTTCTACTCGTAATTGAGGTCGTGGGCGCATTTTTCGTGGTTGGGGGCGTGATAGAGGCCACGTCTCCTATAGATATCGACCTACTTGTAAGCTTTATAGAAAATATGGTCACAATGACATTGATTGTTGGCATCATTTTGATGAGAAGTTTACATTGACTATTGCTTCGGCCTCGTCTCAAAATATTATTACCTGACCTTCTGATTCTCTTAAGGCTTTGACATCTGATCCTCGGGCCTTGGCCCTAATTTCAACTGCACATGAGTACTCCTTGCATCAAGATATTGAAAGTCGGGTTCGGTTTGAAGACTCAGATGGTTCTCACCATCTCACTCCTCGTGTTTCTTACTTGCATTCTAAGAAAGCTTATTCAGGTACATGTCGTGTTAGTGTAGCTAATGCCCAATCCCTAGCCATAAAATGTGTAGGTTATGCTCATATTTCTTCTTCCTTACATCCTTATACTTCTCTTGCACTTAATAATATTCTCTTTGTACCATGTATTACCAGAAATGTGTTGTCAGTCTCCAAGTTCTCGTGTGATAACAATATTGTGTTTGAGTTCTTAACGGATAAGTGTTTTGTCAAATCTCGATTTTAGAAGCTTACATTGCTTGAAGGTTTTCATGATTCCAATGGGTTGTACTGCTTTCCTCGCTTGGGTGTGACTCCATCCAGGTTGTCCTCCATGTCTTCATCCAGTTCCACGATTGTTTGTAATAATGGTAAGTCAGTTTCATGTTCTGTAACATCTAGTGCAAATAACATGAGATCTAGTCTTCTTTGGCATTTTCGACTAGGTCATGCCAATTATCCTGCTATTCGACATGCTCTGAAGCATTGTAATATTCCCTTTCCGACTAGACCAGTTTCAACTAAGTCGTGTAATTCTTGTTGTATTGGCAAATCTTATCGTTTGCATTCCTCGTGCATCTATAACAATGTATCGTTCTCCTTTTGAAATTGTGCATATGGATCTTTGGGGTCCTGACCCCTTCCCTTCGACTTATGGCTTTCTTTAATATGTTTCTTTTGTTGATGCTTATTCCATATATACTTGGATCTACTTTCTTAAAAACAAGTCAGAAACATTTCATGCCTTCAAACTATTTCACAAGTTTATTCAAACTCAGTTTCACACAACCATTAAAGTGGTTTAATCCGATTACGGGGGGAGAATATTCTCCCTTCGCTATGTATTTGACTGAGTTATGTGTCTCTCAGAGGCTCGCATGTCCACACACGTCTCACCAAAATGGTAAAGTCGAACGCAAGGATATACATATTGTTGAGATGGGCCTTACCTAGTTATCTCATGTCTCATTTCCTCTTCCTTTTTGGGAACATAGCTTTTCTTCTTCATTACATGTGATTAATCGATTGCCTACTGTGGGGCTTCTTGCTTTCAATCTCAATTTTTTGCCTTGTATCATAAGTATCCTCGTTATGCCACTCTTAGAGTTTTTGGTTCCTTGTGTTTTACACTCACTCGTCCTTACAACAAACATAATGTGAGTTTTAGATTCTTGAGTGTGTGTACTTGGGGGTTTCTCCTCAGTATTAGGGTTACAAATGTCTCAGCAGATCCGATCGAATTTATATCTCCAAAGATGTTTTTTTGCACGAGGATGCTTTTCCTTTTCAAACATTGTTTCCATATGCCTCTTGTGTAACACCTGATCGAACCTTCCACACCGAGTTCATTCCTTTTCCTACAATTTTGAATTTGAACGTTCCTTTAGTCCCACACACATTTCGGGAGTCAGCTTAGCATCCTTCGATTTTGAATCCCAATAATCCTTTAATTTCGATTTTGACTGGCCCTTTAGTCCCTTGTCCCACTCTGAATTCAGCTCTCCGCTCTCTAGTTTCGATGTCTAATGATCCTTCACCTTCGACTTCCACTAAATCATCATATTCGAATCATCCACAGAGAACTACCATGAGTTCCTCAACTGAGTCTAAGTCCCTGTTATTCCTTGTTCCTCTTTTTCTAGCGTTCAATAACTTAATACCCATCCATGTTGACTCGTGCTAAGACATATCACACTAAGCCTAGGGCTTTTTTTCCCACGTTGAACCTTTGACTGTCAAAGAAGCTCTCTCCAATCCACATTTGCTTGAATCCATGAGACTTGAGTATGAAGCTTTGCTAAAGAATTAGGCCTAGAAATTGAACACTCTTCCACCAAATCGAGAACTTGTTGGATGCAAGTGGGTTTTCAAGGTTATAGAGAATCCTAATGGTTCTTTAAATAAGTACAAAGCTCGACTGGTTGAAGGGGTTTCATCAATAGTTTGGGTTCAATTTCAGTGAGACGTTTTCACCAATTGTTAAACCTGTAACAATTCGAGTCATTCTCACTTTAGCTCTTACTCACAAATGGAGCTTCAACAAA